>NC_091131.1:186053072-186716782 GCF_040183065.1 Periplaneta americana
ATCACTGGGTGTATAATAAAGGTTCAAACAAAACTTATGACTTAATTGTGATCCTTCTGTCAGTTTCTCAGAAAATGTGGTTAAAATTTGATTTACTTTTAACATTCTTCAGCAGAGACAATGGTCCAAATTGTTACAATGAAGTAACAGACTCCCAAGTCTAAAGTGTAGTATCACTGGGAGCATAATAAAGGTTCAAACAAAACTTATGACTTAATTGTGACCTTTCTGTCAGTTTCTCAGTATATGTGGTTAAAATTTGATTTACTTTTAACATTCTTCTGCAGAGACAATGATCCAAATTGTTACAATGAAGTAACAGACTCCCAAGACTAAAGTGTAATATCACTGGGAGTATAATAAAGTTTCAAACAAAACTTATGAATTAATTGCGATCCTTCTGTCAGTTTCTCAGAATATGTGGTTAAAATTTGATTTACTTTTAACATTCTTCAGCAGAGACAATGATCCAAATTGTTACAATGAAGTAACAGACTCCCAAGACTAAAGTGTAGTATCACTGGGAGTATAATAAAGGTTCAAACAAAACTTATGACTTAATTGGGATCCTTCGGTCAGTTTCTCAGAATATGTGGTTAAATTTGATTTACTTTTAACATTCTTCAACAGAGACAATGATCCAAATTGTTACAATGAAGTAACAGACTCCCAAGACTAAAGTGTAGTATCACTGGGAGTATAATAAAGGTTCAAACAAAACTTATGACTTAATTGTGATCCTTCTGTCAGTTTCTCAGAATATGTGGTTAAAATTTGGTTTACTTTTAACAATCTTCAGCAGAGACAATGATCCAAATTGTTACAATCAAGTAACAGACTCTTAAGACTAAAGTGTAGTATCAATGGGAGTATAATAAAGGTTCAAACAAAACTTATGACCTAATTGTGATCCTTCTGTCAGTTTCACAGAATATGTGGTTAAAATTTGATTTACTTTTAACATTCTTCAGCAGGGACAATGATCCAACTTGTTACAATGAAGTAACAGACTCCCAAGACTAAAGTGTAGTATCACTGGGAGTAGAATAAATGTTAAAACAAATCTTATGACTTAATTGTGACCCTTCTGTCAGTTTCTCAGAATATGTGTTTAAAATTTGATTTACTTTTAACATTCTTCAGCAGAGACAATGGTCCAAATTGTTACAATGAAGTAACAGACTCCCAAGACTACTGTGTATTATCAATGGGAGTATAATATAGGTTCAAACAAAACTTATGACTTAATTGTGATCCTTATGTCAGTTTCTCAGAATATGTGGTTAAAATTTGATTTACTTTTAACATTCTTCAGCAGAGACAATGATCCAAATTGATACAATGAAGTGACAGACTCCCAAGACTAAAGTGTAGTATCACTGGGAGTATAATAAAGGTTCAAACAAAACTTATGACTTAATTGTGATCCTTCTGTCAGTTTCTCAAAATATGTCGTTAAAATTTGATTTACTTTTAACATTCTTCAGCAAAGACAATGATCCAAATTGTTACAATGAAGTAACAGACTCCCAAGACTAAAGTGTAGTATCACTGGGAGTATAATAAAGGTTCAAACAAAACTTATGACTTAATTGTGATCCTTCTGTCAGTTTCTCAGAATATGTGGATAAAATTTGATTTACTTTTAACATTCTTCAGCAGAGACAATGATCCAAATTGTTACAATGAAGTAACAGACTCCCAAGACTAAAGTGTAGTATCACTGGGAGTATAATAAAGGTTCAAACAAAACTTATGACTTAATTGTGATCCTTCTGTCATTTTCTCAGAATATGTGGTTAAAATTTGATTTACTTTTAACATTCTTCAGCAGAGACAATGATCCAAATTGTTACAATGAAGTAACAGACTCCCAAGACTAAAGTGTATATCACTGGGAGTATAATAAAGGTTCAAACAAAACTTATGACTTAATCGTGATCCTTCTGTCAGTTTCTCAGATTATGTGGTTAAAATATGATTTACTTTTAACATTCTTCAGCAGGGACAATGATCCAAATTGTTACAATGAAGTAACAGACTCCCAAGACTAAAGTGTAGTATCACTGGGTGTATAATAATGGTTCAAACAAAACTTATGACTTAATTGTGATCCTTCTGTCAGTTTCTCAGAATATGTGGTTAAAATTTGATTTACTTTTAACATTCTTCAGCAGAGACAATGATCCAAATTGTTACAATGAAGTAACAGACTCCCAGGACTAAAGTGTAGTATCACTGGGAGTATAATAAAGGTTCAAACAAAACTTATGACTTAATTGTGATCCTTCTCTCAGTTTCTCAGAATATGTGGTTAAAGTTTGATTTACTTTTAACATTCTTCAGCAGATACAATGATCCAAATTGTTACAATGAAGTAACAGACTCCCAAGACTAAAGTGTAGTATCACTGGGAGTATAATAAAGATGCAAACAAAACTTATGACTTAATTGTGATCCTTCTTTCAGTTTCTCAGAATATGTGGTTAAAATTTGATTTACTTTTAACATTCTTCAGCAGAGACAATGATCCAAATTGTTACAATGAAGTAACAGACTCCCAAGACTAAAGTGTAGTATCACTGGGTGTATAATAAAGGTTCAAACAAAACTTATGACTTAATTGTGATCCTTCTGTCAGTTTCTCAGAATATGTGGTTAAAATTTGATTTACTTTTAACATTCTTCAGCAGAGACAATGGTCCAAATTGTTACAATGAAGTAACAGACTCCCAAGACTAAAGTTTAGTATCACTGGGAGTATAATAAAGGTTCAAACAAAACTTATGACTTAATTGTGATCCTTCTGTCAGTTTCTCAGAATATGTGGTTAAAATTTGATTTACTTTTAACATTCTTCAGCAGAGACAATGGTCCAAATTGTTACAGTGAAGTAACAGACTCCCAAGACTAAATTGTAGTATCACTGGGAGTATAATAAAGGTTCAAACAAAACTTATGACTTAATTGTGATCCTTCTCTCAGTTTCTCAGAATATGTGGTTAAAATTTGATTTACTTTTAACATTCTTCAGCAGAGGCAATGGTCTAAATTGTTACAATGAAGTAACAGACTCCCAAGACTAAAGTGTAGTATCACTGGGAGTATAATAAAGGTTCAAACAAAACTTATGACTTAATTGTGATCCTTCTGTCAGTTTCTCAGAATATGTGGTTAAAATTTGATTTACTTTTAACATTCTCAGCAGAGACAATGATCCAAATTGTTACAATGAAGTAACAGACTCCCAAGACTAAAGTGTAGTATCACTGGGAGTATAATAAAGGTTCAAACAAAACTTATGACTTAATTGTGATCCTTCTCAGAATATGTGGTTAAAATTTGATTTACTTTTAACATTCTTCAGCAGAGACAATGATCCAAATTGTTACAATGAAGTAACAGACTCCCAAGACTAAAGTGTTGTATCACTGGGAGTATAATAAAGGTTCAAACAAAACTTATGATTTAATTGTGATCCTTCTGTCAGTTTCTCGGACTATATGGTTAAAATTAGATTTACTTTTAACATTCTTCAGCAGAGACAATCATCCAAATTGTTGTAGCAATGTACGTACATAAAAACGGGGAAAATGAGGATCGATTTTCTGATTTTCTAAGTTCTACTGAAACTTCAACTGATTTACATTTAACAGCCACTCCGAACAGGAATGATTTGAGGGACGAATAGCTACTCGTAAATTGGTAACGCAACAATAACTAATTAAAAAGAATTTGTAACATATTATAATATGACATTGTAACATGAGTGAAATTGTGATTTTCAAAATGTGACCAATTCACATTTACAAAATTATGTTTCACTTAGATTTCAAAATCACTGTAAATTTCTCCGAGGTTCCTTTATAGGTTTCCAAACTTTTTTGACTGAAGACACACTTTACTGAACGCTCACGATATCGCGGCACACGTGTTTGTTTTTATTAATAACAACAACCAGTGATTTTCTTTTGCAGGAAAAGGTGGTGAAACTGTAGAATTTTATAGCGTACGGGGAGACAATTACTGTTCACAGCACGGGAATTTTGAGATTTTTATCTTTCTTTTCGTCTAACTAAGACTTTCAAGGTGTAAGCGGAATTAAATGATAAATTAAATTAAAACCATAATTATCCATACATATGTCGCTTTCATGATGGAAAATACAAGAAAAAAGTGTCTGAACACCGTTCCAGGACGTTCCAACAGAAAAAATGCACTGATAACTTCTATGTACTGTTGGACATCCAGTGTAAGCCCTAGTAGATAGGTCGATGTTAACACGCAATCTAAAAAAAAAAAAAAAAAAAAAAAAAAAAAAAACTTGATTGGCGTTAAAAAAAAAACGAAAGTAGTAGGCTATGTGTCAAAAATCCCAACTGATCTATGCTGGATGTCCGATAAAAGATTTTTATGATAGTTTTTTGAAAACTCGCCTATTTATAGTAAATTAATGTGAAGTCTGCGCTTGGTAGGTTGCACACAATTTCTCTATACGTGGCCTTACGGTTCACAGGCCACGTAAATCATCTTCAAGATGCAGCACTCTGCTACATTGTTTAGAGTTCACTATTTTCATGGCAGAAAATAATGATTCACACAAATATGACGTTGAAAACGGCAGTTCTAAATGTATTTTTGGTTTATTGGGCACCATCGACTGATTTGACAAAACATTTCCGCATATAATACACTCGGTATTTTGCTTACATTCATCTCCACGTCACGCAAAGCCATATTGCTTACAGAACGCAGTACGTTTTTGTGAACCCCGGAGGGAATTTTCGCGCACATTGTTCGAATCAGGATTACTGTTATCTAATTCTAACCCAGAGCTTGATTTCGAATTAAAAATTTGTCCATGATAAAATCTAAATTAAGCACATTTCATAAAATAGTCGCACTATCACCCGCCCATAATGAAACTGACCAATATGTTCTCACGATTCTAAACTCTAGGGCCTATTTATTAATAAGTGGAAACATTACACGAATTACTAGCATTAGTGCAGATATTATACACTTATTAATTTGTCATACAGAATAATATCTGTAATATTGACAATTAATATTTGAGGAGAAAAATTCGCCCCGGCGCCGGGGATCGAACTCGGTCCTTGATTCTACGTGCCAAGCGCTCTGACCACTGAGCTACGCCGAATTCAATCCACAGCACCAGATCGAATTCTCCTCCTTCAATGTTTCCCTTTGTGGCCTGACTCCAAGTTAGGCATATATGTTCACGTATATGTCCAATGTCAACTGCCATTATATTAGTAGCGCACTCAGCTGAGTGACTTGTTTGGCCGGGATTCCGCAGTTAAGTGCACAGTAATCTGTACAGACATATGCACTGCTCAGTGGTCAGAGCGCAATGACCTGAAAAAGCTACTGCATTACTCACTGATCATCCTGACGTTGTTACTTGCTATTTCGCAGTGAAACGAAAGAACTGAAGACGAATAGGTTCAAGGAAAAGTATTTGGCATAAAAAACATTCAGAGGCAGTATGTTTCACTATTATGGAAGCAAATAACTTTCAAAATGTCTGGTATTCTTCATTGAAAATAAATCTGAGCAATTTTTATTTGAACTTCTTATGAACTTAGTTTGCAGCATTTGCTGCACAAGCCACTAGTTACTATAAAGGCAGCTGCTCGTCTCTAATTTCGTCCACTTGCCCCATTCGCTAACAGCTTATCCAACTGGTCCGTACTACTGTATAACGTTCCCGCACCATTGAATCACAAAACTCAATTTACAAATGCACCAACAGATCGAATACTAATGTTCTACTGCGAGCGAATTAATAACAACAATAAATCTCCTCCCCAACACATTAGGATTCTGCAGCTTTCGCCTGTAGAGTGTATTGTCTCACTACACCCCATAGGAGAGAAGTTGCCTACAAATTAGAGTTTTAAACATCAAATCTGCTTTTACAAAGGACCTATTATTTTAGGTAAACTCAACTTACTAAGCTGTTACATTCTGTACGTCTCTAGTTTTGTAATACCTGCTTGCTCCGGACATGCAATTATATTTTATCTTTTCAATTAAACTTAACATTTTTAATGTCTTAATTTTTTGTGCATCGATGTGTAACCCGCAAGGCACTTTAACAGCATCATTTCCTGGCCGCAGTTTTACGTTTTCGATCCTTCCGCAATACCCAGCTCTCACTGCAGGTAGAACCATCTCTCTGTAATACCTATTTACTATCTAATCTGCCCAAAGTACGTCGTCTTGTTTCATAAAATCAATGAAACATGTTTATTTTGTTTTCAATCTCCGAATTATTTTCTTTAGTTACAATACACCATAAGAATTTCAAAGTAATTGATTTTTCCAATATTTCATTTCGCAATTCAATTTTAACCTGTAACAGTTTTGATTCCACAAAATGAATGTATTTTCTTTTAATATCTTCATATTAAAATTACTAACTATTATATTCAATCGATAAATTGTTTTGTCAGTCATTTTTATTCCGACTAATTATCAGTTGGTAATTTTTAAACTATAAAATTCGTTTTATTATGAATAAAATAATAAGTCTTCGTTAATCATACTTTGTTTGTCCAGATATACCTTAAGATATTGTGTGAGTGAGTGAGTGAGTGAGTGAGTGAGTGAGTGAGTGAGTGAGTGAGTGAGTGAGTGAGTGAGTGAGTGAGTGAGTGAGTGAGTGAGTGAGTGAGTGAGCGAGCGAGCGTATCCAATGTCTACCAACTTCACTTACGTGATTCGGGTTGTTAATATTGCAGATAGATACTAGAACTGTGACCCATTTCGTGTGAAAGAAGACATTTTTGTCTAACTCACCATTTTATTTCTATTATCTCACTCATACCATTCGGAATTTTAAACCATCGCTGAAATGCTTTAGTAAAAGCTTCGTATAACACTAACTCAGACGGGATCCTACGTTTTAACTCTATTTTCCATAATAACTAACCCTCTCTACAACGACAGAAGGTCTTCATCGGACATGTCATGTATGCGTTCATATTGCAGTGTTTCATGTTGACGTAGCCTCCTGATGGATTATACCATTGACCGAAAGGTCAACTCTCATCAAAAGCCTTGTTATAATCTATAAATGCGAAACAAATTGATAAAATAAATCGTAGTCTTTTTTTTAATTTATTCTGGTGTAATTAATGCCATCAGGTCTTCTCTTCCACAAAACCAGGAATACAAATACAATAATAGAAATAAACAGAAAAAATACACTATATACAAAGTAAAGTTACAAAAAAGGGAGAGAGAGACAAAAACATTATAAACAAAGTAAAGCCACACAAAAATATACACAGGTTGCAGTCACACAAACAGTCTCTTTTCAGTGTGATGCTGAAAATATAATCAAAGTATGATTCCATCTTCTTGAATACATCATCAGCTTCTAATACTACCAAAGGTGTAAGACTAAGGAAACGTAACCGTCGTACCAACTTATGAAAATTATCGTACTTCAGCACACAATTGACGTAGGCTACTTCTCACCTCACTAATTTTGTACACACTATGTCACAAACACATTTCTGTGAACACCTACAACAATTATCATCACAGAAATATAAAATTTCGTACGACGTAGTGTTTGGTAGTACCTCTTACATTCTTTCATAGGGTTTTCCCCAAGGGCAGGTCTTTCATTGCAAACCCAGCATCCACCAATTTTGCCCCTCTTATTTTACCGTCACAAGATTCATCATGTTATGTTTGCAATTTCTTCGGGAAAGATAAATGAGGTAGCTTCCCGTTGCTTTCAGCACCTCTCTCTCTCTCTCACCCTCTCTCTCTCTCTCTCTCTCTCGCCTTAAAAATTCCAGGAGCTCCAATGTGGAGATGAGGACAGTGGATTTGACTAATTAGACCCTCCAGACTTAGATGAAATTCACTACAATGTTCAAATATCAGTTCTATTATTGTTTTTGACCCAACCAGAGATCGGTAAATGCTGATTAGCCTTTGCTTCACTTCATACAATAGTCAAAATAGTCGTATGCATACGACTATAGCCATACATATGGAAACCCTGAATACTACTGTTACTGCAATTGGCTGTTGTACGTTATATTATTATTCTAGAATAAACCTTATAACAGGGTAATATTGTAGTATATATAAAATCTAAGGGACTGACTGAAAAATTTAAAAATGCTGGGTTTGTAGTGAAGGGAGGAACACTATGAATGAATAAATGCACGAACGAACGAATACACCCCACCGCTGTGTTATAAGTTATAACGCTTAGCATGACTGAGCGTGAAAATAACCGGTCCAGAGTTGAAACCATGTTTGGTTTTTTCCCGACGTTTTCCTCTCAACCAATTGAAGCAGAATTGCTGGATAACTTCCTGCGTTGGACTTTGGATTCATTTCGCTTCATTACATTCAACTTCATCTAATATCTTTAATACTTTCTGTTCGACAAGAAGATGCAACAGACGTAGTACCGTGATTTGCATACAGATGGCACCTGTGTGAGGAAGCTGCATGCATCGCAGGAGACGAAGGGGCTTTCATAGCGGGCTGCGTCAGACTAGGGTGTTATGTAGCAGAATCGACGGATGACACTATAGTGACTCACGATATCGACGGTAATTCGATCAGCAGGTCAATATAGGATATATCAGGACGTAGTACGTAATTTGTGAACAGATGGCATCGATCTGAGGAGGCTGCAGAATACAAAATGTTTCAAAAGTCAGGAACAATGGTGATATTCTTTCAACAGGATCGAGGCGAGCCCAGACATTGCAACGTACATTGCGTACTTTTATGTGAACGGTGAGTTCAACATGCAGAACTGGCGATTGTGGAATGACTGAACAGATGCTACCGTCCAAGATGCAGGGTGTGAATAATATAATAGTGTGGTGTGGAATATGGGTGGGAGGATCGTTGGTTCGTTTTTTAACGAAGGTACCCTGATCGACGAGGAGTACAAGACTGACTCTCTTAGAGGAGTGTGTCTTGCCATCAGTTCTGAAAGACGAGCCGAGTTCCCTACAATGTTTTTTGCAGGGTGGTGTCCCACCACATTACGGTTTAATCGTTCATAAATGGCTTGATGACCATTTTCCTAAGAGGTGGATAGGTCAGCGAGGCCCCTTGAGTGGGCCGCAATGTCTCCTAACCCCACACCAAAAGATTGCTACCTATGAAGTCATATGAAGGCAATGGTATAATCCGTCAATCTCCGCGATCTACATCATATGAAAAGAAAAATAAATACCGCCTGCTGTAGCCCTACTCCTCCTCGTCTTCTGAAGAAAAGGGAGCGTTGTTTCCTGAAGAGGGTTGCCATACTAAATATATCGTACAAGTAATACACGTGTAAGTAAACACTAAGGGTGCTATGCATAGACATTTCGCTAGCCCGCGCTACGAGCGTGCTAAACTAGCCCCGGCTATCGAGTGATTACTTGTACAGGATTCATATCATATCATATCGCTAACACTGGTTTATGAATACGAAAAACGTTAGTTCGCTGATCATTCACCGGAAGCCCGCGCTAAGAATGTCTATGAATATGGCCCTAAGGTTCCTGACATTTGCCTCACTTCATATTGACAGGGAGACGGAAGGGCTTTCCTGTTTACGGTGACTCCATAGTCCCCTTCGCATCTTACGGTTACACGTTAAGGAATATCTTATGCAAGACTCCTCTATTTTCTTCATTTGCTTTTGTTTGTTCCATTTTCTGTATCTTTATATAGGCCTATCAAGTGTTTTAAATAATTGTTTATAATAAAAGTATTTACCTACCAGGGGTAAATTAGGTACAAAATAACATCCTTTCCCTAGTCGTGTGGATCAGGCGCTGCCCAAAGTGTACTCGGACAAATTCACGCTATAGGAGACGGTTTTTTGTGTTAAACACAGCACACGACTTACGAAAAATAATTTTAAAAAATTGAAATAAATCTTAATACTAAATGGCAATCGCAAATCGTCCACTATCAATGCTGACTCACACTGTTTTATTAATTTCTGTTTGTTCGTTTTGTAATAATTACCGATTTAAGTTGGTTAAAATTTTATTCGGTAATTTTAAAGATACAATGAAAAGGTATGATTGGTGAAACTAAGGCTTAAGGGGAGGTTGTAAGCCCTATCCTCACCGTGTTAAATTTAGCAACTTCAGGTACACTTATCTCAGAAACTAATCAATCTACATCTATGAAAATTTGCACACCTATAGTTGTGATCTTCCTTAACCTACCGACTTTTTCTTAATTTATTAGTTCAGCTAAAAATAAAAAAAATGTTAATTTTGATCCAAATCAGCTTACAACCTCCCCTTAAGTACTTCCGGTGATTTCGGAAGTGAAAATTCTTGAATTTGTAATGTTTTTGCAATTGATCATATGTGCACGGCATAGGCCTAACCTAAACTGTTGCAGATTCGTATACGCAATGTGTTTCCATCATTTGTTTAAAACTCTCTTTTATTCTTGTTAGTTACTATTTTAATATTATATAAACAGTTTACTGAAAACGTAAAAATGGAATTATGTAAATATATGGAAAGACTCGGTAATTTAATTATCACTAAAATAATTTATCCAATAATAATGAGATGAAGTTCAAGAGATACTTGTAATCACCAACGCGGCACACGGGAAATGCCATGAAATCACTCCAACAAAGTATTAAAGGCACTGTGGGACCTGTGTCCACATTTCCGACCAAATTATGTCCTTTCTTAAATGAAGAATAGACCAGCAGGGACATTGTTACGCGGTAATAAATTAAATATTCGGACATACTGGGCTGTGTTTCCACACCTGTAAATGTATAATAAGCATATTCACAATACGATTCCATATTTCGCAAAGCTATTGCGTTTTGCGTAATAAATCATGCCCGCACTTTAGACAAAGCTAGCGAACATGTCACTGTGGACACGAAGAAGGCTTTTCTATAGCACGCAACTTCCAACTTGAATATTTGTACAGTAAGTTCTAAGGTACAGGAATCTGTGACAGGTTAGGTTATATTAGCTTAGATTAGGCTTTTCATATGCCTTGTGTATAAGAATCTGTAACAGGTTAGGTTGGGTTTGTTTAGGACTTTTGTATGCCTTGCATATACTAAGTGAAGTATAATGTGCGATTCACTTTTATTTTGAAGTGTTCTACCTCTTTATTTAATGCGTTAAATAATCACTTTTAGGTTATCGGTACCGATCAATTATTTCCACTTTTTACCTACTTTCTAATGTTTACAAATCAATTGATGTCCTATACCAGTGGTCGTCAGCACTCGCTGAAATGTGAAAAGGGTAAGCGGAGCCATCCCGTGTGCACCGTCGTGCAGCAGGAAAAGGTAGAGAGCATATCCGCTAGCAGCTACGAGTGCATCATGGTGCACTGTGTTTTCCGCGGGTAAGTGACGCTAGCCCCAGGGTGCTCTGTGCTGACGACCGCTGTCCTATATGAATTCTTCACATTCCAAACTACCTTCCCACTGAAAATTAGGCTGTTTCACTTGTTTCGTCAATAAAATGGTCAGTGTCGAAAGCTATAGATAACCCCTCGGAGAATATTAAGAGAAAATGCCTCTATATATAGGTCCTACAGAAATTCTATGATTTAAAGGCAAATATAATTGATCAATTTTTGGCGAAAATGAGATTTTTCTGTATGTTGTGCATCCTAATGTTATCTTTATTGTGGGAAAATATGGCATGCGTATTGCATTTCTATAGTATTCTCACTAACCAATTCGTTTGAGACATGGTATGTACTATGATTTTATACAGTCGTTCAAAATTTAAATTCTCGCTCCTGAAGGACTACAAAAATGACGTCATATTTTGTCTTGGAACAACAGGATTCCTCTCTAAGAACATGTATTTGTAACATATTATTTTTCCTGGCTGATATAAGAAGTTTGTAGTCGGTTATTTAACGGCGTTTTATCAGCGAAAACCTTACTTAGCGTCGAAGACATTAGTCACAATGAGATGTCTTTTAAAGAATATGGGGTCGAAGATTCGCCATGTGACTATCTAACATTCTGCTTACAGTTCGGAAAAACTTGAGGAAACAAAGCCAGTTATTCAGCTGAAGTGCAACTCCACATCAGTAGGGAAGGGAACGTGTGATTAAAGCAGTGTTAAAGTACGGTAGTCTCTAAGAATGGCTCTAATATTCCTGCTGATCACAATGATGCTGTTGTGTAACCACCGGACCAAGATCCCTACCTATTGAAGTCAAAAATAGCCTAGACCTACAGGAACAACAGTGTTATGTAATACACGCAGTTGCAGTATGAGTGTGTAACCTATACTAATAAAAAACAAACACTCAACATTTACTTTGACACATAAATTCTAAGGAAGAATTCTCTGGAATAGTCCGAATTCAAGTTGGAAATATGAAATAAATCAGTTACGTGTAACGCTTGAAACGCGTATATACAGTACATATTTCTTCCCCAATGCGTAAGTATTTTACCCCTATCGTAAACAAAAAATAGACATAGGTCTGTCTAAAACACGTTTCTTAAAATAATAATAAATATATATAATACACACCAAGCGTCAGCTAGTAGCTTGAACGTACTGTAAGTATTACAATGACTATTACACTCTTACTACGTCATACTACTGTTGACCAATAAAACGATACGAAAGGACGTCTTTCAACCAAACATGGCTGCTTATCGCACAATTTTATCGCGTCCCTAGCATTTGTTTAATTTTATCGCGTCCCTAGCATTTGTTTCTTTGCTTGCCAACATTTGAAACTGCACTGGTCTGGACGTCAAAAAAAAAAAAATATATATATATATATATATATATATATATATATATAATTACAAACCACTCCAGTCGATGCACAGCAGTTTCAAATATGACTCGCATTGGCATTCAAGAACAAGAATTAATAAAAATCACTGATCATACCTATGCATCTTCTGAAATCCGATTTACAAATAAATGAAGAGCACCATTCGGAAATCCTGAATAGGTTGAATACACCATGTAGGCCTAAATCAACGAGTTCCACTTCTATTACGCACACCGTCCAATATAACATCAATTGAACCACCAACCACATTCAAATTTGAAAATTGTACATTCAACGATTATTCCTTCTAAAATTATTCATGTTTATTTTTTATGTCATCGTCGTTAATTAAAACTTTTCTAACACTTGTGTATATTACTTAGGTTATGTTATAGCTTCTGCTATATGATATTATGGATAGTCACGTATCAGAGATTGTTTAATATTAAGATTTATTGAAAATCATCTGTCAAGTGACGTTGATCGTTGATTACTGGGATCCGGATGATTGAAGTGGAAAGCAAATGTTTTAATAAAAACGAAACTGAATCAACAAAGCCTTCTTGACTAGTAACAGTCTACAGAGTTCAATGAAGATTCCATAGTTGGCACAACTGCCGTCTAGCGTAATGGTGCAATAATACATTTGAAGACAGGTTTATTTTCGTAAGTCAATTAATATTTTATTCTATTGGAGTACTTTATTACTTATAATCTTTATATACTTTCTTCTAATCGTGTAATAGTCAATTAAATCCCAATCGAGTTTTGATTTTCTCTAGATACATCAAAACCTTTAGTGAGATTACTGTTGATAAACGTACAACAAAAAGATTTTTTTTTAATTTGGAGGTTAAACGTGATAAAACATAAAACTTATTTTATTAACTACTTTAAGTATCTAAACTGTCTTTGTTGTAAATCAGGGATGTTTATTGATGCCCACAAGAGCAAGCGCGCGCTTTAGAGCCCAGGAGAGCCTGAGCACTTTACAGTGGAAAGGAAAGAGACAGACGAAAGAGGTGGTATATGCCGCTTGGTCTAGCTATATTCAGGGGTGGCCAGCACTGATTCAATAGATAAAGGGAAGAGAACTTATTAAAACTGTATCCATGTTAATTTTTAGATTTGCCTGAGAAGCATAAGTGCATTATAAGAATGTAAGTTTTAATTTTAATGCTCAGTTTTCACAAGTTTGATTTTTTTATTCAAAAGAAATATTTTCTCAACTTTTCGTACAGAAGAGTGATATTTCCAGGTATAGGCCTATTTATTTAGTAGCCTTACAGAATGTTTTCGTAAATCTAGTATACCGTAAATACGTATAACTGAAGATAGTGTATTGAAAATTTTGAAAATATTCGCATGGAAATTGTTCATAAGGAAATAAATTAACAAAGTAACTACTGTTACACCATAAGCAAAAGATACGTGCTCATGAGTTGTAAAAATGTCAGCTCTATAGCTTCAACAGATTTCGAGAAAATAATTTAATATTCTGATGATAGGAAGTTGATCACAAATATCACCTTAAAAGCATTATGCGATAAGAGTTTCGTTACATAATATTAGTTACACTTAAAACAGATACAGTACCCAGGTAACTTTGCTTTGTACTGTAAAATTGTTTTGATTAGTTTATTGATTACTTTTGTAACGCTAAAGATACCATAAATATAAATTCAAACTTATCATGTCATACTTAATCTCTTTCTTTGGAATATCACTTTCTTTATGAATGATGTGTTTCATCCACTTAATACAGTATAATATTATACTACTATGGAATTTAAGTGAATATTCCTTCTTAACTCTCTATTATGTTATTGAGATTTAAAACACAAGTGCAATATTAAGAAATCAGTGTTAGTACTTTTGTTTTACAGACAATATAGATAATATTAAACAGAAAGAAGCCTTGAAATAAACTCAGTACCATATTATACGGAGATAATGTTTATATTACGGCAGATTTTTCAATCGAATGCAATGAAACCACTCACGAGTTGTGCGACAGGCGAAATACTGTAAGCTAGGAACTCGATGTGTAGAGATGGCGATGACATCAGTTTACCAATAGACATACGAATTCACAGGCTGTTTCAAAATTCTTTAAACTCGAAACTTTAACAACTGAAATTTTATATTTTATAAATTGCCTATCATTTTATCGCCACTGATCACAATAACGTCAGTGTTGTTATATCGTCTGTACGAATATCAGAGTGAATACAGAAGCAGAGAAGTAGTAGCGGTACTTACTGGTACAGGTGCACAAAATTAACAACCCGACTCCTAACCCACTGGTAGAATTATCTTAGCGGCAATTTAAAATTTATCACAATGAGCTGTCTAGCCTAATTACTTGTCCCTGCTTATCATGCGTCACAGAAGTAATTCGCCTGCCTGCCAAGCACACCCATGTGACTTTAACTTATACAGCTTACTGCGCAAGCTAAAAATAAAACAATGAAGTTTTTTAGTTGGTTATTTAACGACGCTGTATCAACACGAGGTTATTTAGCGTCGATGAGATTGGCGATCGATAGCCGAAGAATCAAGTATCCAACGTGACCTTGAGTTTGAGAGTGTGACGTCATCTAGTAGCCTAATACGCGGAAGCAACGAAATTCAGGCATGAATTGGCGGATCGTAGGCTACCGAGGCAGTGTAACTCGAGAACGGGAAGTTTTGGGTTATTTTACGACGCTGTATCAACATCTAGGTTATTTAGCGTCTGAATGATATGAAGGTGATAATGCCGGTGAATTGAGTCCGGGGTCCAGCACCGAAAGTTACCCAGCATTTGCTCGTATTGGGTTGAGGAAAACCCCCGGAAAAAACCTCAACCAGGTAACTTGCCCCGACCGGGATTCGAACCCGGGCCACCTGGTTTCGCGGCCAGATAACGCGAAGTGGTAGGACGTTCGCAGTGATGTCAAACCAATCGTAACGAAGCAGGTTAGAATAACAATTCAGCCATCGGCGTAGCTTAGTCGGCTAAGGCGCTTGCCTGCCGATCAAAAATAGCTCTGGGGCGCGGGTTCGATTTCCGCTTGGGTTTTTTCCTACGTTTTCACCAACCGTAAATAAATGCCTGGTAATGCATGATGAATCCTCGGCATCATCTCGCTGTCACCAATTCCATCGACACTAAATAATCTCGTAGTTGATACAGCGCTGTTAAATAACAAATTACAAAAATAATAACAATTCTTTAACAATCAGCAGTCGACAGGTTGAATTGGAAAAATTCGCGAGTGAAATGGAGAGAAGGGAGAAAACTCAAAATTTCGAGGCATATGCATCGAAAATGGAAGCAGGCGTATAAGCTGCAAGTAGCAAAAGATAGAGCACAATGGTTACTATAGCAACCGATGATAATTATTCTACTCTCAATCCATATAAGAGGCTACTCCCAGGAGCCTCAGCCGCGAAGACGTAGCCTACCGAGTTTTTAGAGTTAAATGTCATTGCTGACGTTTACCATGTTATTCAGGTACTACCATCTGGTGGTAGATGAAAGAAACGCACTGTCCGATATTACCCAATGTCCGATACTACCCAACTCTCCCATGTGTGTGTGTGTGTGTGTGTGTGTGTGTGTGTATATATATATATATATATATATATATATATATATACAGGGACATCATTTTATTTTTACTTGCATTTTTATTGTACCTGCATTTCTGAATGTACTTCATTCTCACCCCTTCACTAATGTCCTTGCTCCCGTCAGACACACAAACTTACGGCCGCTGTTGCATTCAAAGTCTTCAAGCAGTGAAGTAAACACTGCAGTGTATAGTGTGTTTAAGAAATATGGTTGCGTTTTCTATAGAAGAAAGAACCTATATTAATAATATCGTACTAAAAAATTATATTCAAAAAACGATAAATTCAATTTCACAGAATACGCTTCAAAATGTTTTTAATAATATGCGTAAGGAATTGAAGCCTGCATTGTAATGAACGGCAACCATTTTCAGCAACTTGTTTAAATATTCAGATTAGCTTATTTTGAATTTAGGTGGCTAGAAGCAAAGGAATGCTAGTGACATTTGTAATAACATGAGTTAAGTGCAAGCAGTGTGTAAGCTAAAGTATTTAAAATTTTAGTGGCAAAGGGATATTTTAATCTCATCACACATTAAAATTTAAATAAAAGATTTCACCGATTTTACCAAAGCTTAAATATTGAAACCCCATTTTCTCAAAAGTAACTTAAGTGCACTTACAGCCCTTTACTTATGAGCCCCGCAATTTAAATGCACTCTCTATATTGTATGTTAACAACAATAATTAATTATGCTAAATAAAGTAGACATTACATAATGGACATAGCCGCCTGAAAAGTTGAGTTTAAAAAAAAAAAATGTTACTACTCTACTGTATTTTGATAAATTCCATAAAAGTGATGATCAAACTGAAAATCGTAATATCGTATTTCCCTACAACATAAATGGATACACTACTTTTCTCTCCTCCTATACCTAGTAAAATGATTTGTTTACATATTGCACTAGCAACATCAAACTCCTGTAATGGAAGGGGGCAACAGTGTTTCCGAGTATAACCAGGTTAATGTTAAAAATGTTGGTAAAAATAAACTGATGTCCCTGTATATATATAAAACGAATGGCGGGCACTTGACTTACATCATTCACTTATATGAAGGCAGATATGCAGACCAATTTACCGACATAGTCGTTGCCCAGGGTGCGCCATACGAGCCCCCGATGAGATGACAATGGAGATTTGTTGGGATGTCATAGGGGAACCGGAGATTCCTGGAGAAAACGCCTGTGTTACCTGTACCACGAGCTTGCCCAACACAATTTATAAATCGGGATTACACCGGGATCGAACCCGGGAACGTCCAGCGATCTAGCCACAATGCCGGCTAGTTAATTAAATATTACAATTCCAATAATTCACATGCTGTAAGAAAGCTGTTCCAGTCATTTACGTAACTATGCGTTACTGCAATTTAAAAAAATTTGTAGGTCAAAACCACAAAAAAAAATTATAATAAACCGTTTGAATTAACGTGTATCTTTTAAAAATTCAACAACATGAAACCTGGTACAAAATATATGCCTAGTCTTATTATGGCTCCTCTATTTTCGTTATTCAAGAAGATTTCATCATAACCTATCTGAGAAAGCCAAATTAAACAAATTCACCAATTAACTAATTTATCATAACAATATTCTCTCCCTTACACAAACGCAGAACTGGTTAACGAAAATTCTTAAATGTTTGGTCTGATTGACTGGTTTCTTCCGAAGTTTTCCTCGGCTATGGGGCGGATGCCAAGTGATCTATGTCGAGTCCTCGGCCCCACCTCACTTCATCCCCGTTTGGTCCCATTACCTGGTTGGGATCTTCCGAGGCTTTCCCCCACTATAAGGCAAATGTCAGGTAATCTGTTGGCGAATCTTCGGCCTCATCTGACTACATCTCGCCAAAAATGGTAGGCCTAATCTTTTAAATTTTTTACTTCTTCCACATCTTATAGCTTCATTGATAATGTAACATCCAATGAATGAATGAATGAATGAATGAATGTATGAATGAATGTACAAAGTGTGCTATTAGTAACTTAAGCGGTGTGGAAGCTACACTATGAAAAACAGACTGCCATGATCTTACTCGTACAATCCAACTTTATAGATTGCAGAATATAGTTTTCACGAAGCTGATGTAATCTAGGTTCTTCCCCGCAACGCGGAGATTTTCCACTCCGAACCGACCCGAGGAAATTGAGTGCCGACAGTTCGTGTGAAGCAAATAAGACTGTAGTTTTTGCTGCTTTTAATATATTTTAATATAACATTTAAAAAGTGATACAATTTGTCAGAAAGTGTAGTGTCAATGATTGGCCAAGTGCAGTGTATTCACAATCAGCTGCTCCCACACCAGACTCCGCAGAAGCTGACGACGACGCATATGTATGTTTTTCTTTTTTTTATTTAGTGATATTTATTATTAACTTTTAGCGACATTTCTGGAGATTTTTACACAAACTTTGGAGAGATTTAGCTACTTTTCGTTGAAAAGTTAGCGAGATTTCTGGGCGATATGTTGGCAACAGTGGAGCCATCCAGTGGAAGTAGATCGTACTGCCAGGAAGAAGAACAGTCTGCAATATTCGTTCAGTGGCCAGTAATATACTCCATCTTGGCGTGCCTAAGCTTCACAATTAATATAAAATATAATATGATGCTTTATAATATACACAATTTGAACAAAAGAGAGGTAGAAATATTTATACTAAAAATTATAAAGTGATATCGTAAAATTTTCGTTAGTGTTACAGTACCTAATCTCGTAATTAATTTAAATAAAGCAAACATCATTACAAAATTTTTACACATTCACTTATGCACCATTGAATAATTTTTAGTTGCATTGTACGAATATTTTAATATCTTGAAATTTCAGGTTAAGTTATGTTTACTGATCATACATACCTCATTTCTATATTCGCAATTACCCATTATAATTAAGCATTACAAATTCAATTTGTCTATACTGTACTTCAATTTTTTATTCGTTTCTTACGATACTGCAATCTGAAGTGTGATTCGTCTAATATGTTACTGGGGCTAAACTACCGCTGAGGTAGATCCTTTCGTACTCTTACACACCTTGCATATAGGAATCTGTGGCAAGTTAGTTTGGTTAGTTTAGGCTTTCATTATGCCATGCGTATACGATCAACTGCATGTTCACAAAAAATTATATAGTCTATATTTCTTATACATTCATCTAATTTAACTTACGAGATAACAGGAATTATCTCAGCGCTGGTTTCACCTGTTACTAATCAACAATGTATGCAGTAGAGGGGGGAAAGAACATGGCCACCCTACCCCATTATCTCTTGGATTAGTTGCTTTATGAGTATTGCCTTATGGGCTTTCGAACACTTGACTAAGCAACAGATGTACTGTAGTGTACTGATATAGGGTACTGTAACCTCAAACCGTTGAGCAACTAGATTTTTTTGTCCACCGCTGTGGAGCAATGGTCTGCGTTCTTGGCTTGAAACTAGAGAGCCCGGGTTCAATATACTGGTCGGGACAGGTTACCTCGTTGGGTTTTTTGTGGTTTTTCATCAGTTACTCGAAGCAGAATTGCCGAGTAACTTTCGGCGTTGCACCTCGGACTCATTTCGTCTTAATTAATCATCTCAATATAGTTACAGGTTACCAGCAGGACATGGCGGACGTGATTCCAAGACCTGCCTATAGGCGGCATCTGTCTGCAGGAGCTGCATATATCCAGCAAAGCAGCAGGGGCTTTACAGTGGACTGGGACAGATGACGCCTTAGTGAGTCACGGAATCAACTGTGACGTGTACTTATGGTCAAGAATGCAGCAGATTCAAGCACATAAATTGCGAACAGATGCCATCGATCTAAGGAGAACGCAGGATAACTTCACAGGAAGGCGGAGGATCAGGTCTCCTGTCAGGACTGGATGTTATGGCTGAATCGATACAATGACACCATGCGGTGAATCATGTGCTTGAAGAGCGATCCTAATAGACTTCAACAATCATCCCAATATAAAGAAGCTGCACTATAAGCCTAAGGCTGCGGTACTTGCCTCCGGGTCCTCCTCCGAAAAGAAAAAAGAAACTAGATTTACAAGGTTATTATGTCGAATGGGAATGTGGTAGCACAATTACTGTAATTTCAGACCACTGTGTTAATACATTAATAAATATATTGCTAAATAATTGAACAGCCGCCCACAACAAGAATATAAATCTAAATTCTCGTAACGAGACTTTTTCTTGAATAATGACTGACAATGATGCGCTATGTGCTATGTATAATGCTTGTAGCTACTCGTATTAATATCAGCACATGTCTGATTTTCAACCTCGCTCTAAAAAATTAAAAGCATGTACAGCACTCTACGTTTTTTTCCCCCATTTTTGAAAAAATTCTGATATTCTGGTTAAAACCTTGTTCTGGGTGCCTATTCTTATTATATCACAGTCAAAGCAAACATTTGAGAATAGAAATTTTCACTAGTAGTAGGTACTGATAAAAATTTCAGCACAAAGATCAAGAATGCTTAATGTATTCAGGTCAAATTAAGAAGCAGTTATATAATATAACACTTTTTATCTACTTTTAATGTTTTCGAATACACTGCCATTACATACATTATGATGCCATATAGAAATTATAGGTTATGTTTACTGTATTCACCTTATATCTCTATATTCGCAAGTTATCCCTACGTTATAATTAAGTGTAATGTTATGTATGAATCCAGCACATGCAATTTGTATATATCTCAATTGTATTTATTTCTTTCTATGCTGGGTCGCAATGAATTATATTTATTGACTACCTACTAGTAGAGCTGATAATATAACCATATGCACATTTCATAGGAGGGACTTGTGAATTTTCTACCTACAAGTAAAGAACATAACCGAGTACTAATCTTTATCCTAAATTCTTCTTCATTAAATCTAAATAATATAGCTTTCATTCTGAACTTTATATGTTGATTCAAACATGTTACGTTAACTTGGTGAATTCTCTTCACATTAAATAAATAGGCTAATAACATACTTTTACAATTATTCCTGCAACATATTTTAAAAGAAGTTAACAGAAGTCATGTACATGCTACACTAAATGAAATATTAATTGTATCATTTACTTCTTTCTTTTTATAATGGCTTGTATTGAACTGTATTTATCTATTAGGCCTAGCTAACAGCGGAAGTAACATACAAACGTAGGTACAGCTAATGTCATAGAAGTGACTGTGATGAATTTTCTATCTACAAGTAACGAAAGCAGAGAGATGTGCTAAATTAAAACAACAATATAAATTCTACTTTATTAAATCACAATATAGCTCCCATTCTAAACTGCGAAAGGTTGAAGCAAACAGGTTATGATAACATGTAAACCTATGTTCACATTAAAATATCACAGTTCGTAATTACTTCTACAAAATATTATGCAATAAAAAGTGAACGGATTTTATGCACACTTTACACTAAATAAAATTGAGCACTGATGCGCAATTAAGTAATTTATTGCACGCGTTTCATACACTCAAATAGAAAAGCCGACACACAACTTACATTACGACCATGTTTCGATCCAGAAGGTTTTACTACAATACACCTTGCTCCAAACAAATTTGTAATCGCCGCGCAAGTGTTGTTGGGAATAAAATGTACCCAGCAAACCTTGCGTCAATGAAATTTGTAGACGCCGCGCAAGTGTTGCTGGGAATAAAATATACCCAACAAACCTTACGCCAATGAAATTTGTAGACGCCGCGCAAGTGTTGCTGGGAATAAAATATACCCTACAAACCTTGCACCAATGAAATTTGTAGACGCCGCGCAAGTGTTGCTGGGAATAAAATATACCCAACAAACCTCGCACCAATGAAATTCGTAATCGCCGCGCAAGTATTGCTGGGAATAAAATGTACCCAACAAACCTTGCACCAATTAAATTTGTAGACGCCGCGCAAGTGTTGCTGGGAATAAAATATACCCTAGAAACCTTGCACCAATGAAATTTGTAATCGCCGCGCAAGTGTTGTCGGGACAAAAATATAGCCAACATAATATTGGACCAATCAAATTTGTTGTCACCGCACAAGTGTTGCTGGGAATTCAATGTATCCTAGAAAACTTGCACCAATCAAATGAAGTAATTGTCACGCATGTGTTGCTGGGTATACAATGTAACCAACAGATCTTGCACCAATGAAATTTGTAACCGCCGCGCAAGTGTTGCTGGGAATAAAATATACCAAACATATATTGCACCAATCAAATTTGTAGTCGCCGCGCAAGTATTGCTGGGAATTCAATATAATTATACAACAAACTCCAATCAAATTAAATAATCGCCGCGCACATCCTGCTGGGAATACAATACCTAGCACCAATGAAATCTGTAATCGCCGCGCAAGTATTTCTGGGAATAAAATGTAGCAAACATACATTTCACCAATCAAATTTGTAGTCACCGCGCAAGTGTTGCTGGGAATTCAATATTATTATACAACAAATACCAATCAAATTAAATAATCGCCGCGCAAGCATTTCAGGGAATAAAATTTAGCCAACATACTTTGCACACGATCTACGAAAAATAATTTTAAATGATTTAAAATAAATTTGAATACTAAATGGCACTCGCAAATCCTCCACTATCAATGTTGATTTGCGTTATTTTATTAATTTTTGTCTCTTCCTTCTCTAATAATTACCGATTTTATTTGGTTAAAATTTTATTTGGTATCTTTCCAATTACCTTTTATTCTTGATAATATTATTTTTACTGAAAACGTAAAACTGGAATCACATGAACATATGGAAATATTCGCTAATTTAATTACCACAAAAGTTAATTTATTCAGTAATAACGTGGAAGTTCAATAGTTACGTGAAATCACTCCAACATACTATTAAAGGCACTTCGGGACCTATGTTCATCTTTCCGACCAAAGTCTGTCCTTTCTTATAATTAAATGAAGAATCGATCAGCAGTGAGATTGTTACGCGGTAATAAAATAAATATTCGGACAAACTTTGATGTCTTTCCACAGCTGTAAATCTATAAAAAGCAGATTCCACAATGCGATTACTTATTGTGCAAAGCTGGTGCGGTTTGCGTAACAATTCATGGCTGCATTTCAGACAAAGCTAGCGAACATGTCACTACGGACACGAAAAATGCTTCTCTATAACCACTGCCTGCACCGCGCACGGGCACACTCCCACTTCATCTAATCGTCTAAACTTGTTAGATGGGAAATAAGACAATTAAATAACAAACTAACCCTGCCATGAATCGTTATGATCAGGATGGTAATCTGGGTGTCGAGGTATTCAAGTGATAACACACACTCACTATTAAACACAACTATTTATTAGAACAGGCAAAATAAATCCGTAGCACTTAACATTTCCTGTTAACAGTGTGGCGTAGACCAAATCCAGCTAATTACCTTACATAGATAGTTGTTTGCCCACGCTGGCATCCATCTTGTCAAACAGCCTTGACATAACCATCACTCAACACACACATACCCGTTACATACCGATTGGTCACCCCTCAAACGTGATACAACAATGGGTGCCTTCGTCGTGGATTCCATACTGTTTAAATTCGTCCTACTGCAAAAACTTGATTAAACATAAGCCAAAACCAACTCGCTGAACTGATTATATATAGAGGCCGGCTTTTCGGTATATCACAACTAGAGAAACGATCCACCAAGAATATAAATACCGACCAGTATTTCATCAGAGTTGACTGAACGTAAATCAGTCAGGAAAATGATAGCACCTCAAACTAATAAGTGCATCCCAAAACTCGCAGCTAGCTTCCACCCGAATACCTTCTACAATTCCCTCGCAGGTTGCCGCACTCCGAGTACTATTCAGCTTCAGGTAGACTTATCGAACCCAGTTCGATCCCCGACCTACGTAGCAGCTCGTACTCTTCACAACACTCTCACTTCCCGGCACACCTCAACCTTAGCGAGTCCTTCCACTGGACTAATATCTTCTGTGATTCTACACAGGATCCCACAACACGGTGTACAATACAACTCCTGGTAAACTTATCGAACCCGCTTCGATCCCCGGCCTACGTAGGAGCTTGTACCCTGTACGCGTCTTACCTCCATGAGCCCATCCACTAGACTAACGTTACATTCGAGATGAAACTCGCTTCACCGACCAAATCTAAATCACACCATCGTTTTGACCAATCAGCAAGCGTTATTACAAAATAATTAATTCTCCCCGGATCAAAAAATTAATGCTCCCTCGGTATCAATTATCATAGGTTATAGGAACAGAAACAGAGCATAAAAAAAAGAAAGTTGAGAGAAAGGCCATCTACGAAAAGTAAGAAGAACTAGATAAGAAAGAAAAAACTACAAGCCATCTATGAAAAGTTAGAATAATAAAACTAACAGAGAAAAATATAAAGATAGAAAAATCTAAAAGAAATAGAAAGGACAAGAAAGATGTGCCGAAATATAAACGGCACATGCCTGCTGAATCGCATCCTATAGCTGCGTAAACTGCCTGCTCAATCAAACTTCTTTTGCAGCTAGGTGGAAGGCAGTACCCACCGCTATTAACATAATCAGTATATGGAAAAATCACTACCTGCCACCTAGTGGCTAATCGCCCATAACCGTTGATTGGGCAGGCAGTGTAAATAGCCATAGGTTGTGATCCAGCAGGCAGTGTCTATAACACGCAACACTGAAACTTCCAACTTTAACTTTGTAAGTTTTCTGGTGCGAGAATCTGTGACAGGTTAAGATACATTAGCTTAGTTTAGGCGTTTTGTATGCATTGCATAGCCTATACTAAGTGAAGTGAAATGTGTGTTTGCGTTATATTTTGAAGTGTTCTATATCTTCATTTCAAGTGAAAAATAATCACTTTTAGGTTATTTGTAGCGATCAATTCTTTGACATTTTTACCTATTTTGTAATGTTTTCAAATCAATTCATGTCCTATACGAATTCTTTATATTCCAAACTACTTGAAAATTAGTTTCTTTTACTTTTTTTCGTCAATAATACCTTCAGTGTCGCGTGCTATGGAAGACACCTGGGAAAATATTAAGAGATAATGCTTCAACATATAGCCACTACAGAAATTCTGTGATTTCCAGGCAAAATTGATGAATCAATTTTTGGCCAAAATGAGATTTTTCTGTAGTCTATGTTGTGCATCCTAATGTTAGGCATAGCTTTATTATGGCAAAATATGATAATGTATATCGCATTTCTATGATTTTCTAACCAACTTGTAAGAAACATGATACTTTGATTTTAAACAAGTCTTTCAAACTTGTAATTCTCGCTCCTGAAAGACTGCAAAAGTGATATTTTGTCTTGGAGCAACATGATTAGTGTTTGTAACATATTATATTCCCTGGCTGATATAAGAAGTTTGTAGCCGGTTATTTAACGACGTTGTATCAGCTACAAGATTATTTAACGTCGATGGGATTAGTCACATTGAGATGTCTTTTGAAGAATATGAGGTCGAAGATTCGCCATGTGATTATCTGACATCCTGCTTACAGTTCGGGAAAACTTGAGAAAACAAAGTCAGTTGATCAGCCGAAGCGGGAATCGAAACCACGCCCAAGCGCAGCTCCACATCGAAGAGAACGTGTGATTGAAGCAGTGTTATATTAGTCTCTGAGAATGAATGTAATACTCCTCCAGATCACAATGACGCTGTTCTACAGTAAGAGTGTAACCACCGGACCAAGATCCCTATCTAATGAAGTCAAAGATAACCTAGACCTACCGGAACAACCGTGTTAAGTAAGACGCGCAGTTGCAATATGAGTATGTAACTTACACTAAATAGCTATAAAACAAACACTCAACATTTACTTTCGGAGCATTGTTTTGCTCTTTATTCTTCCCTTTAGGGCCATAACCAAACTGCGGCCTAGGGTCACCAATTCACGAGACTGAAGTTCGAAACTCTCATAGTATACATGACGTCATGACCCAAGGGGTGGGATGGTACTGTGGGAGTACAATTTGTTTCGTAAGAAATTACATTAGCGCCTTTCTAATTCTGCTAGGGGTGTGTCTTGCAATCACTAAACCTACTTGAGATCATGCGAGTAAACAAAATATTATTGTCAATACAGTACTAACTTTGGATTAAACAAAAACCTAATGACATTTATCAGACTCAAAATCGCGATATTTCCTAGTTTACGTAAATGGATGAACTACTTTTCTTCACTCCCATACCGAGTAATGTGATTTGTATTTTACGCCAATATCATCGAACTTCAGTCGTGGAAAGGTGTAGCAAACGGTTTCCGGTTCTCAACCGTTAATCCAAAGGTATAGCCAGGTTAATATTAGAAATGTTGGTATAAATACAATGATGTCCCTGTATAAACTATACCTAGAATAACAACCAGAACACTAAACTGAAAATTTAAGGAATTTCAAGGCATATAATTTTTTTTCACTTATTTTTATAAATTTTCATTTTATCTATGTTATGAGACCTGACTTGCAATCTACAACGAATACCGTACCTTGTGCAAATTTTCAAATGAAAATGATCACCTACTGTCCGCTAACAAACCTTCACTGTTGTCAAACGAATGAAAAATAGCTATTTTTACAACCTCGAAATTGTCGCAATAATAAAAGCAGCCGTCGATCCTGGTCCCCCATTTTGTCAGAGAAATAGACGGTTGCATTCAATAAGATTCAATTACACAAAGAGAATCGAAGTCTGAAGCTGCTGGTCAGTTACAATATTCCATTGTTATACCTACGGTAACAAAAGAAAACCACTCTTGGCCCTTCAGTCGCCGTGTGTCACACACACCCTCCTCTTTAAAATGTTTGGCAACAAATTGGTTTTCCCTAATTTCACATCCATTTGTTTCAAGTGAGACGCCTAGCCACCCCTATTTGTACCTGTGTGAAAACAATAGACATATATTTGTCATAACTCGTGACAGTTTAGTGTCGGTTCCATTTTGCACATTCCACAGAATAAGGTGGGAAGAAAATATTAAAATTTTTCCACAGGCAAATAAAAGAACATACAGTAGGTCTAGGGAATTCAAAGAACAAAGGAAATCAACTTTTGATATACAGTGAAACCACGATAATACAAGCCCGTTTGTTAAGTTATCTCGCATTATACACTCTTTTCGTCCGGTCCGTTCACATCCCTATATAAAACCATGTAAAATTTATCGCTTAATATGCTCATCATCCATTTAATACACTCTTTCATCTGCTGAAAAAAAAAATCTTACTTTGAAGGATACTGAGAAAATTTTCTTGAACTTCGACATTTACCGCTAGCGCCCGTATATTCAAGAATTTATAGGAGTCTTTGTTTAGTGAATACAATAGGATGGAATGCGACTCTTGAGTACCTGCAAAACTACTCCATTCAGAGCCTGTCCTTCTTGCTGGCAGTTTTGAATCGCATTGTCAGTGAAGACTTGACGAATAGGATGTGGAAGCGGTAGATATTCCAAATCCTTCTCGCAATGAAGCTCCAAATGACTGTCGCAGCTAGTTTTGACAATGCCCGAATTCTCAAGTCTTTATTCTTGTAATAATTATTGTCAAACACATTCCACAAACAACTTTCCAATTCATATGCTTCAATAAATCTTTTCGTCTCATCCCACTCCATTGTTTCCATTAAATGTAATTGTATTCAACCCTGAAACGGAGTTGTGGGATCTTTGGTGATAGCCTACTATACAAATTGTATATCCCTGACATTCTTTAACCATTGCTTTCTTTCTCTAATCTTTTGTGTACCTTTTTCTTTTGTCAAGCTTAATCCATTAGCTGTGTCACTGACCATCAAGTAACGTTATTTTTTCCAGTAATAGCTAAAATATTGAGTGGTATCCTTTTCGTCCCCACAACTTCAGTTGTGTATCTGCACCTTGTCAATGTACAACCAACGAGTTTTCATAGTGGCTACTAATGCGCGTAAAAGTGTATCAGTGTTCGATTCTGGTTTCCCACGCTTTGTAAACAGTATTGTAGATGAAAGTGAAGGCAGTGATGCGAGTGGATGTGAAGTCGAAAATGAACTGGACTATAATTCTGAACATGACACGGATTCAGTACAAGACTACGACTCGGATACAGTGGATAAAGATGCAAACCAACCAAATGGTGTTTCATTGAATTTCTATGCATGCAAATGGTCTGCTACCGAACCTAATACAAATAGAAGACCACCAGCACACAATATTCTAATAAAAGTTCCTACATGTACATACATACATACATACATACATACATACATACATACATACATACATACATACATACATACATACATACATACATACATACATACATACATACATACATACATACATACATACATACATACATACATACATACATACATACATACATACATTTTATATTATACTACATTCATTCATTCATTCGTGATTTTTTGCAAATCCTGCTGTCTCTAATCTTTCCTACACCCTGCCTTCCTCTTAGTCGAGGCATATGATCCATATTATCTTAATGTCGTCTATCATCTGATATTTTCTTCTTCTCCGAACTCTTCTGCCGTTCACCATTCCTTCCAGTGCATCCTTCAGTAGGCAGTTTCTTCTCAGCCAGTGGTCCGACCAATCATTTTACTTCTTTTTTGATAAGTTTCAGCATTATTTTCTCTCTTCACCCACCCTTTCCAACATAGCTTCATTTCTTGTTCTGTCTGACCATTTCACACGCTCCATTCTTCTCTTTGGCACTGATACTCTTTCACTACTTTCACTTCACTCTTATCTCACTCACTGCACTGGCACTATGGCACACTTCACTGATTCTATACGAGTAGAACACATTTCACTGACACTATAAACTTTTCACTGATCAAAACTTTCCACTGTCACTATAAACTGCGGTCATTGCAATCACTGTAATGATTACAGACCAACTAACCAGATAAAAAGGTTACACAGACGATTTTACTGCTGTATTTCTATATCTCTCCGACGGTAGATTCATTCACAACTGAATGTGGAAATTTCACACGAATTTTAATACCAGAATATAAACACTGTTGACTAAAAAAAATACACAAATAGATTTTCTGAAATTCTGCAACGTACAGATTGCGGCTCGATTTACGAGATACGTCGTTCTATATAATACGAGTGTAATAAAGTTAGACGCTGTTTTCTGAATGTTACGTGTTACGGTAATCAAGTGATATGTCAAAATTTTTCTCATACTGTTCGTAGTTTCTTCCATCGAAAAGGAAGAATTAAATATTCTGCGATGATAGAGTATCCGAATTATGTTTTTAAATTACTATGTTTATTGTACTCATTAAAAGACATCCATCTATAAAGAGATTTCCCACAGGGACGTACCCAGTCAATACTTAAAAAAACTTACCTTACAGTCGACGTCGACAGAGCTGGACACATGGAGGGGTCTCTTACCTGCAACAAAACAAAACATTTTATATTAGCCTTATATGAGAATACATTATCACTGCATTATTATTATTATTATTATTATTATTATTATTATTATTATTATTATTATTATTATTATTATTATTATTATTAGACTAAAAGGGGGGATATGAAATACTAGGCGGTTTTGGAATACCAGCAAGTCATCACTATTTGGTTCTTCCATCTCGTGGATACTATCGTAACTTCTTCCTTATGTTTCAGTTAGCATCATAACGTGGCAGGTGCGCTTTGGAAAAAATGGTCTTACAACAATAGAAGAAAATCTCATTTGTGGCTAGAAACCTTTTTACAGATTTGCACTGTATAAATTATATAACAAATGAGATGCGGAAAGGGAAAAGGAACCTATTGTAGGAAAAATTCAGTTGACTTTTCCAATTCTTCTTGTAAAGGATGAATGTGTACCCATTTTAATACAAAATTGAACCAACAATCTAAAAACTCGACAAGGATGTAACATTCTGAATTCCAATAGGAAAAACAGTGTTTTGAGAAAAGATGGTTAAAGTTCAACTCATATAATCCTAACTATATTTGTCATTTGAACATATATTTAGTGAAATTTTATTATTATATCTTTATAAAATAATTATAAGAAACTAAAATAGAAAACAAAATAATTTAATTTTTATTAACTTCGTTTTTCAGCTCTCCTGTAAATTTTAGTTTGGCGAAAGAGGTCCCTTTTCCCATTCTACATCACAAATACGTTTTCAATCGTCTGACTCTTCATAGGTTGTCTTGGTGGGCTTCAAATGTGATTTCAAATTAAGCAGTTAAGGCAGATCACGTCATTGAGTCTTCTAGATATTTCAATGACCTATCTTCAAGAACAACATGCAGTGTGAAACTACAGCGACCAGAAAGCTGAAAGTACATTTTCGTTAGCTAAAAATTATATCCTTTCTTAAAACGAACATTCCATCTTATTACAAATGACTTTTCAGTGAAATAATAATGCATGTGTACTTACAGCAGTTAAGAAGCATTCTATATGAATAACAACTTGCAAATCAAGATTTCAGGTATAACTCCCTGTAAAGTTGATTTGAATAATTTCGAGGGAAAAGTTGTTCCGGGGCCGGGCATCGAACCCGGAACCTTTGGTTTAACGTACCAACGCTCTACCAACTGAGCTACCCTGGAACTCTACCCGACACCGATCCAATTTTTCCCTCTATATCCACAGACCTCAAAGTGGTCAACCAACTTCGGGTGCACACTAACTCTGTGTGACTTAAATTGTGGCTTTCTGTTAACGAACAGTGACGTGTATTATGCAAATCAAGATTTCACGTATAGGCCTAACTCCCTGTAAAGTTGATTTGAATAATTTCGAGGGATAAACTGTTCCGGGACCTTTGGTTTAACGTACCAACTGAGCTACCCGGGTACAGTATGAAGATTGCACTGGACTTATACACCGTTGGAACGTAAAACGTAACGTAACTATATAAGAGGTGTACAATTACACATGATAATCGTTACAGAACCTAACCCACTAGTGTAAGTCTTGTACAGAAGGACAAGATGGCCGACTCTGTAAACAGCTGATCGTTTGTTTCCCTACTTTTTTTTTTTTTTTGGAAAACTGAGCTAAATATCTTCTGTAAAGAAAGTTATACAATCGAAATGATAGATTTAGACGATTATTTAATAAATACAGAGGGCATTGAAGGTTTGATGGTATAAATATTTGTGACTATAGAAAAATAGAGAACTAGAAAACTCGTTTTTATCCATTTAAATTCAACGATGAGAATTTTAAAGCAAAATATTGATTCACAAAGCAATATATACGAATTGTTGCTGAAATTGTAAAAGAAGATTTGAAGCAGGTGGATTTGTAAGTTCTGAACTGAAGTTTTAATATCACGTCGAAGTCTTCGCACATGGGGAAGAAATGAATTATTGACTTAATTTTAATTAGTCCTAGATCTATGAATACGGTGACCATATTATATATTCTGTGTTCGAATTCGGAAAAAATGAATGCGTCATGACTTTCTTTTTTTAATATATCCTTCCCTGTCCTCTTGGAGTAGAGAATGGATCAAAGCACGCTTGACTTCGTTCTAACTGCACTTGCCTCTAACTTGAATAATTAAAAATAATGGTGACAGATACTTTGAATCAAATTTTCTTATAATTTTCTGCAAAAACTACACCAAAGAAGTTACAAAATGGCGTCAAGTATACATGAATATAAGAAAGCAGGGCTCTGGTGCGAGCGGAAATCTAAGTGCTTGTAACTGTAAATTTAGGACTGAATATTATAAGTGGTTAAATTATGTTTTCTTCAGTATAAAGAAAACATACCTTCTACTTGAAATAAATTGACAGAAAAAGTCTCTCTTTCAATAACCATTATTTAGACATTTTAGCTTTATATCTGATTAAATGACAATTAAAATTTATTACATGTGCCGTCTATGCTTATCCTTACTTAACAAATATATTGGTTATACAATATTTTGTTACATAATATATCTATTTAAACGTTTTCGGCTCTATGGAGCCATCATCAGAAACAAGTAAGCCCATATGTATGGTGTGAGTACACTATATGTTGCCGTACAAGTAAACTCAATTAATATTAAAATTTAAAATTACATGTTTCTATGTAAAATCAATAATTGTATGGCAGAAATTACAATGTAAATACAAAGCGGCTCTATGGGCCGTAATAAGGTGTTACAATTGCTGATGATAAAATTAACTAAAATACTTTAAAATTGTTAAGATCAGAATTAATTGTCGTCCAGTTTGATGGTTATGTAGCTTTCCATATTCGGTAGGAGCTGGGGCAACAGTATGATGAATGAGGATGTGTTCTTGAGTTCACTGGAGGCAGAAAGCCGCTTTGTATTTACATTGTAATTTCTGCCATACAATTATTGATTTTACATAGAAACATGTAATTTTAAATTTTAATATTAATTGAGTTTACTTGCACGGCAACATATAGTGTACTCACACCATACATATGGGCTTACTTGTTTCTGATGATGGCTCCATAGAGCCGAAAACGTTTAAATAGATATATTATGTAACAAAATATTGTATAACCAATATATTTGTTAAGTAAGGATAAGCATAGACGGCACATGTAATAAATTTTAATTGTCATTTATAGTAATTAGCTTATCGGCCCATCATGCCTCTTAAATTTATATCTGAAGTTTGACTTGTGTAATATGTAGCTAGTCGGCAATGCATGCAATGCAGGGGGAGAAGAAACTGGCCACTCTACCCATCATCACTTGACCTGGTTACTTTATAAGTGGCGTCTTCTTGGTATCAGACCCGTCTTCGGACAGTTGACTATACAATCTACAATATCTTCTTTTGCCCTTTTAGACAGAATACGTACCGCATATATCTCGTCCTACTTATGAACAAAACATACGTTTACGATATTGTAAAATATGAGCTGAGTATTCTTATGGCTGTCCCCGTGGAGTCGCTGTCTAAGGCAGCCTGCTTAGGACTCGCGTTACGGAATGCGCGCTGGTTCGAATCCTCATGGAGGAATACATTTTCTCATGAAACTTAGGCCAGTGTATGGGACCGGTGGCCACCCAGCATCGTGAGGCACTGGGGGAACTACGATAGGTAGCGAAAATCCGGTTTCGCAAATCTGCTATAACAGCTGGGAGGATCATCGTGCTAACCACATGATACCTCCATTCTGGTTGGATGATCGTCCACCTCTGCGTCGGCATGTGGGCGTGAGGCCAGCAGCCGGCTGGTCGGTCTTGGCCCTTCAGTACTGTATCGCTATGGATTTCTTTAAATGTTTATTCTTATGACATTAATATAATGCCTACCTATTATGCAAGACATTTATTAATAAACACAATGACGTATTAAAGTACTGTAGACCTATGTGGTACTTAATTTTTCTGTATTTTCGCAATTTGGAAATCGTATTTTTTTCCCACATCTCATTTCTTTCTATGTGAGATATGTGCTCTAAACCATCCGCGATATGTTACGTAAACAGTAAGTACCTATGTACTATCGATTTTCGGGTAATACAAATCGAACGAGATTTCGTCGATATGTGACAAGAAAAAGTTACGACGTAATAAAATGATGGAGTTATGACATACTGTTTAACACTGGTATAATAAAACGCCAGCTATGTAGCGTTTATTGGTAAGAAAAATATGCATGGCTTATGCACGTCTTGTTCCGTGTAAAACTATTGGGTGTTCATTTCAAAGTGTGTCATGACGTCACTGTTGTTGGGTCACCGATTTGAAGCGAGTTTCAGCTTATATGTTAGAGAAGTTGCCTATTATTTAAGGCTTTCTTCAATCTGAACTTGAGAACGTGTACGGTATAACTTGAACGTCGTAGCAACAGATGGCGGTCTGTACGGTCTGTGTGCTACCATAACCTCTTTCGAACTGTGTTTTGCGCCGGCAAGTCGTACGCAGGGTATTCGTTATCATCGGTTGCGTACGGTAACATTCCACAACACAAATCAAATGCTCCGTGTCCATGTTGACCGTCGAAGTTAAGGTCAACAAATACGTAAGTAATCGTCTTAACCCTCTCCCCATATCCCGACAGTACGTATTTCAAAACAGTTCACATGCCTGCCACTACCGGCGTTACCATACGTATCGGCACGTACTCTTCAGAATGAACGCCGTACTCGCTAGGCAACTTCTCTGCCTCATAGGTTATACACCTCTGAGGAAATGTAGGAAGATTGAATTGTCTAGGCTCATCGGCTAGCCACATGTCGGCATACAGCGAGCCATGACACACTTTGAACTGAACACCCAGTATACTATTAACACATTTTTATAAGCAACTTCTAATTGTAAGACTCAAAATTTAAAATACCTATAAACGATACTTATGAAGTTATTGCATGTTCAAAATAATAAAAGGATAATGAGGTATTCAGTGTGAGATGTGGCCTCCATGAACAGTGCGCAGAATAGGAATCATATCCATATATTTGTAATTTTGTAATAATATTTTTTACTTCATTCTTTGATAAATTCTTTTAACAATATTACAAAAAATACTTGCTTGACCAGTTTTGACATGATGTCCGTCATTGCCCGAAGCCTAGTGACGGACACCATTTCGAAACCAATCAACCAGGTAATTTTTGTAATAATTAACACAGTAAAGAATTTGTAACGTTAATCAGTGATATTATTTTTAATGGTTTTGTCATGGGTATTCCATATAGTATATCTCTATTCCATAAACCCAACCTTTAAATATTTTTGGTCTTTTTAAAATTGTGTTTATTGCATGCATCATGTTCTTTCTATGTTTATGTCTAATAAATGTAATATGCATTATCATAAAAACTGTCTTTTCATATGAGTATTTTAGACGGTAGGATTAGAAAACAAAATGGCATTCCATATCCCTCTCATTTGCTCCACTATTATTATTATTATTATTATTATTATTATTATTATTATTATTATTATTATTATTATTACGCAAATATTAAAGAAGGAATATGCAATATTTAATAGGTGAGCGAGAAATGGAAGGGAGACAGTCTAGGTAGGAGGGAGAGAATAGAAGAGGATAGAGAGGGAAGGACATATAGCAATTCAGTCTTAACAGAACATTAGAAAGTAATCAAGAAATTCTCGGCAAAGAATACACTAATAGAAAAGAGTTGTGTGTAATAAAGGGATGGTGGATCGAAAAACAGAAATGTGAAGGTCCACCATAACTGTGAATTGTAAAGTTGACTGACAAATAAATATATTATTATTATTATTATTATTATTATTATTGTTATTATTATTATTATTATTATTATTATTAAGTTAATAAAACTTTGACTGCTAACCTAACAATGTAGTTCCGAGTCTGTTTTTTTTTTTTTTTTTTTCGAAAAACTGTTTCCAATTACTACACCTTGCAAGCAAAAGATGAACATCGATTCGAGTTAGCCTACTATGCATAAGAGTATCTTGAGATGGGAACAATATAAGATTTACTAGAGGATGGACCTAAAGTAATATCATTAATTTCAGTGTATTATTCTTTGAGATATTTCAAAGAAAAAAGTTTAATACAATTTTGTTCTCTTTGCTTCCTTTCAGAGACAAAAACTGTTTTATATAACAACTTTCAATAGGAAAGTCATTGATTTGCAGCAATTTCCAATATTCTCAGTCAATTTAAGAGAACAGTGAGTTATGGTAATAAATGAATGAAATAATTTTCCAATAAATTTTCTCACTTTCACTGGATACGCACTGCAAATGTAATTTTTAAAATCTGTAATATATGCCGAGTTATATGCAAAAAAGACTTCAGTCCTGGACTTAGGTCATTTCTGCACATGTCACTTAAAATAGGAACTCGTATTTTTGTATAGACATATGCGACTGACTACCTTCTACCACAGATCGATGTAACCATAAGTAACATACCAATTTTCAACAATAACTCTGTAGTACTCGGGAAAATTGGCACAAGTCAAAAAAGTTAATTTTAAAGGAGAAGGAAAAAACTGTCTTCACACTGGTTTATGTCGATTTGATTTTCTTCTGTATGAATTATTCTAATGGGAGAAATACTTATGTCTTTTTTCCCAAGCGAGCAGATGTTCCGTAAGTTATCAATAAACTAATAAAACATTTTTCTGGCAAATTACTTATGCCACTTTTTCCAAGCATTGCAGAACTCATATTCGATAAAATGTGGACTGAAGCCCTTATTTCATACAGCGATTCATTTACTATCAAAGTTTCCAGCGTAAATTCTATACAGAAATCAATGCGATACGGAGAAAAATGAGTATTTTGAAGTATCTCCTCGAAGAATGGAACATCTGTCGTACTGTGTAATATTTGTGTGGTAATATGTCGACGGAAGATTTGACAATTAATTTAAAATAGGAGCCATATATATTTTATAATAATTATAAACATTAAACTAACCTCTCAACTCGCGAAGAAATTCCTTGGAAGCTCTGTATTTTCCAATTTTTCACCACGCACATATTACGATATATTTGTATGATATGTATTAAGTTAACACTTCACCATTCACTGAAATATCACCCACCGAGCGTCCGCGCTTTGAATCACACGAGGAGACGAGAACGCTCAACACACTACTTTACAGTAGTACCAAAATATCGTAATGACCAGTAAAATCATTGCATTTCCTTAAGATATGTATACTGTATGTGAATGAAGTAAAAGTAACTGATATAAACAGCACAGTTCTTCTCATTTACCTATAGGTTACTTCTATTTATTTACTTTTAATGCAAATGTTACGGGAAGACACAATCACACCAGTTTACTTTTTCGACCTTGTAAAGTTGGCTATCCTTTACCACCGTCCTCATCGCATCATGTAGTCAGGAATAATTGATACTCATTGTTGCTAATCTTTTTAATTTATAACATACTGATCGCAGCCAATATTTTATGGGAAAATTTAGTATGTTATTAACTGTAAATATCTAACTTTTATATACATATATATTAGTTGGACATTACTTATTTATTAAATTATATATCGCAAGGCTCAATACTGTAAATAGAGATATTAATATGTCCTCCACGAATACTGAAGCCGAACTGTTCCGAACGGCATGAGGGAGAGGTGATGACGACTCAGCCATAACGGTTTATAATTCCTATTTCAATTGTTGAGAATAATATGAAACTGCAATGTCTAATGAAGACAGACCAATAAATGTTATGTTTTATTTAACGACGCTCGCAACTGCAGAGGTTATATCAGCGTCGCCGAATGTGCCGGAATTTTGTCCCGCAGGAGTTTTTTTACATGCCAGTAAATCTACTGACATGAGCCTGTCACATTTAAGCACACTTAAATGCCATCGACCAGGCCCGGAATCGAACCCGCAACCTTGGGCATGGAAGGACAGCGCTATACCAACTCGCCAACCAGGTCGACCAGACCAATAAAGTACATTGCATAGTATATAGTAATATCACAGTCTAGTATATACAATATATACAGTCACGAAACGCAGATGTTGAGGGTACTAGGAACAATAGACTGTGCCGGTACTATTTCGCATTGTATGTGATGAGGCGATAGTAGCGATCCTAGTGGTTATCAACTATCTATGGATGCATATTCGCTACGTATTGAGCTTCGTGACTGTATACTAGACTGTGGTAATACAATAAGTTATATATTCTAAGTTATTTTATTTTACGACAAGAAATATAAAGAAGGTGCAAATATGTTAATAATTAATCTATACGGGCAATATAACACTGTCTTTTTTTTTGTAAACGTAAATATTAAGCAATTGATTATCACGTATTCCTACCCTTAATGAATTAGGATGACCCACATATCAAGTATGAAAAAAAGACGAAAGTGATTGTGGGGAAAACACAGAAACGTCAATTTTTTTATTTACATGTTAAAACATTAAGTCGTTTATTTATACTTATTTTTCAGTTAAAGCAGCTCATATTTTTTATACGTTCCGCAAAAAATGATCCCTTAGATGCACAAGCATATCTCCTTCGGATCGAACCGAAACATACTAATAGTACATAACTAAGGGTTCTGAATCGAAATGTAGTCGGCAAATTCGTTTGCAGTGACAATATAATGTATTACAACACTTTATAAACTTAGTACCACATCAACTGAAGTAATTCCCTAAGCTCACAACAAAAAAATAAACATTTCTTCCTTCGAAGGCAGATTTCAATTCTAACTCTGTTGAGTGTTGCATCAAAATCCGGAAATAATGTAATATTTACGTCTGTGATGTGATTAAAAACACGAAGAATAATATTGTCAGTGAATAAAATATATTCCCTCACTCGCATGTGTACAGAAAGTTCCTATGCAGACCGGTCCACAGTGCAGTGGGCCAGATGCTCAATTTAGTAGGAAAAATCTCAATTTACCGATCTTCACAAAATCGACCATTTCTATGTTTATAGTTTGGATAAACATCTATACGTTAACATCCTTCAAGGAAAAGGGGAGAGAAACTGACCACTCTATCCCATTATCTCTTGGCCTAATTGCCTCCTCAGTGTTGCCTTCTTGGTATGACTTGTGAGGTTCAGACAGTTGACTAAACAACAACTTCAAAGAAATTAAGATTGCAGTAGGATACAGCGGCTTGGAGAGACATTAAGTGGGCTTACAGATAAGGCTGCATAACTGCGCACCAGACTTGGTTTTAGCATATGAAGTGTAGATACGTTGCGAAAGCTATTCAAGTGCTATACTGTATTATTTTGAAATGGAAGTGTTACTCACAGGCATGTACTTTAGATTCATACAATTTTTGTTCAATTTAAGGGAATGTAAATTAGTTAAATCCGTCCATATACATATACAGACTTGTTTACAGTATAAACGAAATTGAATGTACCATATTCAAATATAATTTTAACTATCACAGGTCTCAGCAAGTGGTGCACTTTTCAGATGAAAATGTAGGTAAACTTTTGATGTTCACAATGCTTATTTTCAGATTTGTCGATCTTTGCGCCTTTGAAGAAAAATCTATTTTATTTCAGGGCAGAAACAACGGTTTCTGCCGACAATGACGAGAATGGACCAATTAGACATAATATGCCAAGATTTAGGTGATTTTGTACAAAATGAATTTAGCATACAGAAATGCTTACAGGACGTATTAATTTGTTTTTCATGAAAACAGTTTAGAGTTTTCGGGGTTGAGTTAATTAAGGAATGGAAAAAAAAATGTATTGTAACTGGTTGCAGGAAAGTCTGAAGTTCCCTAAAAAGTTTATAAATTAATTGCAAACACAACTTTGAGTTTAAAAATTTCATTTACTATCTTCTGGTATTGGTACATCCAGAAAATCATAAGAAAGGTAAGAAATTTGTTCGTTCTCTTACAGAGAAATTTTCTACATAAGAATAATTATCATTGGCAACACAGGACTCTCTTCGATTGTCAGAAAGAAGGCTTGCAGCTATTGTTTTAGGTCAAGTAACAGGAACTAACCATCCTAGAGCTTCCAAATGTAAGAAAGTAAATGAATCACCATTTCTCCCCTACACCTTGTACACCGGAGGAAACTTTGTTTTATTTTGTGGAAAATAAGTTGATTAAGAGATAATATATGAATACAAGAATGGGTTCTAAAATCAGAAGCAGTAATACACTCAGGCACAAAAAAAACCGGACACTTCTATATTTGCTTGTATTTTGTTGCCAATTATTTCAAAATGAAACAAAACCCATTTAAACAAAATAATGTTTCATTTAGCACCTTATACGACAACATTTGAAAAAAAAAATCTCTGATGAGAAAATTTACAAAAAAATACAAAGGGCCTATAACTATGGCATCGTTTGGTCTAACTGTTTTTTCATTTTATGGTGCCTTAAACATTAAAAACTCTTTTCAGTAATGGGTATTACCCCCTCTGGCTTGAATAACTGCATCCATACGTCTTGGCATGCTCTCAATTTGGTTAGCAATGTCTTCTTGAGGAATAAGTTCCCATTCTTCGCCAAGTGTTCGCCTCAACTTTTGTAATGATTCTGGTCTCGGTCGTCTATTCTTAACACGCCGTCCCAGCATGTCCCACATGTGTTCAATTGGGTTCATGTCTGGACTTCTTGCTGGCCATGGAAGAACATGGATTCCCACTTCTTTGAGATAATCTCCGACCGCATGGGCAATATGCGGCCGTGCATTATCATGCATTAAAACAAAATTATCGCCTATAAATTGGCCAAATGGCGCAACATGATCAGCCAAACATTCATTTATATATCTATCAGCTTTTAGTCTTCCATTTTCAACAAAATCCAACTCTGTACGAGCATCCGTACACACTCCTGCCCAAACCATCACTCCACCACCTCCATACGGCACATTTTCGGAAATGCAACACTGTGAAAATCGTTCTCTCCTCCTTCTCCAAACTCTTTCACGTCCATCAGGTGAGCACAGATTGAAACGGGACTCATCGGTGAACAGAACACAGCTCCACGTCCATTTCTCCAATCCCTGTGATCATTTGCAAAACGCAGTCGTTCAACTCGATGCATCCTGAGAAGTCTGGGACCAGTTGCAGGTCTACTTGATATCAGTCCACTTGCTTTCAACCTTCTTCTAACTGTTTTGGCCGAAATTGGGCGTCCATGCATGTTAACAAATTGCTGGGCTACACTAGTAGCTGGCAGGTTGCGCTCCCTAAGAACTCTCAACACCATATACCTGTCTTCATTTGGATTTGTAGCCCTTGGACGACCCGAACTTGGTCTTCTGGTATATTCTAGGGTCTCTCTATACCGTTTTATGGCATCATGGGTTGTGCTTCTAGCCATATTCATAACATTTGCAATGTAACGTACACTGCGTCCATCATCGTAAAGGGCTACAGCTTGAGGCACATCTTCAGGTCGCATCTTGTTTTAAGACAAATGTTACAACCCCATTTAAACTCATAAAATGTAAAAGTAAAGAAATAACGAATGATAAAGATAATGAAGCACAAAATGGTTGCGACAAAATTGTTATAGCTGAGACTCCGAAAGCAAAATTGGAATATTTGGTTGTAATGGCTTGTTTATAAAACAAAAACAATCAACAATGTATACACGTCTCCATAACAACAGATGGCTACCATAATATTGTATGAGAAGATAATGTTTTGCAAAATACCAGCAAATATTAAAGTGTCCGTTTTTTTTTTTTTTTGTCCCTGAGTGTATTACCTACGACAAGCTGTAGGAAGCAAATAAGGTATGTGATCCACTTCAAGCAAAAGTTGAAATAACTGATATTCCAGCCGAAATAAAATTACAAGCCATTTTTGACCATACAATAAATAGGTTGGTGTTGGTACAACAAGAAACACTTGAAAGGGTTATTACATGTGGAGATGAACTGAATATTGTATTTAAGTGGGGTTGTGACAGTAATAGTAATGGAGGGAAAGTCGTTATAAACAGAAATTCAATATACTAGACGAGTCAAGCCATTACGATAATCCAGATATGTTTCTGATATGTTCAGTACCTTTAGAAACGCATGCCTACTATAGTAATTTGCCACAAAAATTTTATAAGAATTCAAGGCCTCTTCCTACACGATTTTGTAAACCAGTAAAACAGCCTCTTGAAAAAATGCAAAAGACATGTCACTCAAGGAATTAAATAAAATGGAGTAGCAAATTCAATGTTTTATACCAACGACGGAGATGGTAGCTATAAAAGAAGTAAATGTGTTTTCTAAATTATTACTGATGATGCTGGATGGCAAAATTTGCAGTGACATTTCCAAGATTTCATCAACATAAATATGCTACATACTGTATCTAGCTGCACACCAAAGAACCATGAAGAATGTAGAATCTGCAGAAACGCTTTGTGACGTCAGTGCGTTTAATTTTGGCCTATCTCCTTCTCATAATATAGATGAAAGAAAACTGTTCAGTTATCTTTTTATATGAAACAACGAGTGAAATTGGGAGAGGAGTACGTCAAGGATCCGCTTTATCAGCTACCCTGTTCAACTTCTACTTGGAGGATTTAGTAAAGAACTGTTTTCAGAACATGGGAGGAGTGATAGTAGGAAGAAGAAGAATAAAGTGCCTAAGATTTGCTGAGGAAATGATACTGAAGGATATGCTACTGGAGCTAAATGAAAGCTGTGAGCAGTATGGGATGAAAAAAATGCAAATAACATGAAGGAAATGATCATAGGAAAAAAAGTACAGAAGATATACTTGCGAATTCTAAATGAGGCAGTGGAGCAACTAAACAGCTTCAAATACTTAGGGTGTATTATAAGCAGTAACATGAGCTGCTGCCAGGAAGTTAAAAGGAGGATAGCAATGGCCAAGGAAGCTTTTAATAGAAAAAGGAGCATCTTCTGCGGACATCTGGAAAAAAGAACCAAGGAAGAGACTAGAAGTACTTTGAATGGAGTGTGGAATTTTATGGTGCAGAAACGTGGACATTACGACGAAGTGAAGAGAAGCATTTGCAATGTGGATAGGCAGAAGAATAGGATGTGTGAAGTGGACAGACAGAATAAGAAATGAAGCGGGGTTGGAAAGAGTATGTGAAAAAAGAATGATGATGAAACTGATCAGAAAGAGGAAAAGGAATTGACTGGGTCACTGGCTGAGAAAAAAACTGTCTAATGAAGGATGCACTGGAAGGAATGGTAAACGGGAAAAGAGTTCGGGGTAGAAGAAGATATCAGATGATGGATGGGATTAAGATATATGGATTAAATGAGGAAAAAATGAGGTAGGCAGAAAATAGGCAATATTAGAGAATGCTAAGTTTGCAGTGAAGGACCTGCTCTTGGGCAGAACACTAAATGAATAAATGCTTGTTGCACATTTCGTATCGACTGAAATTGAAAAAATGGCAAGTCCAAAACCAGGAAGAAAAGAGAATCTTAGCTGCCAAGAAAAGACAATGACAGGTTAATTTAGACTGGAAATGGGATTATTGGTTGATTATCTTGTACCGAGGGGTAGCGGTAATGCAAATGAGGGCAATACCGCATGCCAATTTTTCTAATATCCAGAATTATTTTTGTCTATCACAGAATTAAGAAGACTATTTTATGCCATTCTGCGCGCAATGTCTAAGAACTTCCCCATTAATCTTGAGGTCTTTATTTCACTTACATGTGATACAACAAACTTGTATTTACCTATGGCTATATCCACGGTACTAGATGTAGGTCAGTGTACATAAAACTTTCATTCATGATAGGCACATAATAGAATTAGCTATCTTACCAATAGGAATGTTAATTCAAGAGGCACAAGAGGCTAGACGTAAGGATGTGAAGAGGTTTCGTGAAGGACATCGACGAAAGTACTCGCGCGAAAAAAAAAAAAAACATATACTTAACCTGTTTCTCGTAACTTCGAACCTTGTAATAACTTTTATTTTGTTTCATACTTCAAAAGCCTGTGGACGCCACGTTTCCAATTTTCTCGTTGGAAAACTAAGTGAAGACGAGTCGAGAAAACCATTTTTGATCACTTGTATCAATAGCTTAAAATAGAGTCTTACAGGGAAGTAATCACTTCCTGCTTTGTGACGATGATTTAAAAATATTATGGCCAGAGGGGTAATGAACATAAATGGGACCTCACTCAACTCTAACATCAATTTCTCCTCATGTAATTCACGTTATGTTTCGTGTATGTGCTGGCTTAATGGGGTAGCAAAAGTCATACGGGAAAGTTTTTGAAGAGAATTCTTTAAATTCTTGTATTAAGATTTATAAAAATTTCTATGCGAGTTAATGCTTACAGGGAAAACTCCCTGAAACTCTCTTTATACCCAGAACCAATTTTTATCCGCTGGAGGTAAAAGCTGTCCTCTTTTATTCTGGTAATCATAGTGCTAGTAAGGAAGTTCTTTATGGTCTAAATCCAAGTAACACTTTATCGATTTAACGTTCAAAGAATATTTTTAAAAGCAAAACATTGGAGGGAGACTTGAGTTTAATACAGGCACAAATTATAAAATCTGCCGAAGCAATACAGACACTAGAAAAGTGTGGATTGTAGCTTAATGATTCTATATCAATCCCTGAGAAAGTGAAATGTGAACTTAAATGTGCTCCTCTAAATATAAATATTGACTGAAAAACTGTGCAGAATATTACAAGGAAATTCTTATTTTAATATATTATGTAATTCTGTGAACATTTTTTATTTTATCATCTTTAACCGACTTCTACAGACAATCTAATAATAATAATAATAATAATAATAATAATAATAATAATAATAATAATAATAAGAATCTAATAATAAATCTGTAGACGAATTTTTTCTGGTAATATTCGATTTTCCAAAAATAATTGGTCTTAACATACATAATTAACCACCCTGAAACCGAAAATCGCATTTTCGAAATTTTTGTTTGTATGTCTGTCTGTATGTTTGTTACCTTTTCACGCGATAATGGCTGAACCGATTTATATGAAAATTGGAATATAAATTAAGTTCGCTGTAACTTAGATTTTAGGCTATATGGCATTCAAAATACTTTTGTGCGAGATCGTGCGTATTTGCTTGTTTTCCGCACAGAACCAATACGCGGTAAGTGTGAAATACCACATTCAGTATTCCCAACGTAACACACATAACAATTTCCCTCTTCTTACTGCTTAAGCGCGACATTCATTTTACTGCTTCAGGCTTTTAACATATTATTTTTAGAGACGTTTAACATAGTAATAATTATAAATTGGAAACTTACCACTGCAATTTCACCTAAATTGCAATGTTAATTATTGTTTTTAAATATTTGCAAAAATTAAGTAAAGTCTACTACTCCACGAAACTTATTGCATTCCTGATACAAGTAACATTAAGGAAGCCGTGAAAAAATGAACAAGATTCCAGATGTCGATGTTATTACTGCAATATGTTATATAAATAATATTGTTAAAATATTAAAATGAAAAATAAATCATTACATAACCTTACCGTTTGAATTAAGTTCGCATTTATAGACTGGGGGGGGGGGGGAAAGACAGACGCATATCATGGCCTGCTGGAGTATAGTAAACACAGAAAACATTTTATAGCAACAATGTTGAAGAAAGATATTTTGGTTTTCCGAAGTTGCCGTCATTAAACAGAAACCAACATGGAGATTTCATTGCAACTAATTAGAAATTCGTCTTTCACGTATATAATAAACGATCTTCGCACAAAATAATGTACGATACACGAGCGGTATGTTTGTTTTCATGTTCTCGGAAATTAAAAAAGCTCAACTACGTTTCGCTTTTTCAACCTTTTCCTCGAACATGAAAACGTCAACATACCGCTCTTGTAACATATATTACTATATTTAAAATGGGGGTTATAAGGGGGCCTGAATTAAATAGATCAAAATATCTCGCTTATTATTGATTTTTGTGTAACATTTTACATAACAAAAGTTTCTTTGCAAATGATTTCCGATAAGTTTTATTCTTTACAAAATTTTGATAGGACTGATATGTAATGAGATAAATGAGTTTTAAAATTACAATAACAATGCCATCTAAGACGGTGCAATGAAATAACAAATGACTTCGTCTATAAGGGGCCTTGGACAACAACAATCGAAAAAGGGGCCTTGGACAGCAACAATAGAAAGCTATTAAACTTAGCTTAAGCCTCGTTCACACTTTTCACAAGTAACTTGAATTCAAGTCACTTGAAAGACGAACTTGAAAAGAGTGAACTATGTTTCAAGTTGACTTGAAATCAATTAACGGCTTGAATTCAAGTTTCAAGTGAAGTTGGATCCCTTTCTACTTTTTACTTGACTTGAAGGAATACTTGAAAAGTGTGAACGTCACTTGATAACTTGAATTCAAGGAGAAAAGCGCGGGAATTCAAATTAACAACTGTTTTAAGACATTAAATTAACAGCTGATTGTTTTTCTGTTCTACTGGGAATGTAAAAATTATAGGAAACAGTAGTAAGTGAAATAATGACCAAGTATTTGAGTTTCTGAAGTTGTATAAAATTCACGAAGGCCTGCGGTTTATAGAAACAGAAAAGTTTCGTAATAAATATGCAAAGGAAGCTGCCAAGGAAGGAAGAGTTCATTGTAGAACTGAACAGCAGAGATTTTAACTTGGACTCACGAGATAGCCTATGAAAGGCAATAATAAAAACCATTAAACTGTAGAAAGAGAAGAAGTGAGGAAAATAAGAGAGATTAAGAAAAGAAGAGCGTTGCTTGCAGGGATGACATTTATCGCCGAATCTGGCATGGTTCAGTGTGGTTGATAGATTTTTTTAGGAACTCTAACAGCTTCAAGATAATCATTTTCAATTATGGTAAATCAGACTTGCTAATATTTTATTACATATTTTGCGATAAGAATTATCAAATCTGCTTGAAGATTTCACTTATTCTATTTGTAATGGTCAAAAGTCGTGTATTCTCTTACTAAGCTAATTCCTAACCCATACTGAACAACGCGTCTTCCATTTCTTCAATATATTTATCATTTCCCTGCCACGGAGGTATGCTACTACAGAAATTCCTAATTGCACAACATCCAACGACGTCATTTTATGCTACTTGAAAACAAAATAACTTGAATATGTCTGAACTGAGACTTGAATTCAGGTTACTTGAAATCACGTGACTTGAATTCAAGTTGCTTGAAAAGTGTGAACGAGGCTTTACAGACAATGTTTCTGTGTTTGTATGAAGTAATATCGGAAGCTAAATTAACCGATTTGTATAATTAATTATTATTTCACCATTGAAAAGTGTAGTTTCTCTAGATGGACATGATGCTATAATGTTATTACAGTAACTTCCTAGTAAATCGAGGACAGGTAAGATTAAAATAGCTTCCTATGCACAGAAAATTTGATAGGCTTTTTTGTACATTCGTTTTCTGTAGTATTTCTTAAAATAATATTTATGTACACACTTATTTTAATCTCAGAGAATTAACGAACAACGGGAGTGTATTGATTTAGTATGCAGTAATAGTACGTTAGCTTAGCAATCCATTATTTTATAATTCATATTTTAACTATGCTCAATTGAATCGTGTTAAAATACATAAAATAGACTATATATGCAATAAATGCAATGCAAAAAAAATTGGGTAACGAGCCAAGCAGATTATGTTGCGCTGTTGTAAAAAGTTGTTGCTTCTGAGATTCAAGAGTCCCCACAACAAATTAAAAACTTTCTTATCGGAGTACATCCGTTATCAACGCACTTTCTATACAATACAATATAATATAATATAATATAATATAATATAATATAATATAATATAATATAATATAATATAATATAATATAATATAATATAATATAATATAATATAATATAATATATACCTACTAATAATAAATATGTAGCCGAAAATTATCTGGTAATTTTCGCTTTTCCAAAAATAATTGGTGTTAACATGTATAATTATTCATCTGAGACCGAAAATCGCTTTTTTTGACATTTTTGTTTGTATGTCTGTCTGTCTATATGTTTGTTACCTTTTCACGCGATAATGGCTTAACGGATTTCGATGAAAATTGAAATATAAATTAAGTTCATTGTAATTTAGATTTTAGTCTATATGGCATTCAAAATACTTCAATTAACGGGACCTGAATTAAATCGAAATATCTCGCTTATTATTGCTTTTTTGTGAAAAATGTTAAATAACAAAAGTTTCTTTAAAAATGATTTCCGATAAGTTTTATTCTATGCAAAATTTGGTAGATCTGATAGACTTTTAAAATAACAATACAATAGGTTTTCACCGCTGCCTCAGATTGTTCCTGCAGTAATTCCCATGTGCAAAATATAAAATTTTTGAGTAGAAACAAAAAACGCATTTATTCATTCCATGGCAATGGTACATAGGAGATCGTGAATTCTTACATTTTCGAAAGAAAGAAATATAATTACATATCACTGTTTATGCTGTATCACTATTTAAGTTATTTGAAGGTTTCAGAACCATAGTGGGCCAAGCGCCATTTACTGAAGACGTAGAAAACAAGGGTTAAAATTAAGTTATTACCATAATTCAATGGAACCATATAGCAAGCAATATAAAGTTTACACATTAAAATTAAATTATATGTCAATCTTCATTAAACTATTGCGTGTAATAACAAATAAGAAACATGTTAAAGGAATTGTCATTGCACCAAATGAGTGCTCTCTGGACCAAAATGATCGCAATTTAATTATTTAAATACAATTTCAATTAAGTAACATATCAAACGATTTATCCTTCTATCAAACACGAATGTTCCCTGGATCAAATGTCCTATTTTAATTAAGTAATTACTTTATATTTATTTCTAACAGGTGCAGCGGAGCGCACGGGTACGGCTAGTAGTAGTAATAATAATAATAATAATAATAATAATAATAATAATAATAATAATAATAATAATAATAATTTAATCTGGCAGAGCTAAGGCCAGTAGGCCTCTTCCTCCCGACATTAGCTGAAATTACTAAAAATATAATTGAGCTTCTTGCAGTTACTTTAAACCCCAAGTGTTCTGCGCAGACAATATCCTTCATAAAACCAACATAAATTGAATGTAAAATAATATACCTTACCTTTCGTTGTCAGATCCCCTGTCTTTCCTCCACTGAACCACTTCTGCGTGCTTTCCATGAGCGACCATGTGGGACACTGAAATGAAGTACGAAAATATTAGTGGCCGCATTAAATATACAAAACTGGAACCTCAACGGCAGAAGTAGAAGTATCATTCAATATGAATAATGGTTGGCTACTAATGCTGAGAAATGCCAAGACTCGTGAGTGATTCTCCAACTGCAATCACAAAGAGACACGTCAGCTTATCATATCAGTGGCAGAAGTGTTCAGATGCAAGCACGCCTGTAAGAATTGTAAGTTATAGCTGCGAATTTAAGTGAAACTGTCTTCAATGTAGTAAGTATGCTCTACATAAAAATGTAAACTTCAGGTTAAACTTTTCTAATATTATTTTAGTATTTTAACAATTCCGCCTTGGGCATCTTACAATACATTATTAGCTAGTCATAAATAGACAATACAGCCATGTTAAAGACCACATAAGCTGCATATGAAAGCTTATGTGCTTAAAAGTCTGCGTTTGAAATCAGTACATTCAATTTTTCTATTTATAAATTCGTTTTCTAACATTGCATATTTGAGTAGGTACATGAAGTAAATATAGGTTTGAATTGGCATTTTCGTGAAATATGCGGTTTTAATGGAATAACAACTTACCGTATTATATAACCAGTTAACAAAAATAAAAACCGAAGTCCAGATTCGTTCCTTTATCGTTTTATTTGGCGTTCATAGACAGTGGGGAGTGTACTTTCAAATAGCTTCAACGTGTGTTAAGACTCAAGTTCTTCGAAATTGTGAAAATAACACTCAGATCCTTATTTGCTTCAAGTCTTCAATTTCATATGTTAATAAACTCAAGAAATATACTTCATATAAGTGAAATTTTGTACCGTTAATATGGTACCTTTACAATTATGTAAGATGTTCATACTGCAAACAAAATACATACATAGAAGTTGAAGTCCTAGACTATCCATTCAGTTAGACGGGCAATTTCTTTACAAGAAATTATGGAGGGAAGGGAACAAACCACATATATATTATTGTTGTTTAGTCATCTGTTCGATGACAGGTCTGAACCCTAAAGTGACACAAAGAAGGCACACTCATGAGGACATATTGGGATAGGGTGGCCAGTTTTTTTTTCTCCTCCATTGCATACACCGCCGACTACCTACGTATTACATTAGTTAGTCTGCAGATGCATACAAATAATTGTTCTTCCTCTAACACACATCGTTAAATGATTTTAATTTAGGTTATTTTACAACGTTTTATCAAAATCTTAGGTTATTTATGGCGTGAATGAGATGAAGGTGATAATGCCGGTGAAATGAGTCCGAGGTCCAGCATCGAAAGTCACCAAGCATTTGCTTATATTGGGTTGAGGGAAAACCCCGGAAAAAAAACCTCAACCAGGTAACTTGCCCCGACCGGGAATCGAAGCCGGGTCACCTGGTTTCGCGGCCAAACGCGCTAACCGTTAGTCCACAGGAGTGGACTCAAGTGAGATGTACTGCCTGATGATATATGAACATATCAGCCAGAACCAACAGCATAATTCACATCTCTAACATTTGGGATTTATGAGTACATAACAGCAGAGCTCTACAATTTACTGTGCCTTACTGTGAGTCCCTCAATTTATGCGACAGGAAACGAGTATTGTAAAGCTGTATAAACTACACTTAAATGTGACATACGCATTCATTGACTTATACTCGTAAATGAAGAGCATTACGAAGGTGATATGGATACCGTGATCCAAAATGATGGAAACATGATGTGTCTCAATTCTTAGCTAAATTGTCAAAGATTCGATTTTACATATTCGGGAAATTTCTTTCGCACTTCGGCCACTAGAGATTTGTGCAAAGTGTGCAAAAATGCTGTTTTCATAATACAAGTCTTTACGTTCAACTAGCGAAGACAAACTCTATAACAACGATGCAAAGGTTGGTCTGTACTTTCTCCCCTTTCCAACAATATAGCTCTAGACCTCATTTCGAAAATGAAGTCCGCATTTCTGTCATTGAACATGAGTCATTCCACGTCAAATAGCACAAATTTTACCTCAAATTGACTTTCATGTCTCTGATTCAGACGAAACAAATTTTACATATTCTATGGATTGAAAAATAAATACGTGTTTTATTATTGTTGTCTATATCGATTATTGTAGTAGATATGTGTTATCAAATATTCCGAAATAATTCACGCATCATTATTGTTAAACGTGATCATCTCCACTAATAATCATCACAGAGATTTGCTCTGTCTCAATTTGAAGGTGACAGTACATACCTTGTTCTTCGCATAATAGTATAAAATATAAGTCTGTTAACTTTGTTTTAAAAAGTATTTAAAACATATAAAATATGTTTTAATGGCAGCGGCTTACTTTAAAATTACAGAAAAAATCCTTAAATAGGCCTACATTGAAATTATTTTAACCATCCTTAAAAAAATCAGAATGCTATTCTCCGCCGTTGAAGAATAATTAAATGATTCACCAAGCAGCGCGTCTTGAGTTCACTGGCTGCATAAGTACTGTTGCAAGAATCGTGGAGAGTCGTGTGACCACTTTACACTGTTCTACGGTCGGAATATAACTCTTTCACGTAATTTATGTAATATAGTACTGTATTTAAATAATGTTTTTTTGCAAATATACACTTGTAAGAATAACTACAGTTTACACAACACTGCACTTTTAAAACTAATCACCTACAACCAATTCTATTTAATGTCCACCATTTTACTCTCTCTTTGAAGTGAATAGTTCTTTATTATGGCCTGAGATTGTGTCAGTGGAACAAAAGAATGAAGTTGTAAGATACCTCGTACCACTTTTGCTTGTTGGTACCTTGAGTAGAAAATATGGCTATGTTATTTGTGTTCACTAATGGTAAAAATTTAAAAGGAATATTATAAATAATATTATTAATTCCATTACGCATTAATTTAACACTTTCATGATGAACATAGACACAAACTGAGTGCGAGCCACTTGTTCCAGGGAATACACATTCCTTTGGTCTAAGTTTGAAAATTTTTGAAAACCCTATTTTGATATACGGACATTGCTCTTTCAAACACTGGTAAGTTTTCTTAAGATTACATAGTATTAATATTTTCTGTTTGTGAACTCTCTTTCCATCTTCTTTATCTGAAACGCAATTCTTTTTGTCAGCCATAACCCTCCTCATATCATCAGAATTATAAAATTGAACAACCTTCTCTACTATAAATGTTCCCAAACTTTTTCTCGATTTAGGATTAGGAGTAGCCAAAATCCTCTTTTCTGCTCCTACGAGTACTTGTTTAGAAATTCGTATCATGTGAGTGGTGATATTAAAATGCTGTTGAATTTTACTTTAAAATGGTTAATATTTGTATTTTGAGATTTCTGACGTCTGTTTCATGGAAGAAGTCTATCAGTTCCTGTATTATATTGGAATTATTTGAATTTTCAGCTGAAGTTGTGTCTTCTGTGATATGAAATATTTTATGTTTAAGTGTAGGCTATCTGTAACTTTCTGCATTTTTTGTTTTGGATTTTTTTTTAGATAATTTTTTCTTCTTTATTGGCATTCTCAATCATCCCTAAGCTCGCACACATCTTCAATATATTATTTTTAAAGTTATTTCTTACTTTAAAGCAATCTGAAATCAGCGTAGTTCTATGTAAAATATAATAGATTATAATTTTTTTTGCATTTTTAAAGTAAGTTATAAAAAAATCATTGTTTAAAAAGTGACCCTCTATAACAACCACATCAATACATCAATTAATATAATATTCCATTTGTTCCCATTTCAAATGACACCAACACTCAACGTCTATGATGCACAGAATCTTAAGAATGAGCATTTTCATACTGCGTTGTGCATGAATTTGTCATATAATTATAAGAGTATAAATAATAGTAAAATATTTAAGTATGGTCCCAGAAAAAAATACAGACTTCTTATTTTGATCTGCAGAACATATTTTAGAAGATTTAAGCAAATACTAAATAGTCACGCTTCGTATATAGGTGTTTGATTTGACGTTGAATAACTCACATGCACACAACACAACATGACACAATACCTACTCCGAAAGACTTAGGAATTATTGTTAGATAAATTAAAGGGAAACTGCTATGTGTTGAAGGGACATTACGTGCTTTCAGAACTAGAGGTTATCTGTTTATCTACGTATAGTAATACCGCACCACTGACAATATATTACTCCCTCTCGCTGTGCAGCTGTATGCTCCGGCGCGCGGTCTCACTCAATCCAACCCAAACACACCATCAGTAAATTATTTGCACAGCGACTTCTTATTCGAATAGCATTCTAATGCCAACGCAGTTCTACATACTGCAATTATTGTACTTTAAAAATGATATAAATACGGAATTTCTACGATTTATAGAATCTTCAGTATAACCATTTTTATAATACGTTGCATCCTAATTTACGGAAAAAGTAACATTCAATAAATGACTAAATAATTGTGTCAGCCCGAAAAAATTACACATGGGTTATTTAATTTAATCAATAGAAATGCTGCTGTCACTGTCTGGCCTACAGAGCGGGGTTGACCTCTTAGGTCACCAGACCTGACTCCATGCGATTTCTGTCTTAGAGGGAACATATGTGAAGGATGCCGTCTATGTTAGTACACTACAAATATAATATACAAATACAAATGGCTTTTAAGGAACGCGAAGGTTCATTGCCGCCCTCACATAAGCCCGCCAACGGTCCCTATCCTTTGCAAGATTAATCCAGTCTCTATCATCATATCCCGCCTCCCTCATATCCATTTTAATATTATCCTCCCATCTACGTCTCGGCCTCCCTAAAGGTCTTTTTCCCTCCAGTCTCCCAACTAACACTCTATATGCATTTCTGGATTCGCCCATACGTGCTATATGCCCTGCCCATCTCAAACGTCTGGATTTTATGTTCCTAATCATGTCAGGTGAAGAATACAATGCGTGCAGTTCTGTGTTGTGTAACTTTCTCCATTCTCCTGTAACTTCATCCCTCTTAGTCCCAAATATTTTCCTAAGCACCTTATTCTCAAACACCCTTAACCTATGTTCCTCTCTCAGGGTGAGAGTCCAAGTTTCACAACCATACAGAAGAACCGATCATATAACTGTTTTATAAATTCTAACTTTCAGATTTTTGGACAACAGACTGAATGATAAGAGCTTCTCAACCGAATAATAACACGCATTTCCTACATTTATTCTGCTTTTAATTTCCTCCCGAGTGTCATTTATATTTGTTACTGTTGCTCCAAGATATTTGAATTTTTCCACCCCTTCGAAGGATAAATCTCCAATTTTTATATTTCCATTTCGTACAATATTCTTGTCACGAGGCATAATCATATACTTTGTCTTTTCGGGATTTACTTCCAAACCCATCGCTTTACTTGCTTCAAGTAAAATTTCCGTGTTTTCCCTAATCGTTTATGTATTTTCTCCTAACAAATTCACGTCATCCGCATAGACAAGAAGCTGATGTAACCCGTTCAATTCCAAACCCTCTCTGTTATTCTGAACTTTCCTAATGGCATATTCTAGAGCGAAGTTAAAAAGTAAAGGTGATAGTGCATCTCCCTGCTTTAGCCCGCAGTGAATTGGAAAAGCATCAGATAGAAACTGACCTATACGGACTCTGCTGTATGTTTCACTGAGACACATTTTAATTAATCGAACTAGTTTCTTGGGAATACCAAATTCAATAAGAATATCATATAATACTTCCCTCTTAACCGAGTCATATGCCTTTTTTTAAATCTATGAATAACTGATGTACTGTACCCTTATACTCCCATTTTTTCTCCATTATAGTACACTACAAAACAATCAATAAATTATGACAAAGGAATATCGCTGTGACTACACATAAACAGTAAATGTTACAGAGTGTGTGACAAGAATTTGACGATTGGACTGATATACTACGTGATGTGTCAAGTGGCACAGAGTACTTGTATCCAATGTTTGTAAGGTGTCAGTTAATACATTGAAGGTTTAGCCAACAGATGCACACCATATCACTGCATTGCTCCTTATAGTAAGTGTACACAACAAATTTCCATCATTTTGAATCACTCTGTACTTTCACATTTCAAGAGTTTCGAAGCAGGTCTGATTCATTTCAAAATCGCTTCACTATTTACAGTTTTTCTTGACCTATTGGTCAAAATCATATAATTTAGTAGGCCTATGCAGCAAAATATGATGGTTAAATTAGGTATATTCTGGATTGCACACAAAATTTTATTTTTATTGCCTCAACAGTAAAACATTATGATCTGACGTCTTATAAACCTGTACGATTAACTACATATACGCAACTGGCATTCAGAAGTGATATGCATCCAAAGAACCATATTAGTGGGTTGCAACGCTTCAGAAGACACTAAGCGCAGCTTTCCTTTACACTTGGATATTGTTTCCTTCTATGTACACGTAACAAGGGAGATTTGTAATTGGTAGCAGACACTTCTATAACAAACGAGTGTTATTTTCTTAGTTTCTTATTTTACGACGCTTTAACAACTGCTGTGGTTATCTAGAGTCTGAATGAGATGATAATGCCCGCGAAGTCAGTCCAGGGTACAGCGCCTAAAGTTACCATGAGTTGAGGAAGAACCTTGAAAAAAACCTCAACCAAGTAAATTGTCCAACCAGGATTTGAACTCGGACCGCTCTTCAAGGTCAGGCATGCCAATCGTTACTCCACAGCGGTGGACGCGAGTGTTTATAAATAGCGTCCGAAACTTCTTTAAGAATGCTTTTCCCCTCACTATCCATGCCATCATCTGGATGGAATAAAAACAGGCACTAAATCCGGTACTGCATACAGAAATTCTATACACAGTAATAATTCTTCTTGGAACGTCGTCTTTGTTCGGGGTGAGCCAGACAGTTCCTAATTAAAATTATCTGTCAGAATAGAAAACTCGTACTACCCCAAGACATCGCCCCAGCCTATTTTTACTTCAATTTTAAATTATGTTTTATTTAACGAAGCTCGCAACTACCGAGGTCATATCAACGTCACCGGTGTGCCGGAATTTTGTCTTCTATATGCCAGTAAATTTGCTGACACATATTTAAGCAAACTTAAATGCCATCGATCTGGGCCGGGATCGAATCCGCAAATTCGTGCTCAAAAGATCAGCAATATACCGACTGCGCCATCCAGAGCGAAACATATTTTTTTTTACTATTAGTCTCTTTAAGATGATAGACGAAATGATAGGAAGTGGAAAGTGTTGGTGGAATGAAAAAGGCAAATGGGAATACCTCGAGAAAATCCTTTACCTTGTCTCTTTTGTCCACCACAAATTCCATCCAGATATGAACAAGAATCGAACCCCGGCCGCCTGCATAGAAGGCCAGCGCGCTAGTACTGTAGCCACAGACGTGGCATTGCGGCGCTAACTAGTGAAAGGCAGTTATATGAAGTCTGTCGGTAGAGATCACAAAATATTAGTGTTCAGTGGACAACTAAATGAATGCAATTTCTTTCGATAATATTCATGTTTAACAAATTAAAGATGAAACCTGGATTTACACTAAAGCTCCTAATCTCATTGTTCACATGCAGGATTTAGCATTATTCTTAACAGTGAAGGGCTTATGCGAGGACAACAACGAATCTCCGGCTTCCTTAAAAGTCATATGTAAGTAAGTATTATTAATAATAATAGTAATAAAAACAATAATAGTAGTAATAATAGTAGTAATAAATAATAATAATAATAATAATAATAATAATAATAACTCTGGCAATATTGCAGACCCAAACCGACTTCCGACACACACATTAAGTTACTAACGGGGAGAACAGTCTAATTTGGAGCTAGTCGACCTAATATTTTTGTTTGGTGTATTAGTACTCATCGCCCTCAACCATCACAAGCTCTCGAATCCCAACTGCCATTCACCGGGAGAGATAAAATCCGAGGTCTGTACCTACCTATCTCTATCAAAGACTTTAAGGATCAGCAACAAGACGCAGTGGCTGTATGGCTATGTAATTTACCCTAATAAACATACAACATTATAGCATGTTTATTTTGTCTCCTAAGTTTTAAAAAATTGTTCTCTAAAATAAGCAAAAATTTATCTGAGATCATGATTGTATATCAGTTACAACTCGCATGAAACGTGTAAGTACATATTTATTTTACTGATGTGTGCATGGCATAATATTTTACGTGTAGGATTATAAAAGGGCAGAGACGGCTGTGTCTGTAACAGTTCCTTTAAATAATACACTTCTTGTTCCAATCCTAACTTGGATCAACAGTAAGTATACGTAGCACAAACGCCGTTTTTCCTTTTATTTAATTTCCTGGCGGGAGACATAACGTAACGACTAATGCCAATTTTCAGATAGATTATTATCGATATAAATTAAGGAGAAATCAGCACACAGGTACTTCTAGTGATTTTTGAAGTGAAAGTCTTGGAATGTAAGAAATTTTTGTGGACATGGAGTTGAATATAATTATAAGCATTTTATAGCGATACTTACTAGAAAAACAGAATTATTCGAAAAAGTAGTAAATCACGTTTCAAATGAGAGGTGCATGATAATGGATAATAGTATTTAACCTGGTAGAGGTAAGGTCATCAGGCCTTCTCTTCCCCTCTACTAGCAGATTGCAACTGCAATATGAAGAATACAATTACAATTAATATTATATGGTGGTTTCTAGTGAAGGAAGGAAACGTAGAACTATAAAACAAAAAATAAGATGTTATACGAAATACGCATAATTTGCATTAATGGAATGAAGTCTAAAATAATAAAACAAGCAATAATAATGAAAAAAACAGACAGTTTTCATAATGTGATTTTGATTTTATATGCGCCATTACAGTAGCTTCTCACAGACCAGTACATCACTAAACAAAATTCACCCTGCCTTTCCCAGAGCTTGAAAATCTCCGAACTCAACCGCTGTCGTTTGAATCTTCTCGTAAACCGCCCGGATAGAGGACTTTAACGTATTCTATGCTGAACTAAGAAGCAAACATACACATGGGAGACAACAGACAGGTGCAGACAACGGTCTCACATTGGTTGCGATCCCAGGCGACAGACTTCTACGACACAGGGATACACAAGTTGATCCCATGGTATGATTAATGTCTCAATTCCGGTGAGCTCAACATTCTGTTCCAATAAATCTTTCCATGAAATTGTGTTTTCTTTCTGTAAACGGCCTCAGGGAAACTTACCTTCTTGACATCCCTCGTAATTGTCTCGTTGGCCAAAATTTGTATAAGAACTTATTTTGACATTATTTACATGGTGGAAGAAGAAAAAATTATCTGCGGGGGGCATGACATTTTTTTTTTCCTTGTAAGATAATCAAACATAACCTAACGTAAGCTTTTGGTAAATATTTCCAATAGGGTTACCAAATGAAGACAGACAGCAAAAAGGAGACCATTCTTAAATAATGTTGAGTATATACAAGGCATACCAAAAGTCTAAACTAACCTAACGTATCACTGATTCATAAATGCAAAGGATACCTAAACTATTACAGATTCGTATGTCGCATGATGAACAAAACCTAGTAACTCCACTCTGACTGAAACATGCGATCTCATCATGATCAGGCTTTTACAATACTACTATATCTGGTGGCGAAGACTCATACTTCTAAGTCACTCCCACAAGCATCTATCGTGAAATTTCAAAAGCTCGTATTATCTGCGCATGAAAATTAAAACTTTAAGTACTTGTCACTTCAGCAGGTGTTCAGCTGTATTCTACTTTTATTTAGAAATAATTAGCATTAATTTCTGACGCGAGGTTTCGCCCGGTACGAGCACATTTTATTACTAAAGGCCTAATTAAATGAATGCAGATATCATAAAGAAATGCCTGTTCTTACTTATTACAGATAACGAAGAGTAGAGCAAAGCTGATGGCGAGATTGTGTCTAGAGAAACAATTTGCTACCAGTAATTAGAGCGTAATTGCAGCAAAAGGAACACCTCATACGAAATAAAATGATGAAGTGATGACACCCCAGAAAGAAAGTGGCAGGCGAAAACTAAATAAAGCAACGTGGAAGAGGAACATTAACAAGGAACGACGTATGCAAGGTCAGGACTGTAAGGGGTACAGTAAGTAACAAAGACAAAGGAAAACGACAAATGAAGCCACTATGTAAATGTTCCCCTCTACGACGAATAAAAGCAGAGGCTGTAAAACAATCAGCAAAGACGAAAGGAAAATCTTGTTTGAAAATGTCTGGGACAACCTGACATGGAGAGAGCGCAAACCTTTTTTTGAGGAATAATGTTGAGCATGTTAATGTTAAACGTCGCAGAGATACAACAACAGAAATACACTATAGATCTTACACGTTGCACTGTCATTTCTTAATTAAGTGTAAAAAGTTGATGTTTGTAAAACCACATTTCTTAATACAATCTATATTGGAGAATGGCGTGTAAGGGACTGGGTGAAAATAGGATACGGGAAACGTACGTTATCTGGTTCTCATAAATAGGCATAGGCCTACTGCAATTAATCATTACCGCTTTAACATCTAGTTTCTTTTTTCCGTTTCATATTTTACGTTTTTTTCATATAAATGGATGTCAGAATTTTATATTTAATGTATTATTACATGATTTTCAATAAATACACAGTTTAATAAACATGAGAAACGTGTTCAGAATTATTAGTAATGTAGACTAATAATGCTCCCACAAATTTCCTTTCAAAACCTCGTAAGTCCATTTTTGATTAGGAAGTTAAGAAACAAAATCACGTAGCCTAATTCCATTTATGGCTCAAAATGAAGCAGCAATAGAAAATCAGATACCTCATCATCAAAAAGACTGATTTTATTGCAACATATCTGTGTTTCGTTAAGAATTCGTAAAAACCTCGTTATGTAGATAGTTTTTTGTTTCCCTGTAAAATTTTCTTTCTCGGAGTTATGAAGTTCTGTTCATCATGCGACATACAAGACATTCAGTCTAAACTAACCTGGCCTGTCGCAGATTCGTAAATTCAAAGCATGCGAAAAGCTTAAGCTAACCTAACTTAACCTGTCTGAAATTCCTTCACTTCTCCGTCAGCCTCTACTTTCACAGCAAATTCCGACCCTTATTTTCAGTGTGAAATTGGCATCGGAACTTTTTTTATAATAGGTATGACTCGACTAGAAGCCAATAATGTATATTCAATTGCACCTTAACGTGATACGCAATAATTCAGAAAAACCTAAACTAACCAAACTTAATTTAATCTAATCTAATCTAATCTAATCAAAGCTGTAACCTAACAAAACATAACTTTAAAAAATCCAGTGTACACTGGCGTGAAACTTTCCTAATGTCACGCTAAGTTATGTTAGTAAGACTGAAGAAGCAGCTATAAAACAATAGAGGTTTATTGACGGAGTACGATTGGAACTATCTCTGCGCTAGTTTAGCCAAAATTAATTGACCTGGAAACCTACTCGCCCTCAAATTATTATTGTTGTTGTTTAGTCAATTGTCCGAAGACAGGTCTGAACCTCACAAGTGATACCAGCAAAACACCACTTATGAGGCAATTAGGCCAGGAGATAATGGGGTGGGATGGTCAGTTCCCTTCCCCCTCCATTACATACATCACCGATAAGCTATAAGTACACTAATCAGACTTCAGAAGCATACAAACAATTTTTATTTCTCTGACAGAAATCGTCAAGTGAGATGTACTGCCTGTTAATAGATGTACATAGCCTATCAGCCAGAACCTCAATCACAGGCAAAATTAGTATTGCTGGTATTAAAAGGAAAATTTAAAAAATTACATTATTGACCCTCCTATAGTTTATATACCTACCCCATTATCTCCTGGCTTAGTTTCCTCTTGAGTGATTCCTGATTGATGTCTCTCATGAGGTTCAGACCTGTCTTCGGACAGTTGCCTAAGTAACAACAACTACAACTACTACAGCTGATAATGGAAACCCAAGCTTATGGTGTGTTTATATCATTCGATAAATTACAGCAAGTTTTCTGTCGACAGACGCTGCGAATATTAATCAAAATTAGCCTAACCTACGTGCCTCAACATCACATTGACTGGATCATTAATAATAATTTGTTGCAATATTCTCAGACTGAAAAAGTTGCTTTGATTTTTTGTACTATGTTAATCTAACAACAATAAGTAAAACTTAGCATAGTGACAAAACATACTGAAAGCATATGGACATACTTAAATAAGAGTGTTCACTAGGATGTAATAAAGGCGTTCCATTCTAAAGCTATAAATTGACATATAAAGACACACATGCAGCACAACCATTCATTTTGCGATGCTGCTAACGAATTAAAGTTGGGAATGGAGTCTATGCCTTTTGTATCACACGACAGAATGATGCACTGCGTCTATACTTCGTTCCATAATGTCTGACAGGAGAAGTAAACATTGCCAACAGAGCAGGAGAGACGTATATGTTACACAACCTATGCAATGAGATCTATGTCATTGGTTGAATAGCAGTTATACTTCTCTCCACCTCTGCCGTAACTTTTACATCTACTGTCAGACATTATGGAACGGAGTCTACTCAAAGAATAAAGTTGTATGACGGCGCAGAGTGGAGAAGGTGAGTTACACAGTAGACTACATGTGGTCATTGGAGCACTGGACATACCTGTTGAATATCCAGAAGAGCGTCATTGCTGCAACAGGTTTATGGAGTTTTAGAAAAATATTATGCATCACTGAAAGTATCTATCGGCAAACGACAGTCAACTCGCAACGCACTGCTACCCCGGTACACAGTTTTGAACAACTGCATTGCTGTCCGCAGAGTCCCTAGCCAACTCGAGCGCCCCCAGCAGCTGGCGAGTTAAGTGGAAGGTGCGAGAGACCAACAATCATAGTTACGTCATACGAAAATTCAAATTAATTCAATCATTCTGAAATTAGGTATATAATCTTTCTATTCTATTTACGTTATGAATATGTTATATTCATGTATTAATTTAGATAAATTCATACGTATTCCTCTTAGTTTAATGTCTCTGCATTGTTATGCAGCTACAGATGGTTTGTTTCCTCTGTCCTGTGCACTCATAAGCATAACACGGGCAGAGTAAATATAACCCAGACTATACGAACCGGTCATAACCAATCCGCGTTCTTTTCATATAGAGTAGCTTTACATATTTACGTAAGAAAAAACGTTATAATTATTGTGGTAGCCCACAAAGTTGCTGTCACCCCTATTATATATCAGTTCAATCATTAGATATTGGCGTTTGACGGTACAGTTGTCAAACGAAAAAGTGGCCGCTCTTTTGAAGCAAAGTTCCCTTCGGGTATCTTCGCTACATTACGGAGACAGGCGATGTTACATGTTGTTGGACCACGTTGCCTGATATCTACAGTTATAATGAAGTGTACTCTGTGTGTTACTTGATAGCTTAATGGTAGCTTTCCGACCTCAAATTCGTGGGGTCCTGCGTTCGAATACAACCTTATGCTTTTTATATTCTTTTTGTTTTGTTTTTAACAGAGAGAGACAAAATATACATAATTCCTCCTTTCTCGTTTACGATTATTTTAGTAATTAACATCAGGTTCGTGAATGTATTATGCCATGACTCTATCATTATGAAATTGTGGCTGCAAATGGAAAGAAAACAATTATTCTCAACAAAAATATCTTTCGTGCCATAAATGAAACAAACTTAGTGACGTCTACCTTAGAACATTCAAATAATTAAGCGTTCAAAAAACAAAACATAATGCCACGATTCAGTATTTAGTCTATCTTCCCAGTATCTCGATCATATTTTACAGTCGATTGTGCATGGAACCGACTAGTCTTTACAAATAGCGACTATTCTTAGACACGACATTCCAGCATTCTGGACATACATACATATATAAGAGTTCTGCCTATGGGCAGGTCTTTCATTGCAAACCCAGCATTCTCCAATCTTTTCTATTTTCTGCCTTCCTATTAATCTCCGCATATGATCTACATACCCTAATGTCGTCTATTATTCTTCTCAACCGGAGACCCAACCAATTCCTATTTCTCTTTCTAATCATTTTCAGCATCATTTTTTCTTCACCCACTTTTTCCAACACAACTTCGTTTCTTAATCTGTCTGTCCAATTCACACGCTCCGTTCTTCTCCACATCCATATTTCAAATGCTTCTATTCGTTTCTCTTTTCGTCGTAATGTCCATGTTTCTTCCCCATACAATGCCACACTCCACACAAAGCACTTCACTAGGCTCTTCCTTATTTCTTTTTCCAGAGGTCCGCAGAAGATGTTCCTTTTTCTATTAGAAGCTTCCTTTGTTCGTGTTTGCAGTTTTTCTTGGGAAAGATAAATGTGGTAACTTCCCGTTGCTTTCCGCACACCACTGTCTCTTTCGAATCTTATTAGATCCCAGGGGACGCAAGCATGGAGATGAGGAGAGTGGATTTGACTAATTGAGCCCTCCGGACTTACCGAAATTCACCGCAAGGGTAAAATATTAGTTCTATCAGGATGTTTGACTCGATCAGATACCGGGAAACCCCAATTATCTTTCCCCCCCCGCATCCTGGACTAGCTTCTACAAATCATCTGAAAATCTTGGAGGGGGATTGGGCCAATTTTTCTGCAAATGTTTCCACACTTGTGACCTCGTAGCTCAGCGGAAAAACGTCGGAATTTAGATGTCAACGTCTCAGGTTCAATTCCTCGTCACTCTTTTTCATTTTATTGCAGTTCAAGATAGTATAATCTAATAATATCAAAGGAAAAACTAACACCAGTATTATGCAACTATTATTCCAAACCTAATATTAAATTTATGTTATTTATATCGCTAAAGAACGATAACTCAATATAAATTATAACTTGAATATTATTTATACAGTATCACTAAAGAAGGATAACAGAATATAAATGATAAATATCGGTTTCTTTAATTAATATAAGATATTATATAATATTTAATTATTTAAATAAACTAACCTATTTCACTAAGAAAAATGGTTATTTGTGTTATAAAATTTACTTACATAAAATACAGATGATTTATGTCGCGAAAGAACAATAAGAGAATATAAATAACTTGAATATTATTTATAACGCTAGAGAACGAAAACAGAATATAAATGATAGCATGAATATTATTTATATCGCTAAAGAACGATAAAATAATATAAAAACGTGAATATTATTCATATCGTTAAAGAACGATAACAGAATACAAAAAATTATAGCTTGAATATGTGAATTTATTTCAACTCAACAATAGGATTTTATTCTTCCAATAATAATTCCTTTCTACAATTCGCCTTAAACGCTCTCGTCAACAATTGGATTTTCACTCAACACAGTATTCGTTATAGCACTCCACCGACGACAATGACAATTTACTTGGACTAGTACGAACAACAATGAACTGTTAATCTTAACTAATATTTACAAAGCACTATTTACAAATCAGAACTATCAGTTCTCAGTTCACAGTTCTTCTAGCTCAGTCACTCGAGTTCACAGTATCTCGAACCACAGACCTTCAGAGACAATCCACTGTACTCGAACTCAGGTCCCTCCAACTGCGGTCCACTGCACTCGAACTCAGGTCCCTCCAACTGCGGTCCACTGCACTCGAACTCAGGCCTTCGGATGCTGGAACAGTTGCGGATGCACACTCAAGTCGAACTCCGGTACACAAGACTGGCTAGTTTGCTCTGTTCACTGGCTTACTCACTGAACTAATCATGAATGACACACACACTCCTTCGCGTCCGTAATTTAAAACCACAGCAACTTAACCGAGAAACTTCGAATTCGCGATTTTTCCACTTCGACGGGATTCTGGAAGATACGGGAGGGTCCGTCCCCCCTACTCCGCACGCAGTTGCGCGTGCACTCTCCCCTCGTCGCGTGGGCCCTTTCCCATCTCTTCTCTCCGCCGCGCGCCATCCCAGAGTGCTCCGTGAAGCCCGCGCGATATGCTCTCTCGCGGGACGCTGGTCGTGAGTTCGAATCTCACGTCGCTGTCACAATATTATTTATATCGCTAAACGAACGATAACAAAATATACATAACTTGATATCTATAAAGAACGATAACAGAATATAAATGATAATTTGAATATTATATCGCTGAAGAACGATTAAAAAATAAAATGAAAACTTGAAGAAGGCCCGAACCCACAACCTCCGCATCCTTAAGTAAGCACTCTATCGCTGGTCTACGAGACGCAGATATGGAATAATGCCACAGTCCCGGAACTCCTTCTACAAGCACATGGATCGTGTAACATCGCCGTGACCCGAAGTGGACTTAGAAAATATTCGCTGTTCACGAGTGCGGCACTATTTTTTTTTTGACAACTGTACATGAATCTATCATACTGCAATAAAATAACACTCTGTATCAGCCCTGGGCACAAAGGAGAAGTGAAAAGTAACTCAGAAACCTCCGCCCATGTGCTTTCCGCTTACACTGCCTTATAAACAAACGCACAGTGGGCACTGTGCATCAGTGATGGATTTCAGGCGACCAGTGAAAGCCGAAGTTCAAAGAAGCCTTATACAATCCGTCATTGAACAATGCTTACTTTCCTGTGTACTCGTCTCAGCCGGAGAAGGTGGAGTGGAGACTTAAGTGGAAATCTGCAGTGTATCAAATCAGTTATTAGTACCCAGGCCTGCTCTAGATACTCTGTTATATGCAAATCATCAAGTTCATTTGGCAATACCGAAGGTGAATTGCAATACTCTATTCATCACCTATATCTTATAACAAAAACTTACAGTTTAGAAATTTCCACAAGAAAGAAAATTACTTTTGAGAGTAAACAACCCGTGAGAAGTAAGATTTACATCGATAATTTCATACTGGAGCAGGTCAACCAACTACTTCAGATATTTATGTTATAGTACATTAAGACACTTGAAGAGTGTGATATTTCTAATAAAAACCCAAAATTATAATAAATCTTTGAGGATCATTAACCCAGTCTTTTCAGTCATAAATGTACAAAGAGAAACAAGACTTAAGTAGTAACAAATGTTTTGTCAAATCCAGTTCTCTGCTATGGTAGTGAAGCCTGGACTATTCGACTCCTAGATGACCAACGATTCACAGCTGCAGAAATAAAATTTCTACGAAGAACTGCTGGCTATAATCTTCTAGATCACAAGAAGAATACTGACATTGCAGACGAATTAGAAATATCACCTACTGTACAATATCTATAACAATGCGGAAAAAACTGACTTCAGCATGTGCAAAAAATGGAGCGCACCGGACTACCTAGACTAGCCGTGGCGAAAATGCCATCGTGCGCAGAGCCACTGTGTAACCTGCAACGTGCATAGCACCTATGTAGGGAGGCGAACACCCGAAGGGGAAGTGAAGCAACTGTCTAACTTATGAACGGATTTTCATTTTCCTTACGTCAAGCACTTAAATACAGTTTTATACAGTACAAGCCTACAAACTAATGTTTAGTACGTATAACAAAGAAAGAAATGTGCAATGAAACATAGGACACATTATCACAACCTAACATTAACTGTCTTCAGAATGTTTCTGCGACATATTTTCAAAATCAGGAATGATGTCATTTATTGGCAGTCGTAGTTGATCACGAAGGTACTTGTCTGTCAGTCGTGATCTAAATTTGGTTTTTACTATTTTCATTGTTGAAAATAATTTTTCACAAACGTAAGTTGTAGCGACCATGGTTTCAAAAGAGAAAGCGAAAGAACGAAGCTTCGGAAATTTATTTTTTGGCAAAGATTTGAAAAGTCCAACATTTGTCAAGTCCTTACATCTAGCTTTCATTTAACATCCCATTGAAAATCTGTGAGTTTAAATTGAAGAGCTAACCACATTATTCGTACATCTGCTGAAAAAGGATCGACGTATAGATATTATTATTATTATTATTATTATTATTATTATTATTATTATTATTATTATTATATTAATAATAATAATAATAATAATAATAATAATAATAATAATAATAATAATATCAACATAGCCTTTTATTGTTTCATGAGTAATATGTAGTATAATGCCGTTTTATGTTATACAACCGTTTTCCTCGTAATAATTGCGAACAAATCATACATTTAATATTCTCACCATATTGGCAGCAAAAAAATGCATCCTCCCATCCTACATTGAAACTTTCGTTTTTGCAGATGTACATGTATTCGAGAGAGACATTGCGACGATACGCCACTCACAGGTCAGAGACAAATACAAATGGAACGGAGTTTGACTCCAGTGAGTGAGGGGAGGTTGTGGCAGGTAGAAAGCAAGAGAACTGCACAGCTATCATTGCGAGCCACAATGTGCTCGTGAGTCACATTTTCGCCATGGCTGACCTAGACAGATGCTTTACTACACACCACGAGGGAAAAGACTTATTGGAAGACCGCACAAAAGATGGTTGGAGACTGTAACAGGCCCTAGGCTTACTACTTGAAAGGATGATAATTTTATCATGCGTGAGGCAGCTGACTCACTCAGCGGTGAGTTTCTCGGGTCACGCGTCCTCTTGCCCCGTGTAGTCGGCGCCTATAATGATATAGAACACAATGTAGTTTTAAAACTGCAGGTTATTCAGGGTTTTAAGACTTTTTTATTATTTCAGAAATTTTGAGGGACTCTTTCCGTTTGTCTTCTCACATCTTTGATGTTTGTAATATAGTTGGACCTTCACTACACCTATGGAACTCCGAGGACTACATCAAAGTCTGGATCATAACTGATAGGCAAGCCGTGGACAGCAAAAGTTAAAAGGCAAATCATCACGTGCACCACTCTCATCGCTATACCTACTTGTGAAAACTTTCTAATTGTGTTCCCTCATTTTTTCTTGCAATTAAACCCTGACTTTTTGGATATCTTACAAGCTAACTCTATGAAATTTTCCACAGACGATCTTATCAGTTTTTCCTCCATCGTTTAAATTTAATTTTAGTCAGAAGAGTTGATAAATCAAATGGAAAAATATTTTTTACAATTCTTCTATGCATCCAGCGTAAAGCGTGCTGATATATTCAACTTGTAGTATAGTAGGAAAAAGTGTTCTTGCAAACAATGCACCAAGGAGAAATTTCAACTATAAATTCCTATCTTCTATTCACACTATTTACTGGAATTAATATTTCCAATGAAGTAACAGACTCCCAAGAATCAAGTGTAGTATCACTGGGAGTATAATGAAGGTTCAAACATAATTTCTGATTTAATTGTGATCCTTCTGTCAGTTTCTCAGAATATGTGGTTAAAATTTGATTTACTTTTAACATTCTTCAGCAGAGACAATGATCCAAATTGTTGTAGCAATGTAGCAGCAATGTACGTACATAAAAACAGGGAAAATGATCGATTTGCTGATATCCTAAGTTCTACTGAAACTTCAACTAATTTACATTTAACAGCCACTCTGAACAGGAATGATTTGAGGGACGAATAGCTACTCGTAAACTGGTAACGCAACAATAACTAATTAAAAGGGAATTTGTAACACATTATTCAAGAACTATAAACCCATTTCCCGCTTTGAATTCCTGAACACGCTAGGACAGGTATGCTCAAAATTGTAAAAGCGCCGATTACACGGATGATGCTGCACTGCATAACACACACACAGTGTACAAACTGGGCTCCACAACTACAATGCAGCACCGCCCCTGGCATCGCTCTCACTGTCTTACAAATACGGATAATAAACTGAATTTGAAAAAGGAAAGAGTACACGCTGTAATATTCAGTTATTACATTATTTATTATATTGTATACAGTTATGATACTATTATGTCATAAATAATGTTAATTTCATATTCCACATTCAACATGTGTATTCTTTTCTGCAAGTAATCGGAAATCTATTTCCAACGAATTTACTGCATGCACAAAAGATTCTCATCTGTTAATCATGATCTATGTTTGGATTTTTGGATTTAGCAACCTTCATTTTCGAAAATAATTGTTTGCACACATATTTTGAGTGACAGCGAATAAGCTCATCTTGGGATATTGCGTTTTGTTCATTTTTGAATACTGATATGCTTGTCTAGTCATATTCTCCGTATTTAGTTCTGAATTCTACGTGACTTTGTAAATCACTTAACTCGCCCTGGAACTGCACACTCACGGATTGTACTAAATTTACTATGAAAGGATTAACAACATACGTCTAAAATCATTAAATCTATGTTCTGTGAAGTCACATTTGAGCTGTTCCAGTAAAGAGATGTAATTAACTATATTTTGTTCAGGCACCATAGATTTCTTTACAAGTTCACCAACCGTGAAGGGTTTTTAGTGCTTTAGCTAATTCCCAACATACTACATAACTTGCTCCTAAACATAGACTCTGAATTGTTCGACTCTCCTCAATGTTTGGCCTATAATGAAGTGCCTTCAATTCTTGAAACTGTAGTGCACGTTGCATCACTGAAAAATTATTTTATCATAACATGTAATTCTGTTGGAATAAAATCACCACAATAACAGTAATTGTAGTAATAATAATAATAATAATAATAATAATAATAATAATAATAATAATAATAATATATGAATACATATTACAGAAAACTGCTTCCCTGTCACTTCAGCATGTTCTGGATGGCAGAGCGTATTATGTTTTATGTTGCTCAGTAGTATTCCTGGCAGTACTTTACAACATAGTAAACACTTTACGTTTTCACAACAAAAAGTCTTCCTCCCAAACTGCACGGAATGATCGTTTGCTTACAGAAGGTTTTGACTGTGTCATTGTCCCGCACTGTTCGTGCGTTTACTAAGTACTTGAACTGCCTTCCGCAGTCATCCGTCGAGCTTCGAACGGGGAACAGCACGCTCTACATTGGAAGAATGTGATTACAGAAGAGGGGAAGAGAAGGCCTGATGACCTTATCTCAACAAGGTTAAATAAATATATACTAAACTATTATTTCTTGGCAGCCATTTCCACTCCTTCTGTCGCGAGAGTTAATGAAAGAGTTCAACTCAGTTGAATAATTTAGACTAGCTGTAATGAGAGTTGATAGCATATTATGCGAGTTCTCTGTTCAGGGTGTTTACACGGCGAGAGCAGTTTTCAAGGACGCTCTATTTAGATATTAGAGTCAACGAGAAACCTACTTCAAAACCGTTTACACGGTGATGCTCAGCTATAATCTCTAGCTCTCTGCTCTACACTCTCGCCGTGTAAACCTAGCAATTCGCTTGTTACCTATCATAGTAAAACAATCTCTCCACACGCACGCAAAATAGCCGCATACTAGTCATACCAATACATAAAACATCATCGTATTCATCATACACGCAAAATAGCCGCATACTAGTCATACCAATACATAAAACATCATCGTATTCATCATACACAATCTCGCTATCGCGCTTGTGGACTACCCACCCAGTGACATCAGATACTGTCGGAATTAAACAGTATTCAAAAATAAACTTAATAAGCATATTCTTACTGGGAAGAGTACAATGCAGAAAACTAAGTATTCTAACTTCATTGTAAATGTTTCGAAATTGTTACTGTTTCATTTCCATTAAAATATTACTTATTTAAACCCATTTGCGTCCAATAACGTGCATTCATCGTCATCTCTACACATTTAATATTTCGATATAAAACCTGTAGTAAGTTATACCAACACTCCCTTTATTGGTATAACATATCTTATGGAACAGGAGAATTAAACAACAGACAAATTCTCTAATATGTATCACTGTATGAAGTCAAAACGAGTAGTAACCCACCCTGAATACTTCCTATGTATAAGTAGGCAGATTGCATTCTAATAAAATATTATAATTTCTACATGTTTGTGTGTGAGAATTTAGTACTCGTCTAGCTATAAAATAACAACAAATTTTTAAGTATGAACGAAGTGAATAATAATATCTTAAAGATAGAAGACGTGAAAACGTTCACATCTTTTATTGTATCGGTATTTCAACGTACTCGTGCCTTTGGGTATTGTTGCCCGACGTCATCAACAATGGCCGACAGACACAAGACGGATCGTTTCCATGGAAACACTGTGGTTTGCCATTTTCTACGAAAAGGTGTATCTGCGATTGCGGGACGCCGAGAATTTTCGGGAGGCGCAACGCGGTTCTCCTTAGGGAGACCAGAATTGGTCAGAATTGTGACGATGCTTGGGACGGTGGGAGTAGGAGGCTATTGTCTATGGAATAGTCGTAGTCCAGCGGACAGGAGTGATTCCAAGATTCCTGATCCAACTCCCTCCTCACCCACGTCGTCACAATCAGAACACCCCCGGTATGTCACCCAATTTAAATATTATTACGCACCCCCTACAGCAATAATCACAGCCAAACGACAGTCATTCCCCCCATCCCCATTACCTTCCTCATCAAAATCACCTCCATCGCCATCCCCATCCCCACCGCCACCTCCACCTCCATCTCCCCTCCGTTCTATCCTCAAAAAAGATAAAATTGAAGATCGGGATGCCGGTCGCCCACAGAAGACGGTGACATTTGACCTCCCCCCTGAGTCACATGAGACGAAGGGGAAAGGCAAAGCAACCCCGGGCAAGAGCAAACCCAATACTCCCCGACAGCGCACCGACACTGCTCCATGGGATCGTCATCGTCCTCTTCCTCCGAATAAGAAGAACGCGAGGCACCAGAGGCCCTTGCACCCTTCTGAGTTGGAAGACGACGACCAGGAGTACATCGACGCATGGCTGAAGGGTCAAAAGCATACAATAATGATTTTGGACAAAATTCGCGAACTAACAAAACCTTTCGATAATGACGATGATCAACCGGGACCATCGTCTAGACGCGGTGGCGGGCGGAATTAGCTGTCGCAAAATAAAGGAGGTAAGGTATATATATATATATATATATATATATATATATATATATATACAGTACATAGTCGACCTGGTTGGCGAGTTGGTATAGCGCTGGCCTTCTATGCCTAAGATTGCGGGTTCGATCCCGGACCAGGTCGACGGCATTTAAGTGTGCTTAAATGCGACAGGCTCACGTCGTAGATTCACTGGCATGTAAAAGAACTCCTGCGGGACAAAATTCCGGCACATCCGGCGACGCTGATATAACCTCTGCAGTTGCGAGCGTCGTTAAATTATATATATATATATATACACACCAAAATTTTAGTGAGCGTCTTTTTCTATCATTCCAAAAGTGACTGTCATAAAAGATACAAAAAAAATATAAAATGGAAAAGTAAATATTGATTCAAGTCTAAGAATATGAACGTTAATTGCAAACCACAAAAAATTAATATTCGATTGCATTTGCCCATAATGGTAGGGAGGTTGGGATGGGCAGGGCGGAACTCGACATGCAGCCACCTCCACGTGGTGAGTTCTGGGTTGTTTCAGTTCATACAGAATGAAACAAGCGAAGAGCTGCATCTCAACTGTGAAAGGTGGTACAAAAATTTATACAGGGTGAAAAGTGTTCAATAACTGTACGTCCACACACTAAATGCTTAAGATAAAAATAACAGAATCTTCCTTCCCCATTTTTTTTATTTTTATTTAGTAAGAAATCGATTTTGTTTCTAGGAAACATCGCTATATCGCAGTGAATTCAGTAGCAGTTGCCAACAGACGAAAACACTCTTCCCTGCAGCACAGATGGCAGTCACGAGGAGATCGCCCTTACACCTGTACCCGCCGTGCTCTGGCTTAAGATGAATGTAACAAAAACATTATCTTCGTTGTTCCTACAATATGTGCAAAATATAAATTTTTTCAGTAGGAAAAATAAACACATTTATTAGTGGGATTTTGTTCATTTATTTATTCTACACATTTAAATAACATCTACGTGCAGTCGGACTACATAATTGATAACAATAATCTACGCTTAATAAGCCAGTGCGTCACAATTACAAAATATATGCTTAATATTCATATACGAGTTTACGTGTACCTCCACTTCATATGGTAGGAATTGCATTGCATAGGCTACAATATAACAAGCGGTAATAACAAGTATAGGCCTAAATACAGTTACAATGAGACTGACAATTTGAGTTTAATTAAATAATTTAAATTGTTCAAAGTGTAATGTTTTTAGATGTGTATTAATAGTCATAAAGTGAATAGCAATCGACCGACTGCGCCATCCAGACCGACTACTTCACTTTGCTTATCCCCTCTTGTACTTTGTGTGTCCTCATTTTCATAGCTCTCCGTATATAAATATTAGAAATATTTATATTTAGTTGGTAGTATTCTAATACACATTTCTATTGTGACGAGAAACGACCAGTAGAATTTATCCAGTGTCCTCTCATTCAATGTAAACATGTTCTGCTTTAAATCTCCAAGTTGAGAAATTAAAATCTGTAGTTTGAAGTGATCCCCATTCGAGGTAGGATGCAGAAAGACTGGAAAATAGTCTTAAATGTCGGCTTTAGGCATAGTAAAGGTCATGTAGTACGTATGGGCGAATCCAGAAATGCATATAGAGTGTTAGTGGGAGGGCGGAGGGAAAAAGACAGTTGAGAATGCCGAAACCTAGATGGAAGGATAATATAAAAATGGATTTGAGGGAGGTGGAATATAACAGAGACTGGATTAATCTTGCACAGGAGAGGGACAGATAGCGGGCTTATTTGAGGGCGACAATGAACCTCCGGGTTCCTTAAAAGCCGTTAGTAATTAAGTAAGTAAGTAAGTATATAGGTCATGTTAGATGTTTGATCATTGAATGAGCAGGCAGCATAAGCATCTGACAAAGACAGTAGACTTTTCTTATGACGACCAGACAATTCCAGACATGACCCACAACATATCATATAATATAAAGTGAACTGGACATAATTTTCTAAACAGTTTTTATTCCATGCAAAGGACAAATGTATAGTCAAAAGTTTCAATTAGATTCAGTTTTTAGTTTTGCATATCATATCATAATGGAGACTACACGGAAAAATGGGGTTAAGTCCATTTTATCAATTTTTCAGGGGAGCATTTTTAAACTTCGAAACTTTATAATTTCTATATTTGATTATCTGAGAATTTGAAAGTAGTACATCACATTGTATGCTTATTTTTCTGCAACCCTCATATAAAATAATAACACTATGCAATTTCCGTCTTACTATAATATCTGTCAGTCCATCTGTCTGTCCACCAATTCTCTAGTCATCTCACATTTTATATTGTAGTAATCTAGAAATGATGTGTCAGTTTATTAATTTAGCATTGTAGGGTTAACATAAAACATTATCTTGTCATCAGTTTATTTATTAATTTATTTTCAACATACAGAATCTTCCAAAATTTGTTTTTTTTTTTCAATGAACCGTTTCAAATTTCAAATATTATTTTGCAAAAACGTAGATAAAGTAATGGCAATGCAAAAGAAGACAACAGTAAAACGCGATTGCTAATTTTTTTCTACGAATCTCAACCCTCTTTACGGCCTTGCCATTGCAAAGTTATTCCAAACAATCAATACACATTTACTGACGGAAAGTAATATTACTATAGTATTCTTGGGCCTCTGCGTTAAAAAAAAACTTCAGTTCCTGCAGATCACGGTACTTTTCTTTGGAGATAGGTAGCAGTCCTGTAAAAATAGATATATGCACTTTATATAAGCGTGATGAGACCAAAAGTTGAATTTACAACATAATAGTAATAATTTCTTAAACAGAAGAGACACATACAATAACTCACCCTCGTATACCGGGGACAGAACAACTAGAGGCTTCAGTGACGTCACTACAGAAGAACTCACACACAGCAGAATTGTTCGTTGCACTACAAACTGAAAAACTTTGACCATCTACTTTCACTGATCCAGCTACGCTCTCACAATACAATAACGTCTGTTCAGAAAATGTTTTGCAACTGAATGGTACCGTATACCTGCTAGTGCGGGAGGAGGGGGTGGTCGGACAGTAAAAGTAACCGTCTCCAAGCTTCTAGATGTTCTGTCCCCAGTATAACAGGATGATGGATACATACAGTCTTTGAGGAATATCTTGAGACTGATACCTGCTCTGGCTTTTCCAGGCAACCGGTTGAGAGGGTGTAAGTTGACAATAGGAAGGAAGGAATAAAGAATTCACTTGCGTCAGTCGAAGTCTTGAGGTTGCCAGTGTCGGCCTGTGTCGGTCACAATATTGCGAGTTGTGTTATAGTGCGATATTTTACTTCGACGTTATTTATATGTTATTTGTTTGAGTATTTATTTTATTGTTTTACTGTATCGTGTTATTTTGTATTTTTTGTAATTTTTTATTCCCTATACAGAACAAGCTTCGTTCCCAGTTTGCTTGATATACACAAAGCTTAGAGGGAGGCTTTAGTTGAGGGCAGCATATGGGTAGTGCGACAAATATTAAAACATACGAATTTCCGTTATGCTAAAAACATTGTAGGACGAAAATTTTTAATGGAAAAACCCGACATTGTAGAAAAAAGGTTTTATTATTTACGAAATATGCTAGAACTGAGAGCAAGTGGTCGACCAATCGTTTATTTTGATGAAACTTGGTTGAATGTGAACCACACTACAGGAAAGGTATGGTTATGTGTCACGCCAGACGGTGAAATTGACATACCTATGATTGTGCCCCTGGGTAAAGGGCAGAGATTTATTATAATACACGCCGGGTCTTCTGAAGGGTTTGTTACGAACGGCCTTCTGTATTTTCGGTCTAAATCCACAAAGGACTATCACGAGGAGATGGATGGTATTGTTTTCAGGGATTGGTTTGTAAACAAACTCCTTCCAAATATACCTCAAAATAGTGTAATTATTATGGACCATGCACCTTATCATTCGGTGGAACTAAATCAGGCTCCAATATCGTCAAGTTTAAAAAGCGAAATGGAAACCTGGTTACGCGAAAAGAACATTGAATACGATCCGAGACCCACCAAAGTAGTATTATATGACATTATCAAGACTAAGAAAGATAGATTTAGAAAATTCGAAATTGACACTATTGTAGAGTCAGCAGGGGATACCTTAGTACGTCTTCCTCGCTATCATTGCAACTTCAGTGCAATTGAATTAATTTGAGCCCAAGTAAAGAACGATGTAGCCAAACATAATGTAACTTTCAGACCCAGTGATGTAACACTTCTCTTTCAAACAGCATTATCAAAAGTGACACCAGAAAACTGGAGAAAAGCGTGTGAAAGTGTAGAAAAGGAGGAAAGGTTTTATTGGGAGAAAGATGGTTTAATTGACGAAGTCATCGATCGGTTTGTAATCAACATAGGAGAGACAGATAGCGAACACGAAGGATGTAAACACTCTACAAAGGAGCAGGCCGCCACTGATACTTTCACGGACATGATGGAAGGGGTAGCACCAATGCCAACAACCCCATAATAGTAGCTGTGCGAGAGAAAGGGTAAGTACATAATGCTGTCTCTGTTCAAAATTTTTTCTCAACTTGTTCCTCAAATACTGTAAACTCTCCTGCAGCAAGTGGTGGCTCCTGGACCTGGTGTCTAGTGGGATTTGTTACAACAGTTGTCGTCCAGCCCCAGTTGCATGTGTCTCGGTGAGTGATGTATCTTGGATGTCCCCGATCCACCTTCATCTCCTTGATAATACGAGATGGAAATGGACACTTTCTTCGGTATCTTGACTGCAAGAAATCTGTCCAGTCACGTATCATAGCATCATCAACTTCCACGACATCAAAAGGAGAAGGTTTCACTCGTGTATCCTTAATGATGTTCATCCAGTCCCTTGGAAGCTCAGCCCTTAATTTTGTTTTGATGAGACCCATGTCTTTGTCACTTTCGAGATAAGAATGTCCCCTAACTGGGAATGTCACATGAATGGAATCAAAACGCTTCAATCGGTGTACAAGATAGTGCATGTATCTGAAGAGCGTATAGTTCTTATTTTGCCCCCCACATGAGTCACAGAAAATTTCTAAATGCTTCACTTCTGGATCAAGTAGCGTGGTGACATAGTGGTGAAGAAAATAAGCTACTTCATTCGATCCCTTTTTCCCTATTGTCTCTGGATAAGCTTAAAATACTGCAGCATTATCAGAAAGCCTATGTATATTAAATAAGAAGAGAGAAAGCTGCCGTTTATAGTACACAACACTAGTACTGATGTTAGGACATTGTAGATTTCGTTGAAAGTCCATGCAGATTGCCTCTGTGTTTTTGTGCTTTCTGCTCCTGTCTCTAGCCTGTCTCTTTCGCTCATAAAATGTATCGGCTTTGCGTCGGTGAATTTCATTTTCAGTGTTTTCTCTTCTTAATTCTTGTTTCAACCTTAATCTATCCTCTTCATTAGTTGCATTCTTGAGCTGCGTCTCCAGGCCTTTTGATATGATTGAAAATTTATCACATGTACTGCACGTGTCACATCTAGGAAAGCCGAATGAAATATTGAATCTTGTATTGAAGATCTTACGATATGTTTCATATGATGCTACAGTATTAGGATACATCTCTAAAAACATCTTGTACATTTTCACAATACTGAGTTCTTCTGCTATAATGACTAGGTCTCCCTTGAAATGATGCAATATGAGCACAGATGCTGTTCTCTACCTCCCGAGGAAGTTTATGAGCAATATTTCCATGTTTACCTCGTCTGTCAACAGGAGCAATGCCTTTTAGTTTCAAAGAATTTCTAATAGTTTCTAACCGTTTCTTCGTAATACCATGCAGTGATAGAAAGGCCTTCTGACAAACAGGAACTTCTATCATGGAATCGTTTCTGATTACTCTCACCTTATAATGAAATATATAGTCACGCAAATTTGCTTCACTTTCATCTTTGCGAGGTCTCCGACGTTGAATGTTTCCAGTAGAAATGAGTCCTGTCAAATGACTACTTTGTTCATTCCAATCTTTTAGCTGATTGAAATTAGAAATGATTTTCAACTTTTCTGAACTACTGAATTCCCGACCACATATTTTCTTGCAGCTACAGTCTTCTCCTAATTCATGGGACATTGTTTTAAGTTTTTTTAGAACCTTCAGAAAGTCTGCCAAAACTTTTCCGCTTTCTGGAATTGCTACTACTTGTGCTTGCTTCCAGATTTTCCATTTTCAGTTCACTCCACCACAGTAACTAATAATACTAGCTTCCAACACACTTGCACAAAAAACTTCCACTACCATCTAGCTCAGAGCTATTACTACCTACTTTCGTGCTTACAACAATGAATAAGAAAAGTAAATATGTCAACAATGCACATTAATTTACCATGCAGCTGCAATAAGAAAGAAAATTAAAAAAACACGGTTTATAAATTGGCACGTGAAGGACTTGGCCCATTCTTTCCGTGTTGTGAAAGGACTTAACCCATTCTCTCGTTGTAAAGCATATGTTGCTATGGCAATTTCTCTGTGACCAGACCCATTTCTTAAAAATTGGATTTATTCATCTGAAACCGTGTCTAATGAACTGCATCTTGGTATATTCAACTCATTTTCATAAAAATTGGACTTAACCCCTTTTTTCCGTGTACTCTATCATATCATATCATATCATATCATATCATATCATATCATATCATATCATATCATATCATATCATATCATATCATATCATATCTTCTTTCCCAAGAAGATTTGCATATTAATGGAATGATGAGTCCAACACGTTTGACTTTTTTTTTTAGAAAATATTGTTCTAAATTAAAACATTAGGTAAAATTTTTAAGTAGGATAAAACCACTCTGTGAATTATTATTGTTTCAATATTTATTGTTTGTATACATATATTGTACAACATATAAATTATGCACAATGAATAATATGTCATATAATATATCATATATTTCATATCATACGTATATGTGTATATATATTATATACCAAATTATTGTTATTAGGTTTTGTGATTCTAATTCCAAGAAAATAAAATGAGTTGTTCTTTTCTATGTTGAAATTTCACAAGACTGCCTGCGTGGCCTGTTGTTCAGCATGCTGGTTTCTAGATCAGGAGGTCCCTGGTTTGATTTTCGGGCTCGGCTCTCGGTGAATTTTTCTTGAAGAGGAGGAATTCCCTGGGTGTCTGGAAATTTGTATGAATTTGAGTGTGATTGTGAGTGTGCCGGGTTAATTAAATTAACTAATCATCACAAATATAAAAATACATCAGGACTGTGGCTGGGCAGCAACCTGAACACAAGTTTCAGCGTCACATTTTTCACAAGTAACTCCATCTGTTAGCACAACCATAAAGCATCTAATAGATGCTATAGAGTTACTAACAACCAAAAAAAAAAAAAAAAAAAATCACAACGCTTTTTATTAATATTGACCCTTTTTGTTAATACAATATGAAACGTAACTGGCCGTATATATCGATTGTAACAAGGACAGCATTCATGGATAATAAGGAAGGCTATGAAAACCACATAAACTGCAGTTTAATTAAAACGCATTTTTTTTTTACTGGAGGCACAAGGGTAGATAAATAAATAAAGGACAAGGTAGAGTTTGCACACTTTTATCACTGCCAATGTGGCGCAGTAAACCAATTTGCAATACTTTGATCACAGCCACAACACATTTGAATTCTTATTGTACTATGTATATGGAACTATCTCTACTTTAACACATTTAATATATTAGAAAACACAGACTGAACGAACAAAATGTAATTATTATGAAAGTCGCCGTATTTTCTTCCTGACATTACGATCCATTTCCACTAGATGGCCCCCGACACGAGTAGCAGGGCTGGCAATACATCCAAACAAAATGATACTAAACGTGAGGAATGTTACTACACGTGTGTAGTATTATGTGACAGGTTAGGTTAGGTTTGATTAGGTGTGTAGTATTATGTGACAGGTTAGGTTAGGTTTGATTAGGTATGTAGTATTATGTGACAGGTTAGGTTAGATTTGATTAGGTATGTAGTATTATGTGACAGGTTAGGTTAGGTCTGATTAGGTGTGTAGTATTATGTGACAGGTTAGGTTAGGTCTGATTAGGTGTGTAGTATTATGTGACAGGTTAGGTTAGGTTAGGTTTGATTAGGTGTGTAGTATTATGTGACAGGTTAGGTTAGGTTTGATTAGGTATGTAGTATCATGTGACAGGTTAGGTTAGGTCTGATTAGGTGTGTAGTATTATGTGACAGGTTAGGTTAGGTTAGGTTTGATTAGGTGTGTAGTATTATGCGACAGGTTAGATTAGGTTTGATTAGGTGTGTAGTATTATGTGACGGGTTAGGTTAGATTAAGTGTGTATTATGTGGCAGGTTAGGTTAGATTAAGTGTGTATTGTGTGACAGGTGAATTTAGGCAAGATTAGGTGTATATTATGTGACAGGTTAAGTTATGTTTGATTAGCTATGTAGTATTATGTGAGAGGTTAGTTTAGGTTTGATTAGGTGTGTAGTATTATGTGAGAGGTTAGGTTAGGTTTGATTAGGTGTGTAGTATTATGTGACAGGCTAGGTAAGAGTTTGATTAGGTGTGTGGTATTGTGACAGGTTAGGTTAAGTTTGATTTGATGTGTAGTATTATGCGACAGGTTAGGTTAGGTTTGATTAGGTGTGTAGTATGATGTGAGAGGTTAGGTTAGATTTGATTAGGTGTGTAGTATTATGTGAGAGGTTAGGTTAGGTTAGGTTTAATTAGGTGTGTAGTATTATGTGACAGGTTAGGTTAGGTTTGATTAGATGTGTAGTATTATGTGAGAGGTTAGGTTAGATTAGGTTCGATTACGTGTATAATATTATGTGACAGGTTAGGTTAGATTAAATGTGTATTGTGTGACAAGTTAGGTTAGGTTTGATTAGGTGTTAGTGTATTATATGACAGAACAGGTTAGGTTAGAATAGGTGTATATTATGTGAGAGGTTAGGTTAGCTTTGATTAGCTGTGTATTATTATGTGAGAGATGAGTTTAGGTTTGATTAGGTACGTAGTATTATGTGAGAGGTTAGGTTAGGTTTGATTAGGTGTGTAGTATTGTGTGAGAGATTAGGTTAGATCTGATTAAGTCAGATTAGGTGTGTATTATGTGACAAGTTTTGGTTAAGTTAAATTGGGTGTGTATTATGAGACAGGTTAGGTTTGAGTAAATGTGTAGTATTATTTGAGAGATTAGGTTAGGTTTCATTAGGTGTGCAGTATTATGTGAGAGCTTAGGTGTGATTAGATGTGTAGTAGGGCCCTATATGTGAGAGGTTATTTTAGACTGGGTGTATATTATGTGACAGGTAAGATTAGGTGTGATTAGGTATGTAGTATTGATTAGATGTGTGGTATTATGTGACAGGTCAGGTTAGTTAGATTAGGTGTGTATTATGTGGCAGGTTAGGTTGGGTTTGATTAGGTGTGTAGTATTATGTTAGAAGTTAGGTTAGGTTTGATTAGGTGTGTATTATTATTACTATTATTATTATGGCGACACTGAAACCCACTGTCACATTAACGAAATATGGCAGTATTGTTCATTCACGCACGGCGATTTTAGAATATAAGCAAGGTACGCATTTAGGTCGGGATGGGTGGCATCTTGCTCTGCCAGTGATCACTAATCATTACTATAAATCCAAAGCATTTTCAAGGTATTTCAGGAAGTTCCTATAGTGCCTGGGACATAAGTAACCTTCACGTAAACAAATAAGTACATAAATATTAAATAAATATACAATTGTAGTACCTGGGAGAATCCACTGCAGTATTAAATTGACTAGAGTTTCTGCGTCTCTGTTTTGTACTGGTACCATAAAAAAATTCCTCGGGTTGATACGTTCCACCCAACCAAATACCCATTGGCCCTCAATGAGACGTCCGCGGTTGTATTTTCGCCGCCCGAACTTGCTTTCATCGACCTCTACAATTGGCCTTGGACCACCAACTGCTTTCCTGTGTTCATACACCCAGTCTAACCCAACTTCACGACAAAAGTTGGACCAGTCTACAACCGTGGGGCGTGATACTTGTACTCCTTCACAGAGTGCCACATGTCTAGTATTGGGAAGTAGGCACCAGAATGCGCAAGATTGCAAAATGTGGTCCACTGATAGTTTAGAATCTCCTATAAAAGTATCTTTCCTATCACTTCTGATGAAGTTGCATCGCTGTTGTTGCCCATGGCGTTTGCTGCGTCTAAATTTCAGTCTTTGTCTTCCTGTAATTTTCAATTGGCAGACATTACCACATGATGGACAGTCTATAGTGTCTCTTATAATTCCGTGATATAGTAGAAAGTCTTTCATTGGCTGTAAAGTGTTGATATTGCGCAGAGAAGTACGTAATTTCAAATCACAAACGACACATGCCATCGCTATGATAAATTACAATCCGCCTATAAGAATCGAGGCATTGTTGCGTAATCCTCATTAGGATTGTACTATACATTTTCGCGTTTTCGCTTATAATCTACATACGTTGGCAGCGCTGAAAAATTGACAAGAGTCTAGGGAGCGAAAGCAATAATTCTGCTCCTCGCAATGCCGAATGAGGGCGGAAAGAGGCGAATGCTATACATACTATGCCGAATGACAGCAAAAGCCGTAGGAGAGGAAGCAGGCAATAGTGCTCCTCGGAATGCCGTGCGGTGTGGAGATTTTGTATTTTAAATTAAATTAAACTTATCTTTAAAGACCTTTATTTCAGCATCTGCGTACATATGACATGATTCACCATTATTGTGTAACAATATTCATCAATTCAATGAATATTTGTGAAGGAACTATTAAAAAACCTTTAAAATTAAGATTATTCTAATAATTTTCACACCTCTGTAATACAGACAATGACCGAAAATTCAGTTAGGCCTACCTCAAGATATATTTTAACATAAAAACTATATTATTACATCAGTGAGCACGTGACCGCACGGCATTCCGAGAAGCAGTATTGCCTGCTTCCTCTCTTACGGCTGTCGCTGTCATTCAGCATAGCAGGTATAACATTCGTGTCTTTCCGCCCTCATTCGGCATTGCGAGGATCAGAATTGCTTACGCTCCCTAGACTCTTGTAAAAATTGACGTCAAAACGCATAAGATGGCAATGGTATTTCTCTCGTTTTGCAAAATTATGCTATAAAAAGAAGATAATTATTTGGGTGGGTTGGGTGGGCATATCGCTAACACAGCATTTACATTGTGTTTTTAAATGTGCTCTTTCGTTTTATAGGTTATTTGAGTGATTTTCAAAAAGGTAAGGAGTGGAGTTCCTGTAATTTTCAATTACCAACAACAAAGTGTGCATGTTATAAGAGTCGTATTTATATGTTTTTAAAAACGAATTTCTAAATCAGCAAAATAGCTTTCCACCTCCCCATGTTTGCTAAGCTCCTCGGAAAACAATATAATTTCGTATCGGCATTTCTTTTGCAGTCCAGTGCACTAGCCTGTGATGTACAGCTTCTACTCACTGGCGTTAGTTCCATTTTTTCATTATGGAATTCGCGTTCATCTACAGTATAAAAAAGATACAGTAAGGTCAACTAGCCCATTTCTTGGGAATAAATTCTGAGTGCGCATGTCACGAAACCGGGTTTATTGTTTGGAACCTCCACCAGATGGTTCTCCATCTACGACAGGCTGGCATAATTTAATATTAACTGAAAAGATTTATTACTCATCTTTTAACAATTTGAAAGACATGAGGCAAAGGAATGGCAACATAATCATAATAATAATTACTTCCGTATGTAAACACCATGAAAATATTCACTAATTGACGCTAATTTTAAAGTCACTGGTAGATGCTTATGTTGGTAAAGTAATATTGAATCATTAGCTACATAGATCACGACATTCGTTTCGATGAAGTTACGTCAACAATGGACATAATAAAATTTTGTTGACTAGCTAATAACATTATATTAGTGATGGATATTATTTCATACCAGTAACGTTATACTTAGGCCTACATGATTATTCCTAGTATTGACAGTAATATTTTGTACATTGATATTGATTTTTGTTTCCAAATTGGAATTAACATACACATTAAAATTTCTAATTGTATCGGTTGAATAGAATGTCTCTAAATAAGTGAAAGAAAACATAACCTCGGCTACATAATAATTACCCGACTACGTTGGTGTATACCTTATTTTATTTCAAGGAGTGCAGTTCGGTGGCTCCTTTGAACACCCACTTACAGATTTATGACTTCCTACACAAACAACTCTGACAATTCCATTCTGTCCCCTCGTCCCAACATTGCACAGTTGTCACAATCCTGATGACCTTCGAAATTATGCAGTGAAACTGACGGGATTCTTGGAATTCGGAAAAGATGCGGCAACTCTGCCTCCACGTGGATTTGACGGGCACCTGTCAATTCTTCTGAACGAGGATTGTGATTGGTTACTAACAAGAGAAGATAAGATTTCCGTCATAGTAAGGAAGACATTTATTTATGACAACCAATTAGTAGGGGATAGTAGAAGGTCTGTCGGCAAAGTCCTTTCTATGAAACTGCACTCCATGAAAAAAAATAGAGTATACAGCTACCTCTTGGATCTAGCTATGAAAGAGCGATTGAAAAGGTACAAAAATTCATATGAGCAATGACACTTGCCCGTGTAGTAACATGCCGTAGTTTGAACTCCGTGAATGCATTATTTCCTGAGTGGAGGCTTGTATAGAGATAAGTAATTAGTATACGCATGAATAAATTTAAAAAAATGTCAAAATTTACATACATAATGATTTTTGTCCATAGTAATAAGTCAACTTTGCAAGGGAATTATTTTCTAAGTTTGACTATTACGAAATTAGAAGACGTAATTAGGGTTTGGTGTAGGCTGCTGTGTCTAGCAGTGGAGTTAAGAATTTGTATTACTGACTACAAAAAATCCTTTACGAGAATGGAAGAAGGTAAGAATTTCTTAATTCAAATGTGTTGTTACTGCAATATATCTTTTACGAAAACGGAAGAAGGTAAGAATATTGTAATTCAAACGTAGCCCAATACAGCAAAGGAAAAGTGAAAGAAGTTACCGGGATTTAACTGTTGCCAGTTAAGCATTGTCCACCAAGTGCAGCAACCCATAATGATTTAAGGATTACTTACGTAGTTATGTGATAAAAGTTGCAGTAGATAATTATTAGGCCCTCTTTGTACACCCAGGTAGTTAGGCCTTCAATTAGTAGCCTACACCGGATATATAGTGAACACACATTTTTAATTATAACAGGTTACCTCGAATTCTTGTTTATTTATTAAATGTTTCCCTGATGTATGTATTTTACAACATATTGTGATCCAAGATGAAATGCAATGGATATGAAGAAACAGAATAAAACGGTAAGGACTTCGCTAATAGTATGTTTTACTTCAATCATAAACACTGAATTTTTATATGTATTTTGAAAAGAAAAAGTGAATTTTCATTAGACCTACATAATAAGACACAAATATCACTACAGAACAAAGGAATAATTACAACAGTTAATACAAAGTTTCATCTGAAAGTTTAGCATGTCTGAACAGCTGATCGCTAAAATCAGCTGTTAGCTCTGCCGATACTAGCGACATGGTTGGATTCATTGAGAACTAGACCTCCCTGCCCTTGATTTTAGTATCAACAACATCAAAGGTGCCGACAAGAGTTGTCTCTACTGTATCTTCTTTATACCGTGGTTCATCGCTCAACGTGTAACAATGGCGTCTTAAACAATGCAAATGTCATATTGGACCGCCATTTTGAGCTTTGATTTCATTTAAAGCAGGCAAAGATAGCGCTTTGTAGAGAGTATGTGTATTGATTGGACAGACACATTTAAAAACACTAAAATTTGGAGAATACTGCAAAATGTATACAAAGTCACGAAAATACCAATATATAAAACATTACATCACCAATAATAATTCTTATAATATAATCGTATTGCAAAATAAATATTAACAATTATTATATTTCGTTATTATCAATATTATTAAAAAACAAAAAGCAATAAAATATTAAAATTTTCAGGTCCGTATCTGGATTCTCTGAGTATTTATCCATGAAAACAAAATACCGAAATATTCTAAATGTAGAAGGAGAAAGAGGCCTAAGTTTTCCATCAACGCCGGTTATCACTAGTTGTGTTAAATAAAATTGTAAGCTTTCCGAAAATTTTAGACGGCTTTTACAAGTCTTCCTGAAGTTTTGAAACAATTCCAGGAATCTACATGTAATTCATTGATTCGATCACCTCTGTTTATTGCAGTATTGTAGGTCTAGAGAAACTCCAACTGCGACAGAGAAAAATTTCAGACAAAATGAACTCTAAATGTTTCATAGATTCACTCATTCAGGATTAAGACTAATTTAATTGCGCCAATCTACATCATGGGACAGCCTACATTATTTTTGTTCTAAAGTGTACCAAAGTATGGCATTTATAGCCCTTCAAACTTCACCCTAGTCGATTAAAATTTTACCATTTACTATTCCACATTTTCGAAGATTTCTGGAAACAACATGAGCCCTTGGAGAGGGAAGGTATCGACGCCGAGAATGACATGCAGCCCATGGAGTGGGACCCTGCAATTAACCTCAGCGAACATCAGGCTACACCAGGATACCAGACAATGGATGGGACACCCAATGGAATTAATGCTGCTGGACTAAATGTTTCGTCAACAAGGTAAGACCTTGTGACTTTCATTTTCTTTTTTAGGTCAAGTAATTGAATTATCAGGAAATATTACTCCAGCAGTATTCCTGGTCCGCAAAGCAGTAGCAGCTAACTGGGGGTTTAAGATTATTATTTACCTCTAGAAATAAAAGGTTTTTGCTTTGAGAAGTGTTCATGTTAAATTATTGCACTTTCATAACGTCTTGAACGGGCAATTCTCCTTAATTCTTGAAATGAGTTGATACATATTTTTTGATAGCTTGCATATTCGAATGTGTGGAAATATGTAGACTTTAACGACGATAAAACAGTATGTTCTTCCGTAAAGGGTTTTGTGTCTTTTGGAGTTTGTGCAACACGAACTGTTACAAACCGCGTACAAAAGAATCAACCACAGATCTACGAGTATGTAGAGTAGTGGAAAAAAAAACCGGACCGACATTTGTAGCTGATTTCCGAGCCTTGTTCACTCCACAGAACGATAGACTGGTAACTAAGATTTTCGTGGTTCGAATCCTGCCTGGGAAGGAAACTTTTTTTTTGTTCCTTATTGAAATTTAATCCGAATACTTTTCTATCGCTGGTAAAATTCAAGTTCTGGGAAGAATTAATTAAGTAGTAAAATATCGCTGCAATCGAAAAGTATCGAGAATAAATTTGAATAAGTAAACAAAGAAAGTTTACTTCCCAGGCAGGATTCAAACCACGAAAGTCTTGGTTACCAGTCTATCATGCTCTGAGTGAACAAGGCTCTGAAATCAGCTAGAAGAGTCGGTCTGGTTTTTTTTTTTTTTTTTGCCACTACTGTACAGATACAGAAACGAAAATTAGAGCTTCCTTATTATCAAAGTTCCGCTTACAACACACAGCGCATATGCAATAAACAAAAGCTCCTGAACATTTGCTACTTATCGACAGTCGTGCGAAATTGCTGCCTATATACAGGTGGACTTCCATCAAGAATCGCTCCATGAAAGAATTTCGAGAACATTGAGTACTCAGTGCGTATGAGAATGCTTAGTATTCCCTTTTTGTAACGATTTTGTTGAGATGGGTTGTTCCCTCTTGTAGCGCCTATTCTCTCTGCTTAGCATTTTCCTGGAAATGCAAGTGCTGTACTTTTAACTACTCTTTTTCTGGTGTCCGCACCAAATACAGAAAGGCGAGAGTAAGATTATTCCAGTATTCATGTAAAAACCTATAACGTACATAAAACTTACAATATGAATAGTGACCATCATGGAGACTTGCAATGTCCAAAGATAAGTCCAAAGAGCAAAAAATAATCTTCACACGTAATTTCTCGTCCACATCAAATGTGAGCTCTGTTACACATATTTTCGCTCATGGACACCAAGAGCCAAAGGGCTTTCGCAGTACAATCAAAATTACCTCATGTCTACCTTTGTGCCACCCACTCCACACGAATATAAACATTAAAGTTCAAACTTTTCGTTTTTCAGAATTTTATTAATCCTATAAATTATTGCTTTAATAAATTATATACAGTTCACTATTATTCCTTAGTAGGTACAGTTTCAAAATTTCTCTTATAACTGCATAAATTAATAATACTGAAGTATTAGTTTGATTAATCTGGACAGAAGTTTAACTTCACCTTGTTCCTCTTTTGTATCTATGTATTGCGCAAACTGGAAATTACTTAATGGTATTTGTGAATTTAAAAATGGTGTCGTTCTAATAATCTTAATATTAATGTCGACAGAACATCATGTTTATGTTTTAGTAATAATGTTATCTTCATGTATTTAGTGTTTCAATGCCAAGAATTTAATCTTAAATCATCCTGTTCGATCACAATCTTATTGTCCTTTCACATTGATGTCCTTCATAACGCTTCAGACTCAATAAGGGTGGCAAAGGCTTATTGGGATTTCCCGGTTTATGATTGGGTCAAAAACCATGATGGAACTGATTTTTAACCCTTGTGTTGAATTTCGGTGAAGTCCGGAGGGCCTAATTAGTATCCCTCACCTCCACGCTGCGGTCCCCTGGGATCTTTTAAGATGCGAAAGAGAGAGTGGTGTGCGGAAAGCAATGGGAAGCTTCCGCATTCACCTATCCCAAGAAGATTAGCATATTAATGGCATGATGAATCTTTCCCCTGTAAAAGAATCCGGACGTAAACTAACCCCCCGTTCGGATGTCCGGGAGGGGGATGCTGGGGAAGGACACATCATGACGCAACGGAACGGAGAGGAAGAGAGAAGAACGACGACTGCAACGAGCAATTCGAAGACACCACAGCTACCAAGTAAGTTGGAAAACATGAGGGAAGCAATGAGAAGAAACAGAGAGGATGTGATGGGGATATCAGAAGTAAGGTGGGAAAATAGTGGAGAGCTGATGATTGATAATAGCGGTCCGAAATTGATGACAATTCATATTTTTCTTCGAATCACAGACAATGCAGGATACTACATGAACTCGTTTCACTTCAGCACGAACCCATACTGTATTTTAATTTTGCGTTTATTTGCATTTCTTGGTCATTGGTTGTTTACAAGTCATTTTTTAGGAAATGTGTTCTACTTTTTGTTACAGTTTTCACTTTTTCTGCTATTTATGCTATTCATTAGCTAGCAATCAGTGTGATAACGACGATTTAAACTCAGAATGTTATTACTTTTTAGCTGGATCCGAAACAGAAGAAAGGTACATGAAGGGCGCAGCCACACAACATCCAGAAATCATCCAGATGAGAACCGCATCCATATATGTGACCGAATCCATATTCTCTGAAGGTACAACAATTGTTTATATCAATGGCTGTAGTAATATTTCAAAGAAAGGGAAGCAGTAATTGAATACAATGAATATTTAGAAAATAATTACCTATTTATCTTGATTTAAACTGCAAAACGACTCCCCCCTTTTGTTAGTCAAAATTGTCTATGACATCGTCGTAAAACCTAGTGGCGGTTCCTCGGGGGAGGGAAGGGAGGAACGCCCTCCTCACATTTTTCTTCTTTTGAAAGTAAATACCAAATAAAATATATGCCTTGAAAGTCAAGGAAGATTCGATAATATTTAAGTCCACAGCTATAAGAAAACCTTGGTTGATCGAGTTTTAAAAGATGCGCGCTCATGTGCTGCTAGAAAACTGTGAGAAAGATGCGAGGTTGTTTGTGTGGAGGAAAGTCAATCCATTCCTCCTTTACTGCAAACACACATAGACAACAGCGCACTAGCGGTCAGAGAAAGAAGCAGAGTTTAAAAGCGAGTAAATGAACGGAGAGGGAGGAGATCATCCTGTGAATCAGCGCATGGGCGGGAAATAGAAACCGACTGGTCGTGCAGCAAGCTCGCTACCGCTGCCATCTAACGATCTTGAATTCAACCAGACTAACACACATCTAGGAGGAGGCACAATAAAAACAGTTTTAACGCAACGCTATGAAAGACACCATATAAACTTTATTTTAAAATTACGAATCAAAAATATTATTCTTTGCACTTTATATAGAATACTATTCATGGTTTGAACTTTCAAGGATATTTGAAAGTTAAAGTCGGGTTTCTATAAAACAACGAGGAAGTAGTTCTACGTTAGTATCGCAGATCTTTTTGGCCCCTGAAAACCACTTCCATTTATTGTGTACTAGACAGGACAACAGCCAAGTTGTCAGTTTTGTACAAATATATTTGAAATTGAAAGTAGGTACCCCAAACTACATTATTTCCAACATAAAAATTGGCCACCGGCAACTTTGAACAATAATGGTAGTATGCCTTTACAAGAACTGATATTCTTCAAAAGCATGTGATACTGAACTTGTAAAATGTAGATGAGGCAACACAGACCACGTGGGTGGGTGCAGTGTTCTCGCTTTCCTCAGCTTATTTCCCATTCCCATTTCCGCGTTTCCAATTACGTGTTAGTAGCTATAGTCTCTTCCAACACGTGTGATGCTGTAGTGTGCTCGAAAAATGTTGCGAGGTGAATTTCCTTGTAATTTTTAATTTGTGCAATTATTCAACAATGAATGGAAATGAAGACAATATAATATATTTTGGAAATTTAGGAAACTCAGCTTACAAGAACAGATTATTGCTATACAGATGGGAAGGCCAACCCCAACACTACCTGGTCTTACATGTGTGCATGTTGGCTAATTTGTAGCACGTTTCATTCAAGAAGGTGTCATTTCGTCCTGTTACCTTCTTTCCTCCTCTTAAGAAATACGCAGGAGCCGCCACTGGTAAAACCGAGATTGTTGTAACCCTACAGTTGTAACACATCCTTAATAACAGATTTTTCAATTTCAAAACTGCCGACTGTGACATTCGCCCTTAACCAGAACTGACCTGACATGACATGACATAACATGGCATGATATGACATGATATATGATATGATATATGCTATGATATATGTGATACGGTCTGATGATACTTTTGTAGTGAGTTGTAGGGCTCTTATGTCGGCCCATTGGATAGATGAAGTGTCTCAAGTCTACTCCCCATCTTCGTGACGCGACTCAGCATTTTAAATTATAGGCCTAATTTTACTATGCACGTACATGTTGGATTGCAATTTGTCCTTTATTTGTAACTGCTTATTATTACGTTATTTAATACTTTTATTTGAATTATGAAAATTACGGTATTAGCGGAGAGAACATGTCGTTAAAGAATTAGAATGACACAACTGAATTCATTAAAGGATCTGCGCGTGTGACCTTGATTTTTGTTTATCTCGGATTACTGGAGTTGCGCCATGTTAACCTCACGATCAGAGACTTCATAGTTGGTTACGAAGCTGAACAAGCATATACATAAACCAAAGTTTTAATATTGTAATTTCAAAGTTATCATAATGCATGTTTATTATTGGGGATTGCATGACATTGTCGTAGTCTATGCTAGTGCAGTGTAGGTACTGGTAGGACTGCCCTTGCCTTACAGACCGAGGGTGAAGATCTAGACAAAGAAATAACCCAGAAGACGAAGTGGAAGAGAGATCTTCACTTTTAATTCAAATTTTGAATATGGGAAGGCAGTTCTCCTAGTTGGAGTGAAAGCAATCTTCCTAAGGGAAGAAAACCTGGATACAAAACATGTAAGTTGGGAGGCGGAAAGATGACAACCCCACCACCCAACTATATCTGCTCAGAATCGTAAGGTGGCCAGGCGTAACACTAATTACCAGTGGCGTAGCATGAAATTTTGAGCAGGGGAAGCTCATTCAAGTTGTCTTACATGCAATATGAGAAAACGTATTACAAAAATACATTCTTAAAATAAATAGTAGTCAATTTCAAGTCAGCAGTCGAAGATTGGTTGGAACATCGTAAGTAACACCAGTAAGGCATGACCCCAAATGAGACGTAATAAAATATGATTTCACGGTTTACACATATCTCTTAACAAATAGACACGTATACGTATAACATTAGTTCACTCCCTGTCATACTTAGAGAAATCACAGTATTAGTATCATTACGTAAGTATGCGTCTGTCTTTTGGTTGTGTCCTTCATTGACAGCAAGGGAGTCGGTCATTTGTTTTTTAAATCACACTTTTGTTCGTAAGTCAGTCTAGATACTGCAATTGTCCTAAAAAAATTCAAGTAAATTAGTGTCAGGAACTGTTATTTCGCTCATTATTTATTATATCAGCCACAATGCACACTAACACCAACTGAAAACAACTGACGAAAAGGTATAACTCGGAAACTACTTATTTTCAATGTTAAAGCTAGCTTCTTTGCGAGCCTTGCGACTAGGGTAGCTTAGTTATAAAGGGATGGAAAATCTGCTGGATGGATTACACAGAAGAAACCGGTCTGCTTGGAACAAGAGGAGTAGAATAGAAGATTCTACTCCTCTTCGCTTGGAAGCTGGTGTGTGCAGGCTTCTTGTTTACTGCTGCATCACAAATCGTCCTGAGCTGCCGCATCGCAATATTTAACGCGTAAATATAAATTAATAAATAATTTTCTCCATAACCTGCAGGTTTATTATTAAATTATTATTAACTGGGGAAGCTAAGCTTTTTAGCTTACATTGACGCTACGCCACTGCTAATTACTGCAAAGAGATGTATAAAGATGGAGGAAAATATTTTTGGCGTACTTGGGAAAAAGGAAAGGATCATAAAACTGAAAACGATTAGAAAAAGAAAACCTTTCAGTATAATCCCAGAGGAATAAGAACAGTGGGAAGATGCTGGAAACAATGACTCCTATCTTAAATAACGCCGGACCAAGCTGATTAGCCTAATCACATATTGGATGTTAATCATGATGATGTTACTACTTTGCAACGCAGAAAGAGTAAAGGGCTCACTTTAATCAGAAATATGTAGGTAATTTAATGTGCAATAACATCAAGTGAAATACTTGTATCATTAAATAATATCTTAATTATTCTAAGTACCTAATTATAAACCCCAAATTAATTTCTCCTCGTTAGATATGGGCGGTAACTCGGATATGGAATTCTACCTCCTTCGTCCCCATGCGTCTTCATTACATGCAAAGGTGACACTTTTATCTCTACCTTCACTACTATTATAATTTTAAGAAGTCACATTCTAACACAGTGTCCCGAAATTTTCCCACGGACTCCGTGGAGATTGTTTCATTGTGCTGTAATTAGATATACTATTTTATGAGCTGAATAGAAGTTGTTACTCTACAACGTTTCAGTTTTGTTCTGTTTGTTATTGGAATAGAATTTTTTGTAGGTATGGTATACAGTACATTACAACATACTAAAATGCTAGTACTGGAGTAAATTCTTCATTGAAATACCATGACACCATGAGCAACCGGTAATGCAACTGTTTTACAAATTGTACCTTTTAGTGTTTTGAAAGCAGAATGGATGACAAAAGGTTCTGAATCGAAAAATAATCGGGAGTTTCCATATTCATTCTGCTCTTAATTTCAACTCAGTGTCATTTTCATTTGTTACTGTTGCTCCAGTGTGTTTGGCCGTACCTTTCAATGGATATTTACTTACAAATGAATTTTAAAGAAACCGCAAGGTTCATTGACGCCCTCACATAAGCCCGCCATTGCTTCCTGTCATATGCAAGATTAATCAAGTCCCTATCATCATGTTTTTTTAAATTTTATTAGGTTATTTTACGACGCTGTATCAACATCTAGGTTACTTAGCGTCTGAATGATATGAAGGTGATAATGCAGGTAAAGCGAGTCCCGGTTCCAGCACCGAAAGTTAGCCAGCACTTGCTCGTATTGGGATGAGGGAAAACCACGGAAAAAACCTCAACCAGGTAATTTGTCCCGACCGGGATTCGGACCTGGGCCACTTGGTTTCGCAGCCAGACGCGCTGACCGTTACTCCACAGGTGTGGACTCTATCATCATATGCTACCTCCCTCAGATCAATTTTAATATTATCCTCCCATCTACGTCTCGGCCTCCCCAAAGGTCTTTTTCCCTCCGGTCTCCCAACTAACACTCTATATGCATTTCTGTATTTGCCCATACATGCCCTGCCCACCTCAAAAGTCTGGATTTAATGTTCCTAATTATGTCAGGTGAAAAATATAATGCGTGCAGTTCTGCGTTGTGTAACTTTCTTCATTCTCCTGTAACTTCATCTCTCTTAGCTCCAAATATTTTCCTAAGCACCTTATTCTCACCCACCCTTAATCTCAGTTCCTCTCTCAAAGTGAGTGCAAGTTTGACAACCATAAAAAAAAACAACCGGTAATATAACTGATTTATAAATTCTAATTTTCAGATTCTTTGACAGCAGATTAGATGACAAAAGGTTCTCAACCGAATAATAACAGGCAGTTCCCATATATTTTTTCTGCGTTTAATTTCTTCCCGAGTGTCACTTATATTTCTTACTGATGCTCCAATATATTCGAATTATTCCACCTCTTCGAAGGATAAATCTCCAATTTTTATGTTTCCATTTCGTACAATATTCTGGTTATCGCAGACATCAGGAACAGGAAAATCAGAAATGTGAATATTCGGTTGCAAAGTTCCAATCGTACATTGCAACTGCATTGACTATATCTGGGAAAGAAAAAACAAAAAGCGTCGTTCCAATGAACATCAAGGGATCTCTCCGAAAGGAAGAAAATTTGCGATCCGACCAGTTGACGATGTCCGATATGATGGTTATCAGCACTGGCCCCAGTACTCTGCCAAAGGCAGATGCAAATATTGCTCTAAAGGCTATACTCGGTTAGTTTGCTCAAAATGCAAAGTAAATCTGTGCATGACTTCGGGAAGGGAAAGAACTACTTTCCATAACAAGCAATCTGACAAAGATACTAAATTCTGAATTTTTGTAATGCTTTGTAAGACATTATTGTGGATTTTTATTATTTTTCAATGTAGCTCTCAAAGTGTAACAATACCAGGGATATTGTATTACAAAGTGCACATATGTGTGCAAATACACTCCATTGATGCGATAAAGTACAGAAATTAAATTTTACATTATTTTTTATACATTTGGTGTTTAATGTGTAATGTGATATTCAATGAAAGCCAGTGAATGCAACGACACATGCTTAACGATCAAGTTCATTTTGCTTTTTGCAGAATTACTGGTTGTGGACTGTGACGATTATACGCCAACATTATATGCCACCCCTGCAGCAGAAGAGGAAAACGGTGGAGAAACGGAGAGAAAGGAGAAAGGTGATGTCTTCTTTTAAATTATTTTGGCGGTTTTGTTGCTCTTGTTGCTGTGTTGGCAGTAAGAAGTAGTAAATTTTAAGTGTATGGCTAGATCTCGAACAAATTCTTCCTAAACAAGATAGCAGGACAAGCATAACATTCAATTTGAAAATGCGTGATGGTGCTTATTCCATCATAATAAAACTGCACTGCACGTAAGAAACGTAACTTCAGTCGCTAACTACCAAACTGTTCACTTAAGGAGACACTATAATACAGTGAAACCTGCCTTTGCGGTCACTTTATTTAAACGGCCACCTGGCCAAAAGGCCAATTTTCTCTGGAACCAATTGGATTTTCAATAAGTTCAATACAAATTCTCTATTTATTTAGCGGCCACCTCATGTGCCGGCCAGAGGCCGGGGTCTATTTGGATTGGAACCTGACTATAACGGTCACTGTCCAACAAAAAATCTTTTCACAGATACTGTCTGACCTATTTTTTCGACGGTTAGAGGACAGGAAGCAATATTCACTTGATTCAGAGGAACTGTGAAGTTAGTTTGAGAGAGAAATCATGTTTAACAATAAATTTAGAATGGTGTTAAGTTTAGAGGTGAGACGAAAAATGATTGAAGGCAGTGAGAAGGAAACATCTGCGAGAAAAATTGCAGAAACATTCAAATGTGGAAGGACACAAATAAACGGTATAAATAAGAATAAAGATGAAATATTAAAAGAATGGGAGGAAGACAATCTGTGTTTAGTAATGTGAATGATTCAAGTGCGCGAGGGAAAAGAAATTGCCTGTAAGTGGGCTTATGATTAAAGAGAAAGCTCTTGAAATTGCGAAAGAACTCAATGTAAGAAATTTGTTGCTAGTAATGCGTGGTTAGAGTGCTTTAGAAAACGGCATAACATTACATTTCGTTCTGTGTCTGGTGAAGGAGGTGACATTGCAACCAATGTTATTTAAGAATGAAAAAATTAGACTGCCTTCAATTCTTGCGGAATATGAACTCAGAGACATTTACAATGTTGACGAAACAGGTTTATTTTCAGAGCCCTCCCTAACAAAACTTAAGTTTTAAGAAGAAAGTATGTAAAGGGAGGGAGTTGGCAAAAAAAAAAGAGAATAACCCTGCTCTTTCGTTTTAATGCTGCAGGAGAAAAAGAACCACTCTTAATGATAGGGAAATCATTGAAACCGAGATGTTTGAAAAATGTTGACATGGGCTTATTGGAGGTGAAGTGGACTGCCACCAATAAAGCTTGGATGACATCATCATTATTTGAGAATTAACTATGCGATTTCAATTCTAAGATTAAACGACAAAATCGCAATGTGATCCGTGAAATTGGCGTTTCTTCCCCCAAATACCACATCACACCTCCAGCCTCTTGAGCAAGGTATTATCCAGTCATTTAAACTGAGGTACCGCATGCTAGTTTTCAAAAGGCTAGTTGCAAAAATTGAAGAGGTTGACATTAATATGCATGATTTTTGTACGCGCACAGTCCTAAAAAGTCAGTGAAATTCAGTATTTTCATGCTGATCCATAAAAGAACCGCAACCGTAATCAAGCGGCCACCTGATAAAACGGCCATTTTACAAGGTAACTTCAGATGGCCGCTTTAGACAGGTTTCACTTGTTATTGAACGGTTCCTTGTTTACGAAAAAATTGTTATCTCTACTTAATAAATTAGTGGCGAAAATAGGAGTTAAAAAGTGACATGCTATAACTGTAGTTCAATGTAAACTGCAATGTTGCCAAAAAATTATAACGATCGATTCCCAATTTAGAGAATGGAATGACTCTGTCTTATACTTTATGTAGTCTTCTCCTTCTCTGTGTCCTTCCGGTGTCCTTTGAATTCCCTCGTTCCCACTGTATTCCTCTTATTCTCTTCGCATCCACTACTCTGTTCTTTAACACCTATTATTCTCTTGATATTTCTCTCATTCTCATGGCATTCTCTAAGTAACCCTTGCATACCCACTGTTATTACTGTATTCCCCTTCCTTGTTCTTGAATTTTTCTTATTATCCCTGTATTTCCTTTTCCATTAGTATTCTCCTCGTCTTCCCTTTTCTCTCGTCTTTCTCTTTTCTCCTCGGGTTACCTAGTTTTCCTTTCATTCGCCTTGTTCTCCTTGCATATCCTCTATTCTACTTACAGTAACATTTTCCCCCATTATACACGAGTCATTAAATAATTAGTGGCAACAATGTTTGTATCTGGCGCTATCAGCGGTTAAATATGCAAGCTGATAACAATGAGAAAGAAGAGCATCTGATGTGTGTTATCTCTGAGTTTGAAGACGTAATCTCATTTATAAGACATTTGTAGTGAGTTTAATTTGTAGATAGTTACCTGTAGTGCTCTAAAATGTTTCGCAAATACGAATAAAGATGCTTCATTAAAATTCAGATTGCAAGAGGCAGGAACGCTTGACAATGCCATACAGCATTACTGGAAGCTTGTGGTAGAGAGACTTGACCATATCGTACCGTGGCTAGGTGGACATATGCATTTCGCAACGGGAGAGAAGATGTTCATAAAAAACGTGGAGCTGGAAGACCGCAATCGGCAAATGATGATGTGCATGTGAGCACTGCTGGAGCACCTATGAAATGTCAGAAGGAAGTGGAATTGGGAGAGGAGTACATCGAAGATGCACCTTATCAACTACTCTGCTCAACATCTATTTGAATGATTTAGTGAAGAACAATTTTCAAAACATGGAAGGATTTATAGTAAGAGGCAGAAGAATAAAGTGTATACGATTTGCTGCTGATATGGCGTTGTTAGATATAAAGGAGATGATACAAAGGGATATGCTACTGGAGCTATATGACAGCTGTGAACAATATGGGATGAAGAGAAATGCAAATAAGACGAAGATCATGGTCATAGGAAGAAAAATAAAGAAGGTAAACTTGCGAATTCTAAATGAGGCATTAGAAATACTCGACATCTTCAAATACTTGAGTGTACTATAAAGAGTGACATGAGCTACTGCCAGGAAGTGGAAAGGATTGTAGCAAAGGCCAGGAAAGCTCTTAATAGAAAAAGGAGGATTTTCTGAGGCCCTCTTGAAAATGAACTAAGGAAGAGACTAGTGAAGTGCTTTGTGTGAAGCGTGGCATTGTATGGGACAGAAGCATGGACGTCACGACGAAGTGAAGAGATGAGAATTAAATCATTTCAAATGTGAATATACAGAAGAATGGAACTTGTGAAGTGGACTGAAAGAATAAGAAATGAAGCTGTGTTGAAAAGGGTGGGTGAAGAAGGAATGAGGCTGAAAGTGATCAGGAAAAGGAAAAGAAATTGGTTGAGTCACTTGCTGAGAAGAAACAGCCTACTGAAGGGTGCAGTGGAAGGGGTGGTGAACGGGAGAAGAGTTCGTGGCAGAAAATGTTATCAGATGATAGACGACATTAAGATGTATGGCTCATATGAGGAGGCAAAGAGGAAGGCAGAAAATAGGAAAGATTGGAGAAAGCTGGGTTGGCAGTGAAAGACCTTGCCTTGGGCAGAACAATGAATGAATGAATATATATCGCAAAATACCGCAGTTCACGGAGAGAGAGGACAAAGTGATTTTTCTGAAAGGAAAATGCAAGTTTTACATATGAGGTAGTAATGACATTATCTAATTATAAGGAATATTAGTGACAATTTATACAGAGTGTTTTAAAAATGGACTGAAAGTAATCCCAGTGTTAGGGAAACTTTAGCTAACAACAGTTAGAGGTTGAATTGTACTGTAACTTTCGCGGAAAATATGTTATATGCAATCAGACCTTGTGAATCACCAGTATCGTGTCCTGAAAATTTACACCTGGTCCCAGTAGGGGACATCCTAGTTTCAGGAGAGCAGCAAGAGTCGTAAAAGACGAAAAGTGGAAACATTATTCCCAAGTATGAGTAGACGCAAACTAACTTCTACTGGTCAGATTAGTTTACGATCTGAATAACGTTAAAATTATGTTTTAGATAACATTTTTTATAACTCTTTTTTGGTTTTTATTTTGTTTGAACAAGACAAACTTTCACCTAAGTAATTGTTCGATTTTTATTATATATATTTTTTTTGGTGGGGGGGGGCAGGTCAATCCTAATAATAGCTGATAGGCTTTAGGAGTAATTATTCCACTTTATGTTAAACAAACTGAAACATCCGGTGCCATGACTCTGTAAAACTCCATTTTCGAATTATTCAGGAAATAAAAATCACTCCGATCAACTCAAATCCGCTCATCTCTGCATGACTTTCAGATGTCTGAGCTACTGAGACGAGACGGAAGACTTCACTCCTGCGCGGCATGTCAGTATCCTCACCAAAGTCTAGATATACAGGGTGATTCAAAAGTCGCACGACATAGGACATCTCCGTTATTAATGTAAGTAAAAAAATAAATTCAAATAAATGTTTTAGATATTGGTACGTGCAGTTCATGTGCAAGATTTAAAGAAAATCGTAGGAGCCATTATTGATAAAATTACAACAAACCTGTTCGCGTTTCAAGTGAAATACCAGTTTGGTTAGGGGAAACGCATCCAAAACTGAGGTGTCACATATCTGGAGCGTACGAAACTTAAATTAGAAATCTGGTTTGGGTCGCGCACCTTAATTATTAAATTGTGTTTTTTTTTGTGTTGACAGGTGAGTAAGTGCTAGTTTCACCAGTGAACCAGGTATCAACAAACATGTACACTTTTCCTGAGAGAGTGGAAATGGTTCTCATCCATGTGGGAGGCCTGAGTCTACGGGAAGCTGCAGAAGAATATCACAGACGGCATCCAGAGCAACCTACCCCACATCACGGAAGCATTGGTCGTTTAATGGACCGGTTCAAGACAGCAGGCAGTATCCAGTTACACAATAACGAAATATTGCGTTTTTGTTATGCCGGCACTCGAAGCTTTCGCCTTTAGACTATATCGTCGCGCTGCACACGTAAAGCAGTGAAATTGCCGATACATCAGGGGTTTAGATTGTAAGTCTGCTTTTCCGCAACCCCTATTACTTTAGGAATCGAACCCAGCGAGCTGTATGTACCAGCTGTACGTATTATTATTACTGACCACTAAGTATGCGTTTTTATAATTATTCTTCTGTACGTGCATGAATATTGATATTTTTAGATCTTCTCCAAAGAAGGATAAAATTATGAGGTTCTATCTCAATTTTAATCTTCTTAATCTTTACATGAGGGTAACTATTTATTAGTTATTCATTTAATAATAATGTAGAAAAACTTATTCAATATTATGTGCCAACGAACTGTTGAACGCCAGGAATTGAGAGGTCTTAAATCAATGATCAACTCGACTGAAAACGGGGATGGGCGCTCAGCACTGCTTCCGTGCGGGGCAAGCGTGCATTACCTCGTGCTCGGCATTATACAACCCTATCTTCCGTTCATTAGCGGCTCTTGGCACAAGATAGCTGCAATGTTGAATAGAAGTAGTAGCCTATGTCTCAACAGTCGTCAGGAATTTCATTCACAGTTTTCAAGAGTTGAACTATGTAGTCAGATTTCAAGATTTTCATAGCCTAGCGTTGGAAAAAATCATTCTTTTTCTGGAACTTTTCCAAGAGTTTCGTTTCCAAGAAAGTGCTGGTTTCAAAGAACAGTCCAGAAATAACAGCAAGCGTTTGACATAACGTAATAATCACCAAAATTTTATATTGTTTCGGAACTAGTTCCGTTTTCAAAAATCTTAGCCCATAATGCAATTCGAACCACGACATCTGTTAGTCAGGTGTAACAGTAATTTATACAAACCAAAAAACATCGCAATGATTTGATCATTCCTCCTGTTAAATAAGGGATATTACTACTACGTGATATTAGTCTCTATTAAAGCTTCTTAATTTATTTGTAATAAACATTGAGATTAGTTGGGCTACATTTGCACTGTTATTACCGTAGTCATTCATTCATAGTGTTCTGCCCAAGGGCAGGTATTTCATTGCAAATCCAGTATTCTCCAGTCTTTCTATTTTCTGCATTCCCCTTAGTCTCCGCATATGATCCATATAATATCTTAATGTCGTCTATCATTTGATATCTTCTTCTGCCCCGAACTCTTCTTCCGTTCACCATTCCTTCCAATGTATCCTTCAGAAGGCAGATATGTTACAATATACAAATTTTATAACACAATACAGTGCGATATATAAATTTGTGTATTTTTTTTTATTTTATATAGAAAAACAGTGACTTTGATATAATAATAATGATAATAATAATAATAATAATAATAATAATAATAATAATAATAATAATAGGCACAATCTCATAATTTGATTTTCTTTTCATTCTTATTGCTATATTAATAGCGAACAATGTAACTGAAGCAGATTCGCCAATCAGATTGATTATTTAATATTGAAACGCGCCCTGCAAATTCATTGTCGTAAAATATGTCGCTCTCCTTCCAACATACTTAATTCTGAAGGAACTACTATACACCCAAGAAGAACATTTAGGCTGGAACTGTTACGGTCTCTCAGAGAGTATCTGGAGTGTTCCAGACAAGATAGTTGGACGGTACGTTACACAGTACTCCAGTTCCTATGAGAAAGATTGTCAGAAACTCCTACTGTTATTTTGGAATAGAGTGTTCCGACCTATAGGTCTTCTTCTGGAACTGTTATTTTCTCGGAACTGTTTATGTTATTTTTCCCTATCTCTATCATAGACTCATCTACTCTGGATGTAGACTGTGCTCCTGCTTAGCTTTGGCTAGAAATGACAGACTGATAGTGCGATAATGAACGGAAGGTTATATACAGTATAAAAGCATCTAGCTTCATCAGCGGCTTTCGACAAACTGTGCATATTCGGATCCACATACATTATACGAACATTGTTGTCTTTAATGAAAATAAGTGAATCCCACCACAGAACTAGCTAGGGTAATTCATCTGACTACAATCTACAAAATTTTCTCAGTTCATGCACTGCTCAGACCATAGTGCATAATATTGAGCAATCAGTACGCAATAAGGAGGCTAAAAATCTCGTAAAATTAGCATTACAGAAGATCAGGAACTATTTTTACTAATGGCCATGCATTAGCAAAATGAAAAGAAAAAGTAGAAATTTAAAATGCAGTATAGTATTTAGTTTTATTCAGCTTTCATTTCATCCCTAACTTATCAACCATTTGCTGTCATAAATGCAAATACCAGTATTAGGCATTCACATTACTTTAAGTTTAATTTCATCAGGATGAGAAACATTACCACGAAGAAAAAGCAGGCGCCATCGGAAGCCTCCGCTGTGTCAACGGCAGCGAAACACGAGCGCAGCGGGCTTCAGAGCTGCCTGAGATGACGTCACAGGGCATCGAGTGGATGAGCCAGGAAGAGAAAGATGGGATAAATAAATGGAAGTCAGCTACCTAATGGGGTTTGAAATATCTCGTGCACTAAAGCCTTTTAGTAGAACAGAATTTCTCAAAAGAGAAACGATTAAGATACTGTAGATTAAATAACTTGGCCAGAAGAATATATTACGATGTACCGAAGTACATATGATAGGCTTATTTCCGTGCATAAATTCTGCATCATCATATGATAAGAGATGAGTGGAACAGAGAAAAATTCTCTCCGGCACAGGGATTTGAACCCGGGTTTTCAGCTAGACGTGCTAACGCTCTATCCACTAAGCCACACCGAATTCCCATCCCCATGTCTGATTGAATCCTCTCAGTTTTAAGTTTCACATCTTGGGTTCCATCTAGTGGCCTAACCTCATGTACTACGTCATAGATGTATAACAGTGGCACAATGTCCATAGATATATCCAGAGGTGCACTCGTTATGAGTGACTAACAGTAAGTGGCCGCGATCCGACGGAGTAATCGCCGTCTTAAATCACAAAGTGATTATTTTTCGCATATCGTATATTATTGCTAGCCTTCGTATTCCGGCTACCTAAATACTGAAGTTAAAGACGCATTGGGTATATAGTACTCCGAACACAGGTAATGCAACGGATAAGGATGTAAACAAACAGGTCGTCGCTGCGTGTTCGTGGAGTACAGTCAACTCCCGACATTCTGAACCTATGCTAGTAAAACACTTGTTTTAACCGTGATGTTCATTTTCGTCGTGATCTTTGCAGTGAATAATAACGTGCATTTATAAGTTACGTAACTTGAACACATGCGGATGTCACTTGAAATTATTTTGTATGGCAAGAAATTCTTTCAATCACTGGCGTTCAAAGATATCTGGCCTACAATTTTATGATCGTGTAAGCGAATTTTCCAACCACGGGAGAAGTCAGAACCAAAGATAGAAAAAATTGACAAACTTTGAAAGAGTTCCGCTATTTCTCAATAGGTGGCACTATTATTAGGGCCATTAAAAAGGTGCCACGGAAAATGATTATGAAGATTAAGCATAAATGATTCTCATAATTGACAATATCGGCGGTTTCCAATTGTTTTACAGTGAGTAAATTCTATAATGCGCGTATATTTATGTACGACTATTATCATCGCCATCTATTCATAGAAGTAATGACTAAAGAAGCTACACTTACATCAACAAATTATCGATCACTATCGATTAGTGGGGTCAAATATCTTTGAATGTCGTGTATATGACGTTATTTGTGCATGATATACTGTAGTACAAGATATTCCAATGTCTGATATTTTTTCGTATTTCATTAGGATATTGCATATGTCGCTTATCATTGAAAGCTCACTAATTTTCTATGTACTTTTCTAGAAATTCCTTAAAATGTATTTAATTTATTATATATTTTGATTACACAATTTAGTAATTCGGATGTTAGCCCTGAACATCATGCTAGGCTACACAAATCCATTCTGAACGTCGAGTTAATATCTTCGTAATATTCAGATTGTGATAGTAATGGTTCTTTTAGATTATGTTTAACACACTTTCTGTGCCTCTTGGTATTGCAGAGTCTTTCATTCAGTGCACTGTTTTTGTCACTTTTACGTTTATTTTACAGTATATGTAATGTTGTTTATATTGGCAGTGAAAAAATTTGTTGAAATACCCTCAACTATGCCCTGCAAAATTACACGCTTGAGTCTTATCTAAGCCATTTTACCTCTGCAGTGAACCTTCAATCAGCCACAAAGATGTAGTTATTTACATAATACGATTAGTAAGGCCATTGTTCGATAAGACTACTTACTATGACTGCGTCCCGGTTTTTATTTTCTAGAGGAAGAGGGCAGAGGATTTGCAACTATTTTGCATACGAAAGTACCTGTACCTGCGCTGTGACGTCACATATACTTCAAATCAGTCAACCTCATTCCAGTTTACAGGTAGCTGAATTACGAAGCCTAATTATTATGATGTACCGAAGTACATATGATATTTCCGTGCAGAAATGAGAAGTTTTTAATTTTGATCAAGATGATAGTACAGGAACCACCACTGGTTGTAGTTTTCATCCCAAGTACCTTTCCTCCAACTCATTACTTCACAGGCCGTCTGTCGCATGTAATCACTGCAGCTCGACTTTCGTTACCGCTGACTTAGACCTACAGGAACAGACCTAACCGTGTTGAGCAAGACGCGCAGTTGCAGTATGAGTGTGTAACTTACACTAATAAATATAGAACAAACACTCAGCGTTTACTTTGACACATAAATTTCAAGGAAGAATTCACTGGAATAGTCCAAATTCACGTTCGAAATATGAACTAAATTAGTTATGTGTAACGCATGAAAAGTGTACATACGATATATATTTCTTTTTTTTTTTTTTCTTGCGATTAAACCCTGACTTTTTAGATATCTTACAAGCTAACTCTGTGAAATTTTCCTCAGAAGCTGTTATCAGTTTTTCCTCCATTGTTTAAATTGAATTTTAGTCAGCAGAGTTGATAAATCAAATGGAAAAATATTTTTTACAATTCTTCTATGCATCCAGCGTAAAGCGTGCTGGTATAGTGAACTTGTAGTATAGTAGGAAAAGGTGTTCTTGCAAACAATGCACCAAGAAGAAATTTCAACGATAAATTCTTATCTTCTATTCACACTATTTACTGGAATTAATATTTACAATGAAGTAACAATATTTACAATGAAGTAACAGACTCCCAAGACTAAAGTGTAGTATCACTGGGAGTATAATAAAGGTTCAAACAAAACTTATGATTTAATTGTGATCCTTCTCTCAGTTTCTCAGAATATGTGGTTAAAATTTGATTTACTTTTAATATTCTTCAGCAGAGACAATGATCCAAATTGTTACAATGAAGTAACAGACTCCCTAGGCTAAAGTGTAGTTATCACTGGGAGTATAATAAAGGTTCAAACAAAACTTATGATTTAATTGTGATCCTTCTGTCAGTTTCTCAGAATATGTGGTTAAAATTTCATTTACTTTTAACATTCTTCAGCAGAGACAATGATCCAAATTGATACAATGAAGTAATAGACTCCCAAGACTAAAGTGTAGTATCACTGGGAGTATACTAAAGGTTCAAACAAAACTTATGACTTAATTGTGATCCTTCTGTCAGTTTCTCAGAATATGTAGTTAAAATTTGATTTACTTTTAACATTCTTCAGCAGAGACAATGATCCAAATTGTTACAATGAAGTAACAGACTCCCAAGACTAAAGTGTAGTATCACTGGGAGTATAATAAAGGTTCAAACAAAACTTATGATTTAATTGTAATCCTTCTGTCAGTTTCTCAGAATATGTTGTTAAAATTTGATTTACTTTTAACATTCTTCAGCAGAGACAATGATCCAAATTGTTACAATGAAGTAACAGACTCCCAAGACTAAAGTGCAGTATCACTGGGAGTATAATAAAGGTTCAAACAAAACTTATGATTTAATTGTGATCCTTCTGTCAGTTTCTCAGAATATGTTGTTAAAATTTGATTTGCTTTTAACATTATTCAGCAGAGACAATGATCCAAATTTTACAATGAAGTAACAGACTCCCAAGACTAAAGTGTAGTATCACTGGGAGTATAATAAAGGTTCAAACAAAACTTATGATTTAATTGTGATCCTTCTGTCAGTTTCTCAGAATATGTGGTTAAAATTTGATTTACTTTTAACATTCTGCAGCAGAGACAATGATCCAAAATGTTGTAGCAATGTAGCAGCAATGTACGTACATAAAAACAGGGAAAATGAGGATCGATTTGATGATTTTCTAAATTCTACAGAAACTTCAACTGATTTACATTTAACAGCCACCCTAAACAGGAATGATTTGAGGGACGAATAGCTACTCGTAAACTGGTAACGCAACAATAACTATTTAGAAAGAAGTTTGTAACGTATTATAATATGACATTGTAACATGAGTGAAATTGTGATTTTCAAAATGTGACCAATTCACATTTACAAAATTATGTTTCCCTTAGATTCCAAAATCACGGTAAATTTCTCCGAGGATCCTTTATAGGTTTCCAAACTTTTTTGACTGAAGACACACTTTACTGAATGCCCACGATATCGCAGCACACGTGTTTGTTTTTATTAAGAACAACATAATAACAACAACCAGTGATTTTCTTTTGCAGGAAAAGGTGGTGAATCTGTGTAGAATTTTATAGCGTACGGGGAGACAATTACTGTTCACAGCACGGGAATTTTGTGGTTTTTATCCTCCTTTTCGTCCAACTAAGTCTTTCAAGGTGTAAGCGGAATTAAATGAAAAATTAAATTAAAACCATAGTTATCCATACATATTTCGCTTTCATGAAACAAAATACAAGAAAAGTGTCGGAACACCGTTCCAGGACGTTCCAACAGAAAAAGGCACTGATAACTTCTATGTACAGTGTAGTAGATAGGTCGATGTTAACACGCAATCGAAAAAAAAAACAGGCAACAACTTCATTGGCATTAGAAAAAAAAATAAACGTAGTAGGCTATGTGTCAAAAATCCCAACCGATCTATGCTGGATGTCCGATAAAAAATGTGAATGATCGTTTTTGAGAACTCTCATATTTACAGTAAATTAATGTGAAGTCTGCGCTTGGTAGGTTGCACAGAATTTCTCTATACGTGGCGTTACGGTTCACAGGACACTAAATCATCTTCAAGATGCAGCACTCTGTTACATTGTTTAGAGTTCACTATTTTCATGGTAGAAAATACTGATTCACACAAATATGACGTTGAAAACGGCAGTTCTAAATGTATTTTTGGTTTATTGGGCACCATCGACTGATATGACAAAACATTTCCGCATATAATACACTCGGTATTTTGCTTACATTCATCTCCACGTCACGCAAAGCCATATTGCTTACAGAACGCAGTACGTTTTTGTGAACCTGGAGGGAATTTTCGCGCACATTGTTCGAATCAGCATTACTGTTATCTAATTCTAACCCAGAGCTTGATTTCGAATTAAAAATTTGTCCACGATAAAATCTAAATTAAGCACATTTCATAAGATAGTCGCACTATCACCCCTCCCATAATGAAACTGACCAATATGTTCTGACGATTCTAAACTCTAGGGTCTATTTATTAATAAGTGGAAACATTAAACGAATTACTAGCATTATTACAGATATTATACACTTATTAATTTGTCATACAGAATAATATCTGTAATATTGACAATATTTGAGGAGAAAAATTCGCAACGGCGCTGGGGAACGAACTCGGGTCCTTTGTTCTACGTACAGTTTCCCTGGAAAAGAATGAGACGATTGAATATTCCTAAGTCTCAGATGTAAAACACTGCGCATGATCAGAGACCAGAGCACTGATACACAAGATAACGAATATTGAGTTACTTAGATTAAGGCTATTTGGTTTGTTACCAGCATCGTTCCGAAATTCACTTCATCAAAAACTGCAAAAAAATATGATAATATTACGTAAATAAAAGATAAATACATACATAAATCGTGTAGTTAAATCGACAATGGACCTTCATGACTAGATCGACACTCCGCACAGAAAGGAAAGCTTCGTGTCGTTGCAATAGCTCAGACGCTAAGACTTCTGCCTGTTGTGTAGAAGAGAGCGAGTTCGATTCTTAGTCTACATCAACGATTTTTTTATCTAAATAACATTGAATAATATCGGCAGTAAACTAATAGGGCAAACATACGATTTAGCGGCAGTTTTTGCACGACATGTTAGGGGGCTTCAAGCAAAAGTAAAACAAAAATATCCAGAAGCAAAGTTCATGCACTGTTACGCCCATAGATTAAATCTTGTATTGTCGCAGGCATTGTGTGCAATCAAGGTTTGCAAAATATTTTTTCAAACGATCTCAGGATTTTCATCCTTGTTTTCTAAGTCAAATAGAAGGACTAATGCCTTGGATGCAGAAGTAAAGAAAAGGTTCCCAAAGGTTGCCCCAACCAGATGGAATTACAATTCTTGACTAGTTCATACCATTTATGACAACAAGGAGGCCCTTAAAGATTTCTTCACTCACATTCGAGAAAATCCTGATAATTGGGATCAAGAAACATTCAATGCCGCCCGCGGATTTCTGTCAGAACTAAATGATTTCAACTTTAATTTCATGCTATTAGTATTTGCACAATTATTTCCATTGACAGACACATTATTCAACATTCTGCAGAAGAAATCCTTAGATATTGCTTACTGCTCATCAAAGGTGCAGCAAATAAAGGAACTAGTGAGAAATCAGAGAGAGAAATTCAACGACTTTGGGAACAAATAAAATCGAATGAAGAGCCACTCAAAAAAAGAGCCCGGTCGTCTACAACTGAAGATAATCGAGACGTTTATAGACGCCTCTACTATGAAATTATTGATAACATTTCTGAACAAATGGAAAGTCGTTTTCTGGACCTAGAAGCATTATCTTATTATTATTTTTTTTGAGCTCTTGGATGTAAGCAAACGAATCACTCATCGCCAATATTTCCTGAAAGAGCTTTCACTAGTTTGAAAGATGCCTATCCCAGGCATTTTGAGTTTTCTCGCTTAAGAAGTGAACTGACTGCAATATTTAATATAGACGATTATGCAACCAAATCTGTCAGTGATCTCTTGAAATTTTGTAAGCAATTCCAATTAGAAAGTGATACATTCCCGGAAGTTTATAAACTGTGTACACTTATTTCAACGCTTCCTGCAACTAGTGCTTCTGTAGAGAGATCATTTTCGACAATGAAAAGATCAAAACATACTGCAGGAATACTCAGGGACAGGAAAGACTGTCGGCACTTGGAATGCTGTAGATTGAAAAGGAGCTTTTGGTGTCCTTGAAACACACTTCAAACTTAATTGACAATGTAATAGACATTTTTGCCAGGAAAGGAAGAAGAAGATTTTTTTAATTTTGTTTTGCTAGCATGAAAATAATGTTGTAAATTGTTCTATTAATGAATTTCTGCTCATTATTATAAAGTAAAAACGCACTTTGTTATTTGCTCGTATTTTGACAATATTCGAAAGATATATTTACTCATGACTTGTCTAATAAAATTGTCTCATTTTGATACCTGTGATGTTGTTCTTCTCAATACTGTAATTTTACTGAATTAAGACGCTACCCCAACATTTGCTTAAAGCAGTGGTTTCCAAACTTTTTGAAGCCGGGATTCACTTTTGGGAGAGATTTCAGTTTGCGGTCCTCGTACCCTCACTACAGTACCGGTTCTTGACTCCATTTCAAAAATAGAAATACCTGTAAAATTTAAGCAACTATAAAAAAATTTAACACAAATCCAGTAAATAAGTTTCTACCAGAAGTACGATTCTAAGCAACAGCTTCTTGAGTACTTTCCGAAAAAAAAACTCAAAACAATCACGACAGTCACGGATAGATACTAAATCCGTTGCGTTCAACTGGCTAAAATTCCAATATATATATATATATATATATATATATATATATATATATATATATATATAGGATAAATATGATGGGATGTTGAAACTAGACACTTTTCCGCAGAGCTTGACTAGTTTTGCATGAAAAGAATACTCGAGCTTGCAAAAGAAGCTCTTATATTTTTGATAACATTTGCAACACCTCGTAATTCATGGCAATTAAGTTTCTCGTCTATGATTGCCATCAAAACAAAAGCGAGAAATCTCAAATTTGAAAATGATATCACTGTGTATGTATCCAACACATAGTCCAGATTTGAGAGGCTATGTTCTGAAAAACAGGCACAGTTATCATATTAATTATTTTTACTTTATTATGTGAGACTTTTTAAATTCTTATATTCAAAGTTGTTTAGGTTTATAAATGCAAAATAATTGTATGTTAATAAGGATTTCTTTTTATTTTGTAAATTATCTCACGAGCCCCATCACTCTTTACACGACCCCCACTTTGAGAACCACTGGCTTAAAGTAAGTGTGGAGGTCACTTTCTGTTTCTTAAAACAATGCTTTCTTAGTAGCTTCCCTAGGTTCCACAGTCACCGACCGCCACTGGTGTACAGACTACCAATACATGGGCATTCATACCTGCCAAATGACTGGGATTTTGGTACTGTGAAGCGCAGCCCAAACAAAGTGGATAGACATTATACAGTCAGAGATGTGATAGAAATTATTGCAAATGCAAGTCACAAATTTCGTGTTAGGCTTGTTAAAATTGAAGACATCTTGGACTTCCAAACCTGGTGCTCCACTATGTATAAGAAATCTCCTGCATCAGAAGAAGGCCAAGTTCACAGATTGAAGAATTCTAAGAAAGGAAAGAGAAGTCTTTGCAATATCAACTCCTACCACCAGTTCATCTGGACAAAGAAAGAAATGGATACGTAGAGGCATTAGACTACCTTACATTGGAGGATTACAAACCAAACACTTTCTATTTGCATTTGGAGCAGAAATAGCTTTGCCAAACCAAAAGACTTACACTGGTTGTCAACCAATTACAGAGGACAAAGTTCGTGACCTGAAATCGCTATTGCCAGACATTCCTGAAGACAAAAGCGAATTGTTCCGCACTCTCACATCTTCATGGCCAAAAAGCAAAGTAGGAGACAAGTGGAAGCAACACAGAAGGGAAGGGGTAAAAAAAAAATAAGAAAAAACACAGGCCTACATCTCATGTTTACTGCTTATTTTTGTAATAAATGTTTCATTGAAGAATGGAAAATGTGTTTATTTAAGAAAGGCCCTTTCTCCAACCTTTTCAAAAAGCTGTATGCTTGACAATTTTGATGATAATAACTGAAAATGTCCTTAACAAGTTTCCTTTATTTTGTAGTATAATATATCATGTTTTCAGATTTTTATAATATTTAGTATTTTCAATAAAGTTTTTTTTTCTTTAATTTCCCACAAAAATGTGTTTTTGGACAACGGGCCTTTCATAAATAAGTGATTCATTTGCACTTCAGACACACAGAAAAGAACATCTATAAAAGGCAACTACAGCCCGAGACAAAAATTAAGAAACTATCGCAAGAAGCTCTGCATAAATCTGAAAAATATGAAGTAATGCATTGATATGATTGCATTAATTTGTAACACTCAATGTATATATTGCATAATATTTTGTTTCAAAGTAAAAGTATCGGTATAAGGTCTTCGCCCAAATATAAAACCTCAACGTTTCTATAAGATCACCAGTCTTTTACAAATATCCCTTTTTACTCCCTGATAGAATACGGTTCAAATTTAATAGTGGTAGTGATGTAGGTGGTAGAGACAGTACTTTAATTATTACAGAAGTCACTTCCAACTCAATGCTCTGTGACGTCATAGCGAGCTTCTCGCGTTCTCCGTAGCAATCGAGATAGACTCTCGCAAGTCCTGACCTGATCGAAGCAGTGGTTTATGGCAAACCAGTTTAACTTAGCGTTTACAGTACCTAATAACAATACGAGACAGGTACATGCTACTATACTTAAATAATTTTGGTATATTTCTGATATATTTAATGTACCTAAGTTCATGTACACTTATTTTTAGACTAAACTATAGTCCTGGGCGGCTTGGCATTTTATTAAAAACCCTTTGAGTAAACCCAAGCTAAATGCAATTATTTAGTAGATAGGCATAGTTTACTTATGTAGAAAATCACCTGATATAATCTAGATAACAGAACTACATGTCTTTAAATAATTTTATATCTTATTTTATAGGTTGAAGATATAAATGAAAATGCAAGTAATTGCACCAACCCTGAACTTTCTGCAGTGTCTCCCAAAATAACTACTTCTGTTCAAAGTGAAGTTGATTTATCAGCTCACAATCCTAGGAAAGAAAGATATGACTTAAAAACGGCGTGTACAAAGTGAAGTATCCTCACTGTCATCTGTAGGAGAAAACAGTCGTGATTCTCAGGTTCCGGGTGGAAACAGCGACAAATTAAAAGTCCTAATATTTATAAATTTATGGAATACTACAGTTGTCTACAACGTGCTTAAAGGTTGACGCTCACTGGCACTAACCAACCGGAACGGTAATCTACAGCAGCCCGTCTTCCGCGGACGCTCTGACGCTCATTGCTCGGAATATTCCGGTACAGTCGACAGGCAGTCTGGTTTCAATTGGGATAGTAGTGACAGTAGCAGTTCCGAAGATGATTTTATTTTAATCTTTCAGCTGATGAGGAGGAAAAAGAGAAAACAAATTATGGAGGCATAACTAGAGCCCGAATTTTATGTAATATTAAAATGAGAAATATGTACATAACTATGTAGCTAAAAATGACAAAATATGTAGATAAATATGTAATAAATAAAAACATGTAATTTAAAATCTAGGCTTTATTAGATATATTTCTGCACACTAATAACAGATTACAGGTGCACATGTGATTCAACCTCATTTAATTATTGTTTGGAGGCGCAATTAATAGCTATAATTAAATATTTTTCCATATTTTCTGCCGTCATTGATCGTCTCGTCAACGGCAACCAAGAAGTAGGAAATATCAAGTCCAGCTCTAATCGTTTCCATTGTGTCAGTGTAGCTGCTGTTCAAATAATTTTTCCCGAGTGTTGATTCATGCGAAATATTGAAGTTGCAGTATTTGCTTAGGAATGCTTGAAACTTTGGAACTTTACGTTCATGCCATGGTATCTTTGCAGCACAAATTTTTTTTATTAAATTCACTGGTAGGAGGCGAAGAATGTTTCAGCAGCACTTGTGTAAGAAGAACTTGTTTCTTTTCGACGGAGCACGTTTTTTTATTTCTCACATGAAGTCCAATTTTTAAATGCTTTTCTATTGTGACTTCATGGAGCACCCAATGGATTTGTCACACACTTTACACAGCACAATTTTACCATCGTAGTAAATGAAAAGTAAATTGAAATTCAGTCTTTTAACTTGGGTGCGAATGGCAAGACTAGCTACTTGTATCACCTGATGTCAAAATAAGCTTCTCAAGAAAACAGAAAAAAAACTATTGTTTTTTTTTAGAGGAACTGATTGGGGATGTTTGTATCAAACAGTCATACCACAGGGTAAACTTCACTCTTTCCTTCACCGCGTTAGCAGTACAATGACCCACCCTTCGCATTGGTATTTGTTCCTATTTTCACTTTACTTCTTTTTTTTTATCTTAGTAGGTTATTTTACGACGCTTTATCAACATCTTAGGTTATTTAGCGTCTGAATGAGATGAAGGTGATAATGCCGGTGAAATGAGTTCGGCGTCTAGCACCGAAAGTTACCCAGTATTTGCTCATATTGGGTCGAGAGAAACCCCGGAAAAACCTCAACCAGGTAACTTGCCCCGACCGGGAATCGAACCCGGGCCACCTAGTTTCGCGGACAGACGCGCTAACCGTTACTTTACAGGTGTGGACCCATTACTTCTTAAGGGATATACAAACTATTAACATTGCAAACAGATGTCAATTTTTTGACACAATACGTTAGCCTATTATTTTTAATTATTAAATTATATTTATACACCAGAGACAAATGGATAAGGTTTATAAACAATTTTAAAACATAACTTAAAAATTAAATAGAGGGAAAATTGCTGAAAAAATGTGTACTCTTTCAAAACATGCAATATCCTTAAAAATATATAAAAATATGTAATAGGCCTATATGACAAAATACTTATTATGTACCAAATATGTAAAAATATTTAAAACTTCGGAATAATAATCTCTTTAATATGATGAGCGGACATTTTAACTTTCCTTATAGCTACATATATAGCTATGTAATATGTAATTACATAAAATCCGGGCTCTAGTCATAACATTATAAAAAAAAGTGTTTTTGATGAATTTAACCATCTTTTCCCATTTTTTGTATTAATATCCAGTAATGTTTCTTTCAGTACTTTCGTATGAGCGAAGAAAAACATTTAGAACTTAATCTGCTATTAGCATCTGAAATGATGAAGGAAAACATCACATTTCGAAGATCAATGAGCACAGAAGAGCTATTAGCACTGTTAAAATTAACTTTTCATCATCCATTTTAAGAATAACCTGACTGAACAATGCACCAGCACATGTTGAGTGGGAAAGTACTGAGAACAGCCAACACAATTTTCTCCGAAGACCAGCGAAGACATACGAATGCTGACGGTCGCCATCAGCCGTCCCGGAAATTTCCTCTAGGGTCGTGTCGCGAGAACCCTGTCCGTCAGGACCGGCAGCCGGTTGCTTCCGTTCGGACAAGAGAGCGTTTGCCGTTTAAAAAACAAGCATACGTCTCTCGCAGAATATTTCCGGTTCGTTCCGTTCCGGTCGGTTCGTGCCAGTGAGCGTCAACCTTAAGACAAATGACAGAAAAAATGGCAGTACTCTTCTGCCCCAAATGAATTTATATTTTCTGGTGTAAAGTTGAAAGTGAGTAATTTAAGTGAGATAGAGAAATATTGCCTTAATTTCAGACTAAATGTCATTTTTTACTTCATATCGGATGAAATAGTAGGATTAAGTAATACAGGTACTGTACAATGAAATGTGTAGACTAATCTATGTTTGGCATGAACTCGTAGGTCTACAATGAAGATTCTACATATTTGTAGATTCTTCATAAATGAATGGGAATTTTAAAAAATGAGACAAAAGACACTGCCCGTTTAAGTATGATATTCCTTGCATATCGTATATAATATAAAAATATGTAAATACAATTAGTATCATTATTACGCTAATATTATTACTACTACTACTACCACTACTACTGTATTTTTCTATTGTGTATAATAACTATAATTTTGTACCTAATGCTTTTTCATTTTTTAATTTCTTTGTATTACTGGTATGTATACCCAGATCTGATTTCAATACGGCTGCCAGCACGACTTCTTAATAATCGAAGGAACCGATATCTACTTTCCTTTCAGTATATTACCTATTCTCTACGTTACACTATTAGACCTATACATTCAACCAGAGCTAGTAGCTCTGACAATCCACGATCCGCCACAGCTCCGAGATCGACTCTGACTATTTGTCCGGGCCTCTTCTCCTAGAGGAAAAGCGTACTCCGACGTCACAACTCGACCAGTTGGTAATGACTGCATTACAGCGACCTTCTCTATTGCAGAGGCTGTTCAGTGTCCAATTTCAATGTGTATGCCCAAAGTACTCTGACAGGTACAGATTTCTTTTACATGTCTGAAATCTTCTGCACGGGCGTCCCAGCCTTACTTCCCTCTCAGAGGAAACCATGCTACAGGCTTCAAGCATCGGTCGGATCTGCATATTTTTCATTTAATTTCTTTTCACTTATTGTATTCCATATAATTTACTTTAGCATTTGAGCTTTAAGATGTGAAACAAGTCAAGATTTCACAAGATTGCAATTTTTTTTGGCAAGATGAAGTGAACCGAGGATTCGCCGTGGATTACCTGGTATTTGCATTATGATTGGGTAATACCTCGGAAAAAACCCAATCAGGTAATCAGCCCAAACGGGAATCTAACCCAAGCCCTAGCGCAGCACCAGGTCACCAGGCTACCGATTCTGCCGACTGAGCTACGTTGGTGGCTCTACAAAAAATATACAGTAGGCCTACATAGCATACAAACATACAAAATGTTTCATCTTTTGAGCTATACATGTATATATTAATGGGTAAAGTTCAGTAAATACGGTAGGCTAGTTAATGTACTAGAAGGAGAAATAATTAGCTATTATTCTGCAAAATGTGCTAATCTGCAAATATCAATTCAATCCTTACTGTCAACTTGATATATTTCTCTCCATTCTTACAAAGAATATGGAAAATTTGTGCAGACAACGAAAGGCCGTCTCTAATATAAAATGCTTATTCGCAACACACGTGAACCAGTTGAGTAAATTAATCACAAAATAGATGTAATATTAGTATTCCTACTCATCTGTATAGTCTGTATGTGTTCCCATATCATCATTATCATTATCATCATCATCATGATCATCATCATCGTCGTCATCATCACAAAGTGATGGTGTGGTCAAGTCACTGTCCTTTAATATTAAATGTAGGCGTCATTTAGAATGATGGCTGAGCGGCTGTATCTTCGTAGTCAGTGCACTGTTTATTTGTATGTGTTTATTAGAACTGCAAATGGGCAAACACGCGATGGCACTGAGGACATAATTACACAGAATAATTACGTTTAATAATAATAATAATAATAATAATAATAATAATAATAATAATAATTTAAAGTAACTAATTACTTAAAGTAAAAGTAATTTGCCATTACAACTTACATAGACATACATGCATACATGCATACATGCATACATGCATACATGCATACATGCATACATGCATACATGCATACATGCATACATACATACATACATACATACATACATACATACATACATACATACATACATACATACAGGAGATCGTCCAAATACGGGCTAAGGTCTAAATACGGGCTAGTGGGAGCCAATGGCCTTGTTGGTGCTGTACTCTGCCAAGAATATTATGAAATGTTACCCTGTAACAATGGAAGGCTGATGGGAACAGTTGGCCACTGTCAGTGGAATGTTTCAGACGTATTGCTCCGTAACGTGTAATTTTACCTATTTCGAGGTCTTCAAAGTTTTTACAGGTATGTTAATTTTGTTTTCTGTAGAGAAATCTGTCGAACTAAAAGCTGTCTAGTTAAGAGCAGCATATTAACGATATTCAAAGCTCAATTTATCATGCATAGTTTATTGGATAACAATGCGTGGTAATGGCTGCCAACTTTCAAAAGTTATCTATACAATTGGTATAATTATGGGCTACCGTGAGTGGTCTAATTATGGGCTAGCCCATACTTAGACCACTCTTTGGAATGCTTGAAACAAAAAGTATAGATGTAACAGGCCTATATGGTCTTTTTGTGTTCAGGATGCCCAGAACTATTCCAAAATATACTCGTAGGGATAAAAGAAAGTGTTAGAAAGAAGAGGATATGAAGAAAGCAATTACCATCGTTAGGGGAAAAAGGATAGGAACTCTTAAAGCAGCCAAGATGTTTAATGTGCCACGTACAATACTTCAAACTTTATGTAACAAGCTTGATTGCACTCCAGCCCAAGCAGCTCGTCTTAAATTAGGCAGAAAATCCTATTTAGGTGTACAAATTGAAGGACACTTGGTTTCTTGTTTACTGGTTATGGAACAGAAGTTCTTTGGGTGTACTAGTGGTGACTTCCGACGGATGGCTTATAAACTTTCGGTTCATAATGATTTAGAAACTCCTATCAAAAGGAATGAAGCTGGCAGATCTTGGGTAGACCTTTTCTAAATCGGCACAAAGACCGTTATCACAGAAACCTGCAGAAAAGTATATTCTATTATCCATGTGCTAAAAAGGATAAATGTTCATCTCCCCTCTTGCTTAAAAAAGTCCCTTGTGCAGACACTTGCATTTCCCTATTTCGACTATGCGGACATTTTACTGACTGACTTCTCCAGTGACAACAAAACGAAACTTCAACGTGCTCATAATTTGTGTGTACGTTTTGTAAGCAATGTTCGTGAATATGATCATATTACCCCATCCCTGGAAGCAATAGGTTGGCTTAAACTAGATAAGAAAAGAAATTTACATTCACTTCTCTTTCTCTTCGAAATCTTGAACTCTTCTATTCCTTCGTACCTGTCGTCTCGCTTCACTTACCTTTCTTCCCACCATAATCTGAACACACGCTCTCGTCATGAAACAATACTAACAATACCATCCCATCGCACCTCCTCATACTCATCTTCTTTCACAATAGCCCTGCCAAGACTCTGGAATTCGCTACCTGCTAGCATCAGGGACTGTCGAAATAAAATTGAATTCAAACGAAAACTTACTAGGCACTTGGTCAGTAATTGATTACTTGTAAATAGTTTCTTTAATCTATCAAAATTTTAAATATCCAGTAATTTCATCACTATACAATTTTGTTATTCTAGATTTAATTTGTAATTCAGTAAATATAAAATATTCTTTGTTTCTCTATGATAAATTATCTAGCTTTAATTATTCAGGTAATCTTTTCGTACTTTGATTTTATTGTAATTGTAAATTTAATACTAACTGTAATATTACTTGTAATTGTAATTGTAAATTTAATACTAATTGTAATTTTATTGTTGATATTGTAGTTGGAATCTCCTGGTAGAGGAGCAGAGAAGGCCTGACGGCCTTATCTCTACCAGGTTAAATAAATAAATACTACTAAATACTTTGTCTCTATGAAAACCGTGTGGAGCATCATTTGCTAGAGCTTTAGGCTTTAACAAGAAAAATGTTGAGAAATTTTTCACACGTTTGGAAGAAGCGTATGACAAACACGAATTCAATCCTGAAAGAATTTACAACGTCGACGAGACTGGACTTTCCATTGTTCCCTCATGTCATTGCAAGAAAAGGCAAGACAGATAGCAGCCCTCACATCTGCAGAAAGAGGTTCTACTGTCACAGTAATTGCCTCCATGAGTGCCTCTGGACATTTTGTTCCTCCCTTAATCATATTCCCCCGAACGAACATGGTGCAAGCGCTAATGAGAGAAAGCCCTTCAGGTTCAATTGGCAGAGCCCACCCTTCTGGATGGGTGCAATCAAACATTTTCACAGAATGGTTTGCTCACTTCATTGAGAAAGTAGGTCCAAAAGAAGAGACACCCATTCTACATACCTTAGATGACCGCTATAGCCATGTTCGTGATGATGTTGTCATCGACTTGACTAGAGCAAACCATGTGATCATCATTTCACTTCTCATTCTACACACAAGCTCCAGCCTCAGGGCAAGACCTTCATGGATCCCTTGGAAGAATACTATAGTGAGGAAGTAAGGCAGTTTCTAAGACATTCTAACAGACCTGTTACACCATATGACATAATGGAGCTGTTCGGAAATTCTTACCTCAAAGTCCAGACTGGAGAGATTGCAGTGAAAGGACATAGGACAACTGGGATATTTCCGTTGAACAAGAACATATTCTCTGATGCTGAATTCATAGCCTCTCAGATTGAGACAGAGAAAACATGCAACACAACACCATAGGTTCCAGACCTCACTATCAGAGAAATAGCTACAGCCATGCTTCATCACCTCCAGATAGCCTTCCAGCTACTCAGCAGATTCTACCTGGAGCCGCAGTACATGTGAGTCCATTTGATATTGTTCCAGTTCCAACCATCAAGAAAAAAGTCACCAATCGAGGTCGCAAGGCTGCAGATTCCTGTGTTATCACTGCAAAACCATATAAAGAAGCGTTGTCTGTGTCTTTGGAAAAATCTGCAACCAACAAGGGCAAGAAAAGGTTGATGTTTGAGGACAATCATGGTCAGAGGAAGAAAAAAGATGCTCGTCCAAAGAAACCAGTGATAGGTTCAGAAACAAAAACTGAAAGCGAAGCATCAACTGGTGGAAAAGCTTCAACTAGAAGAAAAAGACATCCAAAACGGGACCAGCAGTCATCAGAATCGAAAGATGATAATTCACTTCTAGGTCCTCCTCTGGATGACAGTGATAGCAATCTTGAAATTCCTCAAGGGGAATATCCAGGCAATGAGGATGCAAGTTGCATGTTTTGCGAGAGCCTCCTTGCTGAAGACTCAAAAGGAGAACTTTGGGTGCAGTCTTTTCAGTGTCAAATGTGGGCACACAATGAATGTGCAGGGGTAGAAAATGACATGCACATTTGTGACTTCTGTAAATGAAATATTTGTTTACGTCGTTCTATATAATAATAGTATGGTAAGTTCTAAGACGCTGTTTTTCTGAATGTTACGTGTTACGGTAATCAAGTGATACGTCAACACTTTTCTCATACGGTTCGTAGTTTCTTCCATCGAAAAGGAAGAATTATACATCCCGTGATAATAGAGTATCTCGAAATACTTTTTTTAATTACTATGTTTATTGTACTCGTTGAAAGACATTCATCTCTAAACAGATTTCCCACAGGAAAGTACCCAGTCAATAATTAAAAAAACTTACCTTACAGTCGACGCCAACAGAGCTGGCTCATGAAGGGGACGTTTACCTGCAAAAAACAAAGCAAAACATCTCACATTAATCTCATACGACAATATACTACTACTGCCATCACCATTACTATTATTATTATTATTATTATTATTATTATTATTATTATTATTATTATTATTATTAATTATTAATATTTATTATTATTAATATTTATTATTATTATTATTATTATTATTATTATTATTATCATTATTATTATTATTATTATTACGTTTCTAATGCTTTGTTATTCGAGCTATAACGCATTTTGTTGGTGTAATGACGCTATTATTATTATCAGCTACCCCATGTCGCCGAAATTACGCCAACTTGCACACACGTAGACAGCGTGCTCAACTTCACGAATCGCTCATTGTATATATTTTAATATTTAATTGTATTGAATTGTAGAATTGACTGAACATGACTTGGAAATCATGAGTTTGACAGTGACGATAGCGTGAAAGATAAAACATACGTACCTGGTGAAAACGACAATGGCATTTCCTCAGAAAATGATTCTGATGTGGTTTGTATTTCAAAATTATACATATTATGTATTAAAAATGAGTAGTTTTCACGGTCAAGTAGTTATTACTGTTTTACACCTCCAATTGGTTATACTCTTATACCGTAGTTTCAAACACCAAAAGACGCAAAAATATGAAGTGGTGACATCCCAGAGAAAACTGGCTGGTGGAAAATAGATCAAGCAACGTGGAAGAGGAGCATTAACAAGGAGCGAGTAGGGGTACAGTAAAAATGAACCTGGTAAGTGGAAATGTAACAAAGACAGTGGAAAACGACAAGTGAAGCCAAAATTTAAATATTTCCACTCTAAGACAAATAAAACCAGAGGATGTCCAGAGATACTACAACAGAAATACGCCATAGATCATACACGTTGCATTATCATTTTTTAATTACAGTCGCACTCAAACCTCCTGACGTTTGCAGGTGTGTCTGCTTATCGGCGATAGCCAATAGCGGCAGTGCAGCGTTGCAACATACGGGCTACGCAGACCCGCCGCATAGTCGCCGCTTAGAAATCTCAAATCAAATAACAAGTGCGCTGGGAAAATTGGTATGTTGTTGGACCCTGCATGTATGTATGATGAATGCTTAATATTTTCTGAACCCATAGAAACAAAAATCACATTTCTACTCCCAGTGGTTCCAATTTTATGGGTTAATACGGTAAAACCCCGATAAGACGCTGTTCAAGGGACCGCGTGTAAACCTCGTATTAATCTGGACCGCGTATTAGACGGGTATACTAATTTTGACTTATATACAGTATCTATTAGCATGTTTCTTTATTGAAATACATGATTCATGAAAGGTAATACAGCATTACTGTATTATGTTTTCTCTTTGTGAGGGGAGAGAAGAGAGACTACTAAATTGAAATGTCAGTTTGATTTCTGATGGTGGTGAGTGCAGTTGGCTCTGTTTAAAGTACGGTATATGAAAGTGTAATGTAATATCTTTTTCGTGTGTTGGCAATTTGGCATTCTCAAAACAATTAATATGTCTCGTATTGAGCCCAGTACAAGTGGGAATGTTGGATCGAGTGGATATGGCAGTAAAATTCGGAAAATGTTTAGTGTTTATAATTTCTTTAGGAAATACTCTTCTGAAGAAATGCGTAAAAATCTTAACTTTTCAAAATGTCAAGCACTGACTACCGAGGAGTGTTCTTTAAGTGTCTCTATAGTGTCCCGGGTATGCAGAGAAGTTAAAAGAGCGCAAACACAGGGTGCCGATAAATTGTTCCATTCTCCTAGAAAGCATATAAATGTTCCTAAAAGAGTTACAAATCTAGACGACTTCCAAAAAGACGTTGTACGACGTACAATTTTTTACTTTTACGATACCGGAAAATTTCCGACAGCTGACAAACTAACAGTACTGCTTAGAAAAAACTTAATTACTCAGGTTCAGTTTCTTCCACTAAAAGATTATTGAATCGGTTGGGATTCCGCTACAGGAAAACCAATGATGGGCGAAAATATCTAATGGAACGGAATGATATCGTTGCCGCAAGACTGAAGTTTCTGCGCAAAATGCACATGATCAGATCATCAGGTGACACTCGACCCACATTTTACCTTGATGAAACGTGGGTCAACAAAAATCATTCTCTGAAATATGTTTGGCAATACTCAAATAGAAATGGAGGTCTTAAAGTGACTTTAGGAAAGGGACGTAAACTTATTGTTTACCATGAAGGGTCAGCTGAAACAGGATTCGTTCCAGGTAGTAAATGGGCATTCAGATCAAAGAAAACCAGTGATTATCACGAAGAAATGACGGCACAATAATTTCGCGATTGGTTCTTAAACAGATTTCTAAATTATCTAGAGGAAGGGAGTATAATTATAATGGAAAATGCTCCATACCATTCCGTTAGCATTAATAAACACCAAATACCTCCTCTAAATAATTCAATAGAACTAATTTGAATTCGGGTGAAAAGGGAGGTCGCTAGAAACAACAAAACTTTAAAATGTCGGATGTGAAAGAACTTGTAAATAAGGAACTTGATAATGTGACAATTGAGGACTGGGTAAAATGCGTGAAACACGCGGTGAAATTACAAGGGGAAGATTTTGCTAAGGAGTTAGGTCGGGAAAACATTTTAGAACCAGTGGTCATTAATTTACAAGAAGACAGTGACACAGATGACAGTAAAACTGATGGTGAGGGGGCTGACGATGACGATGTTGGCTCACCATTAGCTCTGCCACTGGAGTAGAAATTTGCAGCACAAAAGGTACGTTTTATTAAATCATCTTACTTACTTACAAATGGCTTTTAAGGAACCCGAAGGTTCATTGCCGCCCTCACATAAGCCCGCCAGCGGTCCCTATCCTGTGCAAGATTAATCCAGTCTCTATCATCATACCCCACCTCCCTCAAATCCATTTTAATATTATCCTCCCATCTACGTCTCGGCCTCCCTAAAGGTCTTTTTCCCACCGGTCTCCCAACTAACACTCTATATGCATTTCTGGATTCGCCCATACGTGCTACATGCCCTGCCCATCTCAAACGTCTGGATTTAATGTTCCTAATTATGTCAGGTGAAGAATACAATGCGTGCAGTTCTGTGTTGTGTAACTTTCTCCATTCTCCTGTAACTTCATCCCGCTTAGCCCCAAATATTTTCCTAAGCACCTTATTCTCAAACACCCTTAACCTATGTTCTCTCAGAGTGAGAGTCCAAGTTTCACAACCATACAGAAGAACCGGTAATGTAACTGTTTTATAAATTCTAACTTTCAGATTTTTGGACAACAGACTGGATGATAAGAGCTTCTCAACCGAATAATAACACGCATTTCCCATATTTATTCTGCGTTTAATTTCCTCCCGAGTGTCATTTATATTTGTTACTGTTGCTCCAAGATATTTGAATTTTTCCACCTCTTCGAAGGATAAATCTCCAATTTTTATATTTCCATTTCGTACAATATTCTTGTCACGAGACATAATCATATACTTTGTCTTTTCGGGATTTACTTCCAAACCGATCGCTCTACTTGCTTCAAGTAAAATTTCCGTGCTTTCCCTAATCGTTTGTGTATTTTCTCCTAACATATTCACGTCATCCGCATGAACAAGAAGTTGATGTAACCCATTCAATTCCAAACCCTGCCTGTTATCCTGAACTTTCCTAATGGCATATTCTAGCGCGAAGTTAAAAAGAAAAGGTGATAGTGCATCTCCCTGCTTTAGCCCGCAGTGAATTGGAAAAGCATCAGATAGAAACTGACCTATACGGACTCTGCTGTATGTTTCACTGAGACACATTTTAATTAATCTAATTCGTTTCTCGGGAATACCAAATTCAATAAGAATATCATATAATACTTCCCTCTTAACCGAGTCATATGCCTTTTTGAAATCTATGAATAACTGATGTACTGCACCCTTTACTCCCATTTTTTCTCCATTATCTGTCGAATACAAAAAAATCTGATCAATAGTCGATCTATTACGCCGAAAACCGCACTGATGATCCCCAATAATTTCATCTACGTACAGAGTTAATCTTCTCAAAAGAATATTGGACAAAATTTTGTACGACGTCAACAAAAATGATATTCCTCGAAAATTACCACAGTTGGTTTTGTCCCCCTTTTTAAAAATAGGTACAATTATGGACTCCTTCCATTGTTCTGGTACAATTTCCTTTTCCCAAATAGCAAGTACAAGTTTATAAATTTCGCTATATAATGTACTTCCACCCTCTTGTACTAATTCTGCTGGAATTTGATCGATACCTGGAGACTTGTACTTTTTCAGATTTTCTATCGCAATTTCGACTTCTGAAAGCATGGGTTCGGGTACAAATGGCTCAGCAGTTTGTATTTCAATTTCGTCCCGATCATTTCTATTTGGCCTATGTACATTTAGTAGTTGCGCAAAATAGTTTTTCCATCTGTTTAGGATTGATGGAGAGTCTGCAAACAAGTCACCATTCTCATCCTTGATCACGTTTACCCTTGGCTGATATCCGTTCTTAAATTCCTTTATACCCTTATATAAATCTCGAATGTTTTTATTCTTACTATTTGTTTCTACTTCATTCAGTTTTTCCTTCAAGTAACCTCTCTTTTTATTCCTAAGTGTACGATTTGCTTCCCGTCTTTCATTGAAATAATTATCTCTCTTCTCCTCAACTGGATCCTGTAAGAATTTCCATTTTGCCTGTTTCCTTCTTTCTACTACCATGCAACAATCTTCATCAAACCACGGTTTCTTTTTCTTAGTTTCATAATAACCTATGCTCTGCTCAGCTGCAATTTTGCTACTATCTCTGATATTTTCCCACACGCTATTAACATCTAATTCGTTCTCAACTTCGTCGGAACTTTCTAAAGTGGCAAACCTATTCGAAATTTCGACCTGATAATTTTGCTTAGCTTCCTCGTCCTTTAATTTCAAAATATTGAATTTAGTAATATTAACTTGTTGCTCTACTCGCTTGGCTACTGATAATCTTTCTCTTAATGCTCCAATCACCAAATAATAGTCAGAATTACAGTCTGCACCCCTGAAAGTTCGAATATCTACTATACTAGTATGTCTCCGTTTATCTATCAAGATGTGATCTATTTGGTTGTGTGTCAATCCATCTGGAGAAGTCCAAGTATATTTATGTATATCCTTATGGGGGAATGTTGTACTTTTGACAATTAAATTTTTCGATGTGGCAAAGTTGACTAATCTAACTCCATTGTCACTACTAATTGCGTGTAGGCTCTCTTTTCCAATAGTTGGTCTAAAAATATCCTCCCGTCCTACTTTATCATTGAAATCCCCCAATAAAATTTTCATGTGATATCTAGGGAACTGATCAAAAGTATGTTCCAATTCCTCATAGAAGCTAGTCTTTATATGGTCGTCTTTCTCTTCTGTAGGGGCGTGAGCATTTATAACTATGATGTCGCACCATCTACCCTTAAGTACTAAATATGATAACCTGTCACTGATAAATTCGACCTTTTTTACTGCTGATTTCATTCTTTTATGAACAAAGAATCCTGTTCCTAATTGGTGATTATTGTTTCCTTCCCCATAATACAACAAGTAATCTCCTATCTGTGATATGCCATTCCCATCTAACCTAACCTCTTGTACTCCTACGAAGTCTATTCTATATCTAGCTAGTTCTTTTGCTACTAATGTTACCCCTCCTGTTCTATAAAGACTAGTTACGTTCCAAGTGCCAAATCTCAAAACCTTATTCCTTTGCTGTGGTCGTGCCAGAGAATCAGTCCTATTCCGAGGCTTATTATAGGGATACGTAACAAGCTGTTTTTTACGGTGATGGGTTGTTAGCCCTTCGCCCAACCCCCAAGCTGGAGGACCACCCCTTATCGGCTGTCCACGACTGCTTATTCAATATATTCGCAGCTACCCTCCATATCTGGAGGCCGTCTCCTCTATCCGCAACCTGAGGACGCGCCATGCCGTGGTGATAGGGACCCACAATACATGGTTTATTAAATCATCATTTTCCTTAAACGAAACACAGGCATATAATAACCGCTATTTTTGTAAGAATGTGCTCTGACAGCATGGACGTAATGCTATTTAGGGCCATGTCAATTCAATCAATTCATTTGTACAGAAAATTACTATTTAAAATTAATCCTATCATTCAATTTATTTGATCAAACTGCGCCTTTGTGTTATTCGACAACTTTATTAACCCTAATAAAAGTAAAACTTACAAAACTGATATAAATTCAGCGAGTTATGTCTGACTAAACTAATTTTTCTATATTTTGTGACTTTTAATTTCATTCGATGCAGTCTGAAGATAATAATAAATATTATTATTATTATTATTATTATTATTATTATTATTATTATTATTATTAAGTCTTCTGCATCTTCCTATCAAACCAACCTCAGGTAAAGGGTCGCGCTCCACAGTTTTAAAAGTACTGCCGCTGAGAGACTATGACGGATATAGTAGTTGTGACAACATCGCGCTCGCATGTTACTGGCTTTCGCGAAACGTCAGGAGGTTTGAGCGCGACTGTAATGATACAATGGTTCATGTTTGTAAGACCATATTTCTTAACACACTCTGCATTGGAGAATGGCGTCTAAGGAGTTGGGTCTAAATAGGATACGGGAAAAGTCCACTATCTGGTTCTCATAACTAGGCAGAGTGCAATTAATTATTACTCCAGCTTTTTTTTCGTTTCATATTTCATGTATTTTTTGTCTATATAGATGTTAGAATTTGTTTTTACTTATTACATTATTATATGATTTTCAATAAATATAATGTTAATAAACAGGAGAATTGTGTTTAGAATTATTAGCAGTATAATAATGCTCCCACCAATTTTCCTTTCAAAACCTCGTAAGTCCTTTTTTGGTTGGGAAGTTAAGAAACAACATCACGTAGCCTAATTCCATTTATGGCTCAAAATGAAACAGCAATAGAAAATCAGACACCTCATCATCAAGAAGACGGATTTTATTGCAACACTAGCTGTACCCGTGCGCTCCGCTGCACTTATTAGAAATAAATATAAAGTAATTTAATTACATAATTAAAATAGAACATTGGGTCCAGGGAACATTCGTGTTTGATAGAAGAATAAATCGTTTAATATGCTACTTAATTTAAATTCTATTTAAATAATTAAAATGCTATCATTTTTGTTCAGATACAACTCATTTGGTGCAAAGATAATTCGTTTAACATTTTTCTAAATTAGATTTGAATGCATCCTTTAATAAATCACTCCAAATTAATAGAGTTGATTGTGTACAAATATCATTTTTATGTTAACCTTACTGTGCATCTTTTTCTTTTTGTTAAGTTTTTTTTATTCACGCCTTAACATCTGTGGTCATGTCGCGTGTTTAGAATGTATGGGTATATCAGCAGGCCGTTTTTACTCTTGTTGATTCCTGTTTCTATTGTGTGTTGTAGATGGCTTGTGTTCATTTAACTGATTATAGACTTTGATTAATGTTTTTGGTATTGGTAATTAGGGCAGTGATGAATAATGGCATGTATTTTTCCAATCCGCCATTTGCCTTTATGACTAAGGGAAATCATGAAAAACCCCAGTCAGATTAGTCGGCCAAGGGGTTTGAACCCGGGACCCCCGAATGCGTGTCTCAAATGCTACCGCCTGAGCCAACTCGCTCGGTTGTGTATCATTGTTTATGCAAATAAAAAAATGAGATACCCTACATAAATATTATTTTAAGAAACACAGGAAACGAATATGGGTATATTATGAGCGCAGGAACGCCATTTCATGACACCTTTTAAAATAACTCAGCTCCAGTGATCTCTATGGTAAAATGAGTGTATAAAATTAGAGTATTTTATGTGGACCAAATAAAGTTGCATTAATCAAGTTACACAATATTTCGACAGAATATCAAGTTTTCTGTGCGTACATATTTCTTTTCATCTTACCTCTGTCCTCATTTGTAGCATTACATTCATCTAGATTGTGGTATTTGGCTATTTTACGACGCTTTATCAACATCTGAGGTTATTTAGCGTCTGAATGAGATGGTGATAATGCCGGTGAAATGAGTCCGGGGTCCAACACCGAAAGTTACCCAGCATTTGCTCATATTGGGTTGAGGGAAAACCCCGGAAAAAACCTCAACCAGGTAACTTGTCCCGACCAGGAATCGAACCCGGGCCATCTGGTTCCGCGGCTAGACGCGCTAACCGTTACTCCACAGATGTGGACTTCATCTAGACAAACTACAAATTTCAAATAGTGAAAGTTAATTAGCTTCTGAGATTACTTCATACAAACACACAAAATATTCTCTGCATATTAATATTGATAAACGTCAAGGCCGCCTTAAATAGACGGAGTAATTTGTTTTGATTTCATTATAGCTATCGTCGTCGTTCCTGCAATAACTCCTATGTCACATATCGATTTTCAGATTTTTGCTCTATTAATTAACTTAAATTATGATGCAGCAAATAATACAATCTATTATATATAACTTAATTATATTTCTTTCTTTCGAAAATGTAAGAATTCACGATCTCCTATGCACTACTACCATAGAATGAATAAATTTGTTTTTCTTCCTACTAAAAAAATTTAATATTTTGCACATAGAAGTTACGGAACAACGACACTATAATCTGGGGCGGCGGTGGAAATGTGTTGTATTGTTATTTTAAAACTCTTGTATATCCTTAAATATCAGTCCTATCAAAATTTTGCCTGCAATAAAACTTATCGAAAATCATTTTTAAAGAAACTTTTGTTATGTAACCTTTTTTCACAAAAATCAATAATAAGCGAGATATTTCGGTTTATTTAATTCAGGCCCCCTTATAATCCCCCTTTTAAATAATGTATTTTAAATGCCATAGAGCCCAAAATCTAAGTTACAACGAACTTAATTTATATTTCAATTTTCAGCGAAATCCGTTCCACCATTATCGCGTGAAAAGGTAACAAACATCCAGACAGACAGACAGACAGACAGATTTAAATATCAGTCCTATCAAAATTTTGCCTGGGATAAAAGTTATCGGAAATCTTTCTGAAAGAAACCTTTGTTATGTAACATTTAAAAAAGAAATCAATAATAAGCGAGATATTTCGATTTATTTAATTCAGGCCCCCTTATAAACCCCCTTTTAAATAAAGTATTTTGAATGCCATATAGCCTAAAATCTAAGTTACAACGAACTTAATTTATATTCCAATTTTCATCGAAATCCGTTCAGCCATTATCGCGTGAAAAGGTAACAGACAGACAGACATACAAATAAAAATTTCAAAAAAGCGATTTTCGGTTCCAGGATGATTAATTATACATGTTAACACCAATTATTATTGGAAAATCGAAAATTACCAGAAAAATTTCGCTTACAGATTTATTATTAATATAGATATCAGTGTTTCGTTAAGAATGCGTAAAACCTCGTTATCTAGATAGTTTTTTGCTTCCCTGTAAAATTTTGTTTCTAGCAGTTATGAAGTTCTGTTCATCATGCGACATGCAAGACATTCAGTCTAAACTAGCCTGGCCTGTCGCAGATTCGTAAATTCAAAGCATGCGAAAAGCTTAAGCTAACCTAACTTAACCTGTCTGAAATTCCTTCACTTCTCCGTCAGCCTCTACTTTCACAGCAACTTCCGACGCTCATTTTCAGTGTGAAATTGGCATAGGAACTTATTTTATAGTAGGTATGACTCGACTAGAAGCCAAGAATGTATATACAATTGCACCTTAACGTGATACGCAATAATTCAGAAAAACCTAAACTAACCAAACTTAATCTAATCTAATCTAATCTAATCTAATCTAATCTAATCTAATCAAAGCTGTAACCTAACAAAACATAACTTTAAAAAATCCAGTGTACACTGGCGTGAAACTTTCCTAATGTCACGCTAAGTTATGTTAGTAAGACTGAAGAAGCAGCTATAAAACAATAGAGGTTTATTGACGGAGTACGATTGGAACTATCTCTGCGCTAGTTTAGCCAAAATTAATTGACCTGGAAACCTACTCGCCCTCAAATTATTATTGTTGTTGTTTAGTCAATTGTCCGAAGACAGGTCTGAACCTCACAAGTGATACCAGCAAAACACCACTTATGAGGCAACTAGGCCAGGAGATAATGGGGTGGGATGGTCAGTTCCCTTCCCCCTCCATTACATACATCACCGATAAGCTATAAGTACACTAATCAGACTTCAGATGCATACAAACAATTTTTATTTCTCTGACAGAAATCGTCAAGTGAGATGTACTGCCTGTTAATAGATGTACATAGCCTATCAGCCAGAACCTCAATCACAGGCAAAATTAGTATTGCTGGTATTAAAAGGAAAATTTAAAAAATTACATTATTGACCCTCCTATAGTTTATATACCTACCCCATTATCTCCTGGCTTAGTTTCCTCTTGAGTGATTCCTGATTGGTGTCTCTCATGAGGTTCAGACCTGTCTTCGGACAGTTGACTAAGTAACAACAACTACAACTACTATAGCTGATAATGGAAACCCAAGCTTATGGTGTGTTTATATCATTCGATAAATTACAGCAAGTTTTCTGTCGACAGACGCTGCGAATATTAATCAAAATTAGCCTAACCTACGTGCCTCAACATCACATTGAATGGATCATTAATAATAATTTGTTGCAATATTCTCAGACTGAAAAAGTTGCTTTGATTTTTTGTACTATGTTAATCTAACAACAATAAGTAAAACTTAGCATAGTGACAAAACATACTGAAAGCATATGGACATACTTAAATAAGAGTGTTCACTAGGATGTAATAAAGGCGTTCCATTCTAAAGCTATAAATTGACATATAAACACACACATGCACCACAACCATTCATTTTGCGATGCTGCTAACGAATTAAAGTTGGGAATGGAGTCTATGCCTTTTGTATTACACGACAGAATGATGTATTGCGTCTATACTTCGTTCCATAATGTCTGACAGGAGAAGTAAACATTGCCAACAGAGCAGGAGAGACGTATATTGTTACACAACCAATGGAATGAGATCTATGCCATTGGTTGAATAGCAGTTATACTTCTCTCCACCTTTGCCGGTAACTTTTACATCTACTGTCAGACATTATGGAACGGAGTCTACTCAAAGAATAAAGTTGTATGACGGCGCAGAGTGGAGAAGGTGAGTTACACAGTAGACTACATGTGGTCATTGGAGCACTGGACATACCTGTTGAATTCCCAGCAGAGCTCCATGGCTGCAACACGTTTATGGAGCTTTAGAAAAATATTATACATCACTGAAAGTATATATCTGCAAACGACAGTCAACACGCAACGCACTGCTACACCGTTACACAGTTTTGGAACAACTGCATTGCTGTCCGCAGAGTCCCTAGCCAACTCGAACGCCCCCAGCAGCTGGCGAGTTAAGTGGAAGGTGCGAGAGACCAACAATCATAGTTACGTCATACAAAAATTCAAATTAATTCAGTCATTCTGAAATTAAGTATATAATCTTGCTGATATATTTACGTTATGAATATGTCATATTCATGTATTAATTTAGATAAATTCATACGTATTCATCTTAGTTCAACGTTTCTGCATTGTTACGCAGCTACATATGGTTCGTTTTCTCTGTCTTGAGCACTCATAAGCAGTGTTGCCAAGTCAGCGGTTTTGTAGCTAAATCTGGTGTTTTCAGGACTATGGTCAGCTACAGATTTTTACCGTCAGCGGCTGGCTATTTATCTGGCGTTTTTTGATCATTATAGTTCCAACAGGAATTAAAATTTTTAGTTGATTAGCCACTGTATATGGATCTCAACTATCTTATAGAGTCCCTTGTTTATGATCACTAGGATTTGTATTCCTATTTACTATTGGAGGACATGATATTTTTTTTTTCCTGTAAAGATGTTATATGTACTTGCGGACAATAATGGTACTTAATCATAAACCAGAGTTTAGTTTGGTATTTTCATACTTTCTCATTGTTCGAGTGTAAAATATCAACCTTTTATGTTAATTTCATTTGGTGCAACCACGTCCATTTCCTGACTCATCCATTGTTGGTGTACAAATACGGTATCCCGCATTCCTTGAACTCTTAATCTAATGTAGGCATTGTTTTTGTAAATGAATTTATGTATTTAATCATAAAGACAATAGATAATGAACTGAATTATTATTTAATTTTTCATTTCGCATTGTAGTTAATGTAACACAGACACACTTAAAACTTAAAACCAAACTCATTGTTGCCAGGCACGTCTCCAGCTCGATGTGAAATCAGATTTCGAACCAACTGTGATTTGGTTATTTCCGAAGTGTCCAGTATAGGCCTACTGTTTTCTTGATCTATTTCATTGAATTTTGAAGATTATATATAATTTAATGATGCCGCGTCAAACTCATAAGTAAAAAATTTAGAGATGTGTGGAAAAAACATAGTGTTGAAAAATTGGATGGAAGAAGTTGCAAAGCTCGGTGTAAATGGTGTAATGTGATATTGAATGCAAAATATTAAGATTTAACTACCCGTGCTGATAGAGATAAACACAAAAAGAGTAGCGAGTGTTTTTCTGTTGCTCGGCAACAGTTGCTGAGATACATGGCGGAAAATTAACTTTAGGGATTGGAAAAATGTTTCCGACACTACACGCTTCTGGGCAGAGGTGAGTGTTATTTCAATTTCCAAAGGATTAGAAAAATATTAGGTTTTTTTAAGTTCAAATCTCATTAAGGTTCATTCCAAATTTTAGGTTGCGATTTTCTGTGATGCATGTGGTGGCCATTCCTTCATTTTATTTCCTTATTCTACCATTGTCAAATGCAGAGGTTTGAGAGGCTATATAGCCAGATGAATCTTATGTAAAAGGACAGGAACAGGATGGAACATTCCAAGCTAAGTACAAGTTTGACCATTCGAGCAGGACTGAGAAGACTTGAAAAATGTTGCACTTATGCATTGCCCCAAGATGTATAGTTCGTATTTCGAATTTGGAAGTGTTGTATTAAGAAAAATCTGGAGTTTTTTAACTACAGTTTAGCGGTTTTTTAAACTTGTGCAGCGGTAAATGGAATTCTGAGTTGGCAACACTGCTCATAAGCAAATATATATCAGTTCAATCATTCGACATTGGCGTTTGACGGTACATGAATCTATCATACTGCAAGAAAATAACACTCTGTATCAACCTGGGCACAAAAGAGAAGTGAAAAATAACTCAGAAACCTCCGCCCATGTGCTTTCCGCTTACACTGCCTTATAAACAAACGCACAGTGGGCACTGTGCATCAGTGATGTATTTCAGGCGACCAGTGAAAGCCGAAGTTCATAAAAGCCATATACAATCCGTCATTGAACAATGCTTACTTTCCTGTGTACTCGTCTCAGCCGGGGAAGGTGGAGTGGAGACTTAAGGGGAAATATGCAGTGTATCAAACCAGTTATTAGTGCCCAGGCCTGCTCTAGATACTCTGTTATATGCAAATGATCAAGACCTTTTTGACAATACCGAAGATCAATTGCAATACTCTATTCACCACCTAAATCTTATGACAAAAACTTAAAATTTAGAAATTTCAACGAGAAAAAAATGTGTTTTAAGAGTAAACACCCCGTGAGATGTAAGGTGTACATCGATAATTTCATACTGGAGCAGGTCAACCAACTCCTTCAGATATTTAGGTTACATCCTAAGTTACCTTGAAGAATGTGATAGGCCTAGGCTATGTCTAATGAAATCCAAAATTATAATAAATCTTTGAGAATCATTAACCAAGTCTTTTCAGTCACAAAAGTACAAAGACATAGAAGACTTATATCATATAAAATTCTGGCATAATCAGTTCTCAGCTATTCGACGCCAAGATGACCAGCGATTCACAGTTGCAGAAATGAGATTTCTACGAAGAAGTGCTGGCTATAGTCTTCTAGATTACAGAAGAACACTGACATTGCAGACGAATTAGAAATAACACCAACTGTACAATATCTATAAGAATGCGGACACAACTGACTTCAGACTACCTAGACAGATGCTTCACTACACATCATGAGAGAAAAGACTTATTGGAAGACCTCACGAAAGACGATTCGAGACTAACAGGTCCTAGGCTTACTATTTGAGAAGATGATAATTTTATCATGCAATAGGCACCTTACTCAAGTGGTATAAATAATTAATAATTTATTATATATATATATATATATATATATATATATATATACTTGGGATAATTTAGGTGCAAAATAACATCATTTCCGTAGTCGTGTGGACTCGGCGCTGCCCAAAGTGGACTTGGACAAATTCACGCTACACGAGATCGTTTTTTTTTGTGTCAAACACTGCATATGACCTACAAAAAATAATATTAAAATTTTAAAATAAATTTGAGTATTAAATGGCACTCGCAAATCCTTCATTATCAATGTTGACTCCTTCCATTTTATTTATATTTGTGTGTTCGTTTTGTAATAACTACCGATTTAAATTGGTTAAAATTTTGATCGGTAAATTTAAAGATATAATGGAAAGTTATGATTGGTGAAACTAGGGTTGAAGTACTTCCGGTGATTTAGGAAGTGAAAATCATTGTGAATTTGTTTGTTTGTTTTTTTTTTTTTTGAGTTGCAATTGATCATATGTGCACGGCATAACATTAACCTAAACTAACCAAACCTAAGTTCTTACAGATTCGTATATGTAAGGTGTTTCAATCATATCTTTAAAATTATCTTTTATTCTTGTTAATTTTTATTTTTATATTATTTAAACAGTTTACTGAAAACGTAAAAATTAAATAATGTAAACATATGGAAGGACTCGGTAATTTAATTATCACAAAAGATAATTCATCCAATAATAATAACATGGAAGTTCAATACGTAGGCCTACGTGTAATCACAAACGCGGCACACGGGAAATGTCACGTAATCATTCCAACAAACTATGAAAGGCACTGTGGGACCTGTCTCCACCTTTCCGACCAAAATCTGTCCTTTCTTATAATTAAATGAAGAACAGACCAGCAGGGAGATTGTTACGCTGTAATAAAAATATTCGTACATTCTGGGCTGTCTTTCCACGACTGTAAAATTATAAAAAAAAAAGTATTCCAAAATGCGATTACATATTGAGCAAAGCTAGTGCGTTTCGCGTAATAATTCATGCCCACAATTTAGACAAAGCTAGCAAACGTGTCACTGTGGCCACGAAAAAGGCTTTTCTATAGCATGCAACACTGAAACTTCCATCTTGAATATTTGTAGGTTCTCCGGTGCAGGAATCTGTGATAGGTTAGGTTACATTAGCTTACTTTAGGCTTTTCGTATGCCTTGTGTAGGTTAGGTTGGGTTAGTTTATACCTTCTGTATGCCTTGCTTATACTAAGTGAAATATAATGTGCGTTTCACGTTTATTTTTAAATGTTCTTCCTCTTCATTGCACGTATTAAATAATCAGTTTTAGGTTATCTGTACCGATCAATTATTTCTACATTTTACCTACTTTCTAGTGTTTTCAAGTCAACTGACGTCCTATACGAATTCTTCACATTCCGAACTATCTTCCTACTAAAAATTAGACTATTTTGTTTCACAATTTTTCATCAATAAAATCTTCAGTGTCGAATGCTATAGAAAACTACTTGAAAAAATATGAAGACGAAATGCCTCTACATATAGGCCGTACAGATATTTTGTGATTCCAAGGCAAATATGATGGATCAATTTTTGGCAAAAAAGAGATTTTGCTGTATGTTTTGCATCCTAATGTTATCTTTATTGTGGCAAAATATGACATGCATATTTTATTTCTATGATTTTTTCTGTAACCAATTGGTATGAAACACTATAACTTACTATGATTTTATACAGTTGTTAAAACTTTAAATTCTCGCTCCTGAAAGAATGAGAAAATTACATCATATTTGGCTTGGAGAAACAGAATTCGTGTCTAAGGAAATGTATTTGTAACATATTATCGCAGTCTAGCATATACAGTCACGAAGCTCAATACTTACTAAATATGCATACATAGACAGTTGAAATATGCATCCATAGATAGTTGCTAGTCACCAGGATCGCTACTATCGCTTCATCACAGACTCTTTCCCTAGCAGACGATAAAATGTATTGTACTTTCGATATCGTCTTCTTTTAAAAAAATTAACACCTTCCGTCCACTATTGAAATACGAAATACATAAGGTTCATATATAATCTTCATAAAGCATATATTATATTTTATGCTCGACCATGCCGAAATGTAGTAGCTAATTATACACCTGGTAGCAGTCCTTTAATGCATGTCATTAAAATACACCTACTCATTAAAGTACAGGTGTTCAGCCAATGACAAGTCAGCTTTGTACCGTTATAAAATCGCAAATATCGATTATTCTCGGATATGCAATCGAAAGAGAATTACCGAAAAGTCACGGAGGCTGGAAATCCAATACTGTCGCAGAAGGTTATGTTCTGTTACTATAATAATTAGCGTTAATTGTAAATAATATTCAAATAAATTCAATTTGTCATCTCGTTTTTCAATGTCTAATTTAATTTCAATGTTATATCAAAGTTAATATTTAGTTTACTCTGTAGGTTCTTATAGGCTATCAAGGTCAATGTGGACATCTGTTCCTCGGAAAAAATCAATACTTTCGCGTCTGCGCACATCTCACAATTTACGAGGTATTGCTCAAGGTCAGTTAGATACAAATAAAATGAATAATTTCAAGTTAGAAATATGGTCGAGCATAAAAAAGTCGTATGAAACTCGCCTATAATGGAAATTAAGAAGCTCGTATGAAAATTATGAAACTCGCTTGCGCTCGTTTCATAAATATCTATACTCGCTTCTTAATTACTATCATTATAGGCTCATTGCATAATGTACTATTATAAATTCACCTTCCTGGATCTTTTGGAAGAAGGATAACTCTGACCTTTTAGAATTTATAGTGCAGCAAACTTCTCCTTGTCCCATATTATTATTCAAATTATTTTATTTTAGCCATTTACAGTTATTACAACTGATAACAAACATTTCGCAGTTTACACAACTTTTCACAACAATGCGAAATACGGCACAGTCAGTGCCTTTTCGATCTGGACCGCCGTAATGTATGTTCGAGTTTTCTATTTCGTGTATGGAGCTCAATTAAATATTATATTATAACTTTATTGCGTATCATTGCTACGTTTTATTCAGTGCAATGTGTCCACAAGTTTCGTGTACTTCTTGCTGCATAATATGTTGCAGAAATAATTATAAAACTGTGTTATTTTAATGTGAAGAGAATTTTACATGTTAACATAATCTGTTCGCATCAATATTTGTTGAGAATTGAAGCTACTTTGAGGTTTAATAAAAAAGAATTTACATTGTGATTTTAATTTAGCACATTTACCTTTCTTAATTGTAGACAGAAAATTTACTATACCACTCCCATGAAATTAGTGTACGTACGATTGTGTTACTATGTATCTTATGTTGTAGATAAATACAGTAATTCAGTCTCAATTTTAGTATTAAAATACAGACAAATTGAATGTTAGTGGTATCATACATGACATTATGTTTAATTATAATGTATACTTGCGAATATAGGAATATAAGTTAAATATAGTAAACATAACCTATAATTTTCATACGACATAATATACCTGTACATATGTAAAGGCAGGGCATTGGAGACCACAAAAATTAGACAAAAAGGGGCAACTGGTACAGTAAACATAACCTATAATTTCAGCACATCTAAATATTCGTGCGGTGCAACTGAAAATTATTGAATCGTGCATAAATGAATGTACAAGAATTTCGCAATATTTAATCGAAATAAAGGCAGGTATTACACATACGAACAACGTAATTCTCACACCAAAAATAATGTTACACCTTAACTCTCAAGTGAATTATGTCTGAAATGTCTCATAATCATTGTTTTAAATTTTATTAATGCAATTACATTACATTTGAAAGAAATATGGTTGAAAAGCCGCCCTTCGTGATCGTGGTCTGCCTTACGGACTGTATTAGATCACGATGGCAATGGCACAGTCTATTGTTCCTAGTACTCACAGCGCTCCAAGCGGCTAGCAACTATCGCGAGAAATGCAAAAAATCATCCCAAGCTTCGCGACTGTATGTATTAGACTGTGATATTATATTCCCTGGCTGATATAAGACGTTTGTAGCCGGTTATTTAACGACGTTGTATTAGCTACAAGCTAATGAGATGTTATTTGAAGAGTATGAGGTCGAAGATTCGCCATGTGATTATCTGATATTCTGCTTACAGTTCGGGAAAACTTGAGAAAACAAAGCCAGTTAATCAGCCGAAACGGGAATCGAAACCACGCTCAAGCGCAGCTCCACAGTGATTGAAGCAGTGTTATAGTAGTCTCTAAGAACGGATGTAATACACTTGCTGATCACAATGATGCAGTTCTACAATTAGAGTGTAACCACAGGACCAAGATCCCTACCTAATGAAGTAACAGATAACCTAGACCTACAGGTTGTGTTAACGTTAAATTGCGTTATTTAATCGAACTATATCCTTGGGAATACCAAATTCAATAAGAATATTATATAAAACTTCTCTCTTAACCGAGTCATATGCCTTTTTGAAATCTGTGAATAACTGATGTATTGTATCCTTATACTCCCATTTTTTCTCCAATACCTGTCGAATACAAAAAATCTGATCAATAGTCGATCTATTAACTCTGTCAGTTAAAATAAACTATTATTATTATTACTATTATTATTATCATTATTATTATTATTATTATTATTATTATTATTATTATTATTATTATAAGTTCATGTTCTATTAAGCGCAATAAATACAACAAAAATTGAGAGACGTTGTGTGACATTTGGTTGTTCAGAAGACCAAAGAATGAGAAGTGGTATCCATTTCCATAGTTAGGCCTAAGTTTATTCTGCTTTTGTTACGAGAAAACCGAAGGTAAAACGAAGTGATACTGTAAGCCTAGGTTAGAATCTTGACTCTCTCTCTCTCTCTCTCTCTCTCTCTCTCTATATATATATATATATATATATATATATATCGATGGTTGAGAACCATACTGTTCTAAGTCTAACGTTTTATAAGAAAGAAATCTGTTTCACTGTGTTCCAGTTGTCGTGTGCATATGCCTAATTATATGAATCGAACAAAATTGTAAATATTCCTCTCCATAAGATTGCTATGAATCTATTCCATATTGTTTCATGAAGCTTTGAATGCCAGCAGCTTAAAAGTGCTCTCCTGAAAAAAAAAATAAAATAAAATGGACTTAGAACAGTATGGTTCTGTGCCATCGATAGGATATATATCTGTGTGTATATATATATATATATATATATATATATATATATATATATATATATACATATATATATATACATATATATTAATTTTGCATTCTTGTCCTGAAATCCTAAAACAATGGATCCAAGCAATACGAAGAGAGAATTAGTTTGACTTCCAACACAGTTATACTAGCAGACATTGCACAAATAAATGTTGTCACGTTCGCCCTGGAATGCAATTAAAATTATAGTTTCCTGTTCCAGGCTCACTTGCAGAAGAAAATTTCAGTAAGGGTGAAAATTGTACGTTGTTTTCCTCTGCTCTAGCAGGTTTCATTGTATTGTTTCTATTAATTATTTTTGGTATTTTGGTGATTACTACTAGCACTTCTCTTATGTACTGATAAATTCTACTGCATGTATATGATCAATAGTGTAAGTAAATAAACTAAACTATGTAAGTTTGTTACTATTTAATACAAGAAAAATTCGTACCGGCACCGGGAACCGAACCCAGGACCTCTCAGCTCTGCGCGCTGAGCGCTCTTTCCAACTGAGCTATGCCGGGAGACGATCCATGGCACCGGCCGAACCTCTCTCGTAAATGCTTTTACGGCCTTACTACCTGCATTTGAGGCGATACAAGTCATGCAGGAGCGCATATTTAAATGACTTTGTGGCCATATTACTTCATAGTAGCCGTGTAGTATTCAATGAGGTGGACAAGACCTCATACAAAATGAATATGTGATGTATGTAAGTTTGATTTATTATATGTTTTGTAAGTATTTAGAACCTGCATTGTATCTACCAATTATTTTTACTAACCAATCTTTTTAAGATGTTACAGTATTTATTGTACACATTTAAATTTTGATATGCTATATTCATATATTGCATTTCTTCGCCATTAGACAGCTCAAATTTTGCTTTTGGTACTTCTTTCGGCTATTACTATGTATTATATAATCTGAAGAGAGTTGTATTCTATATTGATTTAACCTTGTTGTGGTCCAATTTCGTTTCGTTGGTACCAAGGAATTTTGTTTATCCATAGAACTGCCATTCATCTTTGTATTGAACTTTTATAGCATGCAATCATATTTCCTTGGTTATTAGTTTTGCTAAGTGGAATATTAAACTGGTATATTGATCTGGCAATTAATTGTAGAACCTATTTTAACTCCCAAAATGTTTATCGTTTCTTTTTTAATCATTTTCCCTCCTAGATTTTACTTCTGTACAGCGGTTAAGACTTCTTGCCATTGGCGTACCGTGGGGAGATTTTATGATATTAAATTGAGTGATCTTTATCACATGGAACTTTAATCTGATATCCGTAATGTTAAAGTATTAGTAATGTTCTTTAAAAACCCTATTAATAAAAAAGTGTTAAACGTAATAGGAAAACAATGTCACAGTAAAAATTGTATATGTTTTTTGAAGTGAAATGCATCGAGAAGTATATAATTTCACGATTACAAACAAAAATCTTATATAAACCCTTGCCCCTAACAAGAAGTCTTGCGTACGCCACTGTCTTTTCCACATATTTTTACATCAAAATTGCCGTGTATACACTAGCTTATGCCAGGCCTTTCCCTGAGGGCAACATAATACGGTACTAAAAAGACTACGAAAATGACATCCAGTTCCTTAAAAGTTTGCTGGGAGTCGAACTCGGGATCGCTAGGTTTCGTAGACACTGCTTCATTAGAAACCATGTTATTTTTCTGCGTAGGTCTACCGGTATTTAATATCATTTTTGTAATTTCATTTACTCCAAGGCTGATAACTTAGTAACATCCATAGAAAACATTAACAGTTTGGAGTTTCGGAAATAATTTTATGCTCGACCATGCCGAAATGTAGTAATTATACACCTGGTAGCAGACCTTTAATGCATGTCATTAAAGTACACCTACTCATTAAAGGTCAGGTCTTTCAGCCAATGACGACTCAGGTTACAACTGTTCAGCCAATGACAGGTCAGCTTTCTACCGTTATAAAACCGCAAGTATCGATTATTCTCGGATATCCAATCGAAAGAGAATTAGCGAAAAGTCACGGAGGCTGGAAATCCAATACTGTCGGAGAAGGTTATGTTCTGTTACTATAATAATTAGCGTTAATTGTAAATAATATTCAAATAAATTCAATTTGTCATCTCGTTTTTCAATGTCTAATTTTATTTCAATGTTATCTCTGTAGGTTCTTATGGCCTAGCAAGGTCAATGTGGACATCTGTTCCTCGGAAAAAATCAATACTTTCGCGTCTGCGCACATCTCACAACATACGGGACATTGGCCAAGGTCAGATACAAAGAAAATTAATAATATCAAGTTAGAAATATGGTCGAGCATAAAAAGTCGTATGAAACTTGCCTATAATGGTAATTAAGAAGCTCGTAAGGAAATTATGAAACTCGCTTGCACTCGTTTCATAAATATCCATACTCACTTCTTAATTACCTTCATTATAGGCTCGTTGCATAATGTACTATTAAAGATTACGACGAGCTGATATTGTGTACGTTAACATTTACAGCAAGGGAGACAAGGACAACATTATGTTAGAAAGAGATAGCAATACGCTCAGGCGCTCAGCAATCGCGTCACGCTTTTAAAGCATTCAGTAGTGTCTCCAATTTAGTACAGAGCTCACTGGTCGAAACTGAACAGCTGACACGAACTCGTAATAATAATATCATACGGACTCTGACTATAATAATAATAATAATAATAATAATAATAATAATAATACTAATAATAATAATAATAATAATATCAATATTTCATGCTAATAAATTTACAGTTACAAAGGAAAGATGCAAGCGCAACCTTACATCAGCTAATAATATCTCGTATGGAAGTGACAGGCGTACATAAATCAGAATGTCACAGTGTGGCGAACACTACAGAAATATAGTGTAGCGTGTGGTTTACCTGAGCTAGGAGTTTCCGATATTAATATCAGTGGCCTGATAATGACGCGGAATCAGGCCTATTTCAGTTTATCCTGATGACGTAAATACAGCGAAAGATTATAGTGATGTTATTTCTGACGATTCTACAAGTTGGATAATAAAATTAATCCCTTCGCGATCACATCGCCAATGAAAATTATGTTATTCAAAATAAGAGAGTGATTTAAAAAATACATGCATGTAATATATTGATTTTCCGAGGTATAATTAAGTTAAAGTTTGTTCTGTAAAACTAACGTTAACTGAGGGAGTAAGAACTTACTGTCTTGTGACATTTTATAAATGCACGAACACTATAAATCGCGTTAGAAACACACACAGCTAGTTATATTTAAAACTAAATTCAAAATAATTCTACCTCCATCAACATCAAACAACTGCGAAAAGAATAGCCATGGCAGAACACCAATACTTGTAGTAACGAAGATTAGATTCTTCCAAACAAAACAGCTGGCTACCACGTGCTAACACAGTCTACTATATACAGTCACGAAGCTTCAGTTTTGAGGGTGCTAGAAACAATAGACTGTGACAGTTCTATTTTGCATTGCCTGTAATGAGGCGATATTAGCGATCCTAGTGGTGAGCAACTATCTAATGTTTGCTTATTTACTATGTATTGATCTTCGCGACTGTATATACCAGACTGTGGTGCTAACGTGAAAAAGTCGCGAATGTCAGTATGGACTCTGGGTGGCAGGTTCAGCGGTTGCCAGGTCACGTCTTGAAACCGCTTAACTACCAATACCAATACAGTATACTGTATGTACAAGAACCTGTCTATATTCACAAAAACTTAGGTTTACAACGAAGGTCGAAACACTTCTCTGTACCAATAGAAGTTTTATGAACGCAGTCCTACTTTTCTACGGGACGTATGTTAGCCTTAATGAAGCTTTATTAAGGGTAACTATCTCGTAACAAACACTGGACCATGGAATCTAAATATTTATACTTCATAATGAGTATAAAATACTAACAAAAAATACAATTTAAATATTTAAATAGGCCATCACGCTTTTGTAAATAATTAATGAATAAACAGTTCAATAGCTAAATGATAGCTGTGAGCAGTATGAGATGAATATAAATGCAAACAAGACGAAGACCATGGTCGTAGGAATAAAAATAAAGAAGGTAAACCTGCGAATTCTAAATGAGGCAGTAGACCAAGTGGACAGCTTCAAATACTTGGAGTGTACTACGAGAGATAAGCTGTGTTGGAAAGAGTGGGTGAAGAAATACTGTGCTGAAACTCATCAGGAAGAGGAAAAGGAATTGATTGGGTTGAGAAGGAACTACCTACTGAAGGATGCACTGAAATAAATGATGAACAAGGGAAGAGTTCGGAGCAGAAGAAGGTATCAGATGATAGACGACGTTAAGTTATAGATCATATGAGAAGATAAAGAGGAAGGCAGAAAACAGGAAGGAGTGGACAAAGCTGGGTTTGCAGTGAAAGGCCTGCCCTTGGGCAGAACACTGAATGAATGAAAGAGTTCAATTTGAAATAGATCTTGCATTGCGAGGAATGACGCTTAGTACGGTTAAACGAAGTACTTCACTAAGACATCGTTAAAATCGGAGGTACCCTTGGATCTCGAATAACTATTGCATTATATTTTAGAACTCGAAAGTTAACTTTATACACCAGTAAGCTTAGTACGCCAAAACCACAAAAAGTATAATAAACTAGTTTGAATTAATATATATCTTTTAAAAATAGAACAAAATGAAAAATGGCACAAAATATTGGTCTAATTTTATTATAGGTCCTCTAATTTCGTGAGCCTAGAAGATTCCATCATAACCTATCTGAGAAAGCCAAATTGGAACAAACTGGCCAATTAACTAGTATTTCATAATATTATAATCTATCTTACACAAACGCAGAACTGATTAACGAAAATTCTTCAACGTTTGGTCTGATTGATTGGTTTCTTCCGAAGTCTTCCTCGGCCGAAGGCAGATGCCGAGTGATCTATGGCGAGTCCTCGGCCTCACCTCACTTCATCCCCTACCTGGTTGGGTTTTTCCGACGTTTTACGGTGAATGTTACTTATGTCCCGCCCACTATATGAGACATACGCCAGTTTTACAGTAATCCTAAACCATCTTGACGGGATAAAAAAAACCCTAACCTAACCTAACCTAAGTGCGTCGGTGTCTATTCCAAAATTGGCGGAAGTAGCTCAACGCTCGTTTAACCAATATTCGTTCAGTGGGCGGTGGGTACTCTACATTGACCAAAATACCTTCTAATTTAAACGATTTACACTTCCGAAATCACAGAATAACCTCAACGCTAGCTTCACCGTTCAAATTATCAATGGAAGATTTTAACAAACAACCATCTTCAGAAAATGTCAAATATAGTGTACAATAAACATGTGTAACTAACCTTTCAACTCGTGAAGATATTCTCAGACCGTAGATTTATCCATACCCCCATTATCCAACACGAACATTAAATCACGCACACAACACTTCACCGGTTACAAAAAATCATGTATTGCACATCAGCGATCCCCGCTCGAAATTAAAATGAGGAGCGTTCAGTATAATTTCATTCAGCAGTACCAATAGTGTCATGCTTCTAAGAAAACAATGAGATTGCACTGCGATGCGCTTAGTATGTCCATATGAAGCACATTGGTATAATTAGAACAGTTAATTCCACTTATGTATGTTCCTATTCGTTTACTTATTAAATATCTATGCGTCTGAATTGTTTTCAAATATATTTAGTTGGCCATCTTTCCACTCCCTGTACTCAATTATCTTAACCAATGAGGAGCAACCATTTATACTCACTCTGCGTTCTGTTTCTTGCAAGTAAAAACCGTTTGCTTATGTGTAAAAACATACACAATGCAGTTAATATTTTAAGTGAAACTTTAGCAAATCATTAAAATATTAACCCTATAAATACACAACTTTTAAATGAAAATGTATTTGCTGGGCATTTATTCATTACATTTAGAAGTTTAAAAATAAAATTGTTTCGTAGATATATTGCGGGAGCAGTTAACGGAACAACCGTGGCTACCACGAGCGTCAAATCATAGCAAGGAAGAGAGGGGAATCAACATTAGCGTGTAGCATTTATCCTGTTCGCAGCTTCTAAATACTGTATATAATGAGAAAACCAATAATATAATATTATATAGTTCTTATTTAATTCACAATTGAACAAGAAATTGGCTATAACTATGAACGTTTAATTCTATTTAGTCGTTCAAATCAATGCTTATGTAATAAAAACCTTTCTTATCGCATATTATCAATAGGTGTCTCCCGTTGTAGCTGTGTGGATAGCGTATGCATGTGCTTCCCAACACAGGATTGGGTGTTATCCTTGTCTTGTGATTGCTCTGTGTTATCTCTGCGGTGGCCCTGCGTCATGCCGATACCGTGATAGGAAGGTCCGAATGTGTCAACACTACCCGCAGTGGTGTGTAAGTCGGATAAAAGCGGAGGTTTATCAGAATAAGAAATAAGTTTATCTAAGTGAAGTTTCACAACCATAAAGAACAACCGGTAGCATAACTGTTTTACAAATTCTTTCATATTTAAATATCTACACCACACCACCATGAAATATACTATCGAAAAGATCCATACCACTTGATTAATAACTATATAAATATTTCATTTCAGTAACAATATTGTTACATTACGTAAGTTTTCTAGGCTATAGACTACTATATAGCCGTCACTCAGTAAATAGTATAGAAATGAGGATCTAACTTCAAATATTCTGTACGCCTACTTATATAAACCCAAAAGATTTCACTTTCTTACCATCAATAAAGCATTAATCTGTATAATTAGTGACAAATACATCATGGCATTCACTATAATAATATTTCATTTTTAATGGTAATATCATCAAACATTCTTAAGTTTTGTAGTTTTTAATATCCAATACACAGACAGCTCTACTCAGAAAATTACACACCAGAGAATCTGACCTGTAAATTCTTTTTAGTAAGTCTTGAAGTTTTTGATTATCAACATTACACAAACGTTCTGAAAAATTTACACAAATGAAGATCGACAGTCACCCAGGGTGGCAAAGTTAGTATTGCGCTGGCCTTCTACTGGGTGTTCATTTCAAAGTGTGTCATGACGTCACTGTTGTGAGTCAGCGATTTGAAGCGAGTTTCAGCTTTTATGTCAGAGAAGTTGCCTATTATTCAAGGCGTTCAATCTGAACTTGAGAACGTGTACGATATAACTTGAACGTCGTAGCAACAGATGGCGTTGTGTACGGTCTGTGTGCTATCATAACTTCTTTCGAACTGTGTTTTGCGCGGCAAGTCGTACGCAGGGTATTTGTTATCATCGGTTGCGTACGGCAACATTCCACAATACAAATCATATGCTCCATGATCATGTTGACCGTCGAAGTTAATGTCAACAAATACGTAAGTAATCGTTTTGACCCTCTCCCCATAACCCCGATAGTAAGAAAAAAACTCGCCTCAGTATGTGTTTCCAAACACTACTGGCGTTACCGTACGTATCGGTAAGTACTCTTCAGAATGAACGCCGTACTTGCTAGGCAACTTCTCTGGCACATACATAATGCGCCTCTGTGGAAGTGTAGGAAGATTGAATTCTCTAGGCTCATCGGCTAGCCACATGATGGCATACAGCGAGCCATGACACACTTTGAACTCAACACCCAGTATGTCCGAGGTTGGGGGTTCGACCCCGGCCGAGGTAGATGGCATTTAAGTGTGCTTAAATGCGACAGCCCCATTTCACTAGATTTAGTGGCATGTAAAAGAACTCCTGTGGGACAAAATTCCGGCACACCAGTGACGATGATATAACCTCGGCAGTTGCGAGCGTCGTTAAATAAACCATAATTTAAAAGATCGACATATTGGAATTATGATGTAAGAGAATCTAAATCATCTGAACTCTAAATATATCAGCAATTCTGCAGGTCTAAGGGTGGAATTCATAGTCGTCACTTATAAAATGAGTGAACTCTTAAGTAATAAGTGTTTGCTTATAATAAGGGAACCCTTAAGTCAATTCCGAATTCATAGACAACACTTATTTTCACGTAATGAGCGCTCATTTACAGCTGCCGGACATGACGTCATAACAAAAGCTGACTCTCATTGAACAAATCGAAAGCAGCTCTACATGTGGGTTGCTATAACAACGAGTTATCAATATTAATGTACTGAATAAGTTATATACAGCAATAGTTTCATGATATGTTGGATTCTAGTTGAATGTTGGTTATAGTTTTAATCAGATATCATACTAATTGAACACGTGTTCTGTAGTAGTGAATTTCTTTAAAAAATTAATTAAGCCTATTAGGCCTACTATATAATACTGTATATTGAATTTATTAACATAGTGTTATATTAACTCTGTAATTTGCCAATTATAGCTACATTTTACATTTTTGGCTATGATATCTATACTTAACTCTTTTTAATTTATTTTAATTTGGTATTTTTAATTTATATCTAGATCTGTTTTTTATTTAGGTAGTATCTATTTGTTTTTTTCTTATTTTTAATTTGTAATTACACTGGTATCTGTTTATCTCTTTTGTCTTGTTATATGCAATTTTATGTTTTTTTTTAACAAATATCTGTACTGTCTGTTGTAATTGGGGCGTTGCCCTATTATATAAACAAATAAACGAGTAAATGAATAAATGAGTAAATAAGTAAGTGAGTAAATGGGTAAATAAGTAAATAAAAAATATATATAAACAAGTAAATAAGTAAGTACTGGTAAGTAAGTAAATAAATAAATAAATAAATAAATAAATAAATAAATAAATAAATAAATAAATAAATAAGTAAATAAATAACGATCAATTTGACTAGAGCAGCAACTTCGAATTGATCTGAAAACGATATCGCTTCTTAAATTCCAGTTCACTATACATTTCCAGAGGATTCTCCATGTCTCTAATATACCTTTTCGGGACACGTATATTTTCCTCATTTCGTTCAACAAACTCCACAAAATTCTCAAAATCATTCTCAGTATCCATTTTGAAAATAAGTGGCCACTAAAGGGTACAAATCAGCTCACTTAAATAATCACTTAAGTTATCACTCATTATGTGAATGAGGGACAACTATGAATTAGAAATGAGTATAAGTAACCACTTAAGGATTCACTCATTTATAAGTGACGACTATGAATTCCGCCCTTAGTCTTCGTGTGATATTGTTTATTTTAGTGTGTATGTGTTCTGTTTTATTCTGAAAACCCATTATTTCTCAAAACTGACGACAGATGGATTTTGGAAAGTAGGAAAATGATGTAGGAAAATTGACATTTCACTCAAAGCTACCATTTTTCCAAAAAACTTTGGGTTCCCAGCTTCAAAATGAGGGGTCATTTATTAAAATCTGTTCAGCCGTTTTCCCTTAATTTCAATTACCAATTCAAATTATATACAGGGTGTTTCAAAAATGCGGGGCATAATTTCAGATATGTATTTCCCACATGTAGACAATCAAAATAGTTCATTACAACATGTGTTCCGAAATGCTTCATTTCCGAGTTATGACCTTCACAACATTGAAATTCACCGGAACGTTTTTCTTTCCGCAGGTAGTTGCCATTACAGAAGATGTTCAAAATGTCCACCTCCTGCTTGAATACAGACCTCACATCGATGTCTCATTGACCTGCGAACACTATCCCAAACTCCAGGAGTATTGCGTATGTCCTCAGAACATGCCACAATTCGATTCCGAAGGGATTCCAAATCAGGCACCGGAGACGAATAAACCAATGATTTTAAATGGCCCCACAAGTAGAAATCGAGAGGGTTCAGATCAGGTGAGCGTGGAGGCCAAGCAATTGGGCCACCTCTACCTATCCATCGATCAGGAAACCTTCGATCCAAGTACCGGCGAGCCGTACGACTGAAGTGTGCAGGAGCGCCATCATGCAAATAATGAATGTGTTGACGATTGATCAGTGGAGTGTCTTCTAAAACATGAGGTATGGTGTTTTCCAGGAAGTTTGTGTACGCCTGCCCCGTAAGTGTGTTTACAAGTACATGGGGTCCAACTAATCGATCACCAATGATACCGGCCCACATGTTGAGGGAAAACCGCACCTGGTGATGAGATGGAACAGTTGCACGTGGGATTTCATACGCCCATACATGCTGATTGTGGAAATTTGTTATGCTATCTCGTGTGAAATGTGCTTCATCTGCAAATAACACTAAGGCAGGAAAGTTCGGATTTACACCACACTGCTGCAAGAACCACTGACAGAACCTAACTCGTGCACGTTAATCTGCTGGTGACAGGGCCTGTACACGTTGCAAATGATAAGGATACAATTTATAGGTACTCTTTCAACAGTCTCCAGACAGTCTTATGAGGAACATTGACTTGCAACGCTACCCTTCGTGTGCTGATAGAAGGAGTCATGTTCGCAGCCTCCAGAATCTCCTCCTGTACTTCTGGAGTTGTAGATCTTGGTCGTCCCCTTCCCAAACCGGAGAGTTAAATTTTCCATAATCGCACAGACGGTAATGGAGACGTACAAATGTCTTCCGATCTGGACATTGTCGCTGTGGTTACCTCTCCTGGTACAAACGACGAGCCAGCGCAGCATTGCCGTCCGCCTTACCGTACATGAAGTGTATCTCTGCCAGCTCTTGATTTGAATACATGTCGCACAGTCTAACGCCTACACAACACTGAATGTATCCTTCGCCTCGGAATGAACTGTCAGAGTGCCCTCTTAATGTCTCCTTTGACGGCAACGACCTGCGGAAAGAAAAACGTTCAGGTGAATTTCAATGTTGTGAAGGCCATAACTCGGAAATAAGGCATTTCCGGACACATGTTGTAATGAACTATTTTGATTGTCTACATGTGGGAAATACATACCTAAAATTAGGCCCAGTATTTTTTAAAAACTCTGTATATGTATGTATGTATATATATATATATATATATATATATATATATATATATATATATGTGTCACGCACCGTAGCTCCGTGGTTCAAGGGAGCTGCTCCGGACTGGCTCTCGGGGCAAGGGTGCAGAAAGCGGGGATGAGTGCAGTGGCGGACTGAAGCTCAAGTCGTGTTTTACTCAGTGGAGCGGCTTTTATTTATATTTTCAAATAAATGCTTTTCAAATAAAAATTTTCAATTTAAGTGTACGTACAGGAATTGTTATTTAATAGTGTACAAATTTGGCTTTCATGTAGATGCTCCCTGTGAACCAGGCTTTAATAATTTCAAGAGAAAATTATTCCGGAGCCGGGTATCGATCCCGGACCCTTCGCTTACCGCACGAATGCTCTATCGGCTGAGCTACCCCAGGAACCACACGACACCGTCACAATTCTTCACTTTATATCCACAGAACTCAAATGGGCTGAGAAGATGCCAGAAACCGAACTTTAAGTGCCCACAATTCTGTGTGACTTAAATTGTGGCTTTCTATTAACGTAGCTATAGTAACAAATATATTATGCAAATCTGGTTTTCAGGTAGAACCTCCCTGTGAAGCAGGCTTGAATAATTTCAAGGGAAAAATTGTACCCGGCCCCAATGGCAGAGATCACATCCCACGCTTATCTTGAAGTTGGACGGTCTGAAGCGTTCTGTCCGCCCAATGTCGAGATAAGCCTGGACTGTGACGTCTGCCATTGGTTGAGTAACAATTATGCGCCTCCCTACCTCTGCCGACAATGTTTACGTTTCCTGTCAGACATTATGGAACGCTGTGTAGAGATCTAATTTCACTGCAGCTGCTGCTCATGAATTGTATAAACATGAGTTTGTGAGATTCAGAGGCTGAAATAGTAAAGATTTTCCTCCCAATTCAGTTGGTTTTTACACAGAGCAGTTTTTTCTAAATGTTAGTAATCTACTTCTGACTTTGAACTTGAGATAATAAATAATGAGGCAAATGGCATTAGAGGCTTTTTATCTAACGAACATAGTAGGCCTACAGAATGTTCAGCTAATCAAAGTTACTTGTTAATAATATTATTTGGGCCCTACTACATCGTTCATTCATTGATGCCTCACCCAAACTTAAAAATAAGCATTAATAAAGTACAGAATGTAGTTAAATGAACATTACATTCTTCACTGAGAAATTAAAACAATGAATTACGACGATATAAGTAATTTAGCTCACCAATATCGAACTACGCGAGTGAAAGTGATCAAGACATCTCACAAGATCAAATTCAATCAAGAATGCCTCGAACGAGACGTAATACCCAAATACATACACATAAACATAAAAAACAACTCATATCCAGCACAGAAAAGAAAAGCCACAGCAGAGAAAATCTACATACAAAACAATATAAAACATTTACATTACATGAAAAACAAACACAATACAAATGCATATAAGACATATTTACATACAATTAGAGGAAATTATTTTACATTCGAACAAAGTAATAACACAAATAAGTTAAAAGATAAAGAAACGACATAGAAACAAACTAGCAACATTAACACATAAACAAAAAACCAAATACAACACCACACACAAATTCCATCCTAAGATATTCAACAATACCAACGTAACATTCAGCCAAAATGAAACGAAACTACTTGAAAAAGGACTAAAACATAACCTACAATATAACAAGACACCAGGAACACAACAAATGCAAACGGTCATCAATGCAGAAACAGCAATTCAAAACACACAAGCACAACACCAAGAACACATTCGACAAGATTTATTAAGAAACATAGATAAAATAAACAAACCTATAACTGATAAGTATGAAATTATAACAATAAAGACATTAAGAGAGAAACAACAAGCACACAATTTAACATTTGTAAAAGCAGATAAGGCTAATTGCACTGTAATAATGAATGCTCAAGACACGAATGACAAAATTAACACATTTTTTCATGATAATAACATCACAGAAATAAAAACAGATCCAACAACAAAATATCAAACAATAGTCAAAAATACAATAAATCGAAACATTCACCTAACAACAAAAAACAACAATTGAAACAAATTAAATCTCACGCACCTAAATTAAATGCATTACCAAAAACTCACAAACAAAATATACCAATCAGGCCTCTTATTAACTACAAGAATGCACCAGGATAAAAATTAGCGAAATATATAGACAACATTATAAGAAATAGTATACAATTTGAAAACCCAACAACAATAATCAATACCATAGACCTGGTTAACAAAATAAAACACAAACACATTCCACACAACACAACATTAGCATCATTTGACATCGAAAACCTATATACAAACATACCAATAACAGAAACATTTGAAATACTTCGAAAAATGCTTATCAAAAATAACATAGGCTACCGCAGACTCACATTCACGAAATTATACCCATTACAGAGATTATTACAAAACAAAATTATTTCACACATAACAATAAATATTATACACAAACTGAAGGATTACCAATGGGTTCACCTATATCAAGTATATTAGCTGAAATCTTTATTCACAACATAGAACAAACACACATACTAAACACCGACAACAACAAACACGCGGAGAAAATAATGTACTGGCATCGATATGTAGATGACATAATAGTCCTATATAATGGAAACAAAAAAAAAATAGAAAACCTACATCAACAACTCAACAAAATACATCCCAAATTAAAGTATACAATAGAAACAGAACATAACCAAGCTATAACAAATAACAGACACGAATTCAAAATATACAGGAAACCCACTACAACCACAACACACATACACAATTCATCACATCATCCCATACAGCATAAACATGCAGCTTTCCGTACAATGACACACAGATTAATTAATATACCAATGAATAATGACAACTACACTGAAGAATTAAACACGATAAAAATATATAACACAAGACAATGGATATAACCCTAACATAATAGACACACTAATAAACAAGGCAAAACAAAAACAGAACAAACCAACACAAACAGCACGCGAGAATAAATACATAACATTAACATATCACAATACCAATACTCACAAAATTGCAACTTCATTCAGAAAACTAAAATACAAGATAGCATACAAAACAAATAACACAACACAGAAATATCTAAATAATCACATTAAACATTCAAATAGATATAATTCAACTGGAGTTTACAAATTAAAATGCAATAGTTGCCCACATTTTTACATAGGACAGACAGGAAGATCCTTTCACACAAGATATAATGAACATATTAAAGCTATAACCAAACCCTACATCACATCAAATTATGCAGAACATATTATCAACAATAATCATGACTACCATAATATAGAAACAGATATGGAAATTTTACACATCACACCAAAAAGTTCACAGTTAAACTTCTTAGAACAATACGAAATATATAAACATACAATAACATACCCACAACATATACTTAATACACAATTACAGTTCAATACGTCACGATACGTCATAACACATAAACAACCAGCCCCCACCATAAGAGCAACACACCCCCACTCCTACTATCGACAAATGCACATCGCAGAATCAAGATCACCAGTAGTTCAGGAGACGCTGAAGAAGTCGTGACATAACGTCGAAACGGGCCGTCTGTCGAAGGTAATATACCTTTTTTTAAATTTCAACACTTTTTAACGTATGACTAAGTAATTTTATGTTTTTAAAACATTAATAATATACTTCCAAATAATTTAATACTCTAAATCTGTAATGAGAACTTAAATAAAACTGGCTGTGTATTTTACTCCTAGTTATCCCACCACAAGGCACAATGCATGGTACTTAAGGAGTATTATCCCCTTATGACACAAATCTAGAAAATCTTTTTCTTTTCTCTGCTTATGCAGATGGAGCAGTCATAAGTGGGGCAAAGAATAATATTGGTTTCAGTCTCTGATGACTTTCGCAGGAAGCTCTTTTCTTGGTTCGTAGAACCTGGAATGCGTCACTGCAGGAATAAATATCGCGCAAGGAATCTTTTTCAGGTATTCTACCCAAACCATCTTCAACCAGGTTACAGAGTCACCATTTTCTGCAGTTTTCTTGTTGTTTATCATCTTCTTCTGGAGTTGGCTGAAAACTAAAAACTGAATGTTATCCATCTCTATTACCATATGTTTGTCTGATCTCATTCTCACAATAGTATACCATCCAGTAGAATCGAATACATCCACATGTCTACATCTTCTTTCTATGTTAGTATGGACAGAGTCCACTTCCATGCGTGAATGTCAGGGCTCGAAGAAACACTGGTTAATTATAGGAATATCCATTACATTCACCGCATGTAAACACAAAGTAATGAAGTTGACATTCCTATTCTGGCCCCCACATGTGACGGAAAACAAGGTTACTTCTTTCCCACCTCCATGATTTTTTGGAAATTCCATACACGTGAAGCCACATCTATCGAGCCTCTTTTTCCGATCGTTTCGTCCCACATAGCAATATGCTTTGTTTACCTCTACATTAAGAACTGTAAGATTATAATCCCCTCTTGCAGAATATTGCCTTTGAATTTATTTTTTGACAGGAAAGCATATTTAGTTTCAAGTTAATTATCAGTACATTGCACAATAATCATATTTTCAAAAATTACTGAATGCAATACTGGTAATTAAAAATACATTATTAGAGCAGTTTTGTTCACTGCATTAATATTAATTCCACTTTGTGATTTACAAAATATCACACAGTAAGCCGTGAGCAGCCTTTAACTCTTCCATCAACTTAGAAGTATCAAACATTCGTAATATTGCTAGACACGCCCTCAATGGTGCAGCCATTCACAGAATGGAGTCATTCCTTTCTCCAAACCCAAGTGTTACTAGTAACCAACGAGTTATGTAACTATAGAGAGGCTACAACGCCTTTTAGTTGAAGACAATTGAACATTAGTCCGCCATGTTTTGTTTGGTCAAAACAAAGGGGCGTGGCTCGAATGTTGCAGGAAATGACAGTGATGAAGTTAACATTATTGTAATTTGAGTTACATATTAAGCCTATGTTAATAAGTAAAAAGTAAAATACATACACAAAACTTCACGTTTTATAACAGCTGTAGGCCTATGTTTTATTACTTTCACTATATATAGCCCGGGTATTAAATAGCGCTGGTTTCATCTGTTCCTCTGTTGCAGAGGAGGGGGGAAAGAACATGGCCACCCTACCCAATTATCTCTTGCATTAGTTGCCTTATGGGCTTTCGAACACTTGACTAAGCAACAGATGTACTGTAGAGTACTGTAACCTCAAAGCATTGAGTCCACACCTGTAGAATAACGGTCAGCGCGTCTGGCTGCGAAACCAGGTGGCCCGGGTTCGATTCCCGGTCGGGGCAAGTTACTTGGTTGAGGTTTTCTCCGGGGTTTTCCCTCAACCCGATATGAGCAAATGCTGGGTAACTTTCGGTGCTGGACCCCGGACTCATTTCACCGGCATTATCACCTTCATCTCATTCAGACTCTAAATAACCTAAGCTGTTGATAAAGCGTCGTAAAATAACCTACTAAAATAAAAAAAACAAAGCGTTGAGCAATTAGATTAGAGCCGTCCACCCGAGAAAGATTTGGACATTCATTAAACCGAACATTGGACTACTCCGCGAGACGGAAGAGCTTCGCATACTGTCTATAGCGCCAGGCGTTCAGTAGCAGTATATCATTTCTATTTTTCCTAACCGGTTGTGCACGACTTTAACTTGAATATCTTCGAACTCATGTGCAGTTACTTCAACCGCCCTCCAGTATCTCACTACATCTGCACTAAGAATACTATAATGCTTTCATTAAACATATATTAAACAATAAACGCTTATATTTCAGAGCATTTGCACGTATCCACAAATTTAACGTCTTCGATATTTAGGTTAATATCTGAAAGAGTCGGTGCAACACTGCCCCAACCCACCTTTTTGTGTAATTTGATTTATGTGCTGCTACGTGTTACCCTGATTGGTACAAGAAAATATGTTTTGTGAAGGCTAGTTTCTGACTTCTGTTGGTTAGTATTCAAAAGATGGTATCCTTGCAGCTGCTCTGTGGCGCACACTGCCCTAACTCTTTTATAGTACGTAACACAACTTCGGTATTCAGCGTAATGGATGCACCGAGGACTGACGCTCTTCCTCTTACCGTCTCTATAGATGATGCTGATCATAACCCAGATACAGACGATGTTTCTTCTTTTATCTCTACTAGGTATTTTACGATGCTCTACCAGCATCTTAGGTTATTTAGCGTCTGAATGAGATGAAGGTGATAATGCCGGTGAAATGAGTCCGGGGTCCAGCACCGATAGTTACCCAGTATTTGCTCATATTGGGTTGAGGGAGAACCCGGAGAAACCTCAACCAGGTAACTTGCCCCGACCGGAAATCGAACTCGGGCCACCTGGTTTCGCTGCCAGACGCGCTAACAATTACTCCACAGGCGCTGTTACGGACAGCGATCGACAGGTATGTTCTAATTAGTATGCGATTAAGAAAAACCGTTTCTGTGCAACATGGAATGTGAGTGCATAAAGTACAAACACATAGGCCTATTCTATTTCAGTTTTCAGGATTAATTCTTTCACGAGGAGTTGAACTTTCGCCTAAAAAACGAAACCGGAGTCGAGAGATAGAGAAGAATGAAGATCACAGAAATAAAAGAAAAGGAAAAGTAAAGTTACGTCTGGAACGTAAGATAGCTCATAGCGGAAATGTGATTCCAGAAAACAAATTTGGGTCATGTCAGTGCCAAAACCAGTACTGGAATATGTTAAATCAGAGGCTGAATTCTTTTTGGGATATGGGAAGCCATTTTGCTCAGAACATGTACTTGTTTTTAGGCAATGAAAATTTAAACAATAAAGAAATCGTCAGTAAACATTATTGAAACTTACGTGCAGGCCAAGTTCTAATACTGTGGTCTGAGAAATCTCTATGACTACTCTATTATTTTTTGTATCTTTCAATACAGGTACGTGAAGAAAAGGAAATCGCAACGAAGTGTGTTCTTTATGTATACGGTGAAAGTAAATGGAGTTGAAACAAACGTATGCAAGCACATGTTCGCTTCTTCATAGATTACATCCCAGCTCTACCAGAATAAAGACTGTCAAGAAGCAGATTAAGATGGCAGCACAGCTTCGCATAGTGACCAACGAGGCAAGCACAAGAGATACAAGAAAAATTCAACAGAATCTGTAGAAACTTTGATAGATCATCTACCGTAAATATCAAAGCCACTATATAATAGGCAACTGATTTCACATACAGTTTATTTAGATTGTAATCTTACCATTAACCCGCACTGTCATAAATGGTGTGAAGAAAAGAGAAACCACAAGTGAGTTCCGACAAATTCTGGCAAATTTTTTGCGAAAATTTTAATGTTGGATTTAAGTTATCGAAGTCACATATATGTGCCACTTGTAATAGATTCAATATTCAAGTAAACCTACAAAGAGCAACTCGGAGATGGATCAGTTCTATCTGCACTTTAAACACAAAGAAAAGTACATCTACAAAAGACAGCTACACCCCGGAACAAAATTAAGAAACTATTTCAAGAAGCTCTGCATAACTGAAAAATATCAAGTAATGAAGTGATATGATTCCAATAATTTGTAACACTCAATGCAAATATTGCATAATATATTTTTTTTTCAAAATAAAAGAATCTGCATAAGCGCTTCAACCAAATATCAAACCTCAACGTTTCTATAAGATCACAAGTCTTTTGTAAATACCTCTTTTTACTCCCTGACAGATTATGGTTCAAATGTAATAGTGGTAGTGACATAATAATAATAATAATAATAATAATAATAATAATAATAATAATAATAATAATAATAATAATTTATTTAACCTGGCAGAGTTAAGGCCATACGGCCTTCTCTAACACTCAACCAGGAGTAAAACTGCGTTACAAAAAACACTGCAAATTTACATAGTACACTACAATTTTACACACAAAACTGAATAACATAATAATAATAACAAAATGTAAACAACGAGAAAGTATAAATCAGACATAATATATAACATACAGAAAGAAAGGAAAAACCTTAATAAAATGTGAATAGCAGGTCAAAATAAATAGCCACCGGCGTGGCTCAGTCGGTTAAGACGCTTGCCTGCCGGTCTGAAGTTGCGCTCGGGCACGGGTTCGATCCCCGCTTGGGCTGATTACCTGGTTGGGTTTTTTCCGAGGTTTTCCCCAACCGTAAGGTGAATGCCAGGTAATCTATGGCGAATCCTAGGCCTCATTTCGCCAAAATACCATCTCGCTATCACCAATCTCATCGACGCTAAATAACCTAGTAGTTGATACAGCGTCGTTAAACAACCAATTTAAAAAAATCAAAACAAATGAGACATACAAAGTATAAAAATTAAGACAGTTATTGATGATAATAATAATAATAATAATGATAAAAATAAGATTACTAATAATAATAATAATAATAATAATAATGATAAAATAGTGCAGTACGAAGCATACAAAATTTTTAGGTACACACAATAAGGAAAATTATGATTATATATAGCTCAACTTATCACATTATAGATATACCGTTATCGGAAAATATGAAAACAAAAATATAAAATAAGTTAAATATCACTAGAACATACAAAAATGTGAATACGTGGAAACATGCAATACAACACTTGTCATAATAGTAAGTTACTTTGGCAAATCGTCATAAGATAATTTTCTAACTTGGATTTGAAAGATTTCAATGTTCGGCATTGACTTCAGGCGGCAGAGAGTTCCAGTGACGAGAGGTAGCAACAGTGAAAGATGAGGAATACAGAGATGATGTGTGAAGTGGAATTTCTAGCGTGTTATGTTTTGATCGAATATTAATATTATGATGGCGAGAGAGAGTATGAAAACGAGCGAATAAATAATAGGGGGATGAAGTATGCATAATTCGATATAAGAGAGAAAGTGAGTGCAGATTTCTACTCTCATGTAACCTTAGCCATGATAACTTCTCGAAAGAAGGTGAGATATGATCATAGTATCGAACATTACAAATGAAGCGGACGCACGCGTTATGAACACGCTGTACTTTCTGAGCGGAATCAATCCTGAGATCACTGAACAAAACGTCGCAATAATCGAAGTGAGGTAGCGTCTGTTTTAATTTAGACGGATAATGATACAATATTTTTAGTGAATGGAGAATAGAGAATCCCTTCTTACATGTAATATTTAATATGCGTATCCGAATTGAGATTAGATTTGAAATTCACTCAGAGGTTTTTTACGGTAGAGCTAAACGGGATGATTGTTTTATTCAATTTCACAGGTGGAATATTCAGGTCGTTGACAGCAGGTAGTAGCGACAGTAGTAGCAATATCGGTACTTCATTTATTACAGAGAAACTTCTCTATTTCAGAGGCTATTCAGTGTCCAAATTCAATGTATATGCCCAAAGCACTCCAACAGGTACAGATTTCTTTTACGTGTCGGAAATCTTCTGCACGGACGTCCCAGCCTTACTTCCCTCTGAGAGGAAACCATGCTACAGGCTTCATCTACATCGGTCGGATCTGCATATTTTTCATTCATTTCTTTTCACTTATTGTATTCCATATATCTATATTAGCATTGAAGTCTTAAGATGTGGAACAAGTGGACTTTTATATATATATATATATATATATATATATATATATATATATATATATATATTGCTAGATGAAGTGAGCCGAGGATTCGCCGTAGATTATTTGGTACTTGGATTATGATTGGGGAAAACTCGGAAAAACTCAATAAGGTAATCAGCCCAAAAGCGAATCTAACCCAAACCCTAGCGCAGGCTAGCGAGTCTGTCGACTGAGCTTCGTTGGTGGCTCTACAAAAAATTGTACAGCAAGAAGATGATTCAGTTTACAATTATTCATCAGTTGAGCTAATGGTTAAATTTGAAGGAATTCGGTAGGCTATTTAATGTACTAGGAGCAGAATTAATTATTATACTGTAAAATGTGCTAATCTGCAAATATCAATTCAATCTTTACTGTCCACTTGATATATTCCTGCCCATTCTTACAAAGATACTGAAAGTCATTTATATCCAAAGAAATTATTATATTTGCCCTATATGGTAAATTTCTGCAGACAATGAAAGGACGTCTCTAGTATAAAAAAAAACTTATTCACATCCCATGTGATTGAGGTGAGTAAATTACTCACAAAACAGACGCAATGTTAGAATTCCTACATATCTGTATTGTCAGTACCTGTTTTGATGATGATATGGGAACAAAGCCACGGCGTGACCAAGCCACTGTCCTTTAATATTAAATGTAGATGATGAGGGGTGAACGGCTGTATCTTCTTAGTCAATATAGAGTTTATTTGTATGTGTTTATTCAAACTGAAAATGTTCAAACACCCTGTGACACTGGTAACATAATTACAGACAATAATTACAATTAATAATAATAACAATAATAATAATAATAATAATAATAATATTTTAATGTAACCACATTAATTAAAGTAAATCTAATTTGCCATTACAATTCATATATATATATATATATATATATATATATATATATATATATATATATATATATATATATATATGTATATATAATATTATATTATATTATACTATATTATATTATATTATATTGTATTGTATTGTATTATATTATATATATATTATATTATATTATATTACATTATATTATATTATATTTCATTCATTCATAATTTCCTGCAAATCCAGCTGTCTCTAATCTTTTCTATACGCTGCCTTCCTCTTAGTCTCCGCACATGATCGTTTATCATCCGATTTCTTCTTCCCCGAACTCTTTTCCCGTTCACCATTCCTTCCAGTGCATCCTGCAGTAGGCAGTTTTTTCTCAGCCACTGACCCAAACAATACCTTTTATTCCTCTTCCTGATCAGTTTCAGCATTATTCTTTCCTCACCCTCTCTTTCCAACACAGCTTCATTTCTTATTCTGTCTTTCCATTTCATACGTTTCATTCTCCTCCGTGTACACATAGTATATAATTATACATATATGATGTATATTCATAAATGCACATGTATATCATTTTGGCACTGATACTCTTTCACTACTTTCACTTCACTCTCATCTCACTTCCTAACTTCACTGGCACTAGGACACATTTCACTGACACTGACACTGGAACACATTTCACGGAAAATATAAACTTTTCACTGATCAAAACTTTTCACTGCCAGTATCTAGGCCTACTAGGAACATTGTAATCAATCTAATGAGTACACACCAATTAACCTGATAAAAAGGTTAGGCTACACAGTCGATTTTACGGCTGTATTTCAATATGTCACATAGTAGTTCCATTCACAACTAAATGGGGATATTTCAAACGAATTCCAATACCAGAATATTAACACCGTTGACTACAAATACAGAAATAGATTTTTTGAAATGCTGCAACGGATACATTGCGGCTCGATATACGAGATACGTCGTTCTATATAATACGAGTATAGTAAGCTCAGACGCTGTTTTTCTGAATGTTACGTGTTACGGTAATTAAGTCATACGTGAATACTTATGTCATACGGCTAGTTTCTTCCATCGAAAAGGAAGACATGTATCTCATGATGTAGAGTGTCTGGAAATACTTTTTTTTTAATTACTATGTTTATTATTCTCATTAAAAAACATTCATCTATAAGCAGATTTTCCACACGGCATACGGGGGTAAAAGGCGGTCAGAGCGTGGTGCCGACCACACCACCTCATTCTAGTGCAGAGGTCATGGAAAGCATGGGGCTCTACCTCCATGCCCCCCAAGTGCCTTCATGGCATGTTACGGGGATACCTTTACCTTTACCATACCCAGTCAATACTAAAGAAAAACTTACCTTACAGTCGACGTCGACAGATCTGGACACTCGGAGGGGTCGCTTACCTGCAACAAGACAAAATTCCTTATATTAGCCTTATACGACAATACTTTATTACAGCTTTATTATTATTATTATTATTATTATTATTATTATTATTATTAGACTAAACGAGGGGTTATGGAATAGTAGGCGGTTTTGGAATGCCGGCAAATCATCAATATTTGGTTCTTCCATCTCGTAACTTCTTCCTTATGTTTGAGTTAATGTCATAACGTGGGAGGTGCGCTTTGGGAAAAATGGTCTTACAACAATAGAAGAAAATGTCTTTTGTGGTTCGAAATTTTTTTTTCCAAAAACTGTAAAAATTATATAACAAATACTGTTGTGAATTATCTGATTCTTCATAGGTTGTCTTGAAGGGCTTGATTTTTGCTTCCAAATAATGCAGTTAAACTTTTTTGTGAATGACGTACAAACTGATTTTTGCGAGCGAAGTTAACGGTGGGGTGTATCCTAAGTCGTTGAGGCGGGTGTTATGAATACATCAGAAAGCAGAAAGCTACGGAGCCCTCGACAACAAATTCAAACCATCGTGAAGTAAAGTTGAAAGATTCGTGTGACGAAAATTTTGGAAGTCTGCGTTCCAAACCACAAGACAGCAATGCAGACGACATATTTTGTGGGAGTCAATTTTGTTGAAGGTACCAGTGGAGACGTTTGGATAATGTCTATCAATGCGAGTTGTGGCCCATGAACAGTGCGCAGAATGTGAATCATTTTTAATAATATTTTGATCTTCGCTCTTGGATAAACTCTTAACACTTGCATAGTCACTGATTAAAGTTGTAACTTTTTTACTTTATTAATATTATAAAAAAAGTACCTGCCTGACTAGTTTCGATGTGGTATCCGTCAGTGTCCGAAGCCTAGTGACGGACACCACGTCGAAACCAGTCAGCCAGGTAATTTTATAATATTAACATTAAAGAAGTTATAACGTTAATCAGTGATATTATTTTCAATGGTTTTCCTATGGGTAATCCATAATATGGAATAATACATTATATCCCTCACTATTCCAAAAACCCTTCCTTTATTCTATCTTAGTCTTTCTAAAATTTTGTTTATTGCATGCATCGTGTGTTTTCTACGTCTATGATGTACTTAAACCTAATATGTATGTAGTACATACTACCACAAAAAATCTGTATTTTCACAGACATATTTTAGAGGATATGATTAGAAAATAAATGATATTCCATATCGCTCTCATTTACTTCATTATTATTATTATTATTATTATTATTATTATTATTATTATTATTATTATTATTATTAAGTTTTAAAACCTTGACTGCTAACCTAACAATGTAGTTCCATGTCGGTTTGTTTCGAAAAACTGTTTCCAGTCACTACTCCCTGCAAGCGAAACGTGAACATCGATTCTAGTCAGCCTACTATGCTAAGAGTATCTTAAGAAGGGATAATATAAGATTTACAAGAGGATGAAACGTAAGTGATGTCATTAATTTCAGTGTATTATTTTTTTAGATATTTCAAAGAAAAAAAGCTTAATACAATGTTATTTTTTTTGCTTCCTTTTAGAGACAAACATTGTTTTATATGAAATATTTCATTAGGAAACCCATTGATTTAATTCCCAATATGCTGAGTCAATTTAAGAGAACAGTGTATTGTGAAAAGTAAATGAAATAATTTTTGTTTCGTTCTTTAAATGTACAGAAATTTCATCCGAACAAAATGTGGCATTGAAAAATTCCTTTGCTTTTAATCTCACAAGGAGACGACGACGCCATCGATATATTTACAACACCCTAAGTTATCAATATGTTTTAATATTCATTTAGCAATAGTTATTTACGTAACTAAGACAGAAAGTGACACTTTTGTGTTTGAGTGTGATGTTTACTTCACTTGAGTTGGCCTCCTTGATAGCTACCATTGTTGGCAGGTTTGTTTCAATACATGCAGTGAGCAATCCAGTATCCAGTGAAAGTGAGGAATTTTTACTGCAAGTTTTAGCATGACCGACTTCTGACACAGAAGTAACACAGTTTGTAAAAATTTGTAACAATTTTAACTATTTTTTGTTTTCTAAATCATTATTTTGTGAGCTCTTTAGATGCTGACTTTGCGTCTAGCGTCAGACTGTTATTCTGTTGTCATTGTTCCAGTTAAATTTCCTCACTTCCACTGGATACGTACTGCAATTTAATTTTCTAAGTCTGTAATACAGGGACATCATTTTATTTTTACTAACAGTTTTAATATTAACCTGGCTATACCTTTCTATTAACGATTGAAACAGGAAACACCGTTTGCTACCCCTTCCACGACGGAGTTCGATGATACTGGCGTAAAATACAAATCACTTTACTAGGTATAGGAGGGAAGAAAAGTAGTTCATCCATTTATGTAAACTAGGAAATATCGCGGTTTTGAGTTTGATAATTTTCATTAGGTTTTTGTTTAATCAAAATACAGTACTGTATTAAAACTTAGTGTTTTACACACGAATTCAGCTATCCATTCGGAAGTATTAATTATAAAGTGTACTGTATATTGTACTGTTACAGCAAATTAGCGTACAATATAGAGAATGAAGTTAAACTGAAAAATAATCATAATATGGATATTTAAACACATTTTAGAAAATGGTGGCCGTTCATTTCGATACAGGCTTCAGTTCTTTTGTGCATATTATCGCACTATAGACTATTGTACCTAATTCCAATTACCAGTTTCGTCCTTCGTACGAGTAACTCATGTTGAAATAATTCTGTACCTACTCTATAAAAGAGTATCTTACGTACTGTAAATTCAATCTTCACTTCTGCCCGATCCGAAAAAGATAAAATCACTCAGAAATGCTATCTACTGTCCGTTCAAGTGGTTTTGTCGCAGGTTTGTAGAAAGGGGGGGGGGAGGAATCACGTGACAGTTAATTACTTATGGAGGCCCTTTTATTTAAGTTATTTTAAACACTTGTATAATATTACGTAGACGTCCAATTCCTAACAGAAATTAATGTTTTCAGAAAAGAGCTAAGATAGCCCAGCTACTAGACTTAACAGGGGGGCGAACAGAAGCAGGTGGGGGAAACCGGGATGCGACATAGGGAAACGGACAACAGTACCCGTACGAAAATATGATTCAATATTGAAAGCTCTTTCGTCACTGGAAAACGCGAACATATTTCTGAAACGTACTATACTCAGTAACTCAGTACTGCTTACGCGGCCTCGGCTCTGTGTCGTGAAGGGTTGGAAGTTTACTAGTAGAAGGGGTGGGAGTGAAGTACATTCCAAATCTCAGGTACAATAAAAATTGAAGTAAAAATAAAATGATGTCCCTGTACATGCCGAGTTATATGCAAAAAGTCCTGGACTGAGGCCCAAGAAAGTATTTTCCACTCTTCACTCATTAAAAAGGATTGTACCACTATCCAGCTAAATTAAAGCAGACGCTTGTACAGACTCTTATTACGCCTCATTTCGATTCTTGTGACGCTTTATTCAGTGATCTCAGGGCGGATTTATCCCAGAAACTGCAACGTATTCATAATGCGTATGTTCGTTTCATTTGTAATGTCAGCTACTACGATCACATTTCGCCTCCTTTCGGTAAATTATTGTGGCTCAGGTTAAATGAGAGGAGAAAGTTACATTCCCTTTCTCTCTTATATCGAATTTTACACACCTCTACTCCCTCTTAATTATTTGTTCGATTCCACCGTCTTTCTCGGTATCATAACTTAAATACTCGGTCACAATATGATAACACGCTAGAAATACCACTCCACACATCATCTCCTAATTCTTCATCTTTCACTGTTGCTACTTCTCATCACTGGAATTCTCTGCCGCCTGAAGTCAAAGGCTGCCGAACTTTAATTTCTTTTAAATGTAAAATAGAAAACTATCTTATGATGAGTTGTAAGACCTAACGCGTTGCAAATATTTAATGGAATGTGTTCCACTGTATTTGTTTTTATTTTTTTATTTTTCGTTCTTATTTTTATTATCTAAATCATGTTTATTTATCACTAACGCCAATATGTATCCCACTGTGTTGTTTTTTTATTATTAATTTATTTTTGTGTACATTTTATTCAATTGTCGGTTTGTGGTTTAATTATGTAAATCCTACTTAATTGTAAGCTAATACTAATATGTATACTAATGTGTTTATTTTTATTTTCACTGTATACATTTTTTTATTGAATTATAGGCTTCTGTTTTTATGTGATTCGTATTTGATTCTAACAAGATTAATATGTATTTCACTATGTTTATTTTTATTTTATGAGGTAAATTTTATATAATTACCTCTTTTGATCTCATTATGTACCTAAATTGTATCAGTATGTAATTCCGATCCAGTTTTATGTTCAACTGTGTAAGCTAGTTTTAATCCTGGTTGAGTGTAAGAGAAGGCCTTACGGCCTTAACTCTGCCAGGTTAAATAAAGCCATTATTATTATTATTATTATTATTATTATTAATAGTAGTAGTAGTAGTAGTAGTAGTAGTAGTAGTAGTAGTAGTAGTAAACATCATCATCATCATCATCATCATCTTGTAACAGAAAAGTAACAATCTGGTGTTTATATGACTACGCCCAATCTCTATCTTTTGGAAATGTGAAGAAAGATCTAGTATATTTTGCTAGGCATATTTTTACAAAACATAGAACAAACATTTCCACATTTAACTGATATTGTGTAGGCTACAACTATAATGAGAATAATCCTTAGGACATCTTATGTTTGTCGAAGAACAAAGCTCATAAACACAGTTCAACGCGCTATTCGTCACATCATCCTCGCCGCCTACAATCCCTGCCGCTAGATAGCACTGGCGAGTCATTCGCCACATTTACCGTGAACTTTCCGGTATTATCTTTTGACGATACTTAGCAAAACAACAACTGCGGTCGCTAGGGAGACGATGCATGACAACAATAGCAATGCCGTTGCTATGTTACATATGTTCTGAGTAGGCCAAGATGTTCAGATCAGCTCTGAAATTCATTACGCAAAAAGTAAGAATTCGGGAGTTAGTAAAGCCGGAGAGGCTGGTTACAACCGCCATAACAACGGTCGGTGTAGGCTCTCTACTGGGCACAGGCTACGGCATTTATTGCATCGTGACCGGGGACAAAGGCAGGGTACCTCTGGGGGTCCACCCGAAAGAGGTGATACTGAAGGACAGACATACGCGGCCGCGTCTGCAGGAGGAGGGCCTCAATTCCCCCTCCGAAAAGGAAATCAAGGTGACCGATTACAGCAAATACAAGCCTCGACCACCAGAGCCAGGACCAGAGCCAGACTACAACGCCCTTGCTGGCCAGGACGGGGAATTGGCAGCGGAAGAGACGCCTGTGCCGAGGATCTTCATACCCCACGAGAACAGAAACACCGGGCGCTTCACGGTGGTGGAGGGGGGAAGTTGAGGAGGGTCTACACAGACGACGAAATTCCAGAACATCAGGGCCAAGATGAGAAGAAGGGGGACGACCAACCGTCCTCGCCCCCTCCGCCGCCACACCAACAGTAAGGTATGAGCTCACACATTCAACTTACAGGGTATATATATTAATGTCAACATTTACATCCCTGTAATGTGGACCTCACAAATTGCATCCGGTGCCACAATTACAGTCATTACAGATATACCTTTTGTAGACGCTCTTATATTTTAACTTTTGACCCTATTTAAATTGATCAGTATACCCACCTTTAAAATCTAACAACTTAATTTAGAACATTCAAAATAGACGCTTTTAGGACTCTGTTCTTGATTTTCAGTACACTTATATCGAACACACACGCTTTCTAATAATACTCGTTACTAAAACATACTGCACCATTGCCAATATGTTGTTATTATCCCTGTTTCTTGTGTACGTTTCATTTTCAGAACTCACTAATTTTCTACATATTATACTTCACTATCCTAGCTAGCCTCCCCGCCATACTCCTCACCTATTTTCATTATCTCTATCATTTTACTTAACTTCCTATTACACTCCCCTAATTCATTCAAAATTGACACTTTTATCACTCCGTTCTTGATTTTCAGTTCACTTAGACTATATCGAACACACTTATACTTAATTATTGGCTTTTAAGGAACCCGGAGGTTCATTGCCGCCCTCACATAAGCCCGCCATTGATCCCTATCCTCAGCAAGATTAATCCAGTCTCTACAATCACATCCCACCTCCCTCAAATCCATTTTAATATTATCTTCCCATCTACGTCTCGGCTTCCCCAAAGGTTTTTTTCCCGCCGGCCTCCCAACTAACACTCTATATGCATTTCTAGATTCTCCCATACGTGCTACATGCCCTGCCCATCTCAATCGTCTGGATTTAATGTTCCTAATTATGTCAGGTGAAGCATACAATGCGTGCAGCTCTGCGTTGTGTAACTTTCTCCATTCTCCTGTAACTTCATCCCTCTTAGCCCCAAATATTTTCCTAAGAACCTTATTCTCAAACACCCTTAATCTCTGTTCCTCTCTCAAAGTGAGAGTCCAAGCTTCACAACCATATAGAACAACCGGTAATATAACTGTTTTATAAATTCTAACTTTCAGATTTTTTGACAGCAGACTAGATGACAAAAGCTTCTCAACCGAATAATAACAGGCATTTCCCAAATTATTTTGCGTTTAATATACTCCTGAGTGTCATTTATATTTGTTACTGTTGCTCCAAGATATTTGAATTTTTCCACCTCTTCGAAGGATAAATCTCCAATTTTTATATTTTCATTTCGTACAATATTCTGGTCACGAGACATAATCATATACTTAGTCTTTTCGGGATTTACTTCCAACCCTATCGCTTTACTTGCTTCAAGTAGAATTTCCGTGTTTTCCCTAATCGTTTGTGGATTTTCTCCTAACATATTCACGTCATCCACATAGACAATCAGCTGATGTAACCCGTTCAATTCCAAACCCTCTGTGTTATCCTGAACTTTCCTAATGGCATATTCTAGAGCAAAGTTAAAAAGTAGAGGTGACAATGCATCTCCCTGCTTTAGCCCGCAGTGAATTGGACAAGCATCAGATAGAAACTGACCTATACGGACTCAGCTGTAAATTTCACTAAGACACATTTTAATTAATCGAACTAGTTTCTTGGGAATACCAAATTCAATAAGAATATCATATAAAACTTCTCTCTTAACCGAGTCATATGCCTTTTTTAAATCTATGAATAACTGATGTACTGTATCCTTATACTCCCATTTCTTCTCCAATATCTGTCGAATACAAAAAATCTGATCAATAGTCGATCTATTACGCCAAAAACCACACTGATGATCTCCAATAATTTCGTCTACATATGGAGTTAATAGCGAACACACACTGTTTCTAATAATACTTGTTCTGTTTCTTGTATACATTTCATTTTCAGATCTCACTAATTTTGTACATATTATACTTCACTACTTCACTAGCCAAGAGGTGGAGGTGGAGAAGTTCAAATATCTGGGAGCAACAGTAACAAATATAAATGATACTCGGGAGGAAATTAAACTCAGAATAAAAATGGGAAATGCCTGTTATTATTCGGTTGAGAAACTTTTATCATTCAGTCTGCTGTCGAAAAATCTGAAAGTTAGAATTTATAAAGCAGTTATATTACCGGTTCTTCTGTATGGTTGTGAAACTTGGACTCTCTCTTTGAGAGAGGAACAGAGACTACGGGTGTTTGAGGATAAGATTCTTAGGAAAATATTTGGGGCTAAGAGGGATGAAGTTACAGGAGAATGGAGAAAGTTACACAACACAGAACTGCACGCATTGTATTCTTCACCTGACATAATTAGGAACATTAAATCCAGACGTTTGAGATGGGCAGGGTATGTAGCACGTATGGGCGAATCCAGAAATGCATATAGAGTATTAGTTGGGAGGCCGGAGGAAAAAAGACCTTTAGGGAGGCCGAGACGTAGATGGGAAGATAATATTGAAATGGATTTGAGGGAGGTGGGATATGATGATAGGGAATGGATTAATTTTGCTCAGGATAGGGACCAATGGCGGGCTTATGTGAGGGCGGCAATGAACCTCCGGGTTCCTTAAAAGCCAGTAAGTAAGTAAGTAAGTACTTGACTAGCCTCCTCCACTAAGGAAAATAGAATAGAAGGTAGGGGCCATTACACCCCTCGTGACGTCATCTGCCGTCATGGCTGGACTTTTAACATGCCCCGTACTATGGAAAGCAATGCACCGAAGATATTTATGACACTCATAAAAAGACCATTGTGATCACAAACACTTTTTCAAGTATTGTGGGCTCTTTAGACTTCGTTAAAACACTTATGTGAGGATATGAAAACAACACAGAATGATACTCTAAGAAGAATATTATTTTATTGTGCTCACATTACATACTTGACGATTTTCTTAATTTTCTTCGCTGTTCTACGGCTAGTTGTAGACGATTTACTTTTCTGTCCTTGTTGGCATTTGTTGAGAGCTTTCATGATGACCGAGTTGTGGAGTATCATTCAATAACTAATGGGTTGCGTTCAGTATATTAGCAGATGTTTGTGCAGACTGCCCATTACCTGTCACGTATATTTTGTCCCAGTTCGAATTCCGATCTTCACTTAATATCTGTTTAGTTGGGCTGGTCGGTATTAATCCATGCCAATGATTTTCTTCAATTTCCCTACTTTCCAGTTTGTGCCATAACTGCGGTTGCTTCATTTATTTTTCTCTTGACCATTCTTCTCCCTCACGATTGTAATTCCATCAGTTTCCCCATTCGTACGTTGTGCCTCATGTCTTCAGATTCCTCTGCTCTTTTGCATATTGATGTTCTCACTTCTTCGTACTTAATTCATATATTGGATTATCTTCATTTGGTTTAGAGAATTCTACGTCGTAGAATTTCCCATTGATTTTTAATTTGTCTTCATATAATTTTGCAAAGTGTCCATTCGCTCTTGCCGCCTTCATGATGGCTTCCTTTTATATTTGACATCGTAGCTGAGGTCATTTTCAACTCTCATTCCCGTTTCTCGCACTCTGTGTAAGTTCCTTAATATTTTTTCTTTGGTTACTATATTTGAGAATCTTATCACAATAGGTATTTTACATCCTAATCCGATTCTATAAGTCTCCTCGATGTCTTCTGCTCTTACCTCCAGTTTGATGATCTCGTAGCATACTCTGCGTACTGTCTCCCCGGTTTCTGTTGCGAATTCACGTCCCTTTTCCTCTACTCCGAAGAATAACAATTTCCTTTTTCTTTGACTTATTTCGTACTGCTTAATTTTCCTCTTCATTTGTTCTATTTCTTGTCTCAACAATTCAAATGTTAAATGTTATGTTTTATTTAACGACGCTCGCAACTGCAGAGGTTATATCAGCGTCGCCGGATGTGCCGTAATTTAGTCCCACAGGAGTTATTTTACATGCCAGTAAATCTACTGACATGAGCCTGTCGTATTTAAGCACACTTAAATGCCATCGACCTGTCCCGGGATCGAACCCGCAACCTTGGGCAAAGAAGGCCAGCGCTATACCAACTCGCCAACCAGGTCGACTCAACAATTCAATCTTCTCACTGTGTCCCTCTACGTTTGTCTTAGCTCTTTCAATCTCCTGTCTGTACTCGATTCATTATTAATTGTTCTTCCTTCATTATTAATTTAGATCTCCTTCTTCCGATCTACTAATTCTTTCGCCCCTGCTAATATCTCCTGTTGTACGCTCCTGTGCATTTTCACTGTCTTGGATTGAATCTCCTTCCGTAAGGGCAATGCCTCTCCACTCGCAACGTCAGAGCCGCGTCCGTTCACTACCAGTGCTTATTGACAACTGTGGCTTACAGTATATAATAATTAATTCCTGGCTCCATCTCTAGCAGTTCTGTACTCTGTTACTAGACCAGTGGCCCCCAGCCTTTTGAGTGTCACAGACACCGTAAGTCTCATGTTTCATTTTGACGGACCCTCTAAAATGTTTTGCATATTTTAGGCCCAAAAAACGTGTTCTACTCATATTTTTGCATAATCTAGTGAAGTAAGATCCTTAATAAATCTGTAGAGAAATTAAATTTCGGTGTTAGCTTTTGAATATGATCTGAAGTTGCATAGGTAAATACAAATGTGATATATTTTATGCTATCCTAGCATTATAAACAGGTTGTTATTACGTATTATTGTCGTACATCCAATATCGTTCGAAATTTGCTGACTATAGCACGCGTGCTAATAAAAGCAATGACGTATTCGCTATGACGTAATACCAGAACGCTTGCTATCTTGCTTACCACTTCTACGCGCGACGTAACAAGAAATAAAATGCAGGACAGAAGGTAACATATAATTTATTTCCAATATTTAACACTTTTGTAATATCACATAAAACAGTTCTGTGGTTTAGAGAAACTATCTATAGCCTATTAACAAAATAAAGGAACATTTGTAACATAGCCTGCAAGGTCATCCATTTCTCTTTATTCAGTGTCACTGCCAGGCGCAACTTATCGATACGAACACCTAAGACTGTCAGCTGTGGATCCCGAATTTCTTTCATAATTTATTTCCTACAGTTTATAATGCTAAGATGCCGTAAAGTGTTGTATCCAACTGGAGGATAATCTCATTATGACACTCACTAGCGTTCGTATGAAAAACATGCACTCATGCCATAATCATCAAGATAATCCACTTGCTGCATAAATAACTATTACGTTGCATGACATTTCCTGAGAAAAATGAATTTAGTTTTATATTTACCATAAGGTTTTTAATGTGATGGTTGTTATCGCATTACAGCTGTCACGTCTAGGGCTGCCGTATTTCCCGGGATCTCCCGTATTTGGCCCTAATTTTAACCCGTATTTTTCTTCTTTTCGAGCATATTCCTCTCTTATTTTTGCATAATGTACGAATCATTATTCTAAGCATTTGATTTTGCCCTGAATGATTGTTTATATGATGAATTTTGTTGTTCAAGAGATATATTAAAATGTGCAGTCTTTTTAGAAGTAATGCTAGCTATAAATGGGCTTTAGTGCCATCACTTTAAAATCAAACAATATCAGTATTATGAATTTAGAAAAAAACTGGCTTTTGTTCCAAGCATACCAAGTAGTAATGCTCATAGAAAGGGGGTGTTTTTTCCTCATGAACAATAATTGGACAGATGTTCGGAAGAGAAGCACGACACATCTAATCAAATCACAGTGGGGAAACTGCAATTTACGTCAACTATTACGAAATCTGTCTCAAAATACTCTTAATTTAAGTCTAGTTATGGAAGTGTAGAAAAAAATCGTTTTTAGTAATTGAACGGAATAATCTGTCAATTTACTATGTGAAATTCTGCCGATTCCTTAATTTCCCGTATTTTCTTTAAAAAAGTTGGCAACCCTAGTCAGTTCTGAGAAGTCTGTTTCAATTGTAGGTAAGTCTAGCTCAACATTAAATGTACTTCTATATTTGTTTTTCAAGAAGACCAAAGTAGAAAATGTATAAGTAGGCAATTGACATTTAAATATTGTATTGTAATTCGAAAACATCGGGCCCCATGATGGTGCATGGAACCAAGATTACATAAGGTTAGTTGTAGGAAACCATTTTTAAGCTGTACTCAGAAGTTAATTCTAACAGCTTCTTTTGTTTGTCCAACAAACTGTTTTTCTTTTTTTCACCAAGAAAGTGTTTTCACTCAGTTTTTTTTTCGGTTAGAAGAAGAAAAATACTTAATTAATTTCAATGCTAAATAATCAAGTTATTCTTTATACTTTCTGCGATATCGAACAAGAGTTCATCATTATTTGTTGCTAGAAAGTTACTTCGAGTAGGAAATCAATCGAATTCTCTACTGCCAACTCAGCGATACAACAAGTCTAACTTCTTTACTCTTGCTTCAATTTATCCGGAACGGTGAACACATAAAATTGAACACTGCAAAAAGAATTTATACAAATTAAAAATCTAAAAATATCAGATAGGTATGCAAGATTTGGGAGCCAAGAAAAGTCCCTCAAGCGATCTCTCTTCTGTTAAACCCTGCCTGTCAGAAGTCTGACACAAGCAAACAAATAGTCCCAAAATCTGAAAAAAATCAAAGAACATGTTAAAGTTAAGTTTAATCAGTGATGCGGCTCGTGACTTTTCGTCTTGGGTGTGCATTTTTTTCATTTTTTTTAAATATTACTAAACATTTAAATAAGCATACATGAAGAATTACTACAATATTACCTCTTAAACATTTATCAAAGAAAACAATAGTCCGTAGCTTTAGTATGGATGCTTGCATGAAAAGTTCACCCTTTTCTCTTTTACTGCGAACTTATCCATTTTTTTCTCATTAAAATTCTGGATGACCCTCAAGTTTATCATGGCCAACGCACTAAGTCTATCCTCAGACTTCGTACAAAATAACCTATTTGTAACTTCACACCCTCAAATCCAAGAGTTTTTAATGTACATAGGCATTACATTTTCGATTCAGCTCCCTGCCTTTGCACATACAGGTACTACTTTGTAGGCCTGCTAAATGTATCAATGGTTAAGTCTTCCATTATTTTTAGTAATCAATTTTTCTTCTGTAATTAATCTAGAGAAATTTATATTTTTCACTTTCATAACAGAAACTTATAAAACACTTTATCATTACAGCACAATAGTGAATAATTATTAACAGACTCCTCATTCTTCCGAAAACAACTAGTTGCTGCTAATCTGCACATCCCAATGTCGTACGAGAGTAATAAATAATATTGACATCTCCTCTCAAGACAGCCGACACGGTTGACAACTTTCATTTTACTTAAAACAGAATTTAGTAATAGAAAATCTCTAATATAAAATAAATAAATAAATAAATAAATAAATAAATAAATAAACATATACATAAAAAAACCACTCTATAAACAACTCCCACATAAAAAATCTATGGTTCCAAAGCAAATGTTTCGTGAAAGTGACAATTTGGCATATCTGATTAAGGGTTGTTAATTGTGATAAATAAAAACACCGGTCATCTTACATCTGTAAGTTTGTATGAATAAAAGTGTATTAATATTCTAAATACAGATTCGACTAATGAAACAAATTCTTTTTATTGAACTATTCACACTGGTGACAGGGAAGTCTGATATGAGAAATACAAATATTTGAGAAAGAGCAAATTTCCTTCAGTGCTCCAATTTCACATTTAAAATTTCTGTTTGGAGCATGTTGTCACAATTTCAAGAACTTGTTTTTCTTCTTCTATAAATCGCCACTCTGCACAACTAAATTTCAGGTTTACCATATCACAATGTTCAGCTTTTACTGTTTCCACTCTCATCATTACATTAATATGTCATTCATGGTACTCAATACATGCTCCACTAACACGTTTGAACTGCTACTCATATCTCTGAGACACCTTCATCCTGAAAATATTTATATAGTTTCCTAAAACCTGTCAAAAATGTTCATGTCTGCCCCGCCAACCTGCCAGCCACCATCTCCGCTCCACCAGACAGCCATCATGCCACACCGGGCAGCCACCATCTCCGCCCCTCCAGCCAGCCATCATGCCACGCCGGGCAGCCAAAATCTCTGCTGCTCCACCCAACCATCATGCCACGCCGGGCAGCAACTATCTCTGCTCTTCCAGCCCACCATCATGCCACACCGGGCAAGAAAAATCTCTGCTCCTCCAGCCAACCATCATGCAACGCCGGGCAGCCACCATCTCTGCTCTCCCACCCACCACCTTGCCACGCCGGCAAGCCATCATCTCTGCTCTTCCAGCCAGCCATCATGCCACGCCGGGCAGCCATCATCTCTGCTCTTCCAGCCCACCATCATGCCACGCCGGGCAGCCACCAACTCTGCTCCTCCACCGAACCATGATGCCACGCCGGCAAGCCATCATCTCTGCTCTTCCAGCCAGCCATCATGCCACGCCGGGCAGCCATCATCTCTGCTCTTCCAACCCACCATCATGCCACGCCGGGCAGCCATCATCTCTGCTCTTCCAGCCCACCATCATATCACGCCGGGCAGCCACCATCTCTGCTCTTCCAGACCACCATCATGCCACGCCGGGCAGCCACCATCTCTGCTCTTCCAGCCCACCATCATGCCACGCCGGGCAGCCATCATCTCTGCTCTTCCAGCCCACCATCATGCCACGCCGGGCAGGAATCATCTCTGCTCCTCCAGCCAACCATCATGCAACGCCGGGCAGCCACCATCTCTGCTCTCCCACCCACCATCATGCCACGCCGGCCAGCTATCATCTCTGCTCTTCCAGCCAGCCATCATGCCACGCCGGGCAGCCATCATCTCTGCTCTTCCAGCCCACCATCATGCCACGCCGGGTAGCCACCATCTCTGCTCCTCCACCGAACCATCATGCCACGCCGGGCAGCCATCATATCTGCTCTTCCAACCCACCATCATGCAACGCCGGGCAGCCATCATCTCTGCTCTTCCAGCCCACCATCATACCACGCCGGGCAGCCAACACGTCTCCTCCTCCAGCCAACCATCATGCCACGCCGTGCAGCCACCATCTCTGCTCCACTCTCAAGCCAGTATATTGCCCATTAACCTGACATACTTATGTCCGAAATGTAACGACTGGGACATTATTGATTGACGGAATTTTAAATGGAGATAGGCATTATAAACATCCTATGTTTCAGAACATTGTAATATGATACATGATTCAAAATGCTGCATCTTGTGCTCTTCCAATAAATTTGTTTCATATTAAGTGGTAACCCAGTAAGAAAATAAAGAATCATAGAAGACAAATGACTAAGTTTGCCCTTCTTATGGATTCCATGAACTGTACTACAGCTGCAGGATTCGCCATAAACGCGAACGACTCACTCCAGTAGTTGAAGATATTCTACGGGTGCTCAGCCGTGAACTCCGTTGTACCATTTGCAGTCCGTTTCCCCGTAAATTCATATCAATGTGCACTGGATACTCTGTATATTCGATAATCTCATTTTTTTAATTCTTTTATATAAAGTTACAACAATTTCAATTTATCACAATTTAATGCATGGTAATCTCATTGAATGTTGACGTATATATTTCAAGACTAATTTTGATTTATTACCATTTAAATATTTTGAATGCCTGCTGGTTGAATGTGCACACAATCCCCAGAAGGGCTACGCTCTGCCGGATGAAGTGGAATGAGGTCTGGTCTGGTTGTCCTGACCGTACAATAGAACATCCCCGGTTGAGAGTTACTGCTATAATTCTCTGCGTGCGCACTGTGGAGTGGTGGGGATACTCGCTTCTTTCAAGCTCACAGGTCGTCCTGTATACAGGCAGCTCAACTTGTCAATTGTAGCCTAATAAAATATTGTGTTTGACTGCTTGTGAGAGTGAATTTACTGTGTTTATATTTTATTAGAGTTCATAGTTGTGTGCCAGCGCAGGTGAACAATTTAAATTGCTTATTTAATGTTAACAGCACTAAGAAATTTATGTATACTGTAAATAATATTTTGCAATAATCATTCTCTTCTCCCCCACTAGAAGAGAAATAATTACATAATATTGAATAGGGGTAGACCTACCCCGCCACTTCCGAATTTAGTGCAACAATATAAAACAAAAATCGGACAATACACTAGACATTTCTCTATTTCACAATATGAAGATGTAGAATGGTTAGCAGATTGTGAAATTTAAAACAGGTTATTTTGCTGGCCATGCTTATTGTTTTCTAACAAAAATGAGGTTTGCAGTAAGTATGGATTTGCTGAATTAAATCACTTGTGTAGTGCACAGCAAAGACATTCAAAATCTCAAACTCACGTACAATGTATCCTGCAAACAGTGAATTCATATGCAAATCTGACTTTCAGGTAGAAGCTCCTGTGAAGTAGGCTTGAATACTTTCAAAGGAAAAATTGTTCCGGGGTCGAGTATCGATCCCGGGACCTTTCGCTTAACGCACGACAGAGTTACCCCAGGAACCATACACGACACCGTCACAATTCTTTACTTTATATCCACACAATTTAAATGGGGATGAGTTGAGTAGATATAATGAGAAGAATTGTGACTGTTCGTGTGTGGTTCCTGGGGTAGCTCAGTCGGTAGAGCATTCGTACGCTAAGCGAATGGTCCCGAGATCGATACCAGGCCACGGAATAATTTTTTCTTTGAAATTATTCCAGTAAATTGATACTTTACTTGATGATCAACGAAGAACTGATACCAATAAATACAACGAAGAGGTAAAGAAAAATAGAGCTGTATTAATACGAATCATTGACGCTATTTGTCTTCTAGTAAACAGGAGCTCTCTCTACGGGGACATGACGAATCATAGTTCTTTGAACAAAAGGAATTTTTTAGAATCTTTTAATGTGTTAAAAAATATGGTTTACTTTTATATAACTATCTAAATTCATCCATCATGTTTCCAGGAACTTCTCCATTGATTCAAAATGATACCATAAAAGCTTTACTGATGTAGAAAAAGAAGAAATAGAAAATGAAATTAACTCAGTTTCATTTGTACTTATAATATTTGATGAAACTTCTGATATTGAGAACAAATCTCAACTATCTACAGTTCTCCGCTATGTCTATGAAAGATTCTTGGGCTTTGTAGACGTTAGTGCTGATAGAACAGCAGATGGTTTATTTACTCACGTAGTGACGAGTAGTTAATGAATTTGAATTTTCTACTGAACTCGTGCGACTATAGACCAATTATAAATTTTTGACACAACACCCATACTCCAGGTACAGCATATGCCACTGGATGGAACCCTTCGATTGGGAAAACGTCGTCTCTGGTGAACAGCAGCCAATACACAAAATCCATACGCAAAAAGCATGTCTACATATTAACTATGCGAATACACGAATGACATCGCAAGACTGAAACAAAACACAGCACTGCAATATTGCAACAGCAATGTACTCAACTATAATCCCGTATACTGAAGAATTTAAAGCAATGTAAACACAACACAACAACAGTAACGGAAATGGACACAACTCAACAGAATTAAATGTTAAATGAACGTGTATTCAGTTGCAAGGCCTTGCGGTACCCAGATAGTGTCGTGTGCACATGATATCAATAACAAGTCAAGTATAGTACACGGAACCGCAAGATGTTCCAGTATTTCTCCCCAACCGTTAGCCTTCGGACATAGGTATATCAGGTTAAATCGATGCAGTTTAACCAAAACTACATTGTCCTGAAGTATTTTACATTTTTCCTGAGACACTCTGTGTATAATTAAAATGATTAAGGAAAAAAGGGCCATACGTTGACTGATGAGAGTAATTATGGGCGATTGTAAGAGAAACATATTATATGAACATATATCTTATTCTCAACTTTTTGGAGAAAACTAATCGAAACCATGACGAACGGGAACATTGTATGTATTTATGTATTTATTTACACTGCAAGTGGGCAAGCACCCGGTGGCAGTGGTATACACAATATAAACAATACACATAAAAATGATAAGCAATACACAATAAATTTACAATACACAATAGAATTATACAATACACAATACAATTTTGTACACAATACAATAAGAATACACAATACAATTTAACACAATAATAATAATACATAAATAAAATACCTAATTTTACATTACAACCTACATAATTATGTATAGGCCCTACACAAGCTTCAATAGTCTTTCACTTTATTCTCATCTCACTCTCTGTAGTGGCACTATGACACATTTCACTGACACACTATAACACATTTCACTGACACTATAGAACATATTTCATTGACGCTATAAATTATCACTGATCGGAACTATTCACTGCACTGTAAAACCATAACTCCACTGACTCACCTCGCTTCACTGATACAACAGTTCAAATAAGTCAAATAATTACACCCTTATGCATACCGTACTTATAAACAGAACTACATTTAAACTAAACATTTCTAGTCTAAGGCCCTCTTACACCCTATTTTTAAATAATTTACAATTCAACCCAAGGAAGTAGCTCGTCAGGCTAAATAAATACATGTCACCTTAAAAAAATTAAATGTTAAATGTCACCTTAATTTTAATTTACACTTGATACACAACTTTTCAAATTATTCTTGAAACTCCTTAAGGAAGGACAGCCCTCAAAGACCGCTGCAGGTAGGTCATTCCAATCATTTATAGTTCTATTTAAAAATGAGAATTTACCTACATCCGTTTTCTGTTTCCTACATTTGATTTTAAAATCATGATCGTTCCTACCATAGTAGGTTGGTTTTTCTAACAGAGCCGTTATGTCTACCCATGCTTTCTGACCTAGATGTGCTCTATACAATGATGTTATGCTAGTTTTCCTACGTCTGTTTTCCAAAGTTTCCCATTTAAGTTCTTTTATCGTATCGTTTCCATCTTCTCTTTTACCTTTAACAAATTTAGCTGCCCTATACTGGATTCTTTCTAAGGAATTTATCTTATATATTCTATAGGGATCCCAACATGTAGTTCCGTATTCCATTAACGGTCGCACTAACGTTAGATATGCTATATCCCTCGATATGAGGCTAGCTTTTCTCAAGATTCTCATAATAAAGTGAAGTGCCCTCCATGCTTCACCCGTAACATTATCAACATGCTCTCTCCAAGAAAGTTTGGAGTTTAAATACACTCCTAGGTATTTACAACATTGTACTTGCGGAATTACAACACCACTGAATTCGTAATTAAGACTAGTTTCCTCTCGGGTTTCACAAAATGTTATAGATTTACTTTTAGAACCATTTATTTTCATCCTATGTATTAACGCCCAGTTATAAATTTTATTCAAGTCTGTTTGAATAGCCTCTACATCTGAATTATTTCTAATCTTTCTATAGATAATGCAGTCATCTGCAAATAGCCTCATATTTGATGTAATATTCTGGCATAGGTCATTACCGTATATTATAAGGAAGCACAGCAGGTGATTGTAAATTAAAACATCGTTACTTGTATTTTGTGCATAAGTATCCATTTCTCTCTACACGGAACATCTTCAAAAATGCAACTGTCAACCTCTGTGCACTTTGCAGCTCGATGCCGTGTTGCTCGTTCAAACATTCCTTAATGTGACCACAAGCATTTAAAATGCACGCAATAAAATGCTCCATTGTTTCCACTTTGCGCTTGTAAAGAACGGTCTTTAATCAACTCCACAAACAATTATGTAATGCTGTAAGTTCGGGTGACCGCGGTGGTCAAGAAATGACACCAGCGAGACTGATCCAATGTCCAGGATAGGTTTCGCTGAGATAACAGATCATTGGCCGGTTGGAATGTGCAGGGGATCCATCTTGTTGAAAGTATATACCAGCTCGTTTTGCTAAAGGAACATCCTCCAAGTATGCTGGTAACACTTTTTTTCAGGAACTCAGGATAAAGTGCTCCGTTAAGACTATTGCCTAAAATAGCTGGACCAATAGATTTGCCATCTTTATAAAGACTACCACATCACACGTTAACTGCGAAACGACACTGAAAATTACTGCCGACAGTAGCGTAAGAATTTCCATCTGCTCATAGGTGATAGTTTCGCACGATATTGATTCCGTTATTATTAAGTGTTGATTCATCTATAAACAAAATGTGTGGAATCAATCGGTCATTAGCAATAATAGAATTCCAGAATCACCTCCTTGATGATGCTGCACTGTTCTATACTGTGCGTCACACTCGTGTTTGTCACCAACTCTTCTAGAGCTAGTAGTGAGACTGCGTTCAATTATTTGAAGAACTTTCTCCACTTCATTTATATCTTGCTGGCCCTGTCGTTCAGATAAAATATGAACACTGTGAAGAGTACTATGTACATGCAATATGTCAAAACACCCTCTTAAACACCTTTCTATCAGATAGGGGAGACTGTTTTACCTTCAGCCATAGCCCTCTCCGATCCCATACTCTTTCAGCCTTGGCAGTTTCCCTTTCCTTTATGGCGGTTTGGGTATTACAAGAACTTACAAATGTTGCCGCTTGGAGCGCTGAATACCGACTGTTGTTTTGTCGGCGCGGTGTAGAGTTTTGTACGGATGCATGTTACCACGCGGATGTGCAGTATTTTTTTTCGTGGTACCGAGTCTTTATTTTTTGTTCAGTGGTATTGTTAAATTGAATTTTAAGTGATATTATTTCATTGTGTTGGTGAATGTAATGTTATGTGATTATTTTTAAATGTGTTGGCGAATTTAATCTTCCACAAGGTAAGCAATGATACTGGCAGACAGCATAATCTCTGTTTTATATAGGCTTAAAAAATGTAGCTCTTATTAATCATCATGCAATGACGTTTAGTAATTTTTTATATTATTGTAGTAGAAGACCTCGATTAAATAAGAGGCGCTAGGAATCAAAACACTTTGTGTCCACAAATCAAAACTTTTCAGGAGAGTCGAAAAACTAAAAGCTCCAACACTTCTGATAAATTTAAAGTTTTTAAAGCAATAACTTAATTAGAATTGTACACAAAATTAGGTAGTACTATTGTGCAAAATCAAAAAAATTATCCAAGCGTAATACTTATATATGACGTTTTGAAAATCATGGACTTAATTCGTTTTCTTCCGAAATTACGGACTGAAATGGTTTTGTTACAAACATATATTCAAAACACTCATTTAAGTGGATTTTTTAAAATTGTGGCCACATTCCTTTCCAAAGACTCTTATACAAATACAAAGTTAACTTTAATGACGATTATTAAATTAAGTTTACCTGTTTTAGCAAGCAACATAGGATGACAATTTAATTTATTAAATTTAACCGTCATTGTTCAGTTTAGTTCAGTCTCAGATTATTGATAAGCGAGGTTCTTCTTCCATACACTCACACTCCACTATTTCATCCTCCTCACACTGATCTTTGTTGCAACAACTTTTTATATCCAACAATTTCTCTGCTTTTATTTTATTCCTTAGTGGTACTAAGCCTGGGTCAATCCTCTCATTATTTTCAATGGCATGATCTCCCTTAGGTAGTGACACTGGACATTTACTTAGGTCAATCATTGTGTAAGTATACTCCAATTTCACATTGGTGTAATGTTTGCTTCCTTTCATTACTTTCCTGAGTCTCTTTTCATATCACTTATGCCAACTGGTTTTTTTACGTAGCCTAATCGCACAGATCTCTGAAATTGTGAATATGCTACTACTTACTCAATATATGAACGACACCGACTGTACCGTAAATATCATGATATTCTTTTGTTGTCAGTATTTCAGAATGTTTCCTGAGGTTTTTCTCCAAAATACCAAACATCCGGTTTGTTTGTAAAAAGGAATGCCCTCGCACAGAAAAAGTGATACATATTTCCATCAAGGAATCTGGAGATTTATTCAACAACCACCAATACAAAGCATGGACAACAAGTGCATTTCGATTTTGACCAGCGCAATCGTCGGAGAAGAGTCTCAGGAGGGAAATGTTTTTTTCTTTGAAATTATAATTTGTTAGGAAATAAGACAGAGCAGAACTAACTTTAATCGCCCCTCTTTTTGCCTGGTTTTCTGTCCAGCAGTAAAAAGTTGGGAAATGTGTTATCAATGTGAGTAATGTACAAAGCATAGTAAGAAAGCTGTGGTGCGTAGTGTGCCTCCCCAATTGCAATATATTACAACATAAACATTTTATAAACCTAATATCACATAACTGAAATAATACCCCAAGCGCACTCTTCCTTCAAAAGCAACTTTCAATTCTAATCCTGTTCAATGTTCCAACAAATTTCATAAATAATGTACTACATATTTACCTCAGTAATATGATTAAAATCATGAAGACAATATTATCAGTGCACTTGTAGAATAAGGGTTAGCACGATGATCGCGAACGCAGGTAGCCCGGGTTCGATTCCCGGTCGTGACAAATTACCTGGTTGAGGTTTCTTCCGGGGTTTTCCCCTCAACCCAAAATGAGCAAATGCAGAGTAACTATCAGTGCTGAGCCCCGGACTCATTTCACCGGCATTATCACCTTCATTTCATTCAGAAGCTAAATAATGTAAAATGTTGATATATCATCGTAAAATAACCCACTAAAAGAACTTTCAGTGAATAAAATATTTTCCCTCACTCGCATGTGTACAGAGAATTCCTAAGGAGACCGGTCTACAGTGCAGTGGGCCGAAACGCGAATCAAGCGGACCAAGATTAACTTTGGTCATCCTCGTGAAAGTGAATTTTATTGATGATATAGTATTGTAAACATAAAATACTGAATCTTCATAATCTGTAATCAAAACTACTATAAACAGCGACATATTAGCACCATGTAAACGTAAAGTAGGACCTGCAGGCAACTGGCCTTGCATATAGTGCGAGACAGCTATGTGTTTGACAATGTGAAGGACTAAATGTTACATTTATATTGCCAGTTTCAGCTTAACTGGCATATAGCATGTTTTAACATAATATTGAATGGAAAACAGAAATTCGTCTGTGCATGCTGATGACTGACAATCGTTGAAGAAAAATAATAACTTTATGTTTACTAAGAATATTGATTCAGTTTTTTAAAATTAACGGGTCGGAACGAATTCAGGAAACAGTTTTGTTATAGTTATGTAAGAACTCTTTAAATTAGGAACTTTGAACTGTTATAGCTCCGAAATCCTTTCACCGAATGATCAAAATCATGGTGTTTATTTTAGTGCTGGGAAGTTAAAATTTATATTGACATATAAACAGATTTTCTTACTTTTTATGGAAGTGGAGAAATTTAGATTCTTCCTTATTAAGACGCCTTTGTACACGGAAAAATATTTTAAAAATATATGATTAGATTCCTCATTGAAAGTACAAATAAACACATATTTTTTACTGGTGGCACGTTGATAAGGAAGTACTGAAAATATCAAATAAACAAATAAATAGTACGCGCGTGATCTAACCAGCTGACTGTGAGGAGGGAGCTAGCTGAGGCAAGCATGGCCAGGAGACATAAACACGAGAAGTGTCGTCTAGCAGCTAACTATATTACAGGTTTTCATAAACATAGGAGTAAAATGACAAAAGAAAGAAGACTGCATCCAAACATTTACTCATCAAATGTCATTTTTTGCTGTGGACTTCCACGCCCCCTTTTGCAGAAGAATATGTTTTTGTCACAAGTTTTTATTTGGAGACAGGAATGCAGGCATGTGTCGACAAAGTCCCTTGTACTGTGCGTTCGAATTTGAGCACCAGCTTCTTAGCTGACGTAGCAGAATGTTACTGTGGTCAAATTCGCTGCTGACCACTGAAATAATTCAAACGGAGTAGCGATTTGTTTATGAATTGGACGTTGAAGACTGGCTCTGGCTGCCTGTCGTTTTATTGTTCCTCCAATTCCGTCACACGTCCCTTTCCATGAGAAGTAGCAAAGAAGTGCCACTCTGCCTTTATGCCAAACTCTTCTTCATGGTAGCACAGATTGATAAAGTTCTTTCTGTTTTTATATTGAGAAGGAGCACCGTCATTGAAATAGAATATTTTCTCCACCTTGTCATAAGCTTGCTTCTGTTTCAAAAATTTAATTGCTTTCGAAAGAGGTGGACTGCAACAGTATCATGTTTCAGGCAATCGGATATAACTACAGCAGAGTCATAGTTCAGTGTCATAGTTCATATGATAAACAACAAAAGAATGTACCGTTGCCTTATTGTTGTTCCAATGGAAACCAGGTACTTAATATTGAATAATGAAACCATAATTTTCAGAGAAGTCTAGTGTAACTAGAAAATCCCAATGCTTTACATTAATTTTTGTTTCTTTATAAAACATTCTCTTTTGCCTCGCAATGAATGAATGTTCTTTGAATGCCTCTGCCTTTCTAACTTTCCAATTAACACATTTATAAATTCATCTCTAGACGTTTCCAGGCTTTCTAATGTTGTTTTGTCTGTAGCTACCCACTGTTTACATGAAATTGAGTCTATCAAAGCTTCATCAAAAACAGACAGTGATTGTGTTTCTAAATCTAATGTTCCGGGACACTCATCACACTTATCAAATAACATGACGGTTGTGGTGTACTGCAAATGATTCTTAGTAGGATTTTATAGGTAGGCACAATTCTCCACTTTTGGTTAGCTCTAGGAGTTTTGCATCATCTATCATTCTGCTTCTCAGTCCACTTTTTCCTTCCCTCATGCCCAAGGAGGTTTCACGAGATACCGAATGACCTATAAATACAGCCCTGTTAGTTGTGTTGCCTGAAGTACTCTAATACTGTAGGTGCTTCGGGCAAGCAGATTTACAGTCCAAACCCCTGATGAGTCGGCAACTTCTCTGCTTTTGGTGTGCAGCGGAACGATCTAGTCTGAAGACGAAAGCTTCGAATCACGACATATCGAAAAACGTAGGCTAAATAAACAAAGCTTTTTATTTTTGTGATTCCGCCGACTTAGCTCTTTGATAACGCATTTGCCTCCAGACTAGCCGGCGCGGGTTCCATTTCCGGCGGGTCAGAAATTTTCCTCTAAAATTTGTACCTCCGGACTAGGGGAGGTGACGGCGTACAACTTTTTACCCCTAGACCAGTCGTCGGCAAATGTTAACGTAGGCGATGTCATATCAAACGCAGCCCGTCTTGCAAGACAAGCTGTGGTAGAAAGCAGTAGGCTGAGGTTAGGAGAGGACTGAACCTCGGCCGTATAGTCTGGAAATAATTAACCGAACTACGGTGAAATCTGGTCCTCCATCATAAGTTGCAATTTGCAATTGCTCAAATGAATGTAGATCCGTCAATCGGAGGCGCGCTTTACATTTTAACGGGTTTCATTTTTGAAAAAATTGCTCACATATATATTTATGTCGAGCCGAACATTGAAATAAACCTAGCACAAAATGATCTAAGGACTATATTTGGAATTGTAGTGAATTTTCGGGAATTTTTTTTAATCTGAGCAATTTTCCCCTCATTTAGGCTTCTTTGCAAAGTTTCAAAATTTTATAATAACAAAACATTATATTCGGCAACGCTCTTTCTTAATCAGTTTAATATTATGGAAAAGTACAAGTGACAATGGAGTTTTGTATAATGCCTCTTTGTGGTGCTAATATGAAACCCTTTAAGTACTTTAGAACATAAACGTATTAAATTTTCTTCCTGTGCACAACAAAATAATTTCTCTTCCTATTCTTCTACAATTATTGGTTTTGATGCACTCTTTACGTTTAAAACAGACATGCTGATCGCCAGTTACAACTACTTGTCTATCCTGCAAAAGTCTGACAAACTGCCGCTTGCCGACCGCTGCACTAGACTGTGCACCAATAAGCCTTGATGCTATTCGACAGGAGTAGGCTACGTGCCGGTACCAGTTTTCCCTTCTCTTTTCCTCATCTCCATCACCATCATCACTCATTCCCTACACTGCACTAACATGAACACTTACATTATACCCTAGTACACAACAAAATTGTCCACAGTTACACATCTTACATAGCGTGGCCGGCCGAAGTGGTGTACAATTTGAAAATTGATTACAGTCCTGCCATCTTTGCGTAATATGTGGAACCTGAATCACGCAATTGAAGTGGGTAGGCATTGGATATACACACATTTCGTTATTGTGTACCCTTTATTTACACAATATGTTTAAAATAACTTCCCAGCTGTTTTGCACAAAGCACTAAATGTCTCACAACGTTTTCTTGCACCCTCGACAGCATGAAGGGAGAGATATTTTCACTTGCTTACCTAATTCTTACCACAATATGATCCCTGTTTTCGAGTAGAGTTCCGTAAATATAACCCATTTTGCCCCACTAAAAGAAATCCATGGACTTGAAATCCGGCGATCTTGGTGGCCACTCACGTAAAGGAATGTTAAGACCAATTCACGGACAATATTAGTTTCTATTTAAAAAGTTTGAACAGGTGGTCTTGTTCCGTGAGCTGGATGACCATCGAGTTGCAAGATAATACTCGGTCATATATTAAGAGAGACATAATCGAATAAGACACCAAAATGCTGGGTCACAAAGGCCGAATACAGTGGGCCGTTACTGTTTCCATCGATAAAATAGGCTCAATAATCTGGTCGTTTATGATATCTCTCGTAACATTGATGAGAAAGCGGTCTTGAATGTGCACCTGCTTCCTACTCTGTGGATTGGTGTCTACGTAGTGGTGTTATTTGCGATACTAGTGTTCTACTGCGAGCGAAGTAATAACCTCAATAAATCCCCTGCCGAAGCAGTATGAATCTGGGAGTTTAGACTCAATATGTATGCTTTTCCTAAGCACCTATTATTTTAGGCAACCCAAGTTACTGAGCTGTTACACTGTGTGCATCTCTATTTTTGTAATACCTACTTGTTCCTGACATGCAGTCATATTTAATGTTTTGAATTAAAATTAACATTTTTTTTTTTAAGAATTTCTTATGTCTTAATTTTTTGTCCATCAATGTGTAACCCGCAAAGTACTTTAACGGCTTCCTTTCCTGGCTGCAGTTTTACATTTTCGATCCTTCCGCAATATCCAGATCTCACTGCTGGTAGAACATCACTCTGTCTACCTATTTACTATCTAATCTGCCCAAAGCACGTCGTCTTGTTCCATAAAATCAATTAAACAATATCTTTATTCTGTCTGCAATATCCGAATTATTTTCTTTAGTACGATACACCATAAGAATTTGAAAGTAACTAATTGTTTCAATATTTCATTATGCAATTCAATTTTAACCTGTAACACTTTCGATCTGATAAAATAAATCTTTTTTTTTGCTAATATCTTCATAATAAAATCACTGACTACTACATTCAATCGATATATTGTTTTGTCAATCATTTTTATTCCAACTAATTATCACTTGATAATTTGCAACCTGTAAAATGCACTCCACTATGAATAAAATATTAAGTCATCGTTAAACATATTTTGTCCAGATATACGTTGAGATTGTGTGTGTGTGTGTGTGTGTGAGATTGTGTCCGTGTGTGTATCCAATGCCTACCCACTTCACGTACGTGATTCGGGTTCCTCATATTGCGGATAGATGGTAGAACTGTGAGCCAGTTTTTGTGAAAAAAACACCTTTGTCTAACTCACTGTTTTCTTTCTATCACCTCACTTTTACCATTCGGGATTTTAAAACAATATTTCAATTCTTTAGTAAAGGCTTCGTATAACACTAACTGAGACGGGACCCCATGGTTAATCCCTATTTCCATAATATATTACAGTCAAATCTATCATCAAAAGCCTTGTTATACTCTATAAAAGCGAAATAAATTCATAAATTAAATCGTCGTCTTTTCAGTGTGATGGTGAAAATATAATCTAAGTATGATCTCATCTTCTTAAACATATCATCAACTTCTAATACTACCAAAGGTGTCAGCCTAAGGAAACGTAACCGTCGTACCAACTTATGAAAATTATCGTACTTCAGCATACAATTGTCGTAGGCTCCATTTCTCATCTTACTTTTTTTGTACACAGTACGTCACAAACACATTTCAGTCAACACCTACAACAATTATCACAGAAATATAAAATTCCGTTCGACTTAGTGCTCGATCGTACCTCGTACATTCATTCATAGTGTTTTGCCCAAGGGAAGATCTTTCATTGCAAACCCAGCATCCTCCAATTTTTCCTGTTTTCTTTTTACCGCGGAAAGACTCGCATATTATGTTTGCAATTTCTTCAGGTAAGATAAACGTGGTAGCTTCCCGTTGCTTTCCGCACACCACTCTCTCTATTTCGCACCTTAAAAGATTCCAGAGGCTCCAATGGGGAGGTGAGGAGAATGGGTTTGACTAATTAGACCCTCCAGACTTCAGCGAAATTCACCACAATGTTTAAATACCAGTTCTATTAGGATTTTTGACACAATCAGAGACAGGTAAATGCTAATTAGCCTTTACTACACCTCATACAATAGTCAAAATAGTCGTATGCATAAGACTATAGCCATACATATGGAGAAGGGGTAAATTAGGTCGAAAATAACATCCTTTCCCTAGACGTGTGGACCAAGCGCTGCCCAAAGTGGACTCGGACAAATTCACGCTATAGGAGATCGTTTTTTTTTTTGTGTCAAACGCTGCACATGACACACGAAAAAAATTATTATTTTAAAAAATAAAAATAAATTTGAATACTAAATGGCATTCGAAAATCCTCCACTATCAACGTTAACTCTCGCTATTTTATTAATTTTTGTGTTTTCGTTTTGTAATTATTACCGAATTAAGTTGTTAAAATTTTATTCGGTATTTTAAAGATACAAGGGAAAGGTATGATTGATGAAAATAGGGCTGAAGTACTTCCGGTGATTTCGGAAGTGAAAATCGTTGCGGTTTTTGTGGAGTTGCAATTGAGGGCTTTGCTGGAAGAAAGGCGGATAGACCTATACGCCCTTCTTTGGGAAAACGGTTTAAAATGTAATGAATAATTATAGTAGCGAAATTTTGTTTTAATTGTACTGTACAGATCTCCAGGATAGGGCTGAGTGCGTGTATAACATTTTATTCAGGTGCGTTTTAAAATCTTAGATTGCATGTATCTCAATTCGCCATATTGACGTATACGCCATTTTTTCGGCAAACCCCTCAATTGGTCATATATGCACAGCATAACGTTAACCTAAACTTACCAAACCTAACCTGTTACAGATTCGTACATGCAAGGTATTTCCATCATATCTTTAAAATTACCCTTTTTTCTTGTTAATTTTTGTTTTTATATTAGGCCTATATAAACAGTTTACTGAAAAAGTAACGAAAGAATTATATAAACACTAGTGGCTTGTGCAGCAACTGCTGCAAACTAAGTTCATTAGACGTTCAAAGAAACATTTTTCAGATTTATTTTCAATGAAGAGTACCAGACATTCGGAAAGTTATTTGCTTCCATAACAATGAAAGATACTCTCTCTCTCGAGCCAATACTGAAGAGAACCACGCATATAAATATCTACACCACACCGCCATTAAATATATGATAAAGACCCAACCCCTCTTGATTAATAATTATAAAAATATTTGATTTTTAATAATATTATCTTACGTAAGTTTTATAGCTTTCAGTAACATATACTATATATATATTATATAGCCGCCACTCAGTAAAATATAGAAATCAAAATCTAATTTAAGTTGTTCTCTACGTCTACTTATTAACCCCAAAACGTTTCACTTTCATTTCATCAATATAGCATTAATATGTATAATTAATGAAAAATAGTCACATCATGGCATTAACTACAATAATATTTAATTTCTAATTGTAATAATGTCATCAAATCACCTCAAGTTTTGTAGTTTTTAATGTTCAATACACAGCTGTACCCAGATAATTACACGCCACAGAATCGAACCTATAAATTATTTTTAGTAAGTTAAGTTTTTAATAACCAATTTAATTTGAGCTCTACATATGTCAGCATTCTTGCAGATCATAGCCTTCGTGTAATATTGTTTACTGTAGTGTGTGTTTTGTTTTATTCTGAAATGCAACACGGCTGACTTGATACTCGCTTCGCTTCTCCTTTACAAATAAGCAAAGGTTATATCTAGTCGGCTGTGAATGCTATTAGCTAGTTCTCAAAACTGACGGCAGATGGATTTTGGAAAATATAAAAATTATGTTTAAAAATGGACATTTCACTGAAAACTACTATTTTTCTGAAAACCTTTGAGTTGCAAGCTTCAGAATGAGGGGTCATTTATTAAAATCTGTCCAACCGTTTTCCCGTAATTTCCATTACTTGTTCAAATTATATATATAGATGTGGAAAGACTCGATAATTTAATTATCACAAAAGATAATTTATTCAATAATAATAAAAATAATAATAATAATACAATTAATAATAGTAATAGTAATAATGAGGAGGAAGTTCAATACGTAGGCCTATGCGTAATCACCAACGCAGCACCTGAGAAATGTCGTGGAATCACTTCAACAAACTATGAAAGGCACTGTGAGACCTGTGTCCACCTTTCCGACCAAATTCTGTCCTTTCTTATAATTAAATGAAGAACAGACCAGCGGTGGGTTTGCTACGCGGTAATAAAATAAATATTCGCACATAGTGGGCAGTCTTTCCACAGCTGTAAACCTATAAAAAGCATATTCCACAATGCGAGTACATACTGCGCAAAGCTAGTGCATTTTGCGTAATTCATGGCCGCACTTTAGACAACGCTAGCTGACATGTCACTGTGGACACGAAAAAGGCTCTTCTATAGCACGCAACACTGAATCTTCCAACTTGAATATTTGTAAGTTCTTCGCTGCAGGAATCTCTGACAGGTTAGATTACATTAGCTTAGTTTAGGCTTTTCGTAAGCCTCGTGTATATGAATCCGTAGGTCTTTTTTATGCCTTGTATATACTAAGTGAAGTTAAATATGCGTTTCACGTTTATGTTTAAGTGTTCTACCTCTTTATTTCACGTGTTAAATAATCACTTTTAGATTATCTGTACCGATCAATTATTTCCACTGTTTACCTACTTTCTAATGATTTCAAGTCAACTGACGTCCCATACTAATTTTTCACATTCCAAAATACCTTCCCACGGAAAATTAGTCTTTTTGTTTCACTTTTTTCGTCAATAAAACCTTCAGTGTGCTATAGAAAACCCTCAGAAAATACTCGATTAAGAGGAAACGCCTCTATATATAGGCTCCACAGAAATTCTGTGATTCCAAGGCAAATGTGATGAATCAATATTTGGTGAAAATGAGATTTCTCTGTATTTTGTGCATTCTAATGTTATTTCTATTGTGGCAAATTGCTTGCTTGCTTGCTTGCTTGCTTATTTAACCTGGTAGAGATAAGGCCATCAGGCTTCTCTTCCCCTCTACCAGGAAATTACAACTACAATATTAATAAAACAATTACAATTATAATTAGAATTAATATTACATTTACAGATACAATAAAAATCAAAGGACTAAAAGATTAACTGATTAATGAAAGCTAGACAGTTTATTGTAAAAGTTAAGAAGAGAGAAGCATTTCTTTTATTGATTAGGTACAAAGTAAACCTACTCTACGCAGTAAGAAAATGCTTAATAAGCTTGCTTTTGAACGCTACTAAATTCCGACAGTCTCTGATGTCACTGGGTAGGGTATTCCACAGGCGCGAGAGCGAACAGGCGCGAGAGCATCTGGTATTTATATAATTTTCTCTCTAATCAATTGGTATGAAACATGATACTATGATTTTATACAATCGTTCAAACTTTAAATTCTCGCTCCTGAAAAGCTGCAAAAATGGCATCATATTTTGTCTTGAGGCAACAGGATTGCGTCTTTAAGAAAATTTATTTGTAACATATTATATTCCCTGGCTGATATTAGAAGTTTGTACAGGGACATCACTTTATTTTTACCAACATTTTTAACAATGACCTGGTTATACTCGGAAACACTGTTACCCCCTTCCATTACAGGAGTTTTGTGTTACTAGTGCAATATGTAAACAAATCATTTTATTAGCTATAGGAGGAGAGAAAAGTAGTGTATCCATTTATGTTACAGGGAAATACAGTATTACGATTTTCAGTTTGATCATTACTTTTACAGTATTTTATCGAAAAACAGTAGAATAGTAATTTTTTTTTCACAAACTCAACTCTTCAGGCAGTTATATTCATTATGTAATGTCTACTTCATTCAGCATATTACTAATCTAATTTATTCTTGAAAATTTTGTGAGCACTTCCGTAAGAAACCCCAAATTCTACAGCTAGCTTCTTGACCGACTTATTAGGACCTCGCTGCATCCTTTCTCTAGCATCTTCTACAACATCTTCTGTCACCTTTGTTGGCCATATTACACTTTTCTTTCTTTCTGTACACTCTTTTGCTTTAAATTTATCTACCAGATTAATGACATTTCTACGAAAATATTCCGTAATGATATAATCAGGAAATTGTAAAAAAAACTGTTGTTCACATTCGGTTATATTATAATTCCAGTTTCTATCATCGTCCTTCATACCTACAAACAGTAAAACAAAACTCTTGTTTAAATAATGCTGTTAAGTACCGTACCATATTATAGGGTACCGTACTTTCGGTAAGTCTAACCTTCACTTGTGCTCAGTCCACACAGATAAATTCAGTTATGCTACACACCATACCTGTGTGAAAATAAACTTCAATAATATAAGCTTTTCCTTCTATAGAAAATGCAACATATTTCTGAAACACACTGTACTCTGTACTGTTTATTTCACTGCTAGCAACAGCGGCCGTAAGTTTGTGTGACTGACGTTAGCAAAGACATTAGTGAAAGGGGTGGGAGTCAAGTACATTTACAAACGCAGGTACAATAAAAATTGAAGTAAAAATAAAATGATGTCCCTGTATAATTTGTAGATGCATACACTTACTTTGTTGGTTTTCAAGGTTTGTTTATTAATATTATTCCTTTTGTAATAAATTAGTTATAAATATGTTTCTTTTCACTTAGTATTTACAGGATTTAAAGTTCTCTGAGTTTACGCTAATTGCCACATACTTAATAGATAATGATGTATTTTGTTACGTATTATGTTGAAGGTAGACTATGTTTCTTCATTTTTCATAGATCTTTATACTTGGCCTAACTGTATTTACACCCTCATACTTTATTATAATATGTCAATAGTTTCCTCTATTTACATGTTTATTTTATTTGCATAATTTACATTCTTAGCTTCTTTTCTGCAGTTACTTTTATTTAAAATTATATTTTAAAAAGTTTATAACAAATAATTTAGGATAACAGTATTGTTATAGTGACTGGCCATGTTCAAACTAAAACGGGTTTCCTGGGCATCTGAAATACGGTATTTATAGAAAACCACAATAGACAATCGCATAAGATAATATTAAAATGTATCCTAGACCTTTCACGTTACAGGTGAAACACCATAAAGTCGCAAAACACTGTCAGTTTGCTAGCCACAAATTCGTTAATTGAATGGAACTTAAGAATACTTCGTAGGAACTTACGTCTTTATTCCATTGTTGATTTTATTATATTCGGTGCATGGAATATCTTCTTTATTTATTTATTTACCTTTGTACTATCAACAAAAAAAAAAACATGTTTTTTGTAATTATTTTAAGTGGCAGTCTTTGTATGTATGTAGCATTCTTACACCGTATTCTGAAGTATAGCTAATTGATTGCAATAAAACACTATTTTCGAATCCGTAATAATTTACATCACTACTCTGAATCTTGATCTTACCTTTGTGCATAAAGTAATGTTGAAAAAGTACACATTACATACATCGAAAGCAATGAGCAAGCAAAATTACATCAATATCACTTTAGAATATCCCGCCTCCGCTCAACGTTGCCAAACCTTCCCAAACAGAAGAAGCTTCTGCCAATTGACATACGAATTCACAGGCTGTTTCAAAAGTTATTAAACTCGAAATATTAACAAATGAAATGTTATATTACATCACTTGCCTATCTTCTTTAAGAATCTCATCTATCACACTATCCATGCAGTCATTTGGTTGGACGAACTGGAATAAAAACAGGCACTAAATTCGCTACTGCATACAGAAATTCTACACTCAATAATTAATTCTTCTCGGAACATCGTCTTTGTTCGGGGTGAGCCAGAGAGTTTCTAATTATAATTATCAGTCAAAATCGGAAACTCGTACTACCCCAAGACATCACCCCAGCCTAGTTTTACTTCAATTTTAAATTGCTTAATTTAACGACGTTTGCAACTACCGAGGTTATATCAACATCGCCGGTGTGGCGGAATTTTGTCTTTTACATGTCAGTAAATTTGCTGATATGAACCTGTCGCATTTGAGCACACTTAAATGTCATCGACCTGGGCCGGGATCGAACTCGCAAACTTGTGCACAAAAGACCAGCAATATACCGACTGCGCCACCCAAACGACTCCTATTTTTTAACTGGTACTCTCTTAAAGATATATATTTAGGACTAGCCGTACCCGTGCGCTCCGCTGCACTCCTTACAAATAAATATAAAGCAATTACATAATTAAAATAGGACATTTGATCCAAGGAACATTCGTGTTTGATAGAAGGATAAATCCTTTAATATGTTACTTAGTTTAAATTGTATTTAAATAATTAAAATGCGATCATTTTGGTCCAGAGACCACTCATTTGGTGCAATGACAATTCCTTTAACATGTTTCTTAATTTTTATTACATGCAACCATAGTTTAATGGAGATTGACATCATTTAGATTTAATGTGTATATTATATTTTACTTGTTATAGGTTTCCATTGAATTATGGTAATAACTTAATTTTAACCCTTGTTTTCTACGTATTCAGTAAATGGCGCTTGGCCCACTATGGTTCTGAACCCTTCAAATAACTTAAATTATATTATATTATATTATATTATATTATATTATATTATATTATATTATATTATATTATATTATATTATATTATATTATATTATATTATATTATATTATATTATATCAGAAGTTACTGTAATAACATTATAGCATTATGTCCATCTAGAGAAACTACACTTTCCAATGGTGAAATAATAATTAATTATACAAATCGGTTAATTTAGCTTCCGATATTACTTCATATAAACATTATCTGTAGGCTATCTTTCTTAGCTTTCGATTGTTGCTGTCCAAGGCCCTTTATAGACGAAGTCATTTGTTTTTTTTAATTCATTACGCGGCATTTGATGACAGTTATTTTAATTTTAAAACTCATTTATCTCATTAAATATCAGTCCTATCAAAATTTTTCAAGGAATAAAACTTATCGCAAATTAATTTCAAAGAAACTCTTGTTATGTAACATTTTTCACGAAAATCAATAATAAGCGAGATATTTCGATTTATTTAATTCAGGCCCCCTTATAACCCCCTTTTAAATAATGTATTTTGAATGCCATATAGCCTAAAATCTAAGTTACAACGAACTTAATTTATATTCCAATTTTCATCGAAATCCGTTCAGCCATTATCGCGTGAAAAGGTAACAAACATACAGACAGACAGACAGACAGACAGACATACAAACAAAACTTTCAAAAAAGCGATTTTCGGTTTCAGGGTGGTTAATTATATATGTTAGGACCAATTATTTTTGGAAAATCGAAAATTACCAGAAAAATTTCGGCTACAGATTTATTATTAGTATAGATTCTACAGCAACTGCCGTCTTCCTGTGCCAATCATCCAAAGCCTTCTGTCTTTGCGTCTTCAGTCCTCAACCCCCTCTTGTGCATGATTTCCATTACTTCGTTGTCCCAAGTTCTTTTTGGTCTACCTCTTCCTCTTTTTCCTGGAGATTTCCACTGGTACATTTGTTTAGGCCATCTATCTTCGCCCATTTTCATCAGATGACCAAACTCTTATTGTCTATTCTATTTAACATGTTTCTTCAGCATCCATTCTATGCCTAATTTCTTCATTTTTAATGTGGTCCAAGCGGGAGACTCTAGCACTTAGTCTCAAATAATCCATTTCTACGGCCAAAATTCTTTTTCTATAATATGCATTCGTTACCCATATTTCACTTCCGTAGTTTAATAGAGATTCAACTAACATTTTGCTATTATATTTTCTGGTATCCTTCCAAAGATGTTTATGCCACCATACAGAATTAAAACATGTTATAATTTTTTACTTTGTTCAATTCGATTTTTTAATTCCTCTTCGCCAAACCTTCTGCTTTAGGTACCTAGGTATTTTGCCTGGTTAACTTGTTTAATTTCAATTTTATCATCTATAACAATATTATCACTACTTTTAGTATTAATGGCCAAATATTCTGTCTTCTTATAATTTATAGAGGGACCCCAGGATTCATAAAATTTCTTTTATCTTTTGACCATAAATTCCAAAACAAAAAGATCTTGGGCAATCACTACTTGATCGTCTGAAAATTGTAAATTAAATAGGAATTTATCTCCTATTTTTATTCCCATTCCTTGACAGCTTTGTTTGTTCGATGTATATATTGAACAGTATTGGTGATAAGCTGCAGCCTTGTCTCAACCCTTTGGAGGTTTCTATTTGTTGTAAAAAGATTTTTCCAATTATAATATAGGATAATAAACGAATTTATAGGAAATGGAAAGTGTCGGTGGGACGAAAGAAGTAAATGGGAGTACCCAGAGAAAACACTGTGCAATATCTCTTTAGTCCATCACAAATTCCATCAGACCTGAACAGGAATCGAACCCGGGTCGCCTCCTAATCTCATAGATTAACTGCAGCATCTAGCATTAATCTTCAACAATGAAATAATAATAATAATAATAATAATAATAATAATAATAATAATAATAATAATAATACTTACTGGCTTTTAAAGAACCCGGAGGTTCATTGCCGCCCTCACATAAGCCCGCCAGTGGTCCCTATCCTGAGCAAGATCAATCCATTCTCTATCATCATATCCCATTTCCCTCAAATCCATTTTAATATTATCTTCCCATCTATGCCTCGGCTTCCCTAAAGGTCTTTTTCTCTCCGGCCTCCCAACTAACACTCTATATGCATTTCTGGATTCGCCCATACGTCCTACATGCCCTGCCCGTCTCAAACGTCTGGATTTAATGTTCCTAATTATGTCACGTGAAGATTACAATGCGTGAAGTTCTGTGTTGTGTAACTTTCCCCATTCTCCTGTAACTCCATCCCTTTTAGCCCCAAATATTTTCCTAAGCACCTTATTCTCAAACACCCTTAACATATGTTCACCTCTCAAAGTGACAGTCCAAGTTTCACAACCATAAAGAACAACTGGTAATATATTTGTTCTATAAATTCTAACTTTCAGATTTTTTGACAGCAGACTGAATGATAAAAGCTTCTCAGCCGAATAATAACAGGCATTTCCCATATTTATTCCGTGTTTAATTTCCTCCCGAGTATCATTTATATTTGTTACTGTTGCTCCAAGATATTTGAACTTCTCCACATCTTCAAAAGATAATTTCCCATTTTTATATTTCCATTTCGTACTATATAATCTTCACGAGACATAATCATATACTTTGTCTTTTCGGAATTTACTTCCAAACCTGTCTCTTTACTTGCTTCCAGTAAAATTCCCGTGTTTTCCCTAATCGTTTGTGGATTTTCTCCTAACATATTCACGACATCCGCATAGACAAGCAGCTGATGTAACCCGTTCAATTCCAAACTCTCTCTGTTATCCTGGACTTTCCTAATAGCATACTCTAGAGCAAAGTTAAAAAGTAAAGGTGATAGTGCATCTCCTTGCTTTAGCCCACAGTGAATTGGAAACGCATCTGACAGAAACTGACGTATGCGGACTCTGCTGTACGTTTCACTGACACACATTTTAATTAATGAACTAGATGCTTGGGAATACCAAATTCAGTAAGAATATCATATAAAACTTCTCTCTTAACCGAGTCATATGCCTTTTTGAAATCTATGAATAACTGATGCACTGTACGCTTATACTCCCATTTTTTCTCCATTATCTGTCGAATATAAAATAATAATAATAATAATAATAATAGTATTATTATTATTATTATTATTATTATGAAGATAAAATACAATATACATGACAACAGTAACAACATATTTAATGACTTTCAATACATTTTTTAAATTTGTCATCCCTCAGATTTTAGACCATCCTGTGCTTATCTGTTCTTTAATATGGTGTATTAATATTCTGAGCAATAAACAAAATCAGAATTATTCTTATCATTAGTATTATTATTATTATTATTATTATTATCATCATCATCATTAAAAAGCTTGCATTACATTTTGGCACTTCTCTGTTTTTAGCTTTCAGAATTCACATGAATGTTTCAACACCGCCTTGTACTGTCCCACACAGCCGTTCTCGAGTTACGAAGCACAGACATTCAACCAATCAGAGAGCCGTGTAGTCTACAAGCGACTTGAAAACATTACGCTACTCAGCCTATAAAAAACTACAGTGTCTGTCTGCTTCCTCAGTCTTCTTACTCTCCCTTGCATTTATGTCAGCAACGAAAAAAATATATAGGCCTACTGAAAATATTGAAGTATTACAGTAGGCCTAGGAGTCTAAATATTAGAAGACAAGGAGGGTAGTAACTTCATTGTTAAATTGTGACCATTAAATTTAATGCCAGACAGCGGCGTAGCTCAGGCAGTAGCGCGTTTGTCTAGTCATCCGAGTTTGCATTCTGACGTGGGTTCGATTCCAGCATTGGGCTGATTACCTCGTTCGGAATTTTCCAAGGTTATTCCCAACCGTAAGGCGAATGTCAGGTAATACATGGAGAATCCTCGACCTCATCTCACCAGATACCATCTCGCTATCACCAATTCCATCGACGCCAAATAACCCAGCAGTTGATATACAATAGTTAATCAACCAAATAAAAAATTAATATTGTACATTCGAAAAACAGTGTAACAAAAACTCACAATGAATTTTGATTTTAAATGAAACTCAAAATGTAGGCTCCACCAAAGGCGTTTCTAAACAAAAAAAGTTTCCAGACTCTGGAATTTCGAATTTCGGTAGTTGTCACCACCACCACCACCACCACAACCACCACCACCACCACCACAATAATTTCCCCAGGAATACTTGTGGAATGTCAGATGGAAATGCAGGGGTTCAAATTTAGATAAAGTTGTAGTTTACCCAACTTTGAAATTGTTTAAATGTGAATAAAACATGACTTTTTAATTAATATAACGGCAAAATCTTACGGTAATATGAAAATCCGAAAAGTGCCCTGGCGCTGCCAGACCTTGAAAAGTAGTACCTTGGCGCCGTCAGAGCCCCCCAGAACTGAAATAGTACATCTCAGATCTCTACTATCGATATTGACGCTATTTTTAGTTAATTTTCTTACGTATTGGTTTTATCATGACTATTAATTCAAGTATGTTATAATTTAATTTGGTTAGTTTTTATTTTTGTACTATTTAAACATTTTATTGAACAGACGTTATCAATAGTAAATAAAATGAAACTTGAATATATGTAAGCGCCATCGTGGCATATGAAAAATATCATTTAATCATTAAATATGAAAATAATAACCAATGGAAGGCGCTGTGTGGCGATCCTTCCTCCCAAATTATTTCGTTTCTTAAATAGGAAAAATTCGTACAGCATGCACATTGCTACGCGATAACAAATTTCGGACACATTAGGCCGCCTTTCTAACGCTGCCAACCTATGAAGAGTAGATATCCCACTACTGGAATAGGCAAGCGAATTACACAGAACTAGTGTGTTTTGCATAATAATAATAATAATAATAATAATAATAATAATAATAATAATAATAATAATAATAATAATAAATCATATTAACAATAATAAATGAGTAAGAAATATAAACGACACTCGAGAGGAAATTAAAAACACAGAATAAATATGGGAAATCCCTGTTATTATTCGGCTGAGAAGCTTTTGTCATCTAATCTGCTTTCAAAAAACCTTAGAATTTATAAAAGTTATATTACTCGTTCTCCTGTATGGTTGTGAAACTTGGACTCTCACTTTGAGAGAGAAATAGAGATTAAGGATATTTGAGAATAAGGTTCTTAGGAATATATTTAGGGCTAAGAGGGATGAAGTTACAGGAGGATGGAGAAAGTTATACAACGTAGAGCTGCACCCATTTTATTCGTCAACTGAAGTAATTAGGAACATTAAATCCAGACGTTTGAGATGGGCAGGGCATGTAGCACGTATGGGCGAATCCAGAAATGCATATAGAGTATTAGTGGGAAGCCGGAGGGAAAAAGACCTTTAGGGAGACCGAGACGTAGATGAGAGGAAAATATTAAAATTAATTTGAGGGAGGTGGGATATAATGATAGAGATTGAATTAATCTTGCACAATATAGGGATTGATAGCGGACTTATGTGAGGGCGGCAATGAATCTCCGGGTTCCTTGAAAGCCATTTGTAAGTAAGTAATAATAATGTCGAAGATAGAAACACTGACAAATTCATTCCTAAGAAAATTTAGTTGTAACTTATTATTATACATCTGATAACAGTGGGTAAAAACGTTCTGTAAGAGTGGCTGTCGTATCTTGCCTGTTTCACAGAGATGCTATTCTACAATAACAGTGTAATAACCAGACAAAGATGTCTACCTATCTGTATCAAAGATTTTAAGGATCAACCACAGTCTACTATATACAGTCGCGAAGATTGAGTTTTGAGGATGCTAGAAACAATCGACTGTGACGGAACTATTTTGCATTGCCTGTAATGAGGCGATATTAGCGATCCTAGTGGTGAGCAACTACCGAATGTTTGCATATTTACTACGAATTGAGCTTCGCGACTGTATATACTAGACTGTGGATCAACTGTGTTCAATAACAAGAAGCAGTGGCTGTAGGGCTACGTAATTTATCCTAATAAATATAAAACATTATTCCATATTTACTTTGTCTCATAAATTTTATAAAATATTTCAATAAAATAAACAAACATATTATTTGAAAACATATTAAATCACTTAAAACTCACTTGAGACCTGTAGGTACATATTTTTTTTTACTAATGTGTCCACAATATTTGACGTGTATTATAAAAGGAGAGATACGGCTGTGTCTGTAACTGTATACCTTTAAATAATACACTTCATGTCTCAATCCTAATTTGGATTGTATACGTAACAAAAACGCCTATTTTTTTTTTTTAATTTCCTGGGGGGGGGGACATAACGTAACGGCTAATGCCAATTTTCAGATAGATTATTGCCAATAAAAATTAAAGAGCAATCAGCACAGGTACTTCTGCTAATTTTTGAAGTGAAAGACGAGGAATTTGTAAGGGTTCTTTTTGTGGAAATATAGTTGGATATATATGCATTTCATAGCGATACTTATTAGGAGAAAAACAGAATTGTTCGAGAGTGTAGTAAATTACGTTTCAAATGAGAAATGCGTCATAATGAAGGTGAGTATATGTATTTAATATTTATTTATTTAACCTGGTAGAGGTACGGCAATCAGGCTCAAAATGAAACAGCAATATAAAATCACATCATCATTAAGAAGACTGATTTTATTGCAACATAGCAGTGTTTCGTTAAGAATACCTAAAAGCCTGGGTATATAGATAGTTTTTTGCTTCTCTTTTAAAATTTTGATTTTCGGAGTTACGAGTCATTCAACATGTAAGTCATAGCAAAAGTCTAAACCTGTGGTCGTCAGCACTCGCTGAAATGTGTAAAGGGTAAGCGGAGTCGTCCCGTGTGCACCGTCGTGCAGCAGGAAGAGGTAGAGAGCATACCCGCTAGCAGCTACGAGTGCACCATGGTGCAGTGTGTTCTCCGCGGGTAAGAGACGCTAGCCCCAGGGTGCTCTGTGCTGTCGACCGCTGGTCTAAACTAACCTGGCCTGTCACAGATTCGTAAATTCAAAGCATATGAAAAGCTAACCTAACCTAATCTGTCTCAAATTCCCGCACCTCTCCGCCAGCCACCACTTTCACAGCAAATTTCGGCCCTCATTTTCGGTGTGAAATTGGAGTCGGAAGATTTTCTCTCTTTTTTTATATAATACGTATGACTCGACTAGAAGCCAAGAATGTAAATTACCTTGTACCTTAACATGGTAACGCAATAATACAGAAATATCTAAACTAACCAAACCTAATGTAATCTATTCAAAGCTAGTAATCTAACAAAACATAACTTTAAAAAATCCAGTGTACACTAGCGTGGAACTTTCGTAATGTCACGCTTACTTATGTTGGTAAGACTGAAGAAGCAAAACAATAGAGTTGTATTAGCGGAGTACGAATGGAACTACCTCTGCGCTATTTTGGCCAAAATTAATTGACCCTGAACTCTTACTTGTCCTCAAATTAGTATCAATGGCATTAAACTTGCAATGTAAATAACTGTGAACAAAAATATTACATGATTAACCCTCCTATAGTTTATACACCTCTGACTGAGTTCTGTCTTAAATGTACAGTAGGCCTACAGCCTATCTATTATCAGGCAGTACATTTCACTTGACGATATGTGTTACAGGAAGAACAATATATAAACCCTTGCCCTGCGTACGCTATTGTCTTTTCTATATACAGTATTTTTACATAAAGAATCTCGTATAAACACTATGCCAGGTCTTTCCCTGAGGACAACATAGTACGGTACTAAAAAGAATACGAAAATGACATCCAGTTCATTTAAAGTTTGCTGGGAGTCAAATTCGACGTCGCTAGGTTTCGTAGACACTATTTCTTTAGAAACCACGTTATTTTTCTGCGTATGTCTACCGGTAGGCCTATTTAATATTTTTGTGATTTCATTTACTCCAAGGCTGATAACTTAGTAACTTCCATTGACATTCTATAGAAAACATTAACAGTTTGGAGTTCCACAAATAATTTTGAAGATTACAACAAGCTGATATTGTATAACGTAGCATTTATAGCAAAAGGGACAAGGAAAAATCTGTTAGAAGAATTCGCGTCACGCTTTTAAATCACTGAGTAGTGCCTCCTGTTTAATATACACAGAGTTCACTGGGCGGAACTGATCAACTGACAATCTCGTAATAATTTGTATCATACGGAATCTGACTATAATAATAATAATAATAATAATAATAATAATAATAATAATAATAATAATAATAATAATATAGTATGAGTAAATGCTAATATGGTACATAGTGTGTAAACAATATAGCCTTTGCCTATGGTATAAACCGTAATTAAGAATTGCTGCTAATAAATTTACAGTTACAAAGGAGAGATGCACGGACCTCACATCAGCTAATAATGTCTCGTAATTTACAGAAGTGTTAGGCCTACATAAATCAGAATGTCACAGTGTAGTAAACAGTACAGAAAAATAGTGGGGCGTGTGGTTTACCCGAACTAATAGTTTCAGATAATTTTTTACTTCGTTATTTAACGACGCTGTATCGACTACGAGATTATTTAGCGTCGATGGGATTGGTGATAGCGAGATATTTGGCGAGATGAGGCCGAGGGTTCGCCATAGGTTATACGACATTTGCCTTAGGGTTGGGGAAAACCTCGGAAAAAACGCAACCAGGTAATCAGACCAAGCGGGAATCGAACCTGCGCCCGAGCGCAATTCCAGATCGGCAGGCAATCGCCTTAAGCGACCGAGCTACGCCGATGGCTTTCAGATATTAGTCTATTATCAGTAGGCCGAATAATGACGCGGAATCAGGCCTACTTCAGTTTATCCTGATGACGTAAATATGGCGAAAGTTGATAGTTATGCTATTTCTGACGATTCTACAAGATGGATAATATAATTAATCCCTTCACGATCACATCGCCAAATAAAATTAAGCAATTCAAAATAAGGAGACTGATTTTAAAATTTCACGCAGGTAATATTTATTTTCCCAAATATAATTAAATAATTACGAAAGCCAGCTATAACGGCTGGGGGATCATTCTATTAACTACACGATAACTCTATTCTGGTTGGATGATCGTCCACCTCTGCTTCGGCATGTGGACGCGAGGCCAGCAGCCGGCTGGTCGGTCGTGGTTCTCAATGGGCTGTCGTGCCTCGGATCATTATTATAATTATGTAAAAGTTTGTTCTGTGAAACTGCCGTTAACTGAGGGAGTAAGAACTTGCTGCCTTGCGACATTTTATAAATGTACGAACACTATAAATCGCGTTAGAAATACTCACACAGCTAAATTAAATTTAAAACTTAACTCAAAATAATTCACCTCCATCAACACAAAATAACTACGAGAAGAATAGCCATGACAGAACACCATTGCTTGCTGTAAAACAGTAACGATGATTCGATACTTCCGAACAAAACAGCTGGCTATCACGTGCTAATGTGAAAAAGTCGCGACTTGTCAGCATGGACTCTGTTTGGGCGGCTGGTTTCAGCGGTTTCCAGAGTGACACCTTGAAGCCGTTTAACTGTCAATATGTTCTAGTTCTGTGTAGAATAGACTGTATGCACGAAAACCTGGTTTCTATTCATAAAAACTTCAGGTTTACAATGGGCCTCGAAAAACTTGGCTGTACCGTCAAATGTTTTATGAACGCAGGACACTGAGGCTCGAAAGCAATCCTACATTTCTACGGACATATGGTGGCCTTAATGAAGCTTTATTAAGGGTAACTATCTCGTAACAAACACTTGAGCACCAAATCTGAGTAAATATTCTTTATAATGAGTGTAAAATACTAATAAAAAGATACAATTTAAATATGTACATAATTAATGAATAAACAGTTCAGTCCACACCTATGGAGTAACGGTCAGCGCGTCTGGCCGCGACATCAGGTGGCCCGGGTTCGTATCCCGGTCGGGGCAATTTACCTGGTTGAAGTTTTTTCCGGAGTTTTCCCTCAATCCAATACGAGCAAATCCTTGGTAACTTTCGGTGCTGGACCCCGGACTCATTTCACCTTCATTTCGTTCAGACGCTAAATAACCTTAATGTTGATACAGCGTCGTAAAATAACCCAATAAAACAAAAAATAAAACGTTCAATAGCTAAATGACAGCTGTGAGTAGTATGGGATGAAGATAAATGCAAATAAGAAGAAGACCATGGTCATAGGAAGAAAAGTAAAGAAGTTAAACTTGCAAATTCTAAATGAGACAGTCAGTAGAGCAAATGGACAGCTTCAAATACTTCGGGTGTACTAGGACTTTAAGCTGTCTTGGAAAGAGTGGGTGAAGAAAGAATGATGCTGAAACTGATCAGAAAGAGGAAAAGGAATTGGTTGGGTCACTGGCTGAGAAGAAACTGCCTACTGAAGGATGCACTGAAAGAAATGGTGAACAGCAGAAGAGTTCGAGGCAGAAGGAGATATCAAATAATATAAGACATTGAGATATATGGATCACAGGAGAGAGAAAGGGGAAGACAGAAAATAGGAAAGACTGGAGAAAGCTGGGTTTGCAGTAAAAGACCTGCCGTTGGGCAGAACATTAAATGAATGAAACAGTTCAATATGAAATAAACCTTGCATTTCTAGGAATGACGCTTAGTACGGTTGAACGAAATACAATGGTATCAAAAACATTTTCCTTACCATTTTTATTGTAAGCCTACCTTGTTTGTTGGAATACAGTCACGAGGCTCAATATGTAGTAAATATGCATCCATAGATAGTTGCTAACCATTAGGGTCGCTAATATCGCCTCATTACAGACATTGCGAAATAGTAGGCCTATCGGCAAAGTCTATTGTTCCTAGCACCCTAACAACTCTAGTTTCGTGACTGTATACACTGGACTGTGACTATACCATGCAGGCTTTGCTTAAATATAAGTTTTAGTTGCCATGGTAACATTTTACACTGCATATACTAGGTACAATTAGGACATACGGTAGTTAAAAATGAATGGAAAAAGTTTTTGACGTCACTTTACTTCACTAAGATATTTTTTTTATTCTAGTTATTTAACGACGCTGTATCAACCACTAGGTTATTTAGCGTCGTTTAGATTGGCAATAGCGAGATGATATTTTGGCGAGATGAGGCCAAAGATTCGCCATAGATTACCTTGCATTCACATTACGGTTGGGGAAAACCTCGGAAAAAACCAAACCAGGTAATCAGCCCAAGCGGGGATCGAACCCGCGCCCGAACGCAACTTCAGACCGGCAGGCAAGCGCCTTAACCGACTGAGTTACACCGGTGGCTCACTAAGATATGGTTAAACTCGGATGAACCTGTTTTTTTGGTAAGAATCCACATTCAATTCTTTTGCACAATACATAATGAAGAGGAATCTCGAATAACTATTGCATTATATTTTACAAATAGAATGTTAACTACATAATATATACACGAGTAGAAGGCCAAAACCACAAAAATTATAATAAACTCTTTTGAATTAATGTGCATCTTTTAAAAATATATCAAGATGAAAACAGGTACAAAATATAGGCCTAATTTTATTATGGCTCCCCTATTTTCGTGATCAAAGGATATTCCATCATAACCTATCTGAGGAAGCCAAATTGGAACAATAAACTGACCAATTAAATGGTATTTCATAATACTATTATCAACTCTTACACAAACGCAAAACTGGCTAACGAAATTTTTTAAACGCTACATTGTTAGTATGGGTGACATTCCGAATGTAGTTCCCAGGCAACTGCACGCACCCAATGAAGTTCTACTTATCTTTGGTTATGGAAATAACTCAATCATACCGCGTTGCATTTTACCATGAAGAAAGGAATATATTATACCTCTTCATTAAACTAAAACAGCTCTATTTTTAAACGGTTGTAGTATATGCAAAGTAATGCAATACATGATACTGAAACTAACTTTACCATTCTACCGTATCACAGTTTTCGTGAGATTTTAAAAACACTCATCTTCAGAAAATATCAAATATAGTCTACAATAAAATGTGTAACTAACCTTTCAAATCGCGAAGACATTCTCAGGCCGTACATTTATTCATATCCTTCATTATCAAACACAAAAATTGAACCACGCACACAACATTTCACAGTCACAAACAATCACGAACTGCACATCTGCGATTTTCCCTCGAAATTAAAATAAGGGGCGATCGGTATGACATCATTCAGAAGTACCAATAACGTCATGCTTCTAATAAAATAATAAAATAGCACTGCGCTGCACTAAGAAAATCCATTTGAAGCAAATTAGTATAATTAGCACAGTTAATTCTATTTATGTATGTCCCTATTCCTTTAAACATCCAAGAAAACTTAATAATTTACTAACTGTCTGAGTTGTTTTCAAATATATTAAGTTGGCCATATCGCTGCACTTCCTCTACTGCATTCCATCATCCAATGAGGTGCAACTTTATACTCGCTCTGCGTTCTGCTTTTTTACAAGTAAAAACATACGCAATAGCCCACCGTCAATATTTTAAGAAGTGAAACTTCAGCAAATCATTAATAGATTAACCCAGTAAATAAACAAACTTTAAATTAAAATGTAATAACTGGGCATTCATTTGTTACGTTAGTTTTATAAGTTTAAAATGAAAATTGTTTCGTACATACATTGCGGAAGCAATTAATGAAACATATGTGGCTACCTCAGCCACGATTGTTACGAGCGTCAAATCATAGCATGGGAGAGAGGAGACTCAGCTGTAGCGTGCAGCATTTAACCTGTTTGCAGCTTCTAAATATCAAATGATAGACCAATCATATAATAAATAGTATCTTTATTAGCTATTTAATTTACCTTTCAAGGCTATAACTATGAACGTTTCATTCTATTTATTCGTTCAAATCTATGCTTAAATAATACCAACCTTTCTTATCGCATATTATCACTAAGTGTCTGCCGTTGTGACTATAGGTGTAGCGCATATGCTTCCCAACACAGGACTGGGTGTTTATCCGTTGTCTTGTGATTGTTCTGCGATATCTCTGCGGTGGTGGCCCTGCGTCACGCCGATACTGTTTTCAGGAAGGTCCGAATTTGTGAACCTACCCGCAGTGGTCTGTAAGTCGGATAAAAGGGAGGTTTAGCAGAATAAGAAATAAGTTTATCTAAGTGAAGGTATTCCGCGAATTGCGATAGGCGACTTCTTTACACCAAATCACGACAGCAGGCACTGCAGGTAGACTGAAAGGTGAAAACCCGCCTGTCTGCCAGTCTTGTTTCAGTGCAAAATGCAATTATGGGATAATATTATTCATGGTACGTGAAGCTAATAATTAGAGAATTATTCTCGTAGTTGAAATATTATGATATATCAGTATTGTTCACGTGCAGTGTTTAAAGTAACTAATATAAAGTAAGTAACTAGAAAATAAAATTACCTGGGCGGGCTTTAAGCCATTTGGACTAATTTATCTGAATTGGGCTCCACGCCTATGGAGCCCTCGTACCTAAGCACAATGATTTTTATTTTCAGGACCAACCTATGGAGAAGTAAATTATGATTTATTTAACGACGCTCACAACTGCAGAGGTTATATCAGCGTCGCCGATGTGCCGGAATTTTGTCCCGCAGGAGTTTTTACATGCCAGTAAATCTACTGACATGAGCCTGTCGCACTTAAACATATTTAAATGCCATCGACCTGGGCCGGGATCGAACTCGCAACTTCGAGCACAGAAAGCCAGCGCTTCACCGGCTACGCTACCCAGACCAACCCAATCTATGGCTACTATAGGAAAATGCGTAGCAGATCTGGAAATGGCAATGACAGATGTGAGGATACAACAGAAACAAGAATAAGTGAAGTCGCCCTCGGTAGCATATTTGGTGTAGTGCTGGCCTTCTATGCTCGAGGTTGCGGGTTCGATCCCGGCCGAGGTCGATGGCATTTAAGGCCCGTATTCATAGACATTTTTAGAGCGGGCTTCCGGTGGATGATCAGCTAACGTTTTTCGTATTCATAAACCAGTGTTAGCGATATGATATAATAGAATAACGTAGAAGTAACCAGTCGATAGCCGGGGCTAGTTTAGCACGCTCGTAGCGCGGGCTAGCGAAATGTCTATGAATAGCACCCTAAGTGTTTAAATGCGACAGGCTCATGTCAGTAGATTTACTGGCATGTAAAAGAACTCCTGCGGTTCAAAATTCCAGCACACCAGCGACGCTGATATAACCTCTGCAGTTGCGAGCGTCGTTAAATAAACCATAATTTATTTAAAAGAATAAGTGAACATAATAAAGTTGTTAATTTAAATTATTACAGCTTGTGGAATGAAGTACTGAAGACAATTCTTCCAGCAGAAATTAAAGTCAACATGAAAATACAATAGGTTTGGTACTACATTTCCAATTTTCTTTTTTTCATTGTCCTTAAGATCTTTCTGACAATCCTAGTGACTGTTGCGTCAAACGAAAAGTTTTTCCGTGCTTAAATGGATCAAAACTTATATATTATTTTAATGTACCGAAGTACATATGATACTTCCATGCAGATATTCTGCGTCATCGTACGATGAAAGAGTAGTGGAACGGAGAAAAATTCTCTCCGGCACCGGGATTTGAACCCGGGTGTTCAGCTTTACGTGCTGATGCACGGATCCCGGCCAATTAGTCCCTCATAACGAGTGCACCTCCGCACATATATGGACAATGTCCTACGTTCATAGACATCTATGACGTAGTGCAGAAGGCAGGCCACTAGAGGGAACCCAAGAGGTGGAACCTGAACTGTGAAGATTCGATCAGACAACGGAATGGGAATCCGGTGTGGCTTAGTGGATAAAGCATCAGCATGTAGAGCTGAAAACCCGGGTTCAAATTCCGGTGCCGGAGAGAATTTTTCTCAGTTCCACTACTCTTTCATCTGATCAAAACTTATTTGACATCAAAAAAAAAAAAAACCACAATCCAACAAAGGTATCATTTTGATATATCGTATTATTGAGCAAAATTATAAATAAAGAAAATTACAGAGAGACAGACAATATAATAATAATAATAATAATAATAATAATAATAATAATAATAATAATAATAATAATCTTACTGGCTTTTAAGGAACCCGGAGGTTCATTGCCGCCCTCACATAAGCCCGCCATTGGTCCCTATCCTTTGCAAGATTATCCAGTCTCTACCATCATATCCCACCTCCCTCAAATCCATTTAATAGTATCCTCCCATCTACGTCTCGGCCTCCCCGAAGGTTTTTTCCCTCCGGCCTCCCAACTAACACTCTATATGCACTTCTGGATTCGCCCATACGTGCTATATGCCCTGCCCATCTCAAACGTCTGGATTTAATGTTCCTAATTATGTCAGGTGAAGAATACAATGCGTGCAGCTCTGCGTTGTGTAACTTTCTCCATTCTCCTGTAACCTTATTCTCAAACACCCTGAATCTCTGTTCCTCTCTCAAAGTGAGAGTCCAAGTTTCACAGCCATACAAAAGAACCGGTAATATAACTGTTTTATAAATTCTAACTTTCAGATTTTTTGACAGCAGACTAGATGACAAAAGCTTCTCAACCGAATAGTAACAAGCATTTCCCATATTTATTCCGCGTTTAATTTCCTCCCGAGTGTCATTTATATTTGTCACCGTTGAATAATAATAATAATAATAATAATAATAATAATAATAATAATAATAATAATAATAAGCTTAACAATAAAGTTAGTAAACATAAATCTTGGTGCAAAAGTTAAAAAAGAATCAAACTGTGTTTCGTAATTCTCCAAGAAGAGCAACGGATATCTTCAGACTAATAACTGGACATAAGTCTTTGTCAGCGTATCTCTTCGGAATTGGGGCTTATGCTGTACTTCAACCATGAACTTACAGCACATACTGCACTGCACGCTCTCAACGTTTCAGAAAATAAAAGTTCTTAATAAAATCGCAGATTTTTATTGGCATATTAAAAAAGTAATGAGGAAAATCAAATGTTACGAGTACTTGAATAAAATTATTTGAGATCAATTAATGCAGCAAGAATGTTACAACAGTTTCATAATTTTATTCTGTCCATTGGATATGAAAATTATCTGGAGCTTGTTAAACTTAGACAAAATCCTAAAAGTCTTTGTAGGGTAAAAATCAAGAAAGGCAATTTTTTCACATTAAAGCCCTGATCACACAGACACACATACACACACATACATACACACAATGTCTTCAAATGTAGCAGATTCAATGGCAAAACACACAGAACGATGCCACATGCAAATTATTCTTTCCAACAATAGAACAACGACTAAAACTGAAAATCCCCATAACACCAGAGTTCACAGCACTTGGTACAGGGCACGGGAAAATAAAAGCATACCTTCATAGGTTTGAATTAGCAAACGATCGATTGTGCCCCTGCAGTCTTGGAGAGCAAACTACACACCATCTCATCCATGAATGCAAAATACTGGAAAGACAGCGGAGAATTCTGAAGAACCAGATTGTATCTAGCGGAGGGAATTGGCCAAACTCTTACAGCAACCTCATAGCACGATATACAAATGAGTTCTCAAGATTCTTTAAATCGATAGACTTCGACAAATCGCAGTAATACCGCGAGTCAGATGAGATGCAAATGTATCATATATATATATATATATATATATATAATTTTTTTAAGTTTGCAGAATTAGGATTTCAATATAAAAGAAAAACTCAACATCACACTTGCATATTAGTAATATATATATACCAAATGATAACTGATGTAACTATGTTATAGTTTTACTTTTTTTTTCTGGGATTAGACATATATATATATATATATATATATATATATATATATATATATATATATATACAAATATAAAAAAGTAACAATATACATCCATAAATTAGAGAAGGATTACAAAAAAACACTACCAACATTAAATAAATCAATCACCTCCAACTTCGAAAGTGAATAAACTTTAACCACCTGTGCTAAGTTATAACATACGGCTAAAAGAAAACTAAAACATGTAATATTACTTTTGTAATGGGGCGTGTTGCGGGGGGGGGGGGGAGAAAAATCACGCACGCACACATAGCCTACATACACAAAGACCGAAGTACTGAAGACACTACGAGAAAAGAGCATGAGGAGTTGGGAACGAGATTGGCGAGCTACAAACAACGGAGCCGAAACAAAGAAGTACTTTCCAAGCATCACAGAGAGACTAGTTACGAAAATCCAATTACATCGGGACTCACGACCATGCACACAGGACACGGAAGAATAAGGGCTACTTCTATAGATTCCATATAACACCAGATGCAACTTGCCCCTGCGAAGGACGAGATCAGACCGTCGACCATCTTCTGTTCGAATGCTCCAAATACAACATGGAAAGGCAAACACTGCGGAGAAACATAATAACCACCAGATAGAAGAGACCAAACAAAAAGATTCTTAAAAGACTTTTGTAAATTTATGAATTCAAATGACTTTACAAAAAAATTAAAGTAGAATAGATCACAGAGTAGTAATAAGCATATATCTGTACATAGTGTAAAAACATAAACGTTGATTTAGGTAAGACAGAATAGGATTTATTAAAGGAGCAGTCCGCGATAAAATTCCATATTTCGATTATATTATGGGATGTTTACCAAAGTAATCCTTGGATTAACGGCGTTTGTCGTATCGCTCTACGCCTTTTAGTTTGCGAAATATTAAAGGTCTTACTGCAAGCTCTGACGTCATAACCACTGATCGCTTCATAAGACTGCGTTGTAGTTCCGTTTGACATACAGCGCAGAACGAGTAAATATATATTCATACGTTACAGACATTATTATTAACACACTTAGGACCTATCGCATGCATGTACTGTAATAATAATAATAATAATAATAATAATAATAATAATAATAATAATAATAATAATAATAATAATAATAATAATAACAATAATAACTTACCCATTTTGAATTTCGTATTCATAGTGATTAGAACAACTTGGGTCTGGTAGGGGTTCAAAATGAAAAGGTTTAATATGTCGATCCATTATAACCTAAGTCAACGCCTTCACTGAGTGAGTGAATGTATGTGAAACGTGAAATATTCGTTATGAATGGACTGCAAATACGTGTTTATCTCACGTCAACAATAAATTAGTACATGGTTTATATTATTCTATTGCGTCATAGTTGTTGAGTCACACGGTTTAGGCACGAAGCTATGTTTGGGGGAACCTCTAAAACATGTAGATCATCGAATTGCGGCAGTTGATAACCAGAACTACTTCCAGGACATTTTTCTGTATAGTATCTTCTCTCCACGCATTTTTCTTCCAGCTGTATGTTTGTCTTCCACCCATCGTTTAGTGGCTTTAGAGTACTGGAGTCTGGAGCCAGTTACATCTCTTTTCACGTTGTAATTATGGTCTATTATCGCAATCATAGTTCTTGTTACCATTCCACCACATGGAAAGTGTTTTCTCTTAGGAGTGTAAAGCAATCTCTCCTTATGGTATGATTCAAATTTGCTGGTGTGACAAAATTGATTAGTCCGATTTAGGTCTTATAAAAGGGCAGGGTTACATACAACTTTTTTCAGAGCATTGTAATCGCTGGATCCAGGTTCGATCCATTCCCTCTCACTATTTTCTGGGTGAATGTGTACACATTTTTTATTATGTCTCTGTTTCTCCCCATTCGTGTATATTACAAACATGATTTAATATAGAAATGAATCTGTCTTCTAAGTCGTCAGAATCACCTTGACATGTAGCACAAGACCACATAGATGATTTATGATGCTCTCTTTTCACATTTGTGCGGCGGCTTTAAGCTTTTTGTCACGTGTCAAATGTCAAATTGATAGCCCATCCATTCATATTTGGTCCTTATCAATTTCCTAATTCCTCAATGGCAGTCCGATAGAAAGAGGGTAATGTTCATTTTTTCTTTTAGGCGATCTAGAACTTTTTCGCATGCTGCTTCGCTACAATTAGACCTTTTTGCAGAACTACGAAGTCTATAATCTTATCTGAATCGAGGTCCATTACACTGTAAGTCACATATTTTGTACTGTAACTAGGTGAGTCAAATTGGCCATCACAGCGATTTCCACGTTTTTATCCTTTAGGGAATTGATAAGTTGTTCATGAATCTGAAAATAAGTACATCTGACTGTTGGTTCTACGAATTTTGAAATTTTTTATAAAATGTTGTCTTGCCGATGAAACATAGTTGTAAAGTTTTTGAAAATTTTTCAAACAATTTTTATCTTTATATCGCACAAGTATAACGCAGAACTCACTGCTATGCTTCACCTCTGTTCGGACTTCTACTCCCAATTACGGGCATTCTGACACACTGCATTAACTTTCAGCAATGGTCCTATTGTTTCTACCAAATATTTGTAAAAGAGAAATGACAAATATTATAGAAGTAAAACAAAATTTGTAACGCTGACCAGAATACAAAAAAAAAAAAAAAACTTTTTGACTCTCTATTTACTTTCTGTTTCATGTGCAGCGTCCTCAGAACCTGATGAATTAGAATTTGAAGTTCTTCTTCTATTTGAAAATATGTCTCTGCTCTCCCACATCTGATTCACCACACACATTTCTTAGCGTCTCACAGCTTTGTTTATATTAGGTTCCTGTGAATTTTCAGCCTCATCGAGAACTACACACATGTCAATATTTTCAGCTATAGGTGCATCACTGCAACTTGCTATTGCTTCTTCGACGACCTTTTTTCATTTATAAGCAGAGGAGCGCGTAGATCAGAACTATCTTGCGGAGATTCTCCTTTCAAAAGTAAGGAAGGGACAGAAGTTTTCATAATTTTCATAGGAGTTCTATTGTCTTCCAGTAAACGTCTTTTTAGTAAAGACGATTCTTCAAAATCACTTTCACGGAAATGACTGGAACACACAACAGTAATTTTCGATAGTGTAAAACCTTTTCTGTTGATTTTCTTCACCCATATTTTAAATCTTTCCAGTAACATTTCTCTGTTCGGAAATACATGAAATGATACCCCTTCTTCATATTCTGTTTTTGTTGTTCCCTCTGAACACGAAAAATCACAACACCACGGCATTTTAAACTGTATTACAATACAATTTCTTCTGTTTAGTCTACTGTAGTTCGAAATCGTTCATATAAAAGAAAATACGTCTACATAAAACCACAACATTAGTATGTGCTGGTTTTATGATTAAATGAAAAGCAAAACACGACTTCACACAATCATAACTAAGTCCGAAATTCTGTTCACGTTTACTACGGCGAGAGAAGATTATTTATTTTAATACAAAGCGCTGCGCTGCACTCGCCGATGTTCTCGGTCTACTACGCAATCACACCAGTTCAGTGGCTGTGACGTCATAAGTTTTTGTGCGGAGTCAGTAACTTAAGAACCATGCCTCGCATTGACATGCGACAAATTACATTCCACTTAGATTGAAAAACGTGTTTGATTAAAGGTAACTTAATTTTATCGCGGACTGCTCCTTTAAGAAGTAAAAGCCAAATGGTACAAAGTACAACATTACTAAACTCAGGCATTCCATACAAATAACAGCATAACACAAGCTAATATTGTAATAGTCAACAATCAGGTATATGGTAGCTTATCAATCATCAACTTAACACAACTGGAATTCAACTTAATATGCGTCCCAGGCAATACAGATGTAAACCAGAACATGTAGTATTACAAACTGTAATGAAACATGTTGTTTAATTACGTTTCTAAAAAAACACACACACACGTCTGTGATCAGGGATTAAAGGCACTAATACTAATAGCCTATGTCAGTGATGTCAACTGATGCCCATAGGAGCAAGCGCGCGCTTTAGAGCGGAAAGGAAAGAGACAGACGAAAGAGACAGTAGTTTATATGCCGCTTGGTCGAGCTATAGTATACAAGGATGGCCAGCACTGATTCAATAGACAAAGGGAAGAGAACTTACTAAAACTGTATCCATGTTAATTTTTAGATTTCCCTGAGAAGTATAAGTGCATTATAAGAATGTAAGTTTTAATTTTAATGCTCATTTTTCACAACTTTGATTTTTTTTTATTCAAAAGAAATATTTTCTCAACTTTTCGTACAGAAAAGTGAAACTTTCAGGTAAAGGCCTATTTATTTAGTAGTCTTACAGAAAATCTAATATACCGTATATACGTATTACTGAAGATAGTGTATTGAAAATTTTGAAAATGTTCGCATGGAAATTCTTTGTAAGGGAATTAATTAACAAAGCAACTACTGTTACATCATAAGCAAAAGATACGTGCCCATGTGTTGTAAAAATGTCAGCTCTATAGCTTCAGCAGATTTCGAGAAAATAATTTAATATTCTGATGATAGGAAGTTGCTCACAAATATCACCTTAAGAGCATAATGCGATAAGAATTTTGTTATGTAATATTAGTTAGCCTATACTTAAAATAGATACAGTACCTAGGTAACTTTGCTTTGTACTGTAATATTGTTTTGATCAGTTTATTGATTACTTTTTAAGGCTAAAAATACTATCAATATAAATTCCAACTTATCATGTCATACTCAATCTCTTTCTTTGGAATATCACTTTCTTTATGAATGATGTGTTTCATCCACTTAATACAGTATAATATTATACTACTATGGAATTTAAGTGAATATTCATTTTTAACTCTCTATTATGTTATTAAGATTTAAAACACAAGTGCAATATTAAGAAATCAGTGTTAATACTTTTGTTTTACAGACACTATAGATAACTTAATATTAAACAGAAAGAATCCATATAAAAATAACGACATAAAATTTCACGTTCCGTCTGAAGTTTGTGCACCACTGTTTTCTTAATCCAACAGGTTGCCTATTCATATACACAACCCTTCCTCTTTCCATACTTAGCGCTTGCTGCCCGCGTACGGCGTCAAGGTCAGAAAAATGCGCTTGATTTGACATCACTGGCCTATGTATTTCCACATAACAACGAGATGGGCTTGATCGTCGAGTAATTGAGGACTGAATAGCCTATGGTAAACGATGAAAGTGTCACAATGTAAATTTCTGTTTCTTTGCATCAAGCGATATAGTAGGCTTAGGCCTACCTATGTGCCGTGCTTTGTAACCTGATAAACGTGGAATGTGCCAGATCCATCCGGTTTAGTCATAATTTTTGTCGTAAGATTTCCCTAATGATGAATAGGCCTATCTCAGTGGAGTGACACTGGGGAACGCTGGAATTGCCTCTGCTAGGCGTGATGCCATCTGTAGTTGAAAGGGGCGGCCGGCTTGTTCTTATTTTATTGTGTGATTGATTTAAAAAAAAATCCAGCTTTTCTTACACCCTTATCCAAATTTTGTCATGTTTGGTTTTGGGGGGTTTCTGTTATTTTTTTAATGTAGCCTAATAGCCTACAGAATTTTTAAGTCTAATACAAAATACAACCATGTATTGTGGGTCCCTATCACCACGGCATGGCGCGTCCTCAGGTTGCGGATAGAGGAGACGGCCTCCAGATATGGAGGGTAGCTGCGAATATATTGAATAAGCAGTCGTGGACAGCCGATAAGGTGTGGTCCTCCAGCTTGGGGGTTGGGCGAAGGGCTAACAACCCATCACCGTAAAAACAGCTTGTTACGTATCCCTATAATAAGCCTCGGAATAGGACTGATTCTCTGGCACGACCACAGCAAAGGAATAAGGTTTTGAGATTTGGCACTTGGAACGTAATTAGTCTTTATAGAACAGGAGGGGTAACATTAGTAGCAAAAGAACTAGCTAGATATAGAATAGACTTCGTAGGAGTACAAGAGGTTAGGTTAGATGGGAATGGCATATCACAAATAGGAGATTATTTGTTGTATTATGGGGAAGGAAACAATAATCACCAATTAGGAACAGGATTCTTTGTTCATAAAAGAATAAAATCAGCAGTAAAAAAGGTCGAATTTATCAGTGACAGGTTATCATTTTTAGTACTTAAGGGTAGATGGTGCGACATCATAGTTATAAATGCTCACGCCCCTACAGAAGAGAAAGACGACCATATAAAGGATAGCTTCTATGAGGAATTGGAACATACTTTTGATCAGTTCCCTAGGTATCACATGAAAATTTTATTGGGGGATTTCAATGCTAAAGTAGGACGGGAAGATATTTTTAGACCAACTATTGGAAAAGAGAGCCTACACGCATTTAGTAGTGACAATGGAGTTAGATTAGTCAACTTTGCCACATCGAAAAATTTAATTGTCAAAAGTACAACATTCCCCCATAAGGATATACATAAATATACTTGGACTTCTCCAGATGGATTGACACACAACCAAATAGATCACATCTTGATAGATAAACGGAGACATACTAGTATAATAGGTATTCGAACTTTCAGGGGTGCAGACTGTAATTCTGACCATTATTTGGTGATTGGAGAATTAAGAGAAAGATTATCAGTAGCCAAGCGAGTAGAGCAACAAGTTAATATTACTAAATTCAATATTTTGAAATTAAAGGACGAGGAAGCTAGGCAAAATTATCAGGTCGAAATTTCGAATAGGTTTGCCACTTTAGAAAGTTCCGACGAAGTTGAGAAAGAATTAGATGTTAATAGTGTGTGGGAATATATCAGAGATAGTATCAAAATTGCAGCTGAGCAGAGCATATGTTATTATGAAACTAAGAAAAAGAAACCGTGGTTTGATGAAGATTGTTGCATGGTAGTAGAAAATAGACAAATAGACAAAATACTGACGCATGGACAGTTGCCTGCACCAGGACTATCAGGGCATGATATCATTTATCTATCGTTTAATCTGCAGTGTCCTAAAGCGACTCCTAGAGTAATTACTTACAGGGATATCAAAAGAATAGATAATATTGCACTGAAAGAAGACGCTGCGCAACTTCCATGGCACATGATCTGGACATTACGAACTGTAGACGAGAAAGTAGACTTATTCAATACGTTAATACTTCAACTTTATGACAAACACGCACCATTAAAGACCAAACGTACCAGAAAGACCCCAGCCCCTTGGATGACGACTGAAATACGTATCCTGATGTCCGAACGCGACTTAGCCTATAGGAAATACACCCGCAATAAAAACGACGAATATTTTAACTTATATAAACACCTAAGAAACAGAACGACTCAACTAATAAGAAACGCTAAACTCAAATACTCCTACAAACTTATAGAGCCCAACACAACCCCTTCCGAGTTATGGAAAAATCTGAAGGTCATTGGACTTGGAAGGGCTAGTGAACAAGCAGACATACCCATCCCACTTGACCGATTGAACGAACACTTTGTAAAGGACCCGACCTTAAACAACACAACGAAACAAGACACAGTTTTGCCTGACTCAGCTCCCCCAACTCGAGACAAATTCTATTTTACTGACGTCACTCCTATTGACGTAATGAAAGCCATCCGACGCATCAAGACGAAAGCTCAAGGGCCAGACAACATTAGCATATTACTCATACAGAAAATACAAGACATAGTAATACCTACAATTGCACACATATTCAATAGTTCCTTAATCACTTCAACTTTCCCTAAAATATGGAAGCAAGCTTTCGTTCTTCCTCTTCCAAAAGTCAAAGTTTCCACCGACCCGAACGACTATAGACCAATCAGTATCCTGCCAGCCATATCAAAAGCACTGGAAAGAATCGTACACAGACAAATTACTAACTACATGAACGAACACAAACTATTCGACAAGTATCAGTCAGGTTTCAGAGCTGGACACAACACAAGCACTGCTCTACTTAAAGTGACAGAAGACATTCGTGAAGCAATCGACTCTAATAAAGTAACAATACTAACACTTCTTGACCTTAGCAAAGCTTTCAACTCTGTAAATTTCGACCTGCTCACCCATAAATTGAGAAATCTGCATTTGTCAGAGACTGCTGTGAGTTGGTTCGAATCCTACTTACGGGAAAGACAACAATGTGTTGTATCCGGGAATCGAAGCTCTTCCTGGCTTAACATAACATCAGGTATACCACAGGGTTCGGTACTCGGACCATTGTTGTTCACAATATATGTCAGTGATATTACATCTCATGTAAGGCATTGTAACTATCACTTGTATGCTGACGACCTTCAATGCTACATCTCTTCCCGCTTAGATCGAATAAATGACGCTATAGATAAATTGAACAAAGACATTGACTCGATTGTGACATGGACAAAGAAATTCCATCTTAATATCAATCCTGGAAAGACACAAGCAATCATATTAGGACACAAACGGCAAACCGACGCTGTAAAGCACCTCGACATTTCCCCCGTTAAAGTAAGTACAGTGCATATCCCTTTCAGTTCTTCGGTAAAAAATCTTGGCATTCACATGGATAATAATCTCAACTGGGACATGCAAATCACAGAAACCTGCAGAAAAGTATATTCTATTATTCATGTGCTAAAAAGGATAAATGTTCATCTTCCCTCTTGTTTAAAAAAGTCCCTTGTGCAGACCCTTGTATTTCCCTATTTTGACTATGCTGACATTTTACTGACTGACCTTTCCAGCGACAACAAAATGAAACTTCAACGTGCTCATAATTTGTGTGTACGTTTTGTAAGCAATGTTCGTAAATATGATCATATTACCCAATCCCTGGAAGCAATAGGTTGGCTTAAACTAGATAAGAAAACAAATTTACATTCACTTCTCTTTCTCTTCGAAATCTTGAACTCTTCTATTCCTTCGTACCTGTCGTCTCGCTTCACTTACCTTTCTTCCCACCACAATCTGAACACACGCTCTCGCCATGAAACAATACTAACAATACCATCCCATCGCACCTCCTCATACTCATCCTCTTTCACAATAGCCCTGCCAAGACTCTGGAATTCGTTACCTGCTAGCATCAGGGACTGTCGAAATAAAATTCAATTCAAACGCAAACTTACTAGGCACTTGGTCAGTAATTGAGACTCGTTCAGACATGGTTTCTTGTAAATAGTTCTTTTAATCTACCACAAAATATCTCAATATCCGGTAATTTCATCACTATAGAATTTTGTTATTGTAGGTTCAATTTATAATTTAGTAAATACAAAAATATTCTTTGTTCTTAACTTCTATGATAAAATGTCTAGCTTTCATTAATCAGGTATTCTTGTCGTACTTTAATTTCTATTGTAATTGTAATTGTAAATTTAATATTAATTGTAATCTTATTGTTCATGTTATAGTTGTAATCCCCTGGTAGAGGGGCAGAGAAGGCCTGACGGCCTTATCTCTACCAGGTTAAATAAATAAATCTAATCTAATCTAATCTAGAAAGAAGGAAACAGGCAAAATTGAAATTCTTACAGGATCCAGTTGAGGAGAAGAGAGATAATTATTTCAATGAAAGATGGGAAGCAAGTCGTACACTTAGGAATAAAAAGAGAGGTTACTTGAAGGAAAAACTGAATGAGGTAGAAACAAATAGTAAGAATAAAAACATTCGAGATTTATATAAGGGTATAAAAGAATTTAAGAACGGATATCAGTCAAGGGTAAACGTGATCAAGGATGAGAATGGTGACTTGCTTGCAGACTCTCCATCAATCCTAAACAGATGGAAAAACTATTTTGCGCAACTACTAAATGTACATAGGCCAAATAGAAATGACCGGGACGAAATTGAAATGCAAATTGCTGAGCCATTTATACCCGAACCCACGCTTTCAGAAGTCGAAATTGCGATAGAAAATCTGAAAAAGTACAAGTCTCCAGGTATCCATCAAATTCCAGCAGAATTAATACAAGAGGGTGGAAGTGCATTATATAGCGAAATTTATAAACTTGTACTTGCTATTTGGGAAAAGGAAATTGTACCAGAACAATGGAAGGAGTCCATAATTGTACCTATTTTTAAAAAGGGGGACAAAACCAACTGTGGTAACTTTCGAGGAATATCTCTTTTGTTGACGTCGTACAAAATTTTGTCCAATATTCTTTTGAGAAGATTAACTCCGTACGTAGATGAAATTATTGGGGATCATCAGTGCGGTTTTCGGCGTAATAGATCGACTATTGATCAGATTTTTTGTATTCGACAGATAATGGAGAAAAAATGGGAGTATAAGGGTACAGTACATCAGTTATTCATAGATTTGAAAAAGGCATATGACTCGGTTAAGAGGGAAGTATTATATGATATTCTTATTGAATTTGGTATTCCCAAGAAACTAGTTCGATTAATTAAAATGTGTCTCAGTGAAACATACAGCAGAGTCCGTATAGGTCAGTTTCTATCTGATGCTTTTCCAATTCACTGCGAGCTAAAGCAGGGAGATGCACTATCACCTTTACATTTTAACTTCGCGCTAGAATATGCCATTAGGAAAGTTCAGGATAACAGGCAGGATTTGGAATTGAACGGGTTACATCAGCTTCTTGTCTATGCGGATGACGTGAATATGTTAGGAGAAAATACACAAACGATTAGGGAAAACACGGAAATTTTACTTGAAGCAAGTAGAGCGATCGTTTTGGAAGTAAATCCCGAAAAGACAAAGTACCGGTATATGATTATGTCTCGTGACCAGAATATTGTACGAAATGGAAATATAAAAATTGGATATTTGTCCTTCGGAGAGGTGGAAAAATTCAAATATCTTGGAGCAACAGTAACAAATACAAATGACACTCGGGAGGAAATTAAACGCAGAATAAATATGGAAAATGCGTGTTATTATTCGGTTGAGAAGCTCTTATCATCTAGTCTGCTGTCAAAAGATCTGAAAGTTAGAATTTATAAAACAGTTATATTACCGGTTGTTCTGTATGGTTGTGAAACTTGGACTCTCACACTGAGAGAGAGGAACATAGGTTCAGGGTGTTTAAGAATAAGGTGCTTAGGAAAATATTTGGGGCTAAGCGGGATGAAGTTACAGGAGAATGGAGAAAGCTACACAACACAGAACTGCACGCATTGTATTCTTGACCTGACATAGTTAGGAACATTAAATCCGGACGTTTGAGATGGGCAAGGCATGTAGCACGTATGGGCGAATCCAGAAATGCATATAGACGATAATATTAAAATGGATTTGAGGGAGGTTGGGTATGATGATAGAGACTGGATTAATCTTGCACAGGATAGGGACCGCTGGCGGGCTTATGTGAGGGCGGCAATGAACCTTCGGGTTCCTTAAAAGCCATTTGTAAGTAAGTAATACATAATACAAATTTTTAGGCCTAATAAGGTAAAATAAAGGTTTCGAAATGTAAAATAACAAAATTTTGTAGAATAAATCTTAGTATGTAGGCCCTAATTCATTTATCCCTAATGCTCATTATTTTTTCATAATAATTAGCCTATTCATTAGCCTAATCCTACCAATATACAGTAGGCCTATAAGTTATAGGTTATTATTTCAGTGCAATAAAATATGTGTTTCTTAATAAAATATGTGGAAATGGTGAGCGATGAAAGTGCCTTAATAAAATATCTGGAAATGGTGAACGATGACAGTGCCAGAATTATGGAAAAATACTGTTTGACAAGTTTCCCACACTTTTTGTTTGAGACACTTTAATCGTTTACCGTAGTGAGTCCTCAATTATTGTATACAGCCTATGTAATTAGATCTAATATCAAGCATAAATGATTGTGATTTGAACTTACACTTCTAGGCCTACCTGCTAGGAGAGACACGAAATTTTCTATTCCGCCGAATGTGCCGGCGTCAGTATTCTGTACGGACATGACTTATTTATTTATTTATTTATTTATTTATTTATTTATTTATTTATTTATTTATTTATTTATTTATTTATTTATTTATTTATTTATTTATTTATTTATTTATTTATGTATTTATTTATTTATTTATTTATTTATTCATTCATTCATTTATTCATTAATTAATTAATTTATTTATTATTTATTTATTCATTTATTCATTTATTTATTTATTTATTCATTCATTCATTTATTAATTATTAATTAATTAATTTATTATTTATTTATTCATTTATTCATTTATTTATTTATTTATTTATTTATTTATTTATTTATTTATTTATTTGTGGTCCTTATCTTGGGCATGTCGTGATCCGTATTTCGTGTCCATGTCGTGTAGCCTAAGTAATTATCGTGGTTGTGATCGTTGTGATCCTTATCGGGGTAGGCCTATAAGTCAGTTAAGTTATGTTGTGTATCTTATCGTGATATCTATGCTTATCTCGGTGCTTGTCGTGGACCATGTCATAGGCCTAATCCATACAGTTGTCCTTGTTTTCTTTGTGGTGGTCCTTATCTTGATTCTTGTTTTTTTGTCGTGTTTCTTATCATGAGCCTTGTATTTGTCATGGTCCTTACCCTGGTCTTGGTAGCTACTTTTCGTAATCTTTATCGTGGTCCATATCGTGATCCTTATCATGGTAGCTTCTTATCGTAGTCTATAGGCTAGCTTATGCCTGCGCGATTGAATGACCATTTTTATGATATTTTTCTTGCGGAAATTCTTCTGGAGTTACTTGAAGATGTCCCGATTAATATTGGGAGAAACATGATCTTTCAACAAGACAGCTTAAATTATCGAAATTATTTTAATGTACAGTTGCTTTGCCGGCACGTTCCCCAGATATAATTCCAGTTGATTTTTGTCTTTGGGGACATATTAGGCCTTAAATCAATTGTTCATGAAACGCCCATCGATACAGCGGAAGAATTAGTTGATAGAATTATTCTTGCTTTTGACGATCTTCGTAACCGTCTACAGATATTTCGAAGGATTCGTCGTTTAATCATATGAAGTTATACGTACTTTGTGTGTCAACAATGGCGGTAGCAATTTTGAACAGTTCATACAGTTTGTCATTACCTTTTTCTTAATAGGCTATCTTGTAACTTATTACATAAAAGTTACTATGTAACCACAGAAAGTAAATAAAGTAACTTTTCAATTTGAGTTTCTTTCGTTCTTTCCTTCATATCACTATCACTTGAAAACGAAGCATTTCCTGACATTAGGCCTACTTTATTAAGAAAAAATGTTTAATTTCATGCCCCCTATCACACAAGAAATCTAGGAATAGTTATTCTGTTACACACTGTATAATATGTATAAATCTTTAAAATGATCAAATGGACTGAGTGAGTTTTTAAATAATACTCTTCAATTATACTACCTATATTAAATTAATTCTCCATTTATATTTATTTGAAGAAGGTAGGCCTACTTTGATGGAAATTTAGCTTGTATACGTCCACGTATGAACGATTGAAGGAAGGAAAGAAGGAGTTAATAGTGTCATGGGTACGAATCTTCGGATGAAATGGATGGATTCTTCATTCAACATAAAGCTGAAATTATATTATGCCAATAACTAGATTTGTCCCAAGCCGTGGTGTCGTGGTCTAAGGCATCCTACCTAGGACTCGCGTTACGCAATGCACGCTGGTTCGAGTTCTCATGGGGAAGAAATTCTCATAAAATTTGGCCAGTGTATGGGACCGGTGCCCATCCAGCATCGTGATGCACTTGGGGAGCTACGATAGGCCTAGGTAGCGAAATCCGGTTATGTAAGCCAGCTATAACAGCTGGGGAGAGAAACACGAAAAACACTTTAATTATAAAGTAGGCCTAGATGTCAGGCAACGTGGTCCAACAACATGTAACATCGCCTGTCTCCGAATTGTACTCGAAGGATCGTTAGTTTCTAGAGAGCGGCCATTTTTTTTTTACTGTAGACCTACATCCCTCTTGTGTTTGTTTACTTCGTAACAAAAACACCGAGAGCTACAGGCAATGCAGTAAATACATTCCGACACGTTGTGGAACATTGTGTTTTCAGAGGTTTAATCCTGCTGCCAGAGCGAATGTTTGTAGATTCTGAAACATTCATAGACCTACATTCTGTGGCCCAAATAATTTCGCAGTCAATTAACGTAAGAAGTTTCGTTTCCATCTCGGAAAAAAATTTGTGGAGGAAAATGCAGTCTTTAGGATTGTTAAACACTTATAAATTTAATTCATAGTGTTTCAAGTATCTAAAAATATTTTTTGTGCTACAGTTTTTTATCTCCTGATGTCGAAAACTGTTTCGTCGACGACTTCATGTCGATCCTATCAGTTGGTAATGAAAAAAATTGAAGAGTTCACGGATTATGAGTTCGAAACATAGACTACATTGCTCCCTGTTCCTATGTGGTGTGAATTTTCTGCCTCATCAAACAGAACTACCAATGCACGTGAATTCTTTCATTCTCGCCTCAAATCCTATTTTTATAACGCTCATCCATCAATTTTTAACTTAATTGACGTAGTCTATTGAATGATTTTAAACCCGAAGTTTGCATTTTATGTAGAAGTTCAGGAAAGCAGGCTTAAAATAGAAAGAAAAAGGAACAGTTTACTGTATTGCAGAACAAATGACAATGTTGACAACGAGAAAAATTAGTACGTTTGAATTTGTGAAATCAGTGTATTTAAATTTATAACAAATGACAATGTTGACAACGAGAAAAATTAGTACGTTTGAATTTGTGAACTCAGTGTATTTAAATTTATAACATCAAACATTTTGGGGGGACGATCCAGCCAAACCCCAAGCGGTGTTCTGGGTAATGCTAATAGGCTGGCACCCAATTAACCTACTACGCTACTTTCTTCGACCCGGACCAATTTACCGTATTTTCCATGATCGGGACCAGTTCACATATCCCGGTGCATCAGTGGTGGATTTTAGGCGAGGAGCGAGAGGAAAGCTATGATGCAGGCCTTATATACAATACGTCACTTAGCATTGCTTAACTTCAGGTCTACTCGTATCGGTTCGATATATAACTGTCTCTACCGGGGACAGTTAAGGGGTAGTTTTCAGTACCTGAGTTGAGGTACCTATGCCCAGGCCTGTCCTAATCTATCTTGTGATAAAATATTTGTTACTTTGGACTACGACTGATTTTTTCACGTTTTATGTCAGATCGAATATAACGAAATGTAGGGCCTACGAGTGGTGATAAAACCATAATACTTTCTCCTCCAATTTTAGCGATAGAAAATTAATTTTCCTGCAATATTCCAATGACATCGCATATAGCATGCAATGATCACATCATCTTATAATTTAGCCACCTGTGATTTTTAAAAAATAGAAATTCTTAGTTTAATATTACCTACGTCTAATCAGAGCATAACAATATCACTTAATTACCTACTTACTTACGGCTTTTAAGGAACCCGGAGGTTTATTGTCGCTCTCGCATAAGCCCGCCATCGGTACCTATCCTAAGCAACATTATTCCAGTATCTACAATAATACCCCACCTCCCTCAAATCCATTTTAATATTATCCTCCCATCCATGTCTGGGCCTCCTCAAAGCTCTTTTTCCCTCCTGTCTCGCAACTAATACTCTATATGCATTTCTGGATTCGCCCATACGTGCTACTGACCTGCCCTTCTCAAACGTCTAGATTTAATGTTCCTAATTATGTTGGGTGAAGAATGCAATACTTAGGCCTAGTCTAGTTCTGCGTTGTCTTACTTTCTCCATTCTCCTGTAACTTCGTCCCTCTTAGCCCCAGATATTTTCCTAAGCACCTTATTCTCAAACACCATTAACCTCTGTTCCTCTCTCAAAATGGGAGTCCAATTTCACAACCATACAGAACAACCGGTAATATAACTCTTTTATAAATTGTAACTTTCAGCTTTTTTGACAGCAGACTGGATGACAAAAGCTTCTCAACCGAATAATAACGCGTATTTCCCATAATTATTCCGCGTTTAATTTCCTCCCGAGTGTTATTTATATTTGTTACTGTTGCTCCAAGATATTTGAATTTTTCCACTTCTTCAAAGGATAAATTTCCAATTTTTATATTTCCATTTCGTACAATATTCTGGTCGCGAGACATAATCATGTACTTTGTCTTTTCAGGATTTATTTCCAAACCTATCTCTTTACTTGTTTCAAGTAAAATTCCGTGTTTTCTCTAATCGTTTGTGGATTTTCTCCTAACATAGTCATGTTATACGCATGGACAAGCAACTGATATAACCCATTCAATTCCAAACCCTCTCTGTTATCCTGGACTTTTTCATGGCATGCTCTACAGCAGTGGACGTCAGCACTCGCTGAAATGGGTAATGGGTAAGCGGAGCCGTCCCGTGTGCCCCGTCGTGCAGCAAGAAGAAGTCGAGAGCATACCCGCTAGCGACTACGAACGCAACATATTGCAATGTGTTGTCCGCGGGTAAGAGACGCTAGCCCCAAGGTGCTCTGTGCTGATGACCGCTGCTCTAGAGCAAAGTTAAAAAGTAAAGGTGATAGTGCATTTCCTTGCTTTAGCCCACAGTGAATTGGAAACGCATCTGACAGAAATTTACCTATGCGGGGTGTGTTGTAGTTTCACTAAGACACATTTTAATTAACCGAACTAGCTTCGTGGGAATACCAAATTCAATAAGAATATCATATAAAACTTCTCTCATAACCGAGTCATATGCCTTTTTGAAATTATGAATAACCGATGTACTGTACTCTTATGGGCTACTCCCATTTTTTCTACAATATCTGTCGAATACAAATCTGTGATCAGTAGGCTAGTTGATCTATTACTCCTAAAACTAGACTGATGATCCAAAATAATTTCATCTACATATGGAGTTAATCTCCACAAAAGAATATTGGACAAAATTGTGTACGACGACAACAAAAGTGAAATTCCTCGAAAGTTACTGCAGTTAGTCTTGTCCCCCACGATTATGGACTCTTTCCGTTATTCTGGTACAATTTCCTTTTCCCAAATAGCAAGTACAATATCACTATGGATTTTAATAAATGTTTAAGTAAACCAAAGTAAAATAACAGTAAGTACCACGGATGAATCAGCTGATGTGACTTTTACTTCAATACAATTTCCGTAACCTATTCAATTAAATACATTACATTATTATGATATACTTCTTTATAATTATATTTGTTAATTTGACTAAATTAACATTAACGAACAAATTAATTTTGTAAACGATGACAGTGAGAACTTTATTTATGAAAGTAGAAATATAATGCAAGTTGATAAAGTTATCGTCTTACGATGAAGACTAAATGCCTGTCAGTTATCCCTATCCCAGTAGTTTAGAAGTTGCACCACAGAGAGCGAAATAAGACGAATCCAAGTTGTGACGCTGCAAGGTCAACTTTTCCCATAAAAACTAAAAGGCAGGAAGGGAGTTTCGTATGTCAGGAATTATATTGGCATTGTCCTCACATCTGTAGCGTGTTCGATGTGGTGCGCGGAGTGTTTCATTAATCTTAGAATAAATGTGTTTGTAAATATTTAAATTCTGTTAATTTTGTAAGTAAAATTATCCAGTAGCAATCTGTGATGCGTGTGTCGCCATAAGGGATATTGATTTATTATGTGCTAGATAACACATGTATTAATATTTGAAAATGGAAGGAACGAAGATTCCGGATCTTAAAAGGTAATAATGCAATGTCTTGATCATAATGCTTAAATATAAAAATTATATTGATTGTTAAAATACAGCGTAAAAATGTTAAGTGCCATTAGGACATAGTGATGTGTAGTATTGTTCATGAATATCGTAAATAATTTCATTGAAAAAAAAAACAGGTACGTTGCAATTTTAGTATATTGCGTTATAGATAGATACTGCGTCCGAATTTTAGAACCAAGCATTCTAATTCTTCCACATGTAATATATTGCTAGAGGTTTTAGAAAAGCGACGAATATTTTTTAATAATATAATTATTTGTATATCATTTATTAAGTTCTGTTTAAATTTGGTGAATGTTACTTATGTCCCGCCCACTATAGGAGACATAGGCCAGTTTTACACTAATCCTAAACATTTAGTATAACTTGTTGCTTGTGTAGGCAGTCTTTTACATTAGATTTGTGAAAATTGGTTTATAGCGCAACATTGGCAGTGATAAAAGTGTGAAATATTCGGGTGAAACGAGCGTTGAGCGACTTCCGCCGATTTTGGAATAGACACCGACGCACTAGAACATAGAAAACAAAAAATCACACTCAATAGCTTTCATCTTCATCTTGACGGGATAACAAAAGCCTAACCTAACCTAACCGCGTCGGTGTCTATTCCAAAATCGGCGGAAGTCTCTCAATGCTCGTTTAACCAATATTCGTTCAGTGGGCGGTGGATAATCTACAATGACCTTAAATTTTTATCTCTATATTTCAGTAGCGGCCGGTGATCGAAATCCTCGGTGAGGCCAGATGCAACTAGTTTAATTGCCTCCGATAGGAAATGTTTGTTTATGATATTAATTATTATTGTTATTATATTATTAATATCATTATTACTGTATTATTATTATTATTATTATTATTATTATTATTATTATTAGTCTATTCTTATTATTATCAATGAAAAATAATAATTTCACTCACCAAATAAGCTGTTATGCTCTGAGTTTCAGTGATTGTTTCAGTGTGATGAAGCAACCCATATGTGTTGAAATCCCCCTTTCTTTCTTTTCTTTCTATTTTTTTTCTTTGACAGCAACAAACAAGGCCAAGAGAAGTTTATTTTGCATCACATTACCACATAACCATTTATGTTTCCCATACCAGGATGCAATACAAACTCGCATTTTAAGATTATGTGTGAGAAAAATTATCAGCGATGTCGTAGGTATCTCGGTAGTCTCTCTCTTTATTTAAAACTTCCTTTCTTTCAGTATTATTTCTTCTCAAAAAAGGACACTCTAACAATGAATTAACTGCACCAGCATTACTTCTCTCATTTGTTTCTGTTTATAATTTCCTGAAATACATAACAACATTGGCCCACATTCACTACTGTACTACACCCTCGCTTATATATCATAAAATGAGACATAAGGGGAGAGAATCGAGTGGGTCTCTGCCTGCCAAAGAGCTGGAATTTTGTTATTTATGGCCTAGTTAGGAAGACAAGTCACCACTGCTATTCCCACCCCACTCTACCCTTGAGGTCGACCCATGGATGGGACGAGTGAAACCTGACCAGGCCAGACGAATTGTGCCTCAGCTACAACGTTTTAAGCGCAAACTCAAAGCCCGCGAAAGGACATGAAATGCATTAAGCGAACGATTCTGGCATCAGGAACAAATTTTTCTGCAAAACAGGTCTATATACATCACAAGCCAGACCCGGCACGAGCAATCCTCGCCTCAGGAACAAATTTTACTGCAAAACAGGTCTATATACATCACAAGCGAGACCCGGCAAGAGCGATCCTGGCCTCAGGAACAAATTTTACTGAAAAACAGTTCTATATACGTCAAAGTTTTCAAATGCTTCTACAGCGATATATGCTTTCTTTCAAATAACTAATACATTATATAAAAACACAAAATTTGATTTCAGTTAAGCCAAGTGACTGAGGCCCGGCCTCACTTGCCTCAGTCAATCAGCCGCCACTGCTATATTTATACGTTGCTGGATGGGAAGGAGGGAGTTTAGAAGCACATAGTACAGCTCTAGCGGGTGGAAGGTGGTTTAGAAGTACACATTGCAGCTCAAGCGGGGAGGAGGGGTCCAACAGATGCTCTGTTCTAATGCAGGAGCGACCATGACAATACTGTAAACAGGCATGGTTAAAAATGTGTCACCTAATCAAAACGGCTAATTGCTCCGTTGTATCAGATTTGTGAATAAAATTAACTAAACGACTAAAAATAATAACTTAATGTAGGGAAGGAACTTTCAACACACAAGCTTTAAATAATCAAAAAGGCTAATTGCTCCGTTGCGTCAGATTTGTAAATAAAATTAACTAAACGACTAAAAATAATAACAATGTTTAGAGGAACTTCCAACACATAAGCTTTAAATAATCAAAACGGCTAATTGCTCCGCTACTGTAATTAATCATTTCGTGGTCAATATAGACCTACTGCTCTTCCTCTTATTTTTTTTTCTTTTCTGGATTTTTTATTTTATTTTATTAGGTTATTTTACGACGCTGTATCAACATCTAGATTATTTAGCGTCTGAATGAGATAAAGGTGATAATGCCGGTGAAATGAGTCCGGGGTCCAGCACCGAAAGTTACCCAGCATTTGCTCGTATTGGGTTAAGGGAAAACCCCGGAAAAAACCTCAACCAGGTAACTTGCCCCGATCGGGATTCGAACCAGGGCCACCTGGTTTCGCGGCCAGAAGCGCTGACCGATACTCCACAGGTGTGGACTCTTTTCTGGATGTTCTCATGACTTCGAAGCTCCACGTAAATGTCACATTGAATTTCTTTTAGAACCTCAATGACGTGAAAAATGTTCGGATGAAGTGAATAGAATTCCGCATTCAACTTACTGAGAAACGCTTCACAATTTGTAGTGCGTTCCGTGTTTGAACTAAATGCTGCCTACATTACAGGTGGATTTATTTTACTTGGTTATTTAACGACGCTGTATCAACTACGAGATTATTTAGTGTCGTTGAGATTGGTGATAGCGAGATGAAATTTGGCGAGATAAGGCTGAGGATTCGCCATAGATTACCTGGCATTTACCTTACGGTTGTGGAAAACCTCTTACAGGTGGAAATTCGCAATTTTCTTCGATGAAAGTATCCAGTAAGTAATCAAAAAAACTCATCCAGCTTTTCATTCACGGGTTTACGAGCCATAAGATCAAAAGTGAAACAGTCTGCCACTTCAACCGGTAGAAGTAGGCCTACGGGTAAACCAAATACAGTAGATTTCCTCGTATCCGGCAACTGTGGGACAAAGCCAGTGCCGGATAATTGGAAAATACGTTTAGGCCTACAGGTTATGTAAAGACATGCAGTAGTGCACAAACATTTTTTTCCTTGTTGAAATTTAGTATTTTCGTAGAGATATTTAAAAGTAAAGTTTTGAAATACGTGCAATGTTTATTTGTAGTACTGAATACGGTAAAGTACATTAATCAGTTCATAATTATTGTAATACAGTAATACATAATAGGGTAAAAAATACTAAACGTTTTCGTAACCTTATGACAATTTTAAATGGCGGCCACGTGACATGAAGAGCAGTGTAACCAACGTTGCAAGTATGAAGTAGCGTTCGATGATTTGTGTGTGAGAACATTTCACTTGCGTTTCGCAGAATCCATTGTGCAACAACAGCGCTTAGCGGTAATAACCATGATACTATCTATCACTCGATGAAACTTTTACGCGCTGTAGGAACAGAGAATTTCACACTTTCCTATTTAGACTCGTCCAACACCCCTTCGAAACGGGCGAGTTCAAGTGGTAAATTTAAAGATATCGTCTCTGCGCATTGTTGCAAGGTCCAAGTGATAGCTTACCAATGATACCCGATGTACTCCAAGGACATAACGGGTTTTTTGTCTATGTTTTCACGCGTGAACAATATAAACAGTAAACACATTATACGGCATGTGCAATCCACGAAAACCACTCACATCTTTGGCTGACTCTTCCCTTTTGGAATGAATAAAAATCTCATGTAAAACTAAGAGGTCTCTCTAATATTCAAAGTAGAAATAGTAATGACCCCAAATTAATAGCTCACTTTAAAAAGTACTCTAAAATATTGCACAAAGTAATCTTAAAAGCCAAGAACTTTACTATAATGGAATTATTCTAAACTCGAGTAATACAAACAAAACAAGTTGGAACATAATAAAAAAAGAAAGCGGAAAGTTTAGAAGTAAAGAACAAGGTTACACTTTTGTAACAAATAATAGAAAAACATCAGATATAACAGAAGTTGCGAACATATTCAACAAACATTTTCTCTCAATAACTGATAACCTAAACATCCCACAGAATAATAATAACAATAATAATAATAATAATAATAATGACATCGATTGTTTGAAAATATCTATTCCTGTAACTTTGCCAAATATTCAAATTTTTCCAACAAATACACGAGAAATAATTACAATTCTAAAGCAATTAAAGTCTAAAAATTCCTCGGGATATGATGCAATTACTAGTAAAATATTAAAAGCCAGTTCACAAATAATAGCCAAGCCCCTGTCTTATTTATGTAACTTTTCAATGTTTAATGGTGTATTTCCAGAGCGACTGAAATATTCAGTTGTTATTCCTTTATTCAAGAAAGGGGACAGAACCACGCCCGAAAACTACAGGCCTATATCCCTTCTACCAGTCTTCTCAAAGGTCTTCGAAAAAGTTCTACATAAGAGAGTATATCATCATCTTGATAGATACAACATTCTCATTCCGGAACAATTCTGATTCAGAAAGAATAAATCAACTGAGCAAGCGACATTTAATTTAACTGATAAAATTCTAAATTTTCCAACTAACTCAGCCATACATAGTATAAATACCTGCAGAAAAATGATTTTCATACGCCATCATCAAATTTATCATGCTATCAAAGGGGAGTACGTTACATGGCGATAAAAATGTTCAATAGTATTCCTGAAGACATTAAGAATCATAGCCAAAACCCTGCATTATTTAAGGTAAAACTAAAAAATTACTTAATATCTCACACTTTCTATTCTGTAGACCAATTCTTGACATTTCACAGCGCTGTGTAAATATTATAATACTATTAAATGGTAAACATATTACATTGTTTAAAATATTATTGTTATTAAGGTATTAATTCTGTACATATTTCATATTTGCATTTTACTGTATATGTATTGCATTTACATTTAAACGTAAGAATTGAATATGTTCTTTATTCTATGCTATAAAGCAAATGTAAGAATATTATGGAACGAATAAATCTATCTATCTGTCTGTCCGTCCGTCCGTTTGTCCGCCCACCCGCCCGCCCACCCACCCACCCACCCACCCACCCACCCACCCATCCATCCATCCATCCATCCATCTATCTATCTATCTATCTATCTATCTATCTATCTATCTATCTATCTATCTATCTATCTATCTATCTATCTATCTATCTATCTATCTATCTATCTATCTATCTATCTATCTATCTATCTATCTATCTATCTATCTATCTATCTATCTATCTATCTATCTATCTATCTATCTATCTATCTATCTATCTATCTATCTATCTATCTATCTATCTATCTATCTATCTATCTATCTATCTATCTATCTATCTATCTATCTATCTATCTATCTATCTATCTATCTATCTATCTATCTACCTACCTATCTATTTATTTTTGGCCTAGCCAAAAGTGCCGTTGTTTTGGTATTGCAGGTTATTTGGGTGCTGGATACGAGGGATTTTACTGTATACAATTTAAAAGTCTCCCAATCTCAGAGTCCTTATTTTTAAACTCATTTGACAAGCACACAGCCTTTATTTTCCTCCACCAATGAGTTTGAAGTATCTAGTGTATGTAAGCCTAATGCTCCTCTCAAGAATGTTGTTGAGGATATGATGAAATTGAGTTCAGAATTTTCTAAGAGGGATCATGTAGTTATAGTGGGTGGGCCAGGTAATAGTATTGATAACGATTGTAACTATTCTATTGAGAAAGATGTCAACAACATAATTGAGATGAGCAGCCATACCAATGTGGGATTTCTCAGTCTTTTCAGCAGGTACGACAAGCCGTATCTTCACAGGAGGGTGCGAAGCGTGAATATGCGGCTTGAGCGGGCTCTGATGAGACCTGGGGCATCACACATTGGTTTGATAGATGTAAGCCCTATAAGAAGGTATGAATATACGTCACATGGCCTGCATCTGAATGGTAGAGGCAAGGAGCACCTTTCGGTTCTTATTGCTAATAGCATCAGAGGCAGCCATGTTAAAAAGCAGAGTTGTAATATTCCTGTGTTAGTTAATGCTAGGGCTTCTCCTTTTTTAGGTTAAACCTCCCACCAGTAAGGTGTTTGAAACAAGTTCAACTAAATTGTAAATGCTCTGATGTTTCTAGTAATGAACACAGTAACTTCACTATTTTTCATCAAAATATTAGGGGATTAAAACAAAAAACTGATGAATTGATCACTTCTTTAGCAACTCAAAAGCATAAACCTCAGATATTATGTATAACTGAACATCATATGAAGCAACAGGAAATACTACAACTGTCTTTACATGGATATGTATTAGGTTCTCATTTCTGTAGACATATCTTCCAAAAAGGGGGTGCCTGTATTTTTATCAGAGAGGATCTATTATTTAGTAAAATTGATATATCTGATTTTTGCCTTGAACAAGATATTGAAATCTGTGGAATACCAATTGGTTATGAGATATCAAATTTAATTATCTTATGTGTTTATAGGGCGCCAATGGGAGATTATAAGAAATTTACAACTAACTTAGATTCATTATTGAAAAGACTTTATAAACCACATACCGAATTTGTAATCTGTGGTGACATAAACATAGATTATCTATCAGAAAGCTCACGTAAAAGAAAATTAAACTCACTTCTTGAAACTTATAATCTTAGTCACACAGTAAGTTTTCCAACCAGAACACAAGCTGGAAGTAGTACTGCTATTGATAATATATTTATAGATAAAAGTAGATTGAATTCCTATTCAACAGTACCATTAGTCAATGGCCTGTCTGATCACGATGCACAAATTCTAAGTGTTTTCAATATGAGTGAAAAATTCCAAAGTGTTAATCTAAACAAAAAAAAAAAAAAAAGGATTATAAATGCTGAATCTCTTCATCATTTAAATACATGTCTACAAAATGAATCTTGGGAAAATGTATATAGTACCGATACCATTGATATTAATACTAAATTTAATGCATTTTTCACTACATTTACGAATTATTTCAATGAATGTTTTCCAGTCAAGGTGGTGAAAAAATGTAAAAGTAAAAACACGTGGATAACTCAGGGAATTAAAATATCATGTGCTAGGAAAAGGAATCTATTTTTAATGAGTAGGAATAGTGATGATCCTCATGTTCTTAATTACTACAAGAATTACTGTAAAACTTTGACAAAAGTTATAAAAGATGCAAAGAAAATGTATCTGAATGAAAAAATACAAAATTCAGATAATAAGATTAAAACTATTTGGGATATTATTAAAAATGAAACTAATCGATATTCAAAGAGTGAAAATATTACTTGCATTAAAATCAATGATAGTAAAATAGATAACCCAAAATCAATTGCAAATCATTTTAACGACTTCTATATAAATATTATTCAGAACTTAAACATTCAAGATTGTGCCGAAGATGCTGCACTTGGTTACCTAACTGATGCATTTAACATTGAGTTTTTAGGTCTCAAATTTATTCCCACTACCGCAGCAGAAATCATGCATGTGATAAAACAACTAAAAACAAAATATTCCTCTGGATATGATCAAATTCCAAGTAAAGTTCTGAGAGCTTGTTCTGAAATATTATCCCCTCCGTTAAGCTATCTATGCAATTTGTCAATGCAATGTGGTATTTTTCCAGAAAGACTCAAATATTCAATAGTAAAACCAATATACAAAAAGGGAGATAAATGTACTATTGCTAATTACAGACCCATATCATTATTAACAACATTTTCAAAAGTGTTTGAGAAAGTTATGTATAATAGATTATGTCATTACCTGGAGTCCAACAATATATTAGTTTTAGAACAGTTTGGATTTAGAAAACAAAAATCGACAGAGAATGCTGCTTTTAGTTTGGTGGATGAAATACTAAATTCATTAAATTCGAAACTACATGTAGGTGGGATTTTTTGTGACTTGGCTAAAGCATTTGATTGTGTAGACCATAGTATATTAGTAAAAAAATTGAAGTTTTATGGCATTAAAGATGAGATGTTGGGTTGGTTTACATCGTACTTATCAAATAGAAAACAAAAAGCAGAAATAAATGTACCAAATAGTCATAAAGTTACTTATTCAGAATTTATAAATATTAAACATGGTGTTCCGCAGGGGTCAATTTTAGGTACATTGTTGTTTCTAGTTTATATTAATGATTTAGCCTTGACCATAAACAATTCATCCCATGTAATTTTATTTGCAGATGATACAAGTGTAATTATTTCAAGCAAACAATACGATCATTTTATAAACACTTCTAATACAGTGCTGAATCTAATGAATGAATGGTTCCATGCAAATAAACTAGCACTTAATGTTGATAAAACCAGTGCAGTCAAATTTAGTACACACAATAGTGCTCAGGTTTCCTACAGTATTCGATTAAATGGAACTCATGTCAAAGAATCTATAAGCACAAAGTTTCTTGGATTAGAATTGGATAATCACTTGAACTGGAAAACGCATATAGAATGTATTACTCGTAAATTGAGCTCTGCCTGTTATGCATTAAGATCCTTATCTACTATTGGTGATATAATCTTACTTAAAATGTCATACTTTGCATATTTTCACTCTGTAATGAAATATGGATTAATATTCTGGGGTAACTCGTCTGAAGCTAAACACGTTTTTGTTTTACAAAAGAAAGCTATAAGAATAATGGCCGGTGTGCATAAAAGGACCTCATGTAAAAATATTTTCCGAAACTTAGAAATCTTGACTTTACCTTGTGAATAAATTCTTTCCCTAATGATGCTGTATATTAAGAACTAAGATAAATTCTGTACTAATCAAGACATTCATCATTTTAATACAAGACATAAATCAGATCTTCATCTACCCTCTGTTAGTCTAAGCTGTTTTAAAAAAGGAGCTCGCTATTCATGTATAACAATGTTCAATGCACTGCCTAATTATCTTAAAGATTTGAAGAACAACGAGAAAAGGTTCAGAAAAGAATTAACCAAATTTCTACATACTCATACCTTCTACACAATTGATGAATTGTTTATGCTTGTGAATTGAATTATTCTACTTAAATGACATGTACAATTTTATATAGCTCAACTAAAATATGTTTTATATTGACTTAATCTGTTTACTATGTATTGTATTTTTTGTTTAGCATAACTGATGAATTGTATGTACTGTAAATTGAATAGTATACTGTATAGGTCAACTGATGAATTGTTTAAGCTTATAAATTGAATTAATCTACTTCATATGAATTGTATAGCTTAACGAAAATAAGTTTGTAAATTGAACTAATTTGATTGTATATGTTTGTATAGTTTGGCTGATGAATTGTGTGTGTTCTTAAAATGATTACTAGTCTGTGTAGCTCTACTGATGAATTGTATATAGACCTACTGTAAATTGAATGGTAATATGTATAGCTCAACTGATGAATTGTTTATGATTATAAATTGAATTAATCTACTTGATATTAATTGCACAAATTTGTATAGCTTAATGAAAGCATACTACTTTGTATTGTATATATTTGTATAGATTTGGCCGATGAATTGTATATGCTTTAAATTGAATAGTAATCTATATAGCTCTACTGATAAATTGTTTGTGTTTGTAATTTGAAGTAGTTTGCATGATATGTATTATCAATTTCTGTATATCACAACTGGTTGAATTGTTTATGCCTTAAATTTAATTAAATTGTTTTGTAGTATAATATAGCTCAACTTATGAATGATCGTTTGCGTTTGTAAATTTAATAATCTGATTGGCTATGTATTGTATACTTTTAGTAGAGCCATCGATGTTGCTCAGTCGACAGACTCGCTGGGCTGCTGATCCGGAGCTGCGTTCGGGCTTGGGTTGGATCCCCCTTTGGACTTTGGTTTCTTCGGAGGTTTTCCCCAGCCGTGGGACTGAAGCCGGATGGTCTATAGCGAGTCCTTGGCATCAACACCTTTGATTTGATTACCCCCTTTGATTTGATTACCTGGTTGGGTTTTTCCGAGGTTTCCCCCACCGAAAAGGCAAATGCCGGGTAATATTTTGGCGAATCCTCGGACCTCATCTCATCTCACTACATCTCGCCAAAATGTAAAAATATATATATATATATATATATATATATATATATAAATTGTACAAAATTGTAAAAATTGTAGAAAATTACTAAATTGTAAAACTATAAAAATTTGTAAAAATTGTAATTGTAATATTGTAAAATGTTGACATGTTCCACATCTTAAAGCTTCATTGCTCATGTAAGATCTATGGAATAAAATAAATGAATGAATGAATGGAACATTGCGCCAAATGGAACCTGCAGCTTTTTACTTGTAGTATAGCTTCTGGCCAAACAGAGAACTGCTGAGTGAATGCTTTTCTCAAAATCAGCTAAAACAGCATCGGGATTTATATGATTTTTTAGTACTTGAGGAGACATTTAGTATATTTCGACAGTTTTACCTGGCAGGAAGAAAAAACTAGAGGGACGTAATGATTATTCCTTGATCCATGCACTATGAAAATCTGATAAAAAAAAAAGACGGACAGGATTTGAACGTCCCATGTAAAAATAGGGTTATCATTTTCGAGAGAACATCCACATTGCTTATACATGTTAATAAGACAATGTTTTTTTTTTTTTTTTTTTTTCAATGATTCATGTAATTCTGCTAGGGTTTTAGGCAACTTCGGAAGAAATCTACTACGACTGGAGTGAATGTTCTTTCTTATACGTTCGACATTGTGAGACGTAAGTGTAGCAACGTTAAGTGTCTGATCATCACATTCGTCGGAATGGCACAACTGAGAACCAATAATGACATTCACTGAATGTAAATTACAAAAACACTTACATGTCCTTTTCGTGTATTTGTACCGTTCCACATCATCACGTAACCGTTTGTCAAAGCAGAATTTGAACCTGTTCACCACTAACAGCTTCTTAACTTTTTCACTAAACATAACCTTATATTTAGGATGTTGATTACCTGAAAATCTACTTAAAATGATCATTAAAATGCCCTTAAAGTATTGGAAAAAAGACATGAAATTAAAAGAAAATGACATTTAAATGTTATTCAACGTACTCGCACCACAACTTCTTAAAATTAGTCACCTTCTTTCAAATGACTGCCATGCAAATCTCTGAGAGAGGAGGCAACATCCTGGAATTTAGCTAATATAAAGGAAAAAACATGCAACAAAATTAAGATTTTAACTGACATTCACTTTACTGTTGGGGAAAATCTCTGTAAAAACCCAATCAGGTAATCAGCCCAAGCAGGAATCGAACCCACTCCCGAGCGCACTCCAAATCGGCTGGTAAGCGTCTCAGCCGTCTAAGCTACGCCGGTGGCGATATGAAGTTCAAGGAATAATATAATACTCTTGTTTTATTTGGTTATTTAACGACGCCGTATCAACTACTAGGTTATTTAGTGTTAATGGAATTGGTGATAGCGAGATGGTATTTGGCGAAAGGAGTTCGAGGATTCGCCACAGATTACCTGACATTCGCCTTACGGTTGGGGAAAATCTCGGACAAAACCAACCAACTAATCAGCCCAAGCTGGAATGGAACAGAGAACAGAAGAGAACAATGGAAAACTAAAAAAATACCGAAAGTCTTCATAAATATTTAAAAGTAAATACGAAACAGGTTATACAGGTATACACAGTACTACAACTTATTTTATCACTGATGAATGAATGTAAGTTCTTGTTTGCTATAAGTTTATGATAATCTGTAGCCTAAGCTTCTTCCGACCATGAAACTGAACAGAGGGTGATCAGTGAGGGGTGGGGAGGGGATGGATAAGGCGTGGTTTCCCTACTTGCATTCCTGTCCCTCACTTAATCCCAAATTTCGATAATCCGAACAGGTCCCTGTCCCAATTGGTTCGAACTAGCGAGATTCTACTGTATAGCAGTAGCGGCCATTCAAATGAAGAAGGTGAAGAACATTTCACTTGTTATTTTGCGAGCCATTTGATTTATATTTCATGTATTAAATTATTCAATTTAAAAACTATAGCGCTATAAATCAATAAATGTCAAGTACAGCATCACCAGGCTGTTTTAATATTCCCGCTGTTCACGTCTCAGTTCCTTGAGCGGCAGCGACGAGGCAATGATTCTCAGATTTAAAATATTATTTTGTTCTTCTATGCTATGACAACGACTGAGACATTTCCCCCGCACTTCCCCCAAAATCAAGAAACGAGTGTTGCTGTGACGAACACGTGTTTGGCCTTCAGCCCAGCCGATGCGCTTTCTATAATGGGTGACACGGAGATTTACGACTACTTGTCTGGCCAGCAACATGGCCCGTCCTAAAGAAAATTCTTTCCTAAAAATTCTGCTTCGTCAATTCTTCTTCCCATATAGGTCCTATTATGTTTTATGTTTTTAATTTTTGTGCTGATATCTTCATTCCTTTCATTTTTTATTCTTCTGGCCACAATTTTACTGTTCCTCATAGGAAAATTCTATTAAAAATTAATACTATGAAAGCAATGGAAAGAAAGTTTGATATTCCGAACACAGCCTTTTTAGTGGAAGTTTGAATGAATTTTTGCCTTTCCTCAGTCTGTTTTTCGTCGTGTTTTGTGTCGGTAGGCATATGTCGAGCTATTCAGTTGTGATAGGCCTAATTTTTAAAATTTAATTTATTTTACTTATCACTTTATTAGGTGAAGATATTAAGTGCATTTCAGTTTTTAATTAATTTCTAATAAGTGTGTTAGGACCTACCATATAAGTTTTTGTATTGTTATGTTGCAATGTGCAAATGAATCCGTTCAATGACACAGTGTGTACATTAATTCAAACCTCGTTTATTCCTGGTGTGAGCAGTATAAGAGATATCTATTGTTTTTAGACAGTACTCAACCAATTTTAGACATAAACTGTAAAAAGTTAAACTCACAAGCTGGTAAATCATACGAACTTAATTTTAAAACTTCATGGTACTGCAAGCATCAGCGAGTGGTTGTGTGGGAGCCACTACATTGAAATACTATTTTGTTAGTCATGCCTACTACTTTGAGTTAAAAAAATGTGTGGAATGAAGCCGGATTCAGCGATTTTCTAAAATAATGTTAATCTTGCTCTACAAAAACATGAAAATTCGGCGGAACATTTTTTTAAGTGCGTGCTGCAGTTCAAAACTTTACAGAAAAATATGAACACTATTGGGAATAACCTGAAAGAAAATGCTAGGCTATTGTTAGTACAATATATTGAAAATGTTATGCGGTCAGTCATCGACACTGCTTTGTATTTAAGCAAGCAGGAATTATCATTTCGGGGCCATGACGAAAGCACTTCTTCGCTTAATGTGGAAATTTCAGATGGCCTACTGCACTATGCTAGAATTTTGAACGTAGCAAAAAGTAGAAGTGAATTCTCAGGGAGAAAGTACAGACTGCTGCTACAGTGGAAAAAGTGTTCTTTGAGATCATTGACAACATCATCATGTAGATCGGTAAAAGATTTGGGGATTTAGGAAAATGTTGTTTCGTCAGCCTTGCTGATACTTCAAAATTTGACAATTATTACCTATAGTAGAAATTTCGCACATGATCCGCTTTTTTCAGTATAAGCTAGCTATTTCTACATATTAAAAAAAGACGCAGGTTCCAAAAGTTGAACTTGAGTTTTATACCAGAACAGTGAATATAGGAATATACCAGTTAAGAAAGTGCTAGACTTCTTCGTGACACAAAGATGTATTTGGAGAAGTGTATAAGTTATATTCCCTCATTTTAATACTACCGTCTTACTAGCGTACCGGTCGAGAGGAGCTTCTCGTGTTTAAAACGAATAAAAACAAAACAAAGAAACTCAATGTCACAGTACAGACTGTCAGCGTTAGGGAATATTTCGCTCCAAAAAGATATGTTGGACAAGATGATGGAATCACAGCCCCTCCATGAGAACGTTATTGGCAGGTTCGCAGCCCTGAATGGATGGAGAATCAACTTAGTGTACAAGATAGGTAAGCAATAAGCATATGAAGAATCCACTGCAAGAATGATGGATGTCACTTTCTTGTCGAAAATGAACCAAGACTGTCAATGTATAGCTTAAGACATATAGACTGTACATAGAGAGTTAGGCCTATATGGCATTAACACTGATAGTTATTGTCCAGTAATGATCGGAAAATTACAGTTAAGCTTTGATCGCTAAGCATTTCAAACTTTCAATTGTTTCTCCTGAAAAATGTTTTCCAAATGACATCCATCATTCTTGCAATGGACTCTTCATATCTTAATTTACATGTACCGGTAAGTGCATTGACAACTGGCAGAAATAAATGCAATGAAATCACTTTCGCGATTGAATATCATGGGAATTTAAGGGAGGGAATTACTTTAGTTACATAGAGTTCCGATTATCAATGCAACTAGCATACATGGGCTTTGAAAACTTTGCAACAATTTTGTGCTTCATCTACTTCTTATGTACGTACATGAATATTGATATTTTTAGATCTTCTCCCTAGAAGGGTAAAATTATTAGGTTTTATCTCAATTTTAACCTTCTTAATCTTTAGATGAGGGTAACTGTTACAACTCTAAAAATTACCTACTAGGACATAAATGCACATATAACAGTTTTAAAGTTATCCTATTTAGTCTTTTTTCAAATTGGAAAGTGTTATATTTTACGTTGTAACAGTTTTCCATTCTCAACTGTTGCTAAAAGCAATGTTCCATTTTGACTTGTAACACTTTCGTACTGAAAATATCCATGCTTCGAGTTTAGATTTTGCACACCTTGCAGTACTTATAATGGTAGCATAATGCTGCCTGCATTGTTTAAAAACAATGTTGTTATTAATTTTGTCTTCACCATCGAAGTAGTATTGAAATATTAATCATCGTGCATGTTCTTACACATGAGTATTTAATTCACTTTAATCCTTCATATTTTATATCCCTAAGAAAGATCAATGTTGTGTGTATATATATACTGCAAATAAGAATAGTACAGAAACAGAGAAATTAAACCTGCAAGAAAGTTATAATAGAGATATAAAGAAAGAAACATAAAGTTTTTTTTTACCTCTGGGAATTAATTGAAGTGAATTTTAATCGCAGGCAGAGTAACTATCTCATGCCCCCAAGTTTTAAATTGCTACCAGTGCACTTCATTTGAACCAGGTACCCAGCTTCGAAGCCGTTAGCCCTGTGAATTTACAATATACGAAAGAAACATCAAGAGCTACAAAGACTAAAGATATTGAATCAGCAAAACAGGCTCCAAGCAAAGTTTTGTGCTACTCTGATCTTCAGGAAGTAGGCTACTTCTTTCATCTTGTGATGAATGTTCATCTTTATATTATAAAAGAAAACTGTCCTGTTACAATCTCACAATATATGAATATGACCACCTCTGTGGTGTAAGGGTCAGCATGCTGGTCTCTTACGCAGAGGGTCCGGGTTCGATTCCTGGTCGGGTTGAATTTCCTGGTTGAGGTTTTTCAGGATTTTCCCTCAACCGCAAGCCAAATGCTAGGAAATTCGGGCCACAATGTCTTTGAAAATCACCGGTCTCATTCATAATCTAAATCGTATTCATAACAAATCAGTAATACATATACAGTCGCCATCTAGTTTACAACAATAGAACCAGTCTCAACAATAGTACACAGGCCTTCGGATTTCACCCAGAAGATTAACTCGCGATATCACCAAAGATGTTAAAGCGAGTATAAATAACAGAGGGGGAGGGGGATTTATATATATATATATATATATATATATATATATATATATATATATGAATGACATCACAAACAGCCAGGGCCATTGTTATTTTTGATATAAGAGCTTGGCAAAAAGAGGTTCAAATCAGATTGACACATGTCTCTATAAATTTCTTACTTCTTTGCCCAACACAGTAAAAAACCAGGTAATTTTATTTTCAGACGATTGTGCTGGACAAAACAAGAACAAATCCATTGCCTCATTACTTTTGTACTGCGTAACTAACCTGAGTAATATAATGTCATAACTAGGGAAAGGAATTTCATGCATTTGCATATTTGTTCTCTATTGTTGTGTGAATATGCTGAAAGATTATCTACATGAATCACAAATTTCCGAATACAATGATATTACTCTTATTGTGCGTAACTTAAAAGTGCATATTTTGCCTTTATTTATAAAAGCATCATACTTTAACAATTATGCAGGGAAACTGCATATTATGTATGTTTATTAGTCTTTCCCTCATTTTTAAATGTGTGTAACCTCTTAAACACGACTAATTTATGTTTATGAATTTTGAATTTAATGATGACACCCTCATAGAGAGCCTCTCAAGTTAGCAATTGGTATTCCTTTACTGCAGTCTTTAGCAGATTTCGATAGAACAATATCCAGTTTAACATCAGTTCCAGGAAATGTAGGAGATTAACTGAACGAGAAAACAGCAAATATTATTTTCAAAAACCCTGGTTATTATCAACTTAAAGTAATTCAAGATATTCTTGAAGGAAAAACACCCCAAAAATCAAGAAAATTTTCTATAAAACAGCTCCCAGCTTTTGTGCAAACCCCTCTTACTTCTTGTGACGTAGAACGAAGTTTTTCACGCTACAAAGCTATGCTGAGAGACAACAGGCGAAGAATGACAACAGAAAAAATAAGTCACTGCTTGGTTGTGAACTGTAACAGCATAAATGGCGCATTCAGCAATGAGGCAATCACTTCAAAATCCATAGACTAAACGTAAGTTACCTGTACCGGTACCTTATTATTCTGTTAAAATAATGTCAGACTGATAATGCATATTTTGTTGCATATTTATCTATTTTTACGGCATAAATGCATCTATATTCTTCATGTTTTCAGGGCATGAACTTCCTTTCCCTGGTCATAGCACAGAAATTTTTAATCAGGGCATACCCAGAATGAGATTGACTCTGTGCATTCTACTATTGAACGTGGGGTTGGGAAGAGTTCTTAAAGGAGGACCTATTATACTGCTAACGCAATAGGTACCAGTACTGAAATTGGTCAAGAGAAAAGTCAATATGTACAAAGTCAATGAACTAGATACACCAGACATCTTAGAAAATAGTGCTACATTTGACTAACAAATAAACATATGCTTTTTCTGACTACAAGATGCAATTTATTTATTATTATTGTTGTTGTAGTCATCCTGGTTGGTGTAATTTATTTACTTTTATTGTTGTAATAATCCTGATACCAACCACTCTCATTTTGTTTCTAAATCTATATTTGGCATATTTTTCCATTGTATTATCTGAGCTTATTATATAGTCATATAAGGAAAAACCTGTTGCAAATAATAAAATATTATGTAATACAGTTATATCTGAGAAGTTTTGTCTGGATATTTTAATGCGAAAGTGTTACAACTATAAAAAAGTAACATAAAAATTACATAAAATAAATACCGACAAAATTAATATTTCAATAAACTTCTACAACAATAATGAATGTATATACTAATTTTCATTGCTGTGAGATGATTATCTGATTTACCATCTACAATGGAAAACTTTAGGAATATGTATTATATATCTTTCACGTGTTAAATATTACAGTACCTGGTTAACTAGTTTCAGAGTTCTGAAGATGGCCCATAACAGGCTGACACATGGTACTAAGAAGAGATGGTAAAGGTGTGCGCATTTCCTCCTAAGCGCATGACGTCATTTGGAACACATGTGGCTGATGTGGCTGCCGAGGGAACAAAGCATTCGGCAGTGCTATTCCTACGAGGGCAGATGCGAGTGGCTGATTTTGTTTGTGCCAAGCAGTTAACTTTGAACTGTTATGTCGCATTGTTCAGTGTTTGGTTGTAACAATGGAAGGAGGAATACTGCGGGGAAAGAAGGTGTTAAGTTTTTTCGTTTCCCTGGACATTTTTGTGCAAGAGAGCAGATAAAATTAACGTCAAAACAGGTAATTGAAACAAAATATTTAGGATATTGATTCAATTGTACGGTTTCCATTGCATTGCGAACTTAAGAATTAATTCTGTTACAGCTCGAATATGTTCCATTCATTTTGATGAGGGTTCATACTACAAGAGCTTGCGGGAAAAACTTCTAAAGTACTCCCCCATTAAAGTGAGAAAATTAAAGAAAGATGCACTTCCTACTTTGAATCTTCCGACAACTTCAGTCATCAAAAACACTGAAAGGGAAGATAGGGTAAACAAAAGAAGTAAAAAAAATCTCGTGCGGGAACTGTTTCAACAAGCCAACCAAGCAGAGTAAGATATCCTAATAAACATACATTTAATTTAAAAGTTAATTGTAAGCAGAAAGTACACACAAATATTTTTGTTTTTAAAAAACTTTATACTGTATAGTATTTTGTCATATTTAGCTCAAGCAACAAAACATTCACTTTCCCTTCTATTTTTTCTTCATTTTGTCACAAGCTACAGTTTATTTTCAATGCAGTGATAAGTGATACATTCAAATTGTTAAAACAGTGTAATGAAAAATTAAGTTTATTTTTAATTGGTAATTAGGCCTGCATAGTTTTTAACACACTTCCAAATTATATAGGCTGCTTTTCTTTTATTTCAGACCATCCTCAAATGCACAGGTAAGTGACACAAATTATGAATCTGTCTCATGAAATGAACCTCAACCATTTTCTCAGGAAACAGTTAAACAATTGCAGGAGCGAGTCCAGCAGCTTGAAGCTAAATTAACGGAAGTTTTAATCAAGTCTGAAATGGTTGAAAAAGAAAAATGTTCATTAAGGGAGCAACTAGAAGCAGCCAATTCGAATCAAAACGAGATAAAAGAAGTACTCTCAAATTTTTTTACTCCGGGCCAAATCAGTTGCGTCTTGGGGAGGAAAAGAAAAGTTCATTGGTCAGCAGAAGACATCGCTTCCGCAATTTTATTGAAATGTGTTAGTGCAAAGGCATACCGATATTTACGCAATCAACTTAAATATCCGTTACCGGACATAATCACTTTAAGGAAATGGGCCCAAAATTTTAATTGTGATAATGGAATTTTGAATGATGTTATTTCCTTAATGAAAGCAAAAGGTAAAGATCTAGACAAGTTTAAAAAAACAACAGTTATTTCGTTTGATGAAATGAAAATAAATAATACAATTTGTGTAGATAGAAAACTAGGTCAGATAGTAGGTCCTCATAAATATGCACTGGTTATCATGGCTCGTGGCTTATTTGGTAATTGAAAGCAGCCGATTTATTATAGTTTTGATCAGCCGATGACTGAAAACATTCTTTGTGATGTTATCATAAGGCTTGAAGAAAGTGGGTTTCATACGGTAGCTGTTGTGACATGGGTGGGACGAATGGAGCACTGTGGAAAAAACGGGCGTAAATTCTGAAAACACGCACTTTCTCAACCCGTATGACAACACCACAAAAGTGTTTGTATTCGCCGATATTCCACATCTCCTGAAATTAGTAAGAAACCATTTCTTAGACAAAGGCTTCATTATTTCCAATGGTGACATTATAGACAAAAGTTTTGTGCAACAACTGATTGATAAATCAACATCTGAACTTACACTACTGCCCAAGCTTTCACAAAAATATTTAGATGTAGTAGGGTCTGAAAGGCAAAAGGTAAAAACAGCAGCACAACTATTTTCTAATACTGTTTCAAAGGCTCTAATTTATGCACAGGAAAATAATCTCATTACTGGTGACGCCATTCCCACGGCAAATTTTATTAAATCTGTTAACGATTGGTTCGATGTTTTTAATTCGACTGTACTTTTAAGTGCATACGGTGTGCACAAAGATGAGCAAGACAGTATCTTAAATAAAATGAGGGACATAATAGAAACGATAAGAGCCAGGGGACTTAGAATGAAATTACCGTTTCAGCAGGGTATTCTTATGAGTGTCAAATCCCTAAAAGACTTGTTTGAATATCTAAGCCAAAAATATACAGTCCGCTACATAACTACTGTCAAATTAAATCAAGATGTACTAGAGTGCTTTTTTTCTTATATAAGAGGCATGGGACATCAAAACACCCATCCAACACCTGTAGAATTTAAATATCGAATGAGAAATTATGTGATGGGCAAACATTCGGCAGCGGTTTTCTCCACAAAACGTAATGTAGACGAAAGAGTTGAGGAAACCTGTTTAGTTACAGATATACAAGGACGTTCTTCACACCAGGAAGGGGCAAATGAAAATGTATTGCTTGAGAAAGAGTTCAGACTTACCATTAGCTTGGGATCAGCTGCAATAGATGAAGCTACTTCCGATGTAGCGGATATTCCCGAACTCTGTGATTCACGGATTTTTAACGGCGACATAGCAAGTCGGGAAGGCCTGAATTATCTCGCAGGTTATGTTGCCCATCGATTGAGAGGAAAGCATCCCGAACTTTGCGAAATTAATCCCACTAAAGGGAACACTTGGATTGATTCCCTTTCCAGAGGGAATTTAACGAAAGCCTCACAGAATTTTGTGAATGCTATGATAGTAGGTGAGAACATTTTCAAAGACATTCATGGCACTTATTATTGTAAGTCACAAAATATTTTTAATATCGTGACAGACAAAATAATGGAAGCAGTAGATGAAAAAATACCGCGCGAAGCTGTCAGATGTTTTGTTACAACAAGGATATACATACGAGTGCGGCATCTTAATAGGGTAGCACAAAATCTGAATGAAGAGAAAAGAAGACAGAGAAATAAGATGAGGAAAATTGTCACGTAAATGTACAGTTGAAGACCTGCCGGGATGTAACCAACAAAACTATAATTTTTCAGAAGAAAGAAACATAAGCCTACTATCAGGGCATATTTTATTATAATTACTAGCAAAACAATTCGACTAATCAAGCATACAAGTTTATTCAGTTATTGAATGCAATAATTAATTGTTATAAATATGAAATCTTCAAAATTACTCTTCCCACCTAAACCACATATTTTAAAGATTTGATGTTAATCGTTCTTCCGGGGAGGTCTTCAATTATGGAGCAATTTTCTAAATGTAGTATAATATGTTGAATTTTGTAAACTGAAAATACAAAAGAATGTATAGTTGAAATAATCGTAGGCAATGTTCATTATATATATATATATATATATATATATATATATACATATATATATTAACTTGATGTTTAATATTTAAAGTTTAGTGCAATACTATTTCTTCCTTATTAAACAGTTTCATATTCTTTAACTGTTTTGAGAATGTATTTATTTATTTTGACCGAATCTCTCTCAATAGCATTCCCTACGCTGCAGAACCAAACAGAACAATGGCATCATCAGATGTCTTTTATTACTTGATCCCGAAACAATAACTCGTGTTGTGGCGATTAAGCGGCAAGCGGTCTCACTTGCAGTGAAGTGTGTTCCACATGACGCAATGCGCAGTAGCTGACCAAACTGAGCATCGGTATGCCTGCCCCCTGAATACGCTTAACAATAAAGTTAGTAAACATAACTCGTGGTGCGAAATTAAAAAAAAAATCAAACTGTGTTTCGTAATTCTCCAAGAAGAGCAACGGATATCTTCAGACTAATAACTGGACATAGCCTTTGTCAGCGTATCTCTTCGGAATTGGGGCTTATGCTGTACTTCAACCATGAACTTACAGCACATACTGAACTGCACGCTCTCAACATTTCAGAAAATAAATGTTCTTAATAATAAAAACACAGATTTTTATTGGCATATTAAAAAAGTAATGAGGAAAATCAAACGTTACGAGTACTGGAATAAAATTATTTGAGATCAATTAATGCAGCAAGAAGGTTTCAACAGTTTCATGATTTTATTCTGTCCATTGGATATGAAAATTATCTGGAGCTTGTTAAACTTAGAGAAAATCCTAAAAGTCTTTGTAGGGTAAAAATCAAGAAAGATAATTTTTCCACGTTAAAGCCTTGATCACGCGCACGCACACACACAGAGGCACGCACGCACACACACAAAGACCGAAGTACTGAAGATACTACGAGAAGAGAGCATGAGGAGTTGGGAACGAGCTACAAACAACGGAGCCGAAACAAAGGAATACTTTCCAAGCATCGCAGAGGGACTAATTACGAAAATCACAATTACATCGGGACTCACGACCATGTTCACAGGACACGGAAAAATGAGGGCCTACTTCTATAGATTCCACATAACACCAGATGCAACGTGCCCTGTGAAGGTAGAGATCAAACCGTCTACCATCTTCTGTTCGAATGCTCCAAATACATGGAAAGGCAAACACTGCGGAGAAACATAATAACCAAGAGAGGAATTTGACCACCAGATAGAAGAGACCAAACAAAAAGATTCTTAAAAGACTTTTGCAAATTTGTGAATTCAATTGACTTTACAAAAAAATTAAAGTAGAATAGAACACAGAGTAGTAATCAGCATATATATGTACATAGTGTAAATACATAAACGTAGATTTAGGTAAGACAGAATAGGATTTTTTTAAGAAGTAATAGCCAAATTGTACAAAACACAACATTACTAAACTCAGGGATTCCTTACAAATAGCGGCAATATAGAAGCTTATATTGTAATTAGTCAATAATCAGGTATAGGCCTATGGCAGCTTATCAATCATCAACTTAACACAACTGGAATTCAACTTAATATGCAACCCAGGCAATACAGATGTAAACCAGGACATGTAGTATTACAAACTGTAATGAAACATGTTTAATTAAGTTTCTAAAAAAACACACGTCTGTGATCAGGGATTAAAGACAATAATACTAATAGCCTATGTCAGGCATGTCAATTAAGCCCACAGGAGCAAGCGCGCTTTAAAGCCCAGGAGAGCCTGAGCGCTTTACAGCGGAAAGGAAAGAGACAGACGAAAAAGGTGGTACGAGGGGGATCCTGGAAATAACGACCGTTCGCGCATACCCGCCGCGCAGCTGACTCCCCTCCCTTGTTTGAAGATCAACTGGCTTCCTTAACATGTGTTCTCATAATGTTGTGAGTACTGGTTGCAACAAGCCGCCATTGTGCATTTTGTGTTCCTTCAAAATGAACGACGTGATTGATAATCCCGCCGACTGTGAGGTGAGGAGTGTGATTCGATTTTTGAATGCCTGACATTTGAAACCTGCAGAAATTTACCGGGAATTGAAAGAAGTGTATGGTGATACTGTAATGAATGAAAGAAATGTGAGAAAATGATGCGAAATGTTCAACAATGGGCGAACAAATGTCCACGATGAAACTCGACCCGGACGCCCATCATTCATCACAGAAGACCTGAAGACTAAAGTGAACGACAGAATCTTGCAAGACAGGCGCACATCACTCGACGAATTGCATATTGCCTTTCCTGACATTTCTCGTTCTTTGCTTAGTGAAATTGTGTCGCAACATCTTGGCTACCACAAAATCTGTGCCCGCCCGCACACTGCTGCTTCAACTCGAGAATTACTGGATCAATTCGGTTGGGAAATCTTTGATCATCCGCCCTATAGTCCAGACCTTGCTCCTAGCGATTTTCACCTTTTCACTAAGCTGAAAGACTTTCTAGGTGGTACGCGTTTTGGAAGTGATGAAGAGTTGAAGAAGACAGTGAACACCTGGCTTAATGAACTGGCGGCAGAGGAGTATAACATGGGAATTCTAAAGCTAGTGAACAGATACGACAAATGTTTAAATGTAGATGGTGATTATGTAGAGAAGTAAAGGTAGCTTCAGTTATGTAACAGACTTTGTTTTTTCAAATAAATATATTTTTTTTAATTATTACAACAAAATGGTCGTTATTTCCTGGATCCCCCTCGTATATATGCAGCTTTGTCGAGCTATATTCAGGAATGGCCAGCACTGATTCAATAGATAAAGGGAAGAGAACTTATTAAAACTGTATTCATGTTAATTTTTAGATTTGCCTGAGAAGTATAAGTGCATTATGATAAGATATGATATATGATATGATATATATTTGTCATTAAGCACTTTCTTCCGGTGAGATGGCGCTTCACATATTTGTATACAGTGCCATCCACTTTATTACATAGCAAATTTATGCAAGTCATAACTTACTTCCGTCTCTTTCACTTATGTTCTCTTTAAATGTATCTTGTCAACTCTCCTTCACCGGCCTATCCATCTATATTTCCCCACTTCCCCACTACTGACCCCCACACTTATATCCTCCCCTCACTTCACTTCACTTTACTTCCTATTGATATCCTTGTCCCACCCCTACTATTTTATAAGTGCATTATAAGAATGTAAGTTTTAATTTTAATGCTCATTTTTCACAACTTTTATTTTATTATTCAAAAGGAATATTTTCTCAACTTTTCGTATAGAAAAGTGAAATTGTCAGGAATAGGCCTATTTATTTAGTAGCCTTACAGAATGTTTTCGTAAATCTAATATGCCGTATATACGTATTACTGAAGATAGTGTATTGAAAATTTTGAAAATATTCGCATGGAAATTGTTTGTAAGGAAATGAATTAACAAAGCAACTACTGTTACATCACAAGCAAAAGATACGTGCACATGCGTTGTAAAAATATCAGCTCTATAGCTTCAGCAGATTTCGAGAAAATAATTTAATGATAGGAAGTTGCTCACAAATATCACCTTAAAAGTATAATGCGATAAGAGTTTTGTTATTTAACATTAATTACACTTAAAACAGATACAGTACCTAGATAACTTTGCTTTGTATTGTAATATTGTTTTGATTAGTTTATTGATTACTTTTTAAGGCTAAAAATACTATCAATATAAATTCGAACTTATCATGTCATACTCAATCTCTTTCTTTGGAATATCACTTTCTTTATGAATGATGTGTTTCATCCACTTAATACAGTATAATATTATACTACTATGGAATTTAAGTGAATATTCCTTCTTAACTCTCTATTATGTTATTAAGATTTAAAACACAAGTGCAATATTAAGAAATCAGTGTTAGTACTTTTGTTTTACAGAAAATAGGCCTATTAGATAATATAAAACAGAAAGAAGCCATATAAAAATAACGACATATAATTTCACGTTCCGTTTGAAGTTTGTGCACCACTGTTTTCTTAATCCAACAGGTTGCCTCTTCATAGACACAACCCTTCCTCTTTCCATACTCAGCGCTTGCTGCCCGCGCACGGGTCAAGGTCAGAAAAATGCGCTTGCTTTGACATCACTGGCCTATGTATTTCCACATATAAACGAGATAGGCTTCATCGTCGAGTAATTGAGGACTGAATATGGTAAACGATGAGTGTCACAATGTCAATTTCTGTTTCTTTGCATCAAACGATAGTAGGCTTACCTATGTGTCGTGCTTTGTAACCTGATAAACGTGGAATGTGCCAGATGCATCCGGTTTAGTCTTAATTTTTGTCGTAAGATTTCCCTAATGATGAATAGGCCTATCTCAGTCGAGTGACACTGGGGAACGCTGGAAGTGCCTCTGCTAGGCGTGATGCCATTTGTAGTTGAAAGGGGCGGCCGGCTTTTTCTTATTTTATTGTGTGATTGATTTTTAAAACTTCCAGTTTTTCTTAGGGGAGACTCGTCTAATTTGGCAATATTTTGTATTTTGACACAGTTTGTAGTTACATATTCTGAAATTAAATGTTCCTCTATTATGGAATGTGTTTAAACATTAAATCCCAATAAACCTCTGAAAGAAAATTCTACAAATCTAAATTACTTTAGAGAGAACACACTAATAAATAACAATTTACATGTTTCCAGATTTGATACTTCATCAGGATAAATTGGCAATAGTACAGGGGTAATTAGGAATAGGATTAAAAAGTAAATATTTCAAAATAAAACAGTGGTACAAGGTTTATAAGACTTAATTTACTGGGACAAGAAGTCACTAAACATCGTAAGCACAAAATGCAAGCAAAACAAAAAAGAATTGAATGGATTTTTCCGACCACTCTTATTAATTAAGTGAAGGGTTATCTTGTAATTTCTTTTGCCGATAGCCCAAACCCAAGTTCTTGCATTTTGATTACATATGTCACCAGTTTTTGCTCTTCCTCAACGGTTAGAGCTAGGGGCCGTCCTTTCTTGGGAATGACAACGTCATCGGGTTCTGAGGATGCATACTGAAACCTCTTTACGTTGTTAAAGGGCACATTGTACTTCTTAGAAGCCTCATAAGACGACCATCTATCTTTCAAAACACTCCCAACAGCAGCCCGCAAATAAACTTTGGAATATTTTCAGAATAATGTCCTCGTTCCATTGGCATATCTGCAACACACCACACACACACAGTGCTGCATTGAAGACTGTAAAAATCCCTCATACGTCCCTATTCTTAGATTTTACCATCGAGTATATATTCTTGTTCAAAGACAGCAGCAATGTATCACTATAAAGGAAAATGGTTAATTCACACTACCCTGGAGAAGACATTTTTTGCTAAGAAAAACATAAAACGAGCTAAGGCCTGATGAGTTATTAACAGAAAATATCAATTATATAAATGGCTTACCTTATAATATGGAATCTCAGCTTTTGATATTTAATGCACAAACAAACGTAGGTAATGAACAACATTTTCTTTCCGTCTTTGTATACACACGTCTACACAACCACCACGTCAACAGGAAGTATTCAACACTTCTTTCTATTAGTAACAATATCTGCCACTATAATGCGCGAATTCGGATGAAACGAAAACTAAAAGTACAGTCAGATGTTGCACTCTATGAAGGTGTCATTGAACTTGAAGAGTCCACTGCAAGAATGATTGATATCATTTGGAATACATTTTTCAGGGGAAGCAATTGAAAGTTTGAAATGCTTAGAGCTGAAACCTTAACTGTGATTTTCCGATCATTACTAAATTCTCTATTTAAATTTTCAGAGTTTAAATTTAAAAAAATCGAGATTTTCTTACATCCTTTATCCAAATTTTGTCGTGTTTGGTTTTAAGGGGTTTCTGTTATTTTTTTACAGTAGCCTAATACAAAATTTTTATGTCTAATACAAAATACAAAATTGTAGGCCTAATAATTTAAAATAAACTTTTCGAAAAGTAAAATAACAAAAATTTGTGGAAGAAATCTGAGGATGTAGACTAGGCCCTAATTCATTTATCCCTAATGCTCATTATTTTTTCATAACAATTAGACTATACATTAGCCTAATCCTACCAATATACAGAACGCCTATAAGTTAGGCCTACAGGCTATTATTTCAGTGCAATAAAATATGTTTCTTAATAAAATATGTGGAAATGGTGAACGATGAAAGTGCCAGAAATATGGAAAAATACTGTTTGGCAAGATTCCCACGCTTTTTTTTTTTTTTGTTTGAGACACTTTAATCGTTTACCGTATTGAGTCCTCAATTATTGTATACAGCCTATGTAATTAGATCTAATATCAAGGATAAATGATTGTGATTTGAACTTACACTTCTTCTTGCTGGGAGAGACACGAAATTTTCTATTCCGCCGAATGTGCCGACGTTAGTATTCTGTACGGACGTGACTTTCTCAGTAGCGTTTAACTTTATTCATTCATTTATTTATTTACTTATTTATTTATTTATTTATTTATTTATTTATTTATTTATTTACTTATTAGTTAGGCTACTTATTTATTTACTTATTTAATAACTTACTAATTTACTTATTTACTTACTTATTTCCTTATTTACTTACTTATATACTTAGCTAGTATATAACTATAACTGTGTCGAAGAGACAAATGAACTTCTCCGTTCTAATTGTGTGAGAACTAATTATTTGCTTATTACACATATAGTAATAGTTGTTAGTGACTGACCCAGTGCTATACAATAAAGTGAATTATACCAGTTGGATATCAGAGATTTTCTCTGCATTGAAATGTAAAATCCAGGGACGATACGTAGTGACTGATGAAAATTATGAATCAATTACGATAGAGGTAATGAGATTATGAAATTACCTAATATTACTGGCCTATTGTATTTGCTGTAAGCTTCATCTGAGTGGCTTTAAATCCTGCATCCTTTGTACTAGTCAGTTAATATGTGTACCTTATAGGGTAGGGTGGGGCTACTTGAATCAATTTTACTTCAGTCTCAATTCACAGCTATAGAATTCCCATTTTCAAAATTGGAACATCATTTTACATTGCAGTGAGGTGTTTTCTATTAAGAAATAGCAAATTTAGTTTTCATACGCGAGTATATTCCAAGATAAACAAGCTATTATAGAACATGTCAAAACATCGATTTTTCATAAAAGGTGGGGTAATTTGGATCACTAGTGGGGCTATTTGGATTACATGTTTTGTTGCAACATTGTACTGAAATGCAAACCCACAATGTTATAAACTAATAAAATCATAATAATATAAAATATTATAAACTCAGAACATGAAACTACTTATAATATAGGCGAACTAAACACATTTTCCACAAGTAAATTGTTTTCGTCCGTCTGCTCCTACGCACATTTCATGGCATCAGGTTTTGCATGACTGGCATCTTATCCAGTCACCTTTTGTGAACAAATTCTTATCAAAATAATTGACCCCACAAAAACCACATAGTTCATTGTCATCTTCAGTCGTTTCTTGTGATGATTCTTCATCTGAACTGCTGGCTTTTACTTTTTTTTTTTTGCAAAATATCTTCTTGCCTTTGTGGATTAGTTTCTTGATTCCTTAACAGGTGTGCTCTTCTCTAACTGTAACTTTCTCTTCGCTCTGGTTTTCTCAATATTTCCAGAGGATGTCAGATGAGAATTAGCTTGCTTTTGTCTGTTTACATTTTTCTTTATCATATTTTTCATATGATTCAGATAGCCCCAGTAAAAATGAATCAACTCACCCCATCCTTTGGATTTACGTATAACTACGTTTCGTAACAGAATGCGCTAGTTGTACCGTAAAAGAACGAATGTAGTAGTATGTTACTTGACAACAGATAGGTTAGAGGAATAACTACATAATTTTAACACTAAGCCTTATTTACTAACGTTTAAAGATTGTATGGCATTAAAAACAAAGCAAATGGCGCTTACCTATACGTCTTTGAAGTTCTCCTGAAGCTTGAAAAATGTATGTAATGACTTAAAAACGCTTGAACAACACGGCCAACTGATCTGTACAAGTTCTCAATGGTAATGGCTGCCTGTATGTGCAACAGTTTGTGCGCAGTATGCCAAATGCTTAAATTGATCCTACTAGCCCCTTTATTCAACTAACCCCACCCTACCCTATTCCCCCCTGTTCCCCCAGATACCGTTTCCTTATCCTTGGAGCCAATAGGATCGGTCACGCACTACTGGTATTAGAGGAGTTGTACTCAATCCTTTTCGTTCATATTTAGAAAATAGATATCAAAAAGTTATAACTGACAATTATAAATTGATCGATATTGGAATTTCACAAGTTACAGTATTAGAACCAATCTTATTTATTATATATACGAATTAATACTTATTAATAATTTGTTGAAAATAGTTCTAAAGAAATAAGGTCGTAATATATTTTCTTTTGCAGATAATACTGTACTAACATTTAATGGGGAAAATTGGGATGACACTTATTTAAATGCTAGCAATGGAATTAACGTGGTGAAAAATTGGCTTGACTTCAATCTCCTGTCCTTAAATACTAATAAGATTACTTATGTTCAATTTTCTTTAACAACTGAAGGTTTACCTCCACCTATGAATAATTATCACTTAGTAATACATAATATTACGTGTAATGAATTAACAAATAATGATTGTAATTGGCCAAATCTAACACCTTCCACACAAGTCAAATATTTAGGAATTATTATAGGTAAACATTTACGTTGGGATAAACAATTTGATTTTATGTGTACAAGTATAAGAAAGACAATTTATTAAATCATAATCCTTCGAAATTTTATCACTAAGGAGGCATTGAGAATAATATTTTATTACACAGAAAATTAATAAAAATTTGTCTAACAAAAATATGGATTACCCAAAAAATTTAATTTATACAGATTTTGAAGTATTAACTATTGAAGAAGCTTATAAATATAGTTTACTAACTTACTACCATAGAAATCAAATACAACTTAAATCTAATCGACATGAATATCGTACTCGAAGACAAAAGTCTACTTTCCCATTAACTGAGCCTAAATGTCATACAAGTGCAGCTCTTGAACATGGTGATAGTTTCGGCTCAATACTTATAATTAAATTACAAACCATTTTCCAAATTTGAACTATTTAAAAACTGAAGCTTTTAAAAAAGAGAATTATAAAATTATTCATGATATATAATATTAAAAAAATGTGTGTATTTTTTTTTACCTTTTACTTCTGTCGACTATATCCATGTTTTTATTGAATATCACTGGCTTCTGTCCGATTGTCAACTTATATTAAATGCTTTTTTTCTGTTTCTCTCTTTCTTCTTCTTCTTCTTCTTCTTCTTTTTTTTTTTTGCTCTTGTGTGTTATTTAATGGCCTGAATTAAGTTACTTATTTAGTAAACTGTCCTTGTAAATTTAATGTTACATTACTGACTAAGACCACACCGTACACGAGCCTGACTCTTACGGTAGTGGCTAGAAACATTTTTGTTTTATAATTTTAATTTTTACTCACTAGCTAGCTAGTTAAATAAATTATTACTTGACTATTTTGAATCAATAATTACATACACAGTATTCAGTATTATTATTTCAGTACCGGTATATCTTGCAGTGATTTTTACAACTTCTCATACATAATTAGGTTATAGTTAATACTGTAATGTAAAAAGTACATAAATAAATAAAGGTATGAAAAATATAATTACTGCCTGCAGAACACTGTGTTCATTAATGCTGTTCTTTCTGCATTTCCAATGTAACGACCAGGCTCCACAGGCACATCTACCACCTCATTGGCTATGTTGTGCAGAACTGCTGTCGCTACAATGGTCGCCAATGTTGAGGAATTTTCGCCCTCATTTCTAGTGCCAGGACAGGACATCTCCTCTTCCAAACTTCAAATAATCTCTTTACAGGGATTTTTAATACTATATAAACAATAATTGGATATTCATTGTTTTCCAAATTCGCACACTGAAGCCAGGTAACAAATACAGTACTGTCATGTACTGAACCAAATTAATGTGCAGTTACATCAAGAATCCTCCGATTTTTGGTACAGATGTATATATTTTATATTTATATTTTATTTATATTTTACTGTGTTATAAAGTGTATTCAGGCCTATGCACTTAAACTATAATAAACGTGTTTTATTGCTATAAACGGAGTTTTAATGCACTTTCTACTGTTCTTTTAGGTTATTTTACTTAAACCGGTCAACGTATCCCCCAATTAGTCCGGATTAACGAGGTTTTACTGTATTCATTTTTTGTTACAGCTAGGTTCTCATCCATAAGGTGTTAGCTATTAACTTGTGAAGTGACAGTTTTATTTCAAAGATTTTCCAGTAGAAAGAGCTTAGATCTTCTTACACCAACTGGAATCGCCGCACCACTACCGGTGTAGTCGTATAACTCACACAGTGGCGATTCCTCCATGAAGGATATGAGAATGATCCTACAGTTTAATTTCGTGCCTCTGGGGACAGAAAACATTTTAATTACATATTTTCATCTTCAACGCAGCTGACGTACTAATTTTATTTAAGCTTCCACGTTCTGTCGTGTGTTGTCGCCACTGCACAGCTCAGAAATAATTTCTGAGGAACCATCCAAATATCTTACAGCAAACGGTTTTTTCTAGCAGTGAATTAAGTGGGCAGGGGAGGATGCTGAGGGCGGAGTATGGCTTGACTTTAACCGCGTATGAGGATATGACCGTGAATCCTAATACTACGACCCTTCTTTCTGGGTGATGAAGACCCTGTCAAAGATTACAATAAGAATTTTCAAGTATCCTTATAGCCTTCTTAAATGCATTTCAGTGGTTATTTTAAAAGAATGGAATAACGAAATAATAAATAATTTAAAATGATATAATCATGTAAAATTTTCACTGCTTGTTTACTTTGTGGCCTGGTAGAGTGTAAGAGAAGATCCAATGGCCTTAGCTCTGCCAGCATAAATAAACAAATTATTATTATTATTATTATTATTATTAAATATAAAAAGAATAAAAATAAATTACATAAAAGTAAATAAAATAGGCTATAATAAATACAAGAATTAACTGGATTTTCAGATGACATGACAGCGAAACAAAATCTGAAGTTGCATTTGATCATTTAGAAGAATTTAACTTCAGCAAGAAATTAATTGCACAAACGTACGACGGAGCATCGGTAAATATCGGGCAGTACAATGGCTTAGGAGCCATGTTCGCAAGTAAAAAGGGGAGGAGAATCGAACTTCGTTACAAATAAATTGCCAGTTCAAGAATGGTGAGTCAAAAACTAACATAGCCCTATTTTATTGAATTTGATTGCTCTATTATTATTATTATTATTATTATTATTATTATTATTATTATTATTATTATTATTAATTTCTGTCTTGGTCATCAGTCATCAATCTCATATCCTACATACAAAAAAAAAAAAAATCAAGAGTCGCCACTGAACTCCCAGTGTCTGCTAGTAGTTTCTCCACCAGTCTTCTGCTATCGCTGTTATTGTTTAGGTCAGTAGTGTCAGAGCTGTAAGCTCCGAAACCGGTTGTGGTGGTAGAGACGTCCAGTCGGAGCGTGAACTTGCTTATGTCTGTGGAAGCACCGGAGCACGCTACGAGTTATAGTGGAGCGGTCCGCTCCGTTTAGGCTGTGTCTGACAACGCTGGTTTAGGTTAAGTTCTATTTGTTTACATCTACAAAATTGCTACCTATTTAAATGCCACGATGGGTCACATCTGCTCCCTCTGCAAGGCTTCTCCTCTTTTTATCTCAAAATAACTGTGGTTTCCCTTAATTTTCTAATACTTGTTCGCACACTGAGACAAAGAGTCCGTTTCAGTTACTACATATGTGAGTCCAAGTGATACCAGAGTTTCAGGATGTATGTAGAATGCATTTAAATTTCGGTGTCTATTTTCTGGATTTAAATGTTTTCTACGCATTCACTTTTTCAAAATTTATCTACTCCCACATTTATTGACACATTGTTCTGATTTTTTCCGCTGTTTCAGTAAATTCCATTATTTGATAATTAACATTCAATATTATGCAATTGTAAAGTATGATTGGGTCTAAAATATTTAATTCCCTATAATGCATGCTTTCTTTTTAATTTTGAAATGAATAAATTGAATAATTTTCAATTAAAAACATAATTAAAGCCTCAGCTAACTAAAGGCAATTATATATCCCATGCCATAAGATAGCTTGAGAATAAAATTTATTGAAAAATTTGTGAAAATATGGCAAAAGACAAGAATTATATTGATATAAAAATATTAATATAAAATTAATATAATTAATTAATAATGCCAATTGTAGCCTACTTACACTAAAGCTTTGATAATCTGCAATGTATGTACCAAGTAATGATCAGAACTAGTATGCAAAAAAAAAAAAAACACAGTTTTATAGTTTAGAAATTATCAAAATTCAGTTCAGCTCCTCCTTAAGCACCATATCGAAACAAAACTAAGAACAAAGCCCTAACATGTAACATCTTCATAAACAGTACACTCGACTATGCCAAACCTGTTTTCGTTAGTATAGTGCCGGTAAAGTAGAGCAGAGTAGAGTAGAAATCAGTGGTGGGGTAAGGCGACTGGTAGAGTTACTATCCCACTCTGCAATCCTACTCTACTCTACAATGATCAAGTACTCTACTCTACCAATTACGTTTACATTGGTAGAGATACTGTAAAAGGATAGTTAGTACTTGCCCAAGTTACACTCCTGCTAACTCTACTAATGAAAACTAGGCCTTAGCTCTCTTTTTCCCAATCCTTCACACCTCTGTATTATCTATCTACCTTGCCTTCGCTTCAGTTACATATCATCGAACCATAATCTCTTCACACGCACCCAGAATAGCCGCATACTAGACATAACAACACATAAGACAACATCGTATTCGTCGTTATACACAATCTCGCTATAGCGCTTGTGGAATACCCACCCAGTGACATCAGAGACTGTCGGAATTAAACAGTATTCAAAATAAACTTAGTAAGCATATTCTTGCTGGGAAGAGTACAATGCACTAAACTGAGTATTCTAACTTCATTGTAAATGTTTCGAAATTGTTACTGTTTCATTTCCATTAAAATATTACTTATTCAAACCCGTTTGCGTCCAATAACGTGCATTCATCGTCGTCTCTACACATTTAATATTTCGATAATAAAAGCTGTAGTATGCCAACACACTCTTGTCAGTATAAAATATCTTATGGAACAGGAGAATTAAACAACAGAGAAATTCTCTAATATTTATCACTGTATGAAGTCAAAACGAGTAGTAACCCACCCTGAATACTACCTATGTGTAAGTAGGCAGATTGCATTCTAATAAAATATTATAATTTCTACATGTTTGTGTGTCAGCATTTAGTACTCGTCTAGCTATAAAATAGCAACCAATTTTTAAGTATGAACGAAGTGAATAATAATATCTTAAAGATAGAAGACGTGAAAACGTTCACATCTTTTATTGTATCGGTATTTCAACGTACTCGCGCCATTGGGTGTTGTCGTCCGACGTCATCAACAATGGCAGACAGACACGACAAGACGGATCGTTTCCATGGAAACACTGTGGTTTGCCATTTTCTGCGAAAAAGTTAGAAATGATGCGAACGGCGCTTTCGGTTTTGAAAGGAGTATCTGCGATTGCGGGACGCCGAGAATTTTCGGGAGGCGCAACGCGGTTCTCCTTAGGGAGACCAGAATTGGTCAGAATTGTGACGATGCTGGGGACGGTGGGAGTAGGAGGCTATTGTCTATGGAATAGTCGTAGCCTAGCGGACAGGAATGATTCCAAGATTCCTGATCCAACTCCCTCCTCACCCACGTCGTCACAACCAGAACACCCCCGGTATGTCACCCAATTTAAATACTATTACGCACCCCCCCACACCAATAATCACAGCCAAACGACAGTCATTCCCCCCATTCCCATTACCTTCCTCATCAAAATCACCTCCATCCCCATCCTCACCCCCACCTGCACCTTCACCTCCACCTCCACCTTCACCCCCAACTCCCCCCCGTTCTATCCTTAAGAAAGATAAAAAGGAAGATCGGGATCCCGACCGCCCGCAGAAGACGGTGACATTTGACCTCCCCCAGAAGTCAGAAAAGACGAAGGGGAAAGGCAAAGCAACCCCGGGCAAGAGCAAACTCAAAACTCCCCGTCATCGTCCTGTTCCTCCGTGTAAGAAGGACGATTGGCGCCAGAGGCCCAAGGAACCTTCTGAGTTGGAAGACGACGACGACAACGACTTCGAGTACATCGACGCTTTTATGAGGTATACGAGGGACCGAATAATGACTTGGGAATTTATTCGGGAACTACAAAAACCTTTCAATGGTGACGATGTACCAGGACCATCGTCTAGACGCGGGCGGAAGTAGGGGAGTAAAAGGAGGTAAGAGTCAATTCTACTTCTTAATTATTACACGTATTATTATGTGAAACATATACATATATATGTTTCACATAATAATAAGTGTAATATATATATATATATATATACCAAATTTTTAGTGAAAGTCTTTCTCTATCTTTCCAAAAGTGACAGTCATAAAAGAGACAAAAAAATATAAAATGGAAAAGTAAATATTAATTCAAGTCTAAGAATATGAACGTTAATTGCAAACCACAAAAAATTAATACTCGATTGCACTTGCCCATATATGGTAGGGAGGTTGGGATGGGCAGGGCGGAACTCGACATGCAGCCACCTCCACGTGGTGAGTTCTGGGTTGTTTCAGTTCATACAGAATGAAACAAGCGAAGAGCTGCAGCTCAACTGTGAAAGGTGGTACAAAAATTTATACAGGGTGGAAGATGTTCAATAACAGTAAGTTCAAGCACTAAATGCTTAAAATAAAAATAATAGAATCTTCCTTCTCCATTTTTTTAATTTTTATTTAGTAAGAAATCGATTTTGTTTCTAGGAAACATCGCTATATCCCAGTAAATTCAGTAGCATTTGCCAACAGACGGAAACACGCTTCCCTGCAGCACAGATGGCAGTCACGTGGAGATCGCCCTTACACCCTGTACCCGCCGTGCTCTGCCTTAAGATGAATGTAATAAAAACATTATCGTCGTTGTTCCTACAATATCTCCAGTGTGCAAATTGTAATTTTTTCAGTAGGAAGAATAAACACATTTATTAGTGGGATTTTGTTCATTTATTTATTCTACACATTTAAATAACATCTACGTGCAGTCGGACTACATAATTGATAACAATAATCTACGCTTAATAAGCCAGTGCGTCACAATTACAAAAAATATATGCTTCATATTCACATAGGAGTTTACTTGTAAATCCACTTCAGATGTGAGGAATTGCATTGCATAGGCTGCAAGCGGTAATAACAAGTATAAGCCTAGATACAGTTACAATGAGACTGACAAATTGAGTTGAATTAAACAATTTAAATTGTTCAAAGTGTAATAGTTTTTTTATGTGTATTAAGAGTCATAAAGTGAATAGCACTCGACCGACTGCGCCATCCAGACCGACTACCTCACTTTGCTTATCCCCTCTTGTACTTTGTGTGTCCTGATTTTCATAGCTCTGCGTATAAAAATATTAGAGATATTTATATTTAGTTGGTAGTATTCTAATACACATTTCTATTCTGACGAGAAACGACCTGTAGATTTTATCCAGTGTCCTCTCATTCAATGTAAGCATGTTCTGCTTTAAAACTTCAAGTTGAGAAATTAAAATCTGTAGTTTGAAGTGATCCCCATTCGAGGTAGGATGCAAAAAGACTGGAAAATAGTCTTAAATGTCGGCTTTAGGCATAGTAAAAGTCATGTAGCACGTATGAGCGAATCCAGAAATGCATATAGAGTGTTAGTGGGAGGGCGGAGGGAAAAAGACATTTGGGAATGCCGAAACGTAGATGGAGGAATAATATAAAAATGGATTTGAGGGAGGTGGAATATAACAGAGACTGGATTAATCTTGCTCAGGAGAGGGACAGATAGCGGGCTTGTTTGAGGGCGACAATGAACCTCCGGGTTCCTTAAAAGCCGTAAGTAAGAATATAGGTCATGTTACATGTTTGATCATTCAATGAGCAGGCAGTATCGGCATCTGACAAAGACAGTACGCAAATTTGCCCTACATTTCCTACTTTGTTTTTTATTGCAAAACAAAATTTTGGCTATAAGTAAACTTAAGGTGAATTCAATGTTGCGACTGGAGTATCTACAATTTAGCCATTCATTGCAAATTAACAGCTCAAGTAGGTAATCTAAAAACCTGGTGTTATTTTTCAGAGCAAAGACATGCTACAACGTGAATAATTTTGTATGTATGTATTTTCAAATTATATCGGTATTGAAAGCGAATTTTACATAATTCGCATACACAAATATCTCTGTTGTTTATAAAATGAAATTAAAAATTGTAATACCAGGATCAAATTCTAGCGAGGAATAGATAGACAAAAACATAGAAATGTCATAATATACATACTTTGTAGACTAACATTTAAACACCAGAATAAGATATTTAACAAGTAGGATACATAAAGATAATAATAATAAAGTTTATAACAATAATATATGTTATAATTTGTGATAAGTTATATAATAATTTCAGAATGAAGAAAAGATTATGTTGAGAATGAAGATTGGATTATATTATTATTATTATTATTATTATTATTATTATTATTATTATTATTATTATTGTTATTATTATTATTATAGTTAGTGTCAATAGCAGCAAATCATATAGATATATTAACGAAAATATAACATTGACAGAAGTGATATGATGTACTTAGAGAACAAATAAACTTGTTTTAAAATACGTGATACATTACATAAACTAGGGAACTCTGTCCTATGACTATTTGAATCTGGAATCGAACATTTCATTACTATAAGACGGCAATTCTAGCTGATGGTTTATTACCGAATTATATAGACATTGTTTGTACTACAGGTATGTACAGTTGTCAAAAGAAAAAGTGGATGCTCTCCAGAAGCAAAGTTTCCTTCGGGTATCTTCGCTACAATTCGGAGATAGGCGATGTTACATGTTGTTGTACCACGTTGCCTGATATGTACAGTTATAATACCTACTTAAGAGCGTAATGGTAGCGTTCCTGCCTCTTATGCGTGAGGTCCTCCGTTCGAATACAACCAAGTGCTTTTTATGTTCTTTTTTGTATTGTTTTTAAGACAGAGATACAAAACATACATAATTGCTCCTTTCTCTTTTATGATTATTTTAGTAATTAACATCAGGTTCATGAATGTATTATGTCGTGACTTTATCGTTATTTATTATGACATTATGGCTGCAAATGAAAAGAAAAAAAGATTTTATTCGCAACAAAAATCTGTTTCGTGACATATACAAAACTAACTTACTGGCGTCTGCCTTAGAACATTAAAAAAATTAATCGTTAAAAAAACCACAAAAAGCCACGATTCTATCTTCCCCACATTTCGATCACATCTTGCAGTCGAGTGGGCATGGAACCGACTAGAGTCTTTTCAAATAGCGACTGTTCTCAGCCACGACATTCCAAGCAGCCTGGACATACACATGGTGGAAGAATACTGGTGTGGCGGATCGTTGACACAAATGCGTTGGGTCTGTGCATGTGACGTCACACTGGGAGGTCAGAGCTGGGAATCAAGCACAGCAGTTTCTTTAGACTTAGTTATGGTGACAAAGATTGCGCGAATTTTTTTAATCTATGCGAAAGAAATATGCAATAGAATGCCGGGCTGTGTTATGTATGGCTCGAAGAAAACGAAATGAAACAACATAAGATACTACGGATTTCAGAAGGACAAAGACGGAGCGACTAGCGAGCTCGTGGATCACTGTCAAAGGGCGGACAAGTTCAATTTATAAGACGCTAAATTACGATTTTTAAAACAAGAATGTTTGTTCTGACATTACAATAACTTCATAAAAGTAATATACTTGTTAAAGTCTTTCTCACTGCAGTAGAAACATTTGAATGTATGCATTTACAAATATATTAAATATTATTGATGTGGAAATAATAATAATAATAATAATAATAATAATAATAATAACAATAATAATAATAATAATAATAATAATTGTTAGCATATTATCATTGTTCATAATTATAATGTCCCGTAACAAATATTTATTTTCATCAACGATGCCTTCGAGTAACATAATCATGATCACAACCGCCTCAATGTAATGCTTTACTGAAGGCAAGACTGGATATTGGTTCCAGCGTGACGTCATCTGTGCAGGTGAGAGGGGACGATAGCTGCGCACCGCCTCGCCAGTATTCTTCCACCATGGGACATACATATTTGGGCAGGTCCTTCAATGCAAACCCAACATTCTCCAATCTTTTCTATTTTCTGCCTTCCTCTTAGTCTCCGCACATAATCCACATATCTTAATGTCGTCTATTATTTGATATCTTCTTCTGCCCCGAGCCCTTCTACCGTTCATCATTACCTTCCAGTGCATCCCTCAGTAGGCAGTTTCTTCTCAACCAGTGACCCAACCAATTCCTTTTTCTCTTTCTAATCAGTTTCACCGTCATTCTTTTTTCATCCACTTTTTCCAACACAACTGCATTTCTTATTCTGTCTGTTCACTTCACACGTTCCATTTTTCTCCACATCCACATTTCAAATGCTTTTATTCGTTTCTCTTCATTTCATCGTAATGTCCACGTTTTTTCCCCATACAGTGCCACACTCCACACAAAATACTTCACTAGTCTATTCCTTAGTTCTTTTTCCAGAGGTCCCCAGAGGTTGCTACTTTTTCTGTTAAAAGCTTCCTTTGCTCATCTTTGCTATTTTTCTTGGGAAGGATAAATGCGCTAACTTCCCATTGCTTTCCGCACACCACTGTCTCTTTCGAATCTTAATAGATCCCAGGGGCCCAAGCGTGGCGGTGAGAGAGTGAATTTGACTAATTGGGCCCTCCGGACTTCACCGAAATTCACCGCAAGGGTTAAATGTTAGTTCTATTAGGATTTTTGACCTGATCACAACCGGCAAATCCCAATTAGCCTTTGCTCCCCGCATCCTGGACGAACTTGTAGAAATCGTCAGAAAATCTTGGAGGGGGATTGGGCCACTTTTTCCGCAAATGTTTCTTTACTTGTGCCCTCGTAGTTGTCGGAAAAACGTCGGAATTTAGATGTAAACGTCTCAGTTTCAATTCCTCGTCACTGTTTTTCATGTTACTGTGTTTGAAGATAGTATATTATAATAATATAAAAAGAAAAAAGTAACACCAGTATTATGCAACTGTATTGTTCCAAACCTAATATTAAATGTATCTTATTTATGTCGCTTAAGAACGATAACAGAATATAAATGATGACTTGAATATTATTTATATGGCTAACAACGATAACAGAATATAAATAACTTCAATATTATTTATACAGGATCACTAAAAAACGATAACAATATAAATGGTAAATATCGGTTTGTTTAATTAATATAAGATATTATATAATATATAATTAATTATTTAAGGCGGTCTTGGATCTGTGTGGAGGACGGTTGAACTTCATTAGTAGAAGGAGTGGGAGTGAAGTATATTCGAAAACTCAGGTGCAATAAAAATTGAAGTAAAAATAAAATGATGTCCCTGTAGTAAACCGTTCGATGTGAAAGATTTAAGGTTCAATTAAAGTAACAATTTTATTTCATGGGTTTGAGCTACAAAATTAATTAGGTTTTCATCACAGACATTTCATTTAAGAATATTTACATATTTGGTTAATACTAAAAACATTAAATTCGGAATGGATCAAGTTTGTTGATACGAATTGAGTGAACCACAAAATTTATCAGGATCACGCGTAACTTATTCCTGAGTTCGTTGTGCGCAAGAAAGTGGCTTGTATTCAGAGGTGTTAAGAATATATTTCTCTTTAGAGAGCAGATCACTGTGAATCAAACCGTAACCCGTCTCCACCTACGCATGCTTATGAAATTTATGCCGAACCAAGATCTACATAAGCGATTCACATATTTCAGGGTATGTGAATCTAATCAGGACGCGAAGTCTAAAAACAAATTTGCTATTGAAGTTGTTGTTCGCACTAAAAAGAAACTATCAGGTAGCAAAATAATACAATGTAAAGTAATGACAAAGATTATTTTCTCACCCTTCTATACATAGCAATATAGCTGTAAGAGAAATAGGCCTACAACTAGCATCGGTCTGTTTTTTTTCAGAGCGTGTTGGTAATTTGCTGGATTGTGTTTGCAAGCGGTGGGTTATATACGTCTATTTGATATTGCTTTTATTTATGTTTACTTAATTATTAGTCTTCTTACTTTATTAATACTTAAATTGCAACAGCGAAATAAAATTAATATACTCCTATGAAGAACACATCTATGCAACGAATATTGGAAACGTGTAGTCGCTTTATTTCATTTTTAAATTGTTTCCATAGTAATATTAAAACAATGCATTTTGGTTACAATGATTAGCAGTGTTAATGCGGAGCTTCTCCAACCGCCCTCCAGTATCTCACTGCATCTGTACTGAGAGTAATAACAGATACCAAACAATAAACGCTTATATTTCAGAGCATTTACACTTATCCACAAATTTAACGCTTATTTGAATGAATCGGTGCAACACTCCCCCAGTGCACCTTTGTGCGTAATTTGATTTATGTGCTGCTACGTGTGACCCTGATTGATGCAAGAAAATATGTTTTGAGTTGTTTCTGACCTCTGTTGGTTAGTATTAAAAAGATGGTTTTCTTGCCGCTGCTTTGTGGCACAGATGTTCTAACTCACTCATTTATAGTGCGTAACACAACTTCGGTATTAAGCGTAATGGATGTACCAAGGACGGACGTTCTTCTGCTTAAGTAGTAAAGTCTCGAGGTGTGATTTAGAAATTTTATTTCTATGTACCCGAACGGCTCTGTAGATGACCCTGATGATAACCCAGATACAGGCTATGTTTTTTTAGCTTTATCAACATCTTAGGTTATTTAGCGTCTGAATGAGATGACGATGATAATGCCGGTGAAATGATTCGGGGTCCAGCACCGATAGTTACCCAGCATTTGCTCATAATGGGTTTGAGGGAAAACGCCGGAAAAACCTCAACCAGGTAACTTACCCCGTCCGGAAATCGAACCCGGGCCACCTGGTTTCGCGGCCAGACGCGCTAACAATTACTCCACAGGTGTCGATGTTACGAACAGCGATCGACAGGTATGTTTTAATTAGTATGTGATTAGGAAACATCGTGTGTTGTGCATCATGGAATGTGTGTGCATAAAGTAGAAACACGTAAGCCTCCTCTCTTTCAGTTGTCAGGATTAAGTCTTTCACGAGGAGTTGAACTCTCGCCTGGAAAACGAGACAGGAGTCGAGAGAGAGAGAGAGAGAGGTTGGTTGAGAGAAAGAGAGAAATGAAAATAATAGAAATAAAAGAAAATCAAAAGTGAATTTAGGCCTTGAACATAAGAGAACCCATAAAGAAAATGCGATTCCAAGAATACAACTTTGGCCACCATGTGAGTGCCAAAGCCAGTACTGGAATACGTTAAATCAGAGGTTGAATTCTTTTTGGGACATGGGAAGCCATCTTGTCCACAACACGTACTTGTTTCAGGCAATAAAAATGTAAGCAATAAAGAAATCGTAAGTAAACATTGTTGAGACTTACATGTAGGATTAGTTCTAATACTGTGGTCTTAGAAATTTCTATGACTATTCTATTATTTTTGTATCTTCCAATACAGGTACGTGAAGAAAAGAAAATCGAGACGAATTGTGTTCTTTATGCATACGGTGAAAGTGAAAGGAGTTCAATCAAACATATGAAAACGCATGTTCGCTTCTTCAAAGACTGCATTCCAGCTGTAGCGGAATATAGACTATCCAGAAGCAGATTAAAGATGGCAGCACAGCTTCGCGTAGTGACCAACGCGGCAAGAGATACAACAAATATTGAACAGAATCTGTAGAAACTTTGATAGATCAACTATCATAAATATCAAAGCCACTAAAGTAGGCAACAGATTTCACATACATTATATTTAGATTGTGATGTTACCATTAAGCCCCTCTTCTCGGGGCACTATCTTAAGTGATGTGAAGGAAAGTGCAAGAGAATTCCGACAAATTCCGGCAAATTTTTGCGAAAATTTTAATATTGTTTTAAGTTACCGAACTCATATAAATTTGTCACTTGCAATAGAAACAATACTCATACAGGCCTACAAAAAGTAAGCAAGAGATTTATAGTTCTATTTGCTCTTCAGACACAAAGAAAAGTACATCTATAAAAGGCAACTACAGCCCGAAACAAAAATTAAGAAACTATCCCAAGACGCTCTGCATAAATCTGAAAAATATGAGGTAATGCATTGATATGATTGCATTAATTTGTAACACTCAATGTAAATATTGCATAATATTTTGTTTCAAAGTAAAAGTATCGGTATAAGATCTTCAACCAAATATAAAACCTCAACGTTTCTATAAGATCACCAGTCCTTTACAAATATCCCTTTTTACTCCCTGATAGAATATGGTTCAAATGTAATAGTGGTAGTGATGTAGGTGGTAGAGACAGTATTTTAATTATTACAGCAGTCACTTCCAACTCAATGCTCCGTGACGTCATAGCGAGCTTCTCGCGTTCTCCGTAGCAATCGAGATAGACTCTCGCAAGTCCTGACCTGATCGAAGCAGTGGTGTACGGCAAACCAGTTTAACTTAGCGTTTACAGTACCTAATAATAATAATAATAATAATAATAATAATAATAATAATAATAATAATAATAATAATAATATGTTAATATCTTAGGAACGATACAGGTACACGCTACTATCTATACTAATAATAAATCTGTAAGCGAAATATTTCTGGTAATTTTCGCTTTTCTAAAAATAATTGGTGTTAACATGTATAATTAATCATCCTGAAACCGAAAATCGCTTTTTTGACATTTTTGTTTGTCTGTCTGTCTGTCTGTCTGGATATTTGTTACCTTTTCACGCGATAATGGCTGAACGGATTTCGATAAAAATTGGAACAAAAATTAAGTTCGTTGTAACTTAGATTTTAGGCTATAAGGCATTCAAAATACTTTATTTAAAAGGGGGGTTATAAGGCGGTCTGAATTAAATAAACCGAAATATCTCGCTTATTATTGATTTTCTTGAAAAATGTTACATAACAAAAGTTTCTTTAAAAATGGTTTCCGATAAGTTATATTCCAGGCAAAATTTTGATAGGAGTGATATTTAAGGATATGCAAGAGTTTCCAAATAACAATACAATACACTTCCGCCTCAGATTATAGTGTCGTTTTTCCGCAACTTCTATGTGCAAAATATTAAATTTTTTAGTAGGAAGAAAAACAAATTTATTCATTCTGTGGCAGTAGTGCATAGGACATCGTGAATTCTTACATTTTCCAAAGAAAGAAATATAATTAAGTTATATGTAGTAGATATATTATTTCCTGCATCACTATTTAATTTATTGAAAATCGGTATGTGACATAGGAGTTATTGCAGGAACGACGACAATGGCTACAATGAAATCAAAACAAATGACTGCGTCTATTTAAGGCGGCCTTGACGTTTATCAATATTGATATATAGAGAATATTTTGTGTTTGTATGAAGTAAACTCAGAATCTATTTAACATTCACTATTTGAAATTTGTAGTTTCTCTAGATGGATGTAATGCTACAAATAAGGACTGAGGTAAGATGAAAAGAAATCTGTACGCACAGAAAACTTGATATTCTGTCGAAATATTGTATAACTTGATTATTGCAACTTTGCCTTGACGTTTATCAATATTGATATATAGAGAATATTTTGTGTTTGTATGAAGTAAACTCAGAATCTATTTAACATTCACTATTTGAAATTTGTAGTTTCTCTAGATGGATGTAATGCTACAAATAAGGACTGAGGTAAGATGAAAAGAAATCTGTACGCACAGAAAACTTGATATTCTGTCGAAATATTGTATAACTTGATTATTGCAACTTTATTTGTTCCACATAAAATACTCTAATTTTATACATTCATTTTACCATAGAGATCACTGGAGCTGAATTATTTTAAAAGATGTCATGAAATGGCGTTCCTGCGCTCATAATTTACCCATATTCTTTTCCAGTGTTTCTTAAAATAATAATTATGTAGGGTAACTAATTTTTTTATTTGCATAAACAATGATATACAACCGAGCGAGTTGGCTCAGGCGGTAGCATTTGAGATACGCATTCGGGAGTCCCGGGTTCAAACCCCGTGGCCGATCAATCTGACGGGGGTTTTTCATGATTTCCCTTAGTAGATAAAGCCAAATGCCGGATTGGAAAGATACATGCCAATATTTATCACCGCCTCAATTACCAATATCAAAAACATTAATCAAAGTCTATAATCAGTTACATGAACACAAGCCATCCCAACACACAATAGAAACAGGAACCCAAGAGTAAAACGGCCTACTGATATACCCACACATTCTAAACACGCGACATGACCACAGATGTTAAGGCGTGAATTAAATAAACTTAACAACAAGAAAAAAAGATGCACAGTAAGGTTAACATAGAAATGATCTTCGTACACAATCAACTCTATTACTTTGGAGTGATTATTAAAGGATGCATTCAAGACTAATTTAGAAAAATGTTAAACGAATTATATTTGCACTAAATGAGTGGTCTCTGGACCAAAATGATAGCATTTTAATTATTTAAACAGAATTTAAATTAAGTAGCACATTAGACGATTTATTCTTCTATGAAAACACGAATGTTCCCTGGACCCAATTTTCAATTTTAATTATGTAATTACTTAATATTTATTTCTAATACATGCAGTGGAGCGCACGGGTACAGCTAGTACTTAAATAATTTTGGTATCTTTCTGATATATTTAATGTACCTAAGTTCATGTAGACTTATTTTTAACACGTTCTTCATCAGGAAAGCTGACATTTCAACTCCATAAGCAATACCTGGAGAAAGTAATAAAGACATATGTGAAAGAGCAGCCATTTCTTCTAATTCTGGACTCGTGGAAAGGGCAAGTAACTCCTACTTTGTATGATGAAATATTTACAAATGAAGAAAAGGGAGTAACGTGCAAACTTAAAGTGATTTCACCCAAATATACTGAATTACGCCAGTCCTGCGATCTTTATTCTTTTAGACAGGTGAAGATTTTTTATCAAATATTTGCGAAATAGCTATTTGGTTTTACAAACTGGACGACAAATTGCTTCAAGGCAGGATGCCCTCAAAATTCACTCCTTAATTCACTTTCAGTTGTCAGCTCCTATATTCAAAGCCATGTTGAAATATGCGTGGTATGCATCAAAATTAATAAACGAACGAGAAGTGTTTGTGAATGTGAAGGATATCTGTTTCGCAGCAGAAGTGCGGGAAAATGTGTGTGACTGGACAACCTTCTTTCATTTGCTGTGCATGGTGCAGGAAATATGTATGTTTTGTGTGTTTTTATGTCATTTATAATAACAAATCATGTACAAAATGAAATCGAATAGAAACAGAACAGACGCAGTGACCTGTCTACGTGAGCAATATTTCCTTGTTTATCCTTTACAACACAATGTTAGTTAATTAGTAATTTGTTTAAAACATGATGAAGCGTTCAATACATTGAGAAATATGATATATGTAAATAGATTACTGTTATCACACTATCAATCGTTATTTAAAGAAGAAAAAATATAGGTCCAGTTAAGATTCGAACTTAGGTTACCTGGATAACAACTCAGTACACCACCATATGAGGTACAGAGTGTGTCCTCTCCTTGTATTCAGCGTAATGCTCTGTAATGTGGCTTCTATATACGACTACTAATTGAACATTAACTTTTTCTCCGAAAGAACATCGAATAAATTCCTCTTCTCATTCTGTACGAAAAGTTCTTTCCTGCTCGTAGAGAGACAGAGGGTTTGTAGAGCGACATGGTACCGACACTGATACCTTCAGTACGTGAGCGAGACAGAGAGCAATGTACAGGAAACCCCCCTTACCAGTATGAATGACTTTGATTACACGATGTAATCACGATACCCAGTTTGTTCACCGCTGATCTACATGAAACAATAACTGCGGTCTCTATGGAGATGATGCATCACAACAATAGCAATTCCGTTGCTATGTTACATACGTTCTGAATACTAGGAAAAATGTTCCGTTCGTTCAGAACAGCGGTAAAATATTTTTCGCATAACAGAAGACTACTTGATATCGGAGCAACATCAATCGGAGTAGGGTCCCTGATAGGCACAGGATACGGAATATATAAAATCATCACCGGCGAGAAACGCAGTAGTACTCAGGGCCCTATCCCAAAGACATCCTATTCAAGGATAGACATAGGCGCCCGAAACTGCGGGAGGAGGACCTGAATTCACCATCTGAGCAAGAAATCAAGGTCACCGACTACTCTAAATATCTACCTCGACAACCAGAGGAAGGACAAGAGCCAGGCCAGAGTGGTCAGGGCAGGTAGTTGGCAGGAGAAGAAACCCCACCGCCAATCTTTATTCCTCACAGCAAGAGAAACACCGGCCACTTTGTTGTTGTGGAGGGCGGTGAATTGAAAAGGGTCTACTCGGAAGAACTAGCTCCAGAAATTCCCGAAGAACAGGGGCAAGATGCAAAGAAAGGGGACGAAGAAACGTCCTCGCCCCCTCCCCCAGCCCCTCAACAATAAGGTATGAGTTTACACTTTCAACACACAGCTGCTCCTCCAGCTAACCATTATGCCACGCCGGGCAGCAACCATCTCTGCTCTTCCAGCCCACAATCATGCCACGCCGGGCAGCCAACATCTCTGCTCTTCCAGCCCACCATCATGCCACGCCGGGCAGCTACAATCTCTGCTCTTCCAGCCCACCATTATGCCACGCTGGGCAGCCAACACCTCTGCTCCTCAAGCGAACCATTCTGCCACGCCGAGCAGCAACCATCTCTGCTCTTCCAGCCCACCATCATGCCACGCCGGGCAGCCAACATCTCTGCTCTTCCAGCCCACCATCATGCCACGCCGGGCAGCCACCATCTCTGCTCTTCCAGCCCACCATCATGCCACGCCGGGCAGCCAACATCTCTGCTCTTCCAGCCCACCATCATGCCACGCCGGGCAGCTACCATCTCTGCTCTTCCAGCCCACCATCATGCCACGCCGGGCAGCAACCATACCTGCTCTTCCCGCCCACCATCATGCCACGCAGGGCAGCCACCATCTCTGCTCTTCCAGCCCACCATCATGCCAAGCCGGGCAGCCACCTTCTCTGCTCTTCCAGCCCACCATCATGCCATGCCAGGCAGCCATCATCTCTGCTCTTCCAGCCTACCATCATGCCACGCTGGGCAGCCATTATCTCTGCTCTACCAGCCCACCATCATGCCACGCCGGGCAGCTACCATCTCTGCTCCTCCAGCGAACCATCATGCCACGCCGGGCAGCAACCTTCTCTGCTCCTCCACCCAACCATCATGCCATGCCGGGCAGCCACCATCTCTGCTCTTCCAGCCCACCATCATGCCACGTCGGGCAGCCACCATCTCTGCTCTTCCAGCCCACCATCATGCCACGCCGGGTAGCCACCATCTCTGCTCTTCCAGTCCACCATCATGCCACGCCGGGCAGCCATCATCTCTGCTCTTCCAGCCCACCATCATGCCACGCCGGGCAGCCATCATCTCTGCTCTTCCAGCCCACCATCATGCCACGCCGGGCAGCCATCATCTCTGCTCTTCCAGCCCACCATCATGCTATGCCGGGCAGCTACCATCTCTGCACTTCCAGCCCACCATCATGCCACGCCGGGCAGCCACCATCTCTGCTCTTCCAGCCCACCATCATGCCACGTCGGGCAGCCACCTTCTCTGCTCTTCCAGCCCACCATCATGCCATGCCAGGTAGCCACCATCCCTGCTCCTCCAGCCCACCATCATGCCACGCAGGGTAGCCACCATATCTGCTCTTCCAGCCCACCATCATGCCACGCCGGGCAGCCAACATCTCTGCTATTCCAGCCCACCATCATGCCACGCCGGGCAGCCACAATCTCTGCTCTTCCAGCTCACCATCATGCCACGCCGGGCAGCTATCATCTCTGCTCTTCCAGCCCACCATCATGCCACGCCGGGCAGCAACCATCTCTGCTCCTCCACCCAACCATCATGCCATGACGGGCAGTCACCATCTCTGCTCTTCCAGCCCACCATCATGCCACGCCAGGCAGCAATCATCTGTGCTCTTCCAGCGAACTATTATGCCACGCCGGGCAGCATCCATTTCTGAACTTCCAGCCCACAATCATGCCATGCCGGGCAGCCACCATTTCTGTTCTTCCAGCCCACCATCATGCCACACCGGGCAGCCAACACGTCTCCTCCTCCACCCAACCATCATGCCACGCCGGGCAGCCACCATCTCTGCTCCACTCTCAAGCCTGTATATCGCCCATTAACCTGACATACTTATGTCCGAAATGTAACGACTGGGACATTATTGATTGACGGAATTTTAAATGGAGATAGGCATTATAAACATCCTATGTTACAGAACATTGTAATATGATACATGATTCAAAATGCTGCATCTTGTGCTCTTCCAATAAATTTGTTTCATATTAAGTGGTAACCCAGTAAGAAAATAAAGAATCATAGAAGACAAATGACTAAGTTTGCCCTTCTTATGGATTCCATGAACTGTACTACAGCTGCAGGATTCGCCATAAACGCGAACGACTCACTCCAGTAGTTGAAGATATTCTACGGGTGCTCAGCCGTGAACTCCGTTGTACCATTTGCAGTCCGTTTCCCCGTAAATTCATATCAATGTGCACTGGATACTCTGTAAATTCGATAATCTCATTTTTTTAATTCTTTTATATAAAGTTACAACAATTTTAATTTATCACAATTTAATGCATGGTAATCTCATTGAATATTGACGTATATATTTCAAGACTAATTTTGATTTATTACCATTTAAATATTTTGAATGCCTGCTGGTTGAATGTGCACACAATCCCCAGAAGGGCTACGCTCTGCCGGATGAAGTGGAATGAGGTCTGGTCTGGTTGTCCTGACCGTACAATAGAACATCCTCGGTTGAGAGTTACTGCTATAATTCTCTGCGCGCGCACTGTGGAGTGGTGGGGATACTCGCTTCTTTCAAGCTCACAGGTCGTCCTGTATACAGACAGCTCAACTTGTCAATTGTAGCCTAATAAAATATTGTGTTTGACTGCTTGTGAGAGTGAATTTACTGTGTTTATATTTTATTAGAGTTCATAGTTGTGTGCCAGCGCAGGTGAACAATTTAAATTGCTTATTTAATGTTAACAGCACTAAGAAATTTATGTATACTGTAAATAATATTTTGCAATAATCATTCTCTTCTCCCCCACTAGAAGAGAAATAATTACATAATATTGAATAGGGGTAGACCTACCCCGCCACTTCCGAATTTAGTGCAACAATATAAAACAAAAATCGGACAATACACTAGACATTTTTCTATTTCACAATATGAAGATGTAGAATGGTTAACAGATTGTGAAATTTAAAACAGGTTATTTTGCTGGCCATGCTTATTGTTTTCTAACAAAAATGAGGTTTGCAGTAAGTATGGATTTGAGGACTTAAATCACTTGTGTAGTGCACAGCAAAAACATTCAAAATTTCAAACTCACGTACAATGTTTCCTGCAAACAGTGAATTCATATGCAAATCTGACTTTTAGGTAGAAGCTCCTGTGTAGTAGGCTTGAATACTTTCAAAGGAAAAATTGTTCCGGGGTCGACTATCGATCCCGGGATCTTTCGCTTAACACACGACTGAGTTACCACAGGAACCATTCACGACACCGTCACAATTCTTTCCTTTATATCCACACAATTTAAATGGGGATGAGTTGTGTAGATATAAGGAGAAGAATTGTGACGGTTCGTGTATGGTTCCCGGGTTAGCTCAGTCGGTAGGGCATTCGTACGCTAAGCGAAGGGCCCCGAGATCGATACCCGGCTCCGGAATAATTTTTTCCGGAATAATTTTTTCCTCGAAATTATTCCAGTAAATTGATACTTCACTTGATGATCAACGAAGAACTGATACCAATAAATACAACGAAGAGGTAAAGAAAATAGAGCTGTATTAATACTAATCATTGACGCTATTTGTCTTCTAGTAAACAGGAGCTCCCTCTACGGGGACATGACGAATCACAGTTCTTTGAACAAAAGGAATTTTTTAGAATTTTTGAATGTGTTAAAAAAAATATGGTCTACTTTTATAAAACTATCTAAATTCGTCCATATTGTTTCCAGGAACTTCTCCATTGATTTAAAATGATACCATAAAAGCTTTACTGATGTAGAAAAAGAAGAAATAGAAAATGAAATTAACTCAGTTTCATTTGTACTTATAATATTTGATGAAACTTCTGATATTGAGAACAAATCTCAACTATCTACAGTTCTCCGCTATGTCTATGAAAGATTCTTGGGCTTTGTAGACGTTAGTGCTGATAGAACAGCAGATGGTTTATTTACTCACGTAGTGACGAGTAGTTAATGAATTTGAATTTTCTACTGTACTCGTGCGACTATAGACCAATTATAAATTTTTGACAGAACACCCATACTCCAAGTACAGCATACGCCACTGGATGGAACCCTTCGATTGGGAAAACGTCGTCTCTGGTCAACAGCAGCCAATACACAAAATCCATACAAAAAAGCATGTCTACATATTAACTATGCTAATACACGAATGACATCGCAAGACTGAAACAAAACACTGAAACAGCAGCCAATACACAAAATCCATACACAAAAAGCATGTCTACATATTAATTATGCGAATACAGGAATGGCATCGCAAGACTGAAACAAAACACAGCACTGCAATATTGCAACAGCAATGTACTCAACTACAATCCCGTCTACTGAAAAATTTAAAGCGATGTAAACACAACATAACAACAGTAACAGAAATGGACACAACTCAACAGAATTAAATGTTAAATGAACGTGTATTCAGTTGCAAGGCCTTGCGGTACCCAGATAGTGTCGTGTGCAAATGATATCAATAACAAGTCAAGTATAGTACACGGAACCGCAAGATGTTCCAGTATTTCTCCCCAAATGTTAGCCTTCGGACATAGGTATATCAGGTAAAATCGATGCAGTTTAACCAAAACTACATTGTCCTGAAGTATTTTACATTTTTCCTGAGACACTCTGTGTATAATTACAATGATTAAGGAAAAAAGGGCCATACGTTGACTGATGAGAGTAATTATGGGCGATTGTAAGAGAAACATATTATATGAACATATATCTTATTCTCAACTTTTTGGAGAAAACTAATCGAAACCATGAGGAACGGGAACATTGCAGGTGATTGTTAATTAAAATATCGTTACTTGTAGGCTATTTTGTGCATAAGTATCCATTTCTCTCAATACGGAACATCTTAAAAAATGCAACCGTCAACCTCTGTGCACTTTGCAGCTCGATGCCTTGTTGCTGGTTCAAACATCCCTTAATGTGACAACAAGCATTTAAAATGCACGCAATAAAATGCTCCATTGTTTCCACTTTGCGCTTGTAAAGAACGTTCTTTAATCAACTCCACAAACAATAATGTAATGCTGTAAGTTCGGGTGATCGCGGTGGTCAAGAAATGACACCAGCGAGACTGATCCAATGTCCAGGATAGGTTTCGCTGAGGTAACAGATCATTGGCCGGTTGGAATGTGCAGGGGATCCATCTTGTTGAAAGTATATACCAGCTCGTTTTGCTAAAGGAACATCCTCCAAGTATGCTGGTAACACTTTTTTTCAGGAACTCAGGATACAGTGCTCCGTTAAGACTATTGTCTATAATAGCTGGACCAATAGAATTGCCATCATTATCAAGACTACCACATCACACGTTAACTGAGAAACGACACTGAAAATTACTGCCGACAGTAGCGTAAGAATTTCCATCTGCTCATAGGTGATAATTTCCCACGATATTGATTCCGTTATTAGTAAGTGTTGATTCTTCTATAAACAAAATGTGAGGAATCAATCGGTCATTAGCAATAATAGAATTCCAGAATGATGCTGCACTGTTCTATACTGTGCGTCACACTCGTGTTTGGCACCAACTCTTCTAGAGCTAGTAGTGAGACTGCGTTCAATTATTTGAAGAACTTTCTCCACTTCATTTATATCTTGCTGGCCCTGTCGTTCAGATAAAATATGAACACTGGGAAGAGTACTATGTGCATGCAATATGTCAAAACACCCTCTTAACACCTTTCTATAAGATAGGGGAGACTGTTTTACCTTCAGCCATAGCCCTCTCCGATCCCATACCCTTTCAGCCTTGGCAGTTTCCCTTTCCTTTATGGCAGTTTGGGTATTACAAGAACTTACAAATGTTGCCGCTTGGAGCGCTGAATACCGACTGTTGTTTTGTTGGCGCGGTGTAGAGTTTTGTACAGAAGCATGTTACCACGCGGATGTGCAGTATTTTTTTTCGTGGTACCGAGTCTTTATTTTTTGTTCAGTGGTATTGTTAAATTGAATTTTAAGTGATATTATTTCATTGTGTTGGTGAATGTAATGTTATGTGATTATTTTTAAATGTGTTGGCGAATTTAATCTTCCACGAGGTAAGCAATGATACTGGCAGACAGCATAATCTCTGTTTTATATAGGCCTAAATATTGTATCTCTTATTAATCATCATGCAATGACGTTTAGTAATTTTTTTATATTATTTTAGTAGTAGACCTCGATTAAATAAGAGGCGCTAGGAATCAAAACACTTTGTGTCCACAAATCAAAACTTTTCAGGAGAGTCGAAAAACTAAAAGCTCCAACACTTCTGATAAATTTAAAGTTTTGAAAGCAATAACGTAATTAGAATTGTACACAAAATTAGGTAGTACTATTGCGCAAAATCAAAAAAATTATCCAAGCGTAATATTTATATATGAAGTTTTGAAAATCATGGATTTAATTCGTTTTGTTCCGAAATTACGGACTGAAATGGTTTTGTTACAAACATATATTCAAAACACTCATTTAAGTGGATATTTTAAAATTGTGGCCACATTCCTTTCCAAAGACTCTTATACAAATACAAAGTTAAATTTAAAGACGATTATTAAATTATGTTTACATGTTTTAGCAAGCAACATAGGATGACAATTTCATTTATTATAATTTAACTGTCATTGTTCAGTTTAGTTCAGTCTCAGATCATTGATAAGCGAGGTTCTTCTTGCATACACTCACACTCCACTATTTTATCCTCCTCACACTGATCTTTGTTGCAACAACTTTTTATATCCAACAATTTTTCTGCTTTTATTTTATTCCTTAGTGGTACTAAGCCTGGGTCAATCCTCTCAATGGCATGATCTCCCTTAGGTAGTGACACTGGACATTTACTTCGGTCATCCAATGTGTAAGTATACTCCAATTTCACATTGATGTATTGTTTGCTTCCTTTCATTATTTTCCAGAGTCTCTTTTCATATCACTTATGCCAACTGGCTTTTTTACGTAGCCTAATCGCACAGATCTCTGAAATTGTGAATATGCTACTACTTACTCAATATATGAACGACACCGACTGATATTCTTTTGTTGTCAGTATTTCAGAATGTTTCCTGAGGTTTTTCTCCAAAATACCAAACATCCGGTTTGTTCGCAAAAAGGAATGCCCCCCTCGCACAGAAAAAGTCATATTTCCATCAAGGAATCTGGAGATTTATTCAACAACCACCAATACAAAGCATGGACAACATGTGCATTTCGATTTTGACCAGCGCAATCGTCGGAGAAGAGTCTCAGGAGGGAAATGTTTTTTTTCTTTGAAATTATAATTTGTTAGGAAATAAGACAGAGCAGAACTAACTTTAATCGCCCCTCTTTTTGCCTGGTTTTCTGTCCAGCAGTAAAAAGTTGGGAAATGTGTTATCAATGTCAGTAATGTACAAAGCATAGTAAGAAAGCTGTCGTGCGTAGTGTGCCTCCCCAATTGCAATATATTACAACATAAACATTTTATAAACCTAATATCACATAACTGAAATAATACCCCAAGCCCACTCTTCCTTCAAAAGCAACTTTCAATTCTAATCCTGTTCAATGTTCCAACAAATTTCATAAATAATGTACTACATATTTACCTCAGTAATATGATTAAAATCATGAAGACAATATTATCAGTGCACTTGTAGAATAAGGGTTAGCACGATGATCGCGAAAGCAGGTAGCCCGGGTTCGATTCCCGGTCGTGACAAATTACCTGGTTGAGGTTTCTTCCGGGGTTTTCCCCTCAACCCAAAATGAGCAAATGCAGAGTAACTATCAGTGCTGAGCCCCGGACTCATTTCACCGGCATTATCACCTTCATTTCATTCAGAAGCTAAATAATGTAAAATGTTGATATATCATCGTAAAATAACCCACTAAAAGAACTTTCAGTGAATAAAATATTTTCCCTCACTCGCATGTGTACAGAGAATTCCTAAGGAGACCTGTCCACAGTGCAGTGGGCCGAAACGCGAATCAAGCGGAACAAGATTAACTTTGGTCATCCTCGTGAAAGTGAATTTTATTGATGATATAGTATTGTAAACATAAAATACTGAATCTTCATAATCTGTAAACAAAACTACTATAAACAGCGACATATTAGCACCATGTAAACGTAAAGTAGGACCTGCAGGCAGGCAACTGGCCTTGCATATAGTGCGAGACAGCTATGTGTTCGACAATGTGAAGGACTAAATGTTACATTTATATTGCCAGTTTCAGCTTAACTGGCATATAGCATGTTTTAACATAATATTGAATGGAAAACAGAAATTCGTCAGTGCATGCTGATGACTGACAATCGTTGAAGAAAAATAATAACTTTATGTTTACTAAGAATATTGATTCAGTTTTTTAAAATTAACGGGTCGGAACGAATTCAGGAAACAGTTTTGTTATAGTTATGTAAGAACTCTTTAAATTAGGAACTTTGAACTGTTATAGCTCCGAAATCCTTTCACCGAATGATCAAAATCATGGTGTTTATTTTAGTGCTGAGAAGTTAAAATTTATATTGACATATAAACAGATTTTCTTACTTTTTATGGAAGTGGAGAAATTTAGATTCTTCCTTATTAAGACGCCTTTGTACACGGAAAAATATTTTAAGAATATATGATTAGATTCCTCATTGAAAGTACAAATAAACACATATTTTTTACTGGTGGCACGTTGATAAGGAAGTACTGAAAATATCAAATAAACAAATAAATAGTACGCGCGTGATCTAACCAGCTGACTGTGAGGAGGGAGCTAGCTGAGGCAAGCATGGCCAGGAGACATAAACACGAGAAGTGTCGTCTAGCAGCTAACTATATTACAGGTTTTCATAAACATATGAGTAAAATGACAAAAGAAAGAAGACTGCATCCAAACATTTACTCATCAAATGTCATTTTTTGCTGTGGACTTCCACGCCCCCTTCTGCAGAAGAATATGTTTTTGTCACAAGTTTTTATTTGGAGACAGGAATGCAGGCATGTGTCGACAAAGTCCCTTGTACTGTGCGTTCGAATTTGAGCACCAGCTTCTTAGCTGACGTAGCAGAATGTTACTGTGGTCAAATTCGCTGCTGACCACTGAAATGATTCAAACGGAGTGGCGATTTGATTATGAATTGGACGTTGAAGACTGGCTCTGGCTGCCTGTCGCTTTATTGTTCCTCCAATTCCGTCACACGTCCCTTTCCATGAGAAGTAGCAAAGAAGTGCCACTCTGCCTTTATGCCAAACTCTTCTTCATGGTAGCACAGATTGATAAAGTTCTTTCTGTTTTTATATTGAGAAGGAGCACCATCATTGAAATAGAATATTTTCTCCACCTTGTCATAAGCTTGCTTCTGTTTCAAAAAATTAATTGCTTTCGAAAGAGGTGGACTGCAACAGTATCATGTTTCAGGCAATCGGATATAACTACAGAAGAGTCATAGTTCAGTATCATAGTTCATATGATAAACAACAAAAGAATGTACCGTTGCCTTATTGTTGTTCCAATGGAAACCAGGTACTTAATATTGAATAATGAAAGCATAATTTTCAGAGAAGTCTAGTGTAACTAGAAAATCCTAATGCTTTACATTAATTTTTGTTTCTTTATAAAACATTCTCTTTTGCCTCGCAATGAATGCCTGTTCTTTGAATGCCTCTGCCTTTCTAACTTTCCAATTAACACATTTATAAATTCATCTCTAGACGTTTCCAGGCTTTCTAATGTTGTTTTGTCTGTAGCTACCCACTGTTTACATGAAATTGAGTCTATCAAAGCTTCATCAAAAACAGACAGTGATTGTGTTTCTAAATCTAATGTTCCGGGACACTCATCACACTTATCAAATAACATGACGGTTGTGGTGGACTGCAAATGATTCTTAGTAGGATTTTATAGGTAGGCCTAATTATCCACTTATGGTTAGCTCTCGGAGTTTTGCATCATCTATCATTCTGCTTCTCAGTCCACTTTTTCCTTCCCTCACGCCCAAGGAGGTTTCACGAGATACCGAATGACCTATAAATACAGCCCTGTTAGTTGTGTTGCCTGAAGTACTCTAATACTGTAGGTCTTCGGGCAAGCAGATTTACAGTCCAAACCCCTGATGAGTCGGCAACTTCTCTGCTTTTGGTGTGCAGCGGAACGATCTAGTCTGAAGACGAAAGCTTCGAATCACAGCATATGGGAAAACGTAGGCTAAATAAACAAAGCTTTTTATTTTTGTGATTCCGCCGACTTAGCTCTGTGATAACGCATTTGCCTCCAGACTAGCCGGCGCGGGTTCCATTTCCGGCGGGTCAGAAATTTTCCTCTAAAATTTGTACCTCCGGACTAGGGGAGGTGACGGCGTACAACTTTTTACCCCTAGATCAGTCGTCGGCAAATGTTAACGTAGGCGATGTCATATGAAACGCAGCCCGTCTTGTAAGACAAGCTGTGGTAGAAAGCAGTAGGGTGGGGTTAGGAGAGGACTGAACCTCGGCCGTATAGTCTGGAAATAATTAACCGAACTACGGTGAAATCTGGTCCTCCATCATAAGTTGCAATTTGCAATTGCTCAAATGAATGTAGATCCGTCAATCGGAGGCGCGCTTTACATTTTAACGGGTTTCATTTTTGAAAAAATTGCTCACATATATATTTATGTCGAGCCGAACATTGAAATAAACCTAGCACAAAATGATCTAAGGACTATATTTGGAATTGTAGTGAATTTTCGGGAATTTTTTTTAATCTGAGCAATTTTCCCCTCATTTAGGCTTCTTTGCAAAGTTTCAAAATTTTATAATAACAAAACATTATATTCGGCAACGCTCTTTCTTAATCAGTTTAATATTATGGAAAAGTACAAGTGGCAATGGAGTTTTGTATAATGCCTCTTTGTGGTGCTAATATGAAACCCTTTAAGTACTTTAGAACATAAACGTATTAAATTTTCTTCCTGTGCACAACAAAATAATTTCTCTTCCTATTCTTCTACAATTATTGGTTTTGATGCACTCTTTACGTTTAAAACAGACATGCTGATCGCCAGTTACAACTACTTGTCTATCCTGCAAAAGTCTGACAAACTGCCGCTTGCCGACCGCTGCACTAGACTGTGCACCAATAAGCCTTGATGCTATTCGACAGGAGTAGGCTACGTGCCGGTACCAGTTTTCCCTTCTCTTTTCCTCATCTCCATCACCATCATCACTCATTCCCTACACTGCACTAACATGAACACTTACATTATACCCTAGTACACAACAAAATTGTCCACAGTTACACATCTTACATAGCGTGGCCGGCCGAAGTGGTGTACAATTTGAAAATTGATTACAGTCCTGCCATCTTTGCGTAATATGTGGAACCTGAATCACGCAATTGAAGTGGGTAGGCATTGGATATACACACATTTCGTTATTGTGTACCCTTTATTTACACAATATGTTTAAAATAACTTCCCAGCTGTTTTGCACAAAGCACTAAATGTCTCACAACGTTTTCTTGCACCCTCGACAGCATGAAGGGAGAGATATTTTCACTTGCTTACCTAATTCTTACCACAATATGATCCCTGTTTTCGAGTAGAGTTCCGTAAATATAACCCATTTTGCCCCACTAAAAGAAATCCATGGACTTGAAATCCGGCGATCTTGGTGGCCACTCACGTAAAGGAATGTTAAGACCAATTCACGGACAATATTAGTTTCTATTTAAAAAGTTTGAACAGGTGGTCTTGTTCCGTGAGCTGGATGACCATCGAGTTGCAAGATAATACTCGGTCATATATTAAGAGAGACATAATCGAGTAAGACACCAAAATGCTGGGTCACAAAGGCCGAATACAGTGGGCCGTTACTGTTTCCATCGATAAAATAGGCTCAATAATCTGGTCGTTTATGATATCTCTCGTAACATTGATGAGAAAGCGGTCTTGAATGTGCACCTGCTTCCTACTCTGTGGATTGGTGTCTACGTAGTGGTGTTATTTGCGATACTAGTGTTCTACTGCGAGCGAAGTAATAACCTCAATAAATCCCCTGCCGAAGCAGTATGAATCTGGGAGTTTAGACTCATATGTATGCTTTTCCAAAACACCTATTATTTTAGGCAACCCAAGTTACTGAGCTGTTACACTGTGTGCATCTCTATTTTTGTAATACCTACTTGTTCCTGACAAGCAGTCATATTTAATGTTTTGAATTAAAATTAACATTTTTTTTTTTTTTTAAGAATTTCTTATGTCTTAATTTTTTGTCCATCAATGTGTAACCCGCAAAGTACTTTAACGGCTTCCTTTCCTGGCTGCAGTTTTACATTTTTTATCCTTCTCCAATATCCAGATCTCACTGCTGGTAGAACATCACTCTGTCTACCTATTTACTATCTAATCTGCCCAAAGCACGTCGTCTTGTTCCATAAAATCAATTAAACAATATCTTTATTCTGTCTGCAATATCCGAATTATTTTCTTTAGTTACAATACACCATAAGAATTTGAAAGCAACTAATTGTTTCAATATTTCATTATGCAATTCAATATTAACCTGTAACAATTTCGATCTGATAAAATAAATCTTTTTTTTTTTTGCTAATATCTTCATAATAAAATCACTGACTACTACATTCAATCGATATATTGTTTTGTCAATCATTTTTATTCCAACTAATTATCACTTGATAATTTGCAACCTGTAAAATGCACTCCACTATGAATAAAATATTAAGTCATCGTTAAACATATTTTGTCCAGATATACGTTAAGATTGTGTGTGTGTGTGTGAGATTGTGTCCGTGTGTGTATCCAATGCCTACCCACTTCACGTACGTGATTCGGGTTCCTCATATTGCGGATAGATGGTAGAACTGTGAGCCAGTTTTTGTGAAAAAAACACCTTTGTCTAACTCACTGTTTTCTTTCTATCACCTCACTTTTACCATTCGGGATTTTAAAACAATATTTCAATTCTTTAGTAAAGGCTTCGTATAACACTAACTGAGACGGGACCCCATGGTTAATCCCTATTTCCATAATATATTACAGTCAAATCTATCATCAAAAGCCTTGTTATACTCTATAAAAGCGAAATAAATTCATAAATTAAATCGTCGTCTTTTCAGTGTGATGGTGAAAATATAATCTAAGTATGATCTCATCTTCTTGAACATATCATCAACTTCTAATACTACCAAAGGTGTCAGCCTAAGGAAACGTAACCGTCGTACCAACTTATGAAAATTATCGTACTTCAGCATACAATTGTCGTAGGCTCCATTTCTCATCTTACTTTTTTTGTACACAGTACGTCACAAACACATTTCAGTCAACACCTACAACAATTATCACAGAAATATAAAATTCCGTTCGACATAGTGCTCGGTCGTACCTCGTACATTCATTCATAGTGTTTTGCCCAAGGGAAGATCTTTCATTGCAAACCCAGCATCCTCCAATTTTTCCTGTTTTCTTTTTACCGCGGAAAGACTCGCATATTATGTTTGCAATTTCTTCAGGTAAGATAAACGTGGTAGCTTCCCGTTGCTTTCCGCACACCACTCTCTCTATTTCGCACCTTAAAAGATTCCAGAGGCTCCAATGGGGAGGTGAGGAGAATGGGTTTGACTAATTAGACCCTCCAGACTTCAGCGAAATTCACCACAATGTTTAAATACCAGTTCTATTAGGATTTTTGACACAATCAGAGACAGGTAAATGCTAATTAGCCTTTACTACACCTCATACAATAGTCAAAATAGTCGTATGCATAAGACTATAGCCATACATATGGAGAAGGGGTAAATTAGGTCGAAAATAACATCCTTTCCCTAGACGTGTGGACCAAGCGCTGCCCAAAGTGGACTCGGACAAATTCACGCTATAGGAGATCGTTTTTTTTTTTTGTGTCAAACGCTGCACATGACACACGAAAAAAATTATTATTTTAAAAAATAAAAATAAATTTGAATACTAAATGGCATTCGAAAATCCTCCACTATCAACGTTAACTCTCGCTATTTTATTAATTTTTGTGTTTTCGTTTTGTAATTATTACCGAATTAAGTTGTTAAAATTTTATTCGGTATTTTAAAGATACAAGGGAAAGGTATGATTGATGAAAATAGGGCTGAAGTACTTCCGGTGATTTCGGAAGTGAAAATCGTTGCGGTTTTTGTGGAGTTGCAATTGAGGGCTTTGCTGGAAGAAAGGCGGATAGACCTATACGCCCTTCTTCGGGAAAACGGTTTAAAATGTAATGAATAATTATAGTAGCGAAATTTTGTTTTAATTGTACTGTACAGATCTCCAGGATAGGGCTGAGTGCGTGTATAACATTTTATTCAGGTGCGTTTTAAAATCTTAGATTGCATGTATCTCAATTCGCCATATTGACGTATACGCCATTTTTTCGGCAAACCCCTCAATTGGTCATATATGCACAGCATAACGTTAACCTAAACTTACCAAACCTAACCTGTTACAGATTCGTACATGCAAGGTATTTCCATCATATCTTTAAAATTACCCTTTTTTCTTGTTAATTTTTGTTTTTATATTAGGCCTATATAAACAGTTTACTGAAAAAGTAACGAAAGAATTATATAAACACTAGTGGCTTGTGCAGCAACTGCTGCAAACTAAGTTCATTAGACGTTCAAAGAAACATTTTTCAGATTTATTTTCAATGAAGAGTACCAGACATTCGGAAAGTTATTTGCTTCCATAACAATGAAAGATACTCTCTCTCGAGCCAATACTGAAGAGAACCACGCATATAAATATCTACACCACATCGCCATTAAATATATGATAAAGACCCAACCCCTCTTGATTAATAATTATAAAAATATTTGATTTTTAATAATATTATCTTACGTAAGTTTTATAGCTTTCAGTAACATATACTATATATATATTATATAGCCGCCACTCAGTAAAATATAGAAATCAAAATCTAATTTAAGTTGTTCTCTACGTCTACTTATATAACCCCAAAACGTTTCACTTTTATTTCATCAATATAGCATTAATATGTATAATTAATGAAAAATAGTCACATCATGGCATTAACTACAATAATATTTAATTTCTAATTGTAATAATGTCATCAAATCACCTCAAGTTTTGTAGTTTTTTAATGTTCAATACACAGCTGTACCCAGAAAATTACACGCCACAGAATCGAACCTATAAATTATTTTTAGTAAGTTAAGTTTTTAATAACCAATTTAATTTGAGCTCTACATATGTCAGCATTCTTGCAGATCATAGCCTTCGTGTAATATTGTTTACTGTAGTGTGTGTTTTGTTTTATTCTGAAATGCAACACGGCTGACTTGATACTCGCTTCGCTTCTCCTTTACAAATAAGCAAAGGTTATATCTAGTCGGCCGTGAATGCTATTAGCTAGTTCTCAAAACTGACGGCAGATGGATTTTGGAAAATATAAAAATTATGTTTAAAAATGGACATTTCACTAAAAACTACTATTTTTCTGAAAACCTTTGAGTTGCAAGCTTCAGAATGAGGGGTCATTTATTAAAATCTGTCCAACCGTTTTCCCGTAATTTCCATTACTTGTTCAAATTATATATATAGATGTGGAAAGACTCGATAATTTAATTATCACAAAAGATAATTTATTCAATAATAATAAAAATAATAATAATAATACAATTAATAATAGTAATAGTAATAATGAGGAGGAAGTTCAATACGTAGGCCTATGCGTAATCACCAACGCAGCACCTGAGAAATGTCGTGGAATCACTTCAACAAACTATGAAAGGCACTGTGAGACCTGTGTCCACCTTTCCGACCAAATTCTGTCCTTTCTTATAATTAAATGAAGAACAGACCAGCGGTGGGTTTGCTACGCGGTAATAAAATAAATATTCGCACATAGTGGGCAGTCTTTCCACAGCTGTAAACCTATAAAAAGCATATTCCACAATGCGAGTACATACTGCGCAAAGCTAGTGCGTTTTGCGTAATTCATGGCCGCACTTTAGACAAAGCTAGCGGACATGTCACTGTGGACACGAAAAAGGTTCTTCTATAGCACGCAATACTGAATCTTCCAACTTGAATATTTGTAAGTTCTTCGCTGCAGGAATCTCTGACAGGTTAGATTACATTAGCTTAGTTTAGGCTTTTCGTAAGCCTCGTGTATATGAATCCGTAGGTCTTTTTTATGCCTTGTATATACTAAGTGAAGTTAAATATGCGTTTCACGTTTATGTTTAAGTGTTCTACCTCTTTATTTCACGTGTTAAATAATCACTTTTAGATTATCTGTACCGATCAATTATTTCCACTGTTTACCTACTTTCTAATGATTTCAAGTCAACTGACGTCCCATACTAATTTTTCACATTCCAAAATACCTTCCCACGGAAAATTAGTCTTTTTGTTTCACTTTTTTCGTCAATAAAACCTTCAGTGTGCTATAGAAAACCCTCAGAAAATACTCGATTAAGAGGAAACGCCTCTATATATAGGCTCCACAGAAATTCTGTGATTCCAAGGCAAATGTGATGAATCAATATTTGGTGAAAATGAGATTTCTCTGTATTTTGTGCATTCTAATGTTATTTCTATTGTGGCAAATTGCTTGCTTGCTTGCTTGCTTGCTTATTTAACCTGGTAGAGATAAGGCCATCAGGCTTCTCTTCCCCTCTACCAGGAAATTACAACTACAATATTAATAAAACAATTACAATTATAATTAGAATTAATATTACATTTACAGATACAATAAAAATCAAAGGACTAAAAGATTAACTGATTAATGAAAGCTAGACAGTTTATTGTAAAAGTTAAGAAGAGAGAAGCATTTCTTTTATTGATTAGGTACAAAGTAAACCTACTCTACGCAGTAAGAAAATGCTTAATAAGCTTGCTTTTGAACGCTACTAAATTCCGACAGTCTCTGATGTCTCTGGGTAGGGTATTCCACAGGCGCGAGAGCGAACAGGCGCGAGAGCATCTGGTATTTATATAATTTTCTCTCTAATCAATTGGTATGAAACATGATACTATGATTTTATACAATCGTTCAAACTTTAAATTCTCGCTCCTGAAAGGCTGCAAAAATGGCATCATATTTTGTCTTGAGGCAACAGGATTGCGTCTTTAAGAAAATTTATTTGTAACATATTATATTCCCTGGCTGATATTAGAAGTTTGTACAGGGACATCACTTTATTTTTACCAACATTTTTAACAATGACCTGGTTATACTCGGAAACACTGTTACCCCCTTCCATTACAGGAGTTTTGTGTTACTAGTGCAATATGTAAACAAATCATTTTATTAGCTATAGGAGGAGAGAAAAAGTAGTGTATCCATTTATGTTACAGGGAAATACAGTATTACGATTTTCAGTTTGATCATTACTTTTACAGTATTTTATCGAAAAACAGTAGAATAGTAATTTTTTTTTCACAAACTCAACTCTTCAGGCAGTTATATTCATTATGTAATGTCTACTTCATTCAGCATATTACTAATCTAATTTATTCCTGAAAATTTTGTGAGCACTCCCGTAAGAAACCCCAAATTCTACAGCTAGCTTCTTGACCGACTTATTAGGACCTCGCTGCATCCTTTCTCTAGCATCTTCTACAACATCTTCTGTCACATTTGTTGGCCATATTACACTTTTCTTTCTTTCTGTACACTCTTTTGCTTTAAATTTATCTACCAGATTAATGACATTTCTACGAAAATATTCCGTAATGATATAATCAGGAAATTGTAAAAAAAACTGTTGTTCACATTCGGTTATATTATAATTCCAGTTTCTATCATCGTCCTTCATACCTACAAACAGTAAAACAAAACTCTTGTTTAAATAATGCTGTTAAGTACCGTACCATATTATAGGGTACCGTACTTTCGGTAAGTCTAACCTTCACTTGTGCTCAGTCCACACAGATAAATTCAGTTATGCTACAACCATACCTGTGTGAAAAAAAACTTCAATAATATAAGCTTTTCCTTCTATAGAAAATGCAACATATTTCTGAAACACACTGTACTCTGTACTGTTTATTTCACTGCTAGCAACAGCGGCCGTAAGTTTGTGTGACTGACGTTAGCAAAGACATTAGTGAAAGGGGTGGGAGTCAAGTACATTTACAAACGCAGGTACAATAAAAATTGAAGTAAAAATAAAATGATGTCCCTGTATAATTTGTAGATGCATACACTTACTTTGTTGGTTTTCAAGGTTTGTTTATTAATATTATTCCTTTTGTAATAAATTAGTTATAAATATGTTTCTTTTCACTTCGTATTTACAGGATTTAAAGTTCTCTGAGTTTACGCTAATTGCCACATACTTAATAGATAATGATGTATTTTGTTACGTATTATGTTGAAGGTAGACTATGTTTCTTCATTTTTCATAGATCTTTATACTTGGCCTAACTGTATTTACACCCTCATACTTTATTATAATATGTCAATAGTTTCCTCTATTTACATTTTTATTTTATTTGCATAATTTACATTCTTAGCTTCTTTTCTGCAGTTACTTTTATTTAAAATTATATTTTAAAAAGTTTATAACAAATAATTTAGGATAACAGTATTGTTATAGTGACTGGCCATGTTCAAACTAAAACGGGTTTCCTGGGCATCTGAAATACGGTATTTATAGAAAACCACAATAGACAATCGCGTAAGATAATATTAAAATGTATCCTAGACCTTTCACGTTACAGGTGAAACACCATAAAGTCGCAAAACACTGTCAGTTTGCTAGCCACAAATTCGTTAATTGAATGGAACTTAAGAATACTTCGTAGGAACTTACGTCTTTATTCCATTGTTGATTTTATTATATTCGGTGCATGGAATATCTTTTTTATTTATTTATTTACCTTTGTACTATCAACAAAAAAAAACATGTTTTTTGTAATTATTTTAAGTGGCAGTCTTTGTATGTATGTAGCATTCTTACACCGTATTCTGAAGTATAGCTAATTGATTGCAATAAAACACTATTTTCGAATCCGTAATAATTTACATCACTACTCTGAATCTTGATCTTACCTTTGTGCATAAAGTAATGTTGAAAAAGTACACATTACATACATCGAAAGCAATGAGCAAGCAAAATTACATCAATATCACTTTAGAATATCCCGCCTCCGCTCAACGTTGCCAAACCTTCCCAAACAGAAGAAGCTTCTGCCAATTGACATACGAATTCACAGGCTGTTTCAAAAGTTATTAAACTCGAAATATTAACAAATGAAATGTTATATTACATCACTTGCCTATCTTCTTTAAGAATCTCATCTATCACACTATCCATGCAGTCATTTGGTTGGACGAACTGGAATAAAAACAGGCACTAAATTCGCTACTGCATACAGAAATTCTACACTCAATAATTAATTCTTCTCGGAACATCGTCTTTGTTCGGGGTCAGCCAGAGAGTTTCTAATTATAATTATCAGTCAAAATCGGAAACTCGTACTACCCCAAGACATCACCCCAGCCTAGTTTTACTTCAATTTTAAATTGCTTAATTTAACGACGTTTGCAACTACCGAGGTTATATCAACATCGCCGGTGTGGCGGAATTTTGTCTTTTACATGTCAGTAAATTTGCTGATATGAACCTGTCGCATTTGAGCACACTTAAATGTCATCGACCTGGGCCGGGATCGAACTCGCAAACTTGTGCACAAAAGACCAGCAATATACCGACTGCGCCACCCAAACGACTCCTATTTTTTTAACTAGTACTCTCTTAAAGATATATATTTAGGACTAGCCGTACCCGTGCGCTCCGCTGCACTCCTTAGAAATAAATATAAAGCAATTACATAATTAAAATAGGACATTTGATCCAAGGAACATTCGTGTTTGATAGAAGGATAAATCCTTTAATATGTTACTTAGTTTAAATTGTATTTAAATAATTAAAATGCGATCATTTTGGTCCAGAGACCACTCATTTGGTGCAATGACAATTCCTTTAACATGTTTCTTAATTTTTATTACATGCAACCATAGTTTAATGGAGATTGACATCATTTAGATTTAATGTGTATATTATATTTTACTTGTTATAGGTTTCCATTGAATTATGGTAATAACTTAATTTTAACCCTTGTTTTCTACGTATTCAGTAAATGGCGCTTGGCCCACTATGGTTCTGAACCCTTCAAATAACTTATATTATATTATATTATATTATATTATATTATATTATATTATATTATATTATATTATATTATATTATATTATATTATATTATATTATATTATATTATATTATACTATACTATACTATACTATACTATATTATATTATATTATATTATATTATATTATATTATATTATATTATATTATATTATATTATATTATATTATATTATATTATATTATATTATATTATATTATAATATAGTATATTATATCAGAAGTTACTGTAATAACATTATAGCATTATGTCCATCTAGAGAAACTACACTTTCCAATGGTGAAATAATAATTCATTATGCAAATCGGTTAATTTAGCTTCCGATATTACTTCATACAAACATTATCTGTAGGCTATCTTTCTTAGCTTTCGATTGTTGCTGTCCAAGGCCCTTTATAGACGAAGTCATTTGTTTTTTTAATTCATTACGCGGCATTTGATGAGAGTTATTTTAATTTTAAAACTCATTTATCTCATTAAATATCAGTCCTATCAAAATTTTTCAAGGAATAAAACTTATCGCAAATTAATTTCAAAGAAACTCTTGTTATGTAACATTTTTCACAAAAATCAATAATAAGCGAGATATTTCGATTTATTTAATTCAGGCCCCCTTATAACCCCCCTTTTAAATAATGTATTTTGAATGCCATATAGCCTAAAATCTAAGTTACAACGAACTTAATTTATATTCCAATTTTCATCGAAATCCGTTCAGCCATAATCGCGTGAAAAGGTAACAAACATACAGACAGACAGACAGACATACAAACAAAAATTTCAAAAAAGCGATTTTCGGTTTCAGGGTGGTTAATTATATATGTTAGGACCAATTATTTTTGGAAAATCGAAAATTACCAGAAAAATTTCGGCTACAGATTTATTATTAATATAGATTGTACAGCTACTGCCGTCTTCCTGTGCCAATCCTCCAAAGCCTTCTGTCTTTGCGTCTTCAGTTCTCAACCCCCTCTTGTGCATGATTTCCATTACTTCGTTGTCCCAAGTTCTTTTTGGTCTACCTCTTCCTCTTTTTCCTGGAGATTTCCACTGGTAAATTTGTTTAGGCCATCTATCTTCGCCCATTTTCATCAGATGACCAAACTCTTATTGTCTATTCTATTTAACATGTTTCTTCAGCATCCATTCTATGCCTAATTTCTTCATTTTTAATGTGGTCCAAGCGGGAGACTCTAGCACTTAGTCTCAAATAATCCATTTCTACGGCCAAAATTTTTTTTCTATAATATGCATTCGTTACCCATATTTCACTTCCGTAGTTTAATAGAGATTCAACTAACATTTTGCTATTATATTTTCTGGTATCCTTCCAAAGATGTTTATGCCACCATACAGAATTTAAACATGTTATAATTTTTTACTTTGTTCAATTCGATTTTTTAATTCCTCTTCGCCAAACCTTCTGCTTTAGGTACCTAGGTATTTTGCCTGGTTAACTTGTTTAATTTCAATTTTATCATCTATAACAATATTATCACTACTTTTAGTATTAATGGCCAAATATTCTGTCTTCTTATAATTTATAGAGGGACCCCAGGATTCATAAAATTTCTTTTATCTTTTGACCATAAATTCCAAAACAAAAAGATCTTGGGCAATCACTACTTGATCGTCTGAAAATCGTAAATTAAATAGGAATTTATCTCCTATTTTTATTCCCATTCCTTGACAGCTTTGTTTGTTCCATGTATATATTGAACAGTATTGGTGATAAGCTGCAGCCTTATCTCAACCCTTTGGAGGTTTCTATTTGTTGTAAAAAGATTTTTCCAATTATAATATAGGATAATAAACGAATTTATAGGAAATGGAAAGTGTCGGTGGGACGAAAGAAGTACATGGGAGTACCCAGAGAAAACACTGTGCAATATCTCTTTAGTCCATCACAAATTCCATCAGACCTGAACAGGAATCGAACCCGTGTCGCCTCCTAATCTCATAGATTAACTGCAGCATCTAGCATTAATCTTCAACAATGAAATAATAATAATAATAATAATAATAATAATAATAACAACAACAACAACAATAATAATAATAATAATAATAATAATAATACTTACTGGCTTTTAAAGAACCCGGAGGTTCATTGCCGACCTCACATAAGCCCGCCAGTGGTCCCTATCCTGAGCAAGATCAATCCATTCTCTATCATCATATCCCACCTCCCTCAAATCCATTTTAATATTATCTTCCCATCTATGCCTCGGCTTCCCTAAAGGTCTTTTTCTCTCCGGCCTCCCAACTAACACTCTATATGCATTTCTGGATTCGCCCATACGTCCTACATGCCCTGCCCGTCTCAAACGTCTGGATTTAATGTTCCTAATTATGTCACGTGAAGATTACAATGCGTGAAGTTCTGTGTTGTGTAACTTTCCCCATTCTCCTGTAACTCCATCCCTTTTAGCCCCAAATATTTTCCTAAGCACCTTATTCTCAAACACCCTTAACATATGTTCACCTCTCAAAGTGACAGTCCAAGTTTCACAACCATAAAGAACAACTGGTAATATATTTGTTCTATAAATTCTAACTTTCAGATTTTTTGACAGCAGACTGAATGATAAAAGCTTCTCAGCCGAATAATAACAGGCATTTCCCATATTTATTCCGTGTTTAATTTCCTCCCGAGTATCATTTATATTTGTTACTGTTGCTCCAAGATATTTGAACTTCTCCACATCTTCAAAAGATAATTTCCCATTTTTATATTTCCATTTCGTACTATATAATCTTCACGAGACATAATCATATACTTTGTCTTTTCGGAATTTACTTCCAAACCTATCTCTTTACTTGCTTCCAGTAAAATTCCCGTGTTTTCCCTAATCGTTTGTGGATTTTCTCCAAACATATTCACGACATCCGCATAGACAAGCAGCTGATGTAACCCGTTCAATTCCAAACTCTCTCTGTTATCCTGGACTTTCCTAATAGCATACTCTAGAGCAAAGTTAAAAAGTAAAGGTGATAGTGCATCTCCTTTCTTTAGCCCACAGTGAATTGGAAACGCATCTGACAGAAAATGACGTATACGAACTCTGCTGTACGTTTCACTGACACACATTGTAATTAATGAACTAGATGCTTGGGAATACCAAATTCAGTAAGAATATCATATAAAACTTCTCTCTTAACCGAGTCATATACCTTTTTGAAATCTATGAATAACTGATGCACTGTACGCTTATACTCCCATTTTTTCTCCATTATCTGTCGAATATAAAATAATGATAATAATAATAATAATAATAATAATAATAATAGTATTATTATTATTATTATTATTATTATTATTATTATTATGAAGATAAAATACAATATACATGACAACAGTAACAACATATTTAATGACTTTCAATACATTTTTTAAATTTGTCATCCCTCAGATTTTAGACCATCCTGTGCTTATCTGTTCTTTAATATGGTGTATTAATATTCTGAGCAATAAACAAAATCAGAATTATTCTTATCATTAGTATTATTATTATTATTATTATTATTATTATTATTATTATCATCATCATCATTAAAAAGCTTGCATTACATTTTGGCACTTCTCTGTTTTTAGCTTTCAGAATTCACATGAATGTTTCAACACCGCCTTGTACTGTCCCACACAGCCGTTCTCGAGTTACGAAGCACAGACATTCAACCAATCAGAAAGCCGTGTAGTCTACAAGCGACTTGAAAACATTATGCTACTCAGCCTATAAAAAACTACAGTGTCTGTCTGCTTCCTCAGTCTTCTTACTCTCCCTTGCATTTATGTCAGCAACGAAAAGAAATGTAGCCCTACTGAAAATATTGAAGTATTACAGTAGGCCTAGGAATCTAAATATTAGAAGACAAGGAGGGTAGTAACTTCATTGTTAAATTGTGACCATTAAATTTAATGCCAGATAGCGGCGTAGCTCAGGCAGTAGCGCGTTTGTCTAGTCATCCGAGTTTGCATTCTGACGTGGGTTCGATTCCAGCATTGGGCTGATTACCTCGTTCGGAATTTTCCAAGGTTATTCCCAACCGTAAGGCGAATGTCAGGTAATACATGGAGAATCCTCGACCTCATCTCACCAGATACCATCTCGCTATCACCAATTCCATCGACGCCAAATAACCCAGCAGTTGATATACAATAGTTAATCAACCAAATAAAAAATTAATATTGTACATTCGAAAAACAGTGTAACAAAAACTCACAATGAATTTTAATTTTAATTAAACTCAAAATGTAGGCTCCACCAAAGGCGTTTCTAAACAAAAAAAGTTTCCAGACTCTGGAATTTCGAATTTCGGTAGTTGTCACCACCACCACCACCACCACCACCACCACCACCACCACCACAACCACCACCACCACCACCACCACAATAATTTCCCCAGGAATACTTGTGGAATGTCAGATGGAAATGCACGGGTTCAAATTTAGATAAAGTTGTAGTTTACCCAACTTTGAAATTGTTTAAATGTGAATAAAACATGACTTTTTAATTAATATAACGGCAAAATCTTACGGTAATATGAAAATCCGAAAAGTGCCCTGGCGCTGCCAGACCTTGAAAAGTAGTACCTTGGCGCCGTCAGAGCCCCCCAGAACTGAAATAGTACATCTCAGATCTCTACTATCGATATTGACGCTATTTTTAGTTAATTTTCTTACGTATTGGTTTTATCATGACTATTAATTCAAGTATGTTATAATTTAATTTGGTTAGTTTTTATTTTTGTACTATTTAAACATTTTATTGAACAGACGTTATCAATAGTAAATAAAATGAAACTTGAATATATGTAAGCGCCATCGTGGCATATGAAAAATATAATTTAATCATTAAATATGAAAATAATAACCAATGGAAGGCGCTGTGTGGCGATCCTTCCTCCCAAATTATTTCGTTTCTTAAATAGGAAAAATTCGTACAGCATGCACATTGCTACGCGATAACAAATTTCGGACACATTAGGCCGCCTTTCTAACGCTGCCAACCTATGAAGAGTAGATATCCCACTACTGGAATAGGCAAGCGAATTACACAGAACTAGTGTGTTTTGCATAATAATAATAATAATAATAATAATAATAATAATAATAATAATAATAATAATAATAATAATAATAAATCATATTAACAATAATAAATGAGTAAGAAATATAAACGACACTCGAGAGGAAATTAAAAACACAGAATAAATATGGGAAATCCCTGTTATTATTCGGCTGAGAAGCTTTTGTCATCTAATCTGCTTTCAAAAAATCTTAGAATTTATAAAAGTTATATTACTCGTTCTCCTGTATGGTTGTGAAACTTGGACTCTCACTTTGAGAGAGAAATAGAGATTAAGGATATTTGAGAATAAGGTTCTTAGGAATATATTTAGGGCTAAGAGGGATGAAGTTACAGGAGGATGGAGAAAGTTATACAACGTAGAGCTGCACCCATTTTATTCGTCAACTGAAGTAATTAGGAACATTAAATCCAGACGTTTGAGATGGGCAGGGCATGTAGCACGTTTGGGCGAATCCAGAAATGCCTATAGAGTATTAGTGCGAAGCCGGAGGGAAAAAGACCTTTGGGGAGACCGAGACGTAGATGAGAGGAAAATATTAAAATGAATTTGAGGGAGGTGGGATATAATGATAGAGATTGAATTAATCTTGCACAATATAGGGATTGATAGCGGACTTATGTGAGGGCGGCAATGAATCTCCGGGTTCCTTGAAAGCCATTTGTAAGTAAGTAATAATAATGTCGAAGATAGAAACACTGACAAATTCATTCCTAAGAAAATTTAGTTGTAACTTATTATTATACATCTGATAACAGTGGGTAAAAACGTTCTGTAAGAGTGGCTGTCGTATCTTGCCTGTTTCACAGAGATGCTATTCTACAATAACAGTGTAATAACCAGACAAAGATGTCTACCTATCTGTATCAAAGAATTTAAGGATCAACCACAGTCTACTATATACAGTCGCGAAGATTGAGTTTTGAGGATGCTAGAAACAATCGACTGTGACGGAACTATTTTGCATTGCCTGTAATGAGGCGATATTAGCGATCCTAGTGGTGAGCAACTACCGAATGTTTGCATATTTACTACGAATTGAGCTTCGCGACTGTATATACTAGACTGTGGATCAACTGTGTTCAATAACAAGAAGCAGTGGCTGTAGGGCTACGTAATTTATCCTAATAAATATAAAACATTATTCCATATTTACTTTGTCTCATAAATTTTAGAAAATATTTCACTAAAATAAACAAAAATATTATTTGAAAACATATTAAATCACTTAAAACTCACTTGAGACCTGTACAGTAGGTACATATTTTTTTAACTAATGTGTCCACAATATTTGACGTGTATTATAAAAGGAGAGAGACGGCTGTGTCTGTAACTGTATGCCTTTAAATAATACACTTCATGTCTCAATCCTAATTTGGATTGTATACGTAACAAAAACGCCTATTTTTTTTTTTTTAATTTCCTGGGGGGGACATAACGTAACGGCTAATGCCAATTTTCAGATAGATTATTGCCAATAAAAATTAAAGAGCAATCAGCACAGGTACTTCTGCTAATTTTTGAAGTGAAAGACGAGGAATTTGTAAGGGTTCTTTTTGTGGAAATATAGTTGGATATATATGCATTTCATAGCGATACTTATTAGGAGAAAAACAGAATTGTTCCAGAGTGTAGTAAATTACGTTTCAAATGAGAAGTGCGTCATAATGAAGGTGAGTATGTGTATTTAATATTTATTTATTTAACCTGGTAGAGGTACGGCAATCAGGCTCAAAATGAAACAGCAATATAAAATCACATCATCATTAAGAAGACTGATTTTATTGCAACATAGCAGTGTTTCGTTAAGAATACCTAAAAGCCTGGGTATATAGATAGTTTTTTGCTTCTCTTTTAAAATTTTGATTTTCGGAGTTACGAGTCATTCAACATGTAAGTCATAGCAAAAGTCTAAACCTGTGGTCGTCAGCACTCGCTGAAATGTGTAAAGGGTAAGCGGAGTCGTCCCGTGTGCACCGTCGTGCAGCAGGAAGAGGTAGAGAGCATACCCGCTAGCAGCTACGAGTGCACCATGGTGCAGTGTGTTCTCCGCGGGTAAGAGACGCTAGCCCCAGGGTGCTCTGTGCTGTCGACCGCTGGTCTAAACTAACCTGGCCTGTCACAGATTCGTAAATTCAAAGCATATGAAAAGCTAACCTAACCTAATCTGTCTCAAATTCCCGCACCTCTCCGCCAGCCACCACTTTCACAGCAAATTTCGGCCCTCATTTTCGGTGTGAAATTGGAGTCGGAAGATTTTCTCTCTTTTTTTTATATAATACGTATGATTCGACTAGAAGCCAAGAATGTAAATTACCTTGTACCTTAACATGGTAACGCAATAATACAGAAATATCTAAACTAACTAAACCTAATGTAATCTATTCAAAGCTAGTAATCTAACAAAACATAACTTTAAAAAATCCAGTGTACACTAGCGTGGAACTTTCGTAATGTCACGCTTACTTATGTTGGTAAGACTGAAGAAGCAGCTGTAAAACAATAGAGTTGTATTAGCGGAGTACGAATGGAACTACCTCTGCGCTATTTTGGCCAAAATTAATTGACCCTGAACTCTTACTTGTCCTCAAATTAGTATCAATGGCATTAAACTTGCAATGTAAATAACTGTGAACAAAAATATTACATGATTAACCCTCCTATAGTTTATACACCTCTGATTGAGTTCTGTCTTAAATGTACAGTAGGCCTACAGCCTATCTATTATCAGGCAGTACATTTCACTTGACGATATGTGTTACAGGACGAACAATATATAAACCCTTGCCCTGCGTACGCTATTGTCTTTTCTATATACAGTATTTTTACATAAAGAATCTCGTATAAACACTATGCCAGGTCTTTCCCTGAGGACAACATAGTACGGTACTAAAAAGAATACGAAAATTACATCCAGTTCATTTAAAGTTTGCTGGGAGTCAAATTCGACGTCGCTAGGTTTCGTAGACACTATTTCTTTAGAAACCACGTTATTTTTCTGCGTATGTCTACCGGTAGGCCTATTTAATATTTTTGTGATTTCATTTACTCCAAGGCTGATAACTTAGTAACTTCCATTGACATTCTATAGAAAACATTAACAGTTTGGAGTTCCACAAATAATTTTGAAGATTACAACAAGCTGATATTGTATAACGTAGCATTTATAGCAAAAGGGACAAGGAAAAATCTGTTAGAAGAATTCGCGTCACGCTTTTAAATCACTGAGTAGTGCCTCCTGTTTAATATACACAGAGTTCACTGGGCGGAACTGATCAACTGACAATCTCGTAATAATTTGTATCATACGGAATCTGACTATAATAATAATAATAATAATAATAATAATAATAATATAGTATGAGTGAATGCTAATATGGTACATAGTGTGTAAACAATATAGCCTTTGCCTATGGTATAAACCGTAATCAAGAATTGCTGCTAATAAATTTACAGTTACAAAGGAGAGATGCACGGACCTCACATCAGCTAATAATGTCTCGTAATTTACAGAAGTGTTAGGCCTACATAAATCAGAATGTCACAGTGTAGTAAACAGTACAGAAAAATAGTGGGGTGTGTGGTTTACCCGAACTAAGAGTTTCAGATAATTTTTTACTTCGTTATTTAAGACGCTGTATCGACTACGAGATTATTTAGCGTCGATGGGATTGGTGATAGCGAGATATTTGGCGAGATGAGGCCGAGGGTTCGCCATAGGTTATACGACATTTGCCTTAGGGTTGGGGAAAACCTCGGAAAAAAACGCAACCAGGTAATCAGACCAAGCGGGAATCGAACCCGCGCCCGAGCGCAATTCCAGATCGGCAGGCAATCGCCTTAAGCGACGAGCTACGCCGATGGCTTTCAGATATTAGTCTATTATCAGTAGGCCGAATAATGACGCGGAATCAGGCCTACTTCAGTTTATCCTGATGACGTAAATATGGCGAAAGTTGATAGTTATGCTATTTCTGACGATTCTACAAGATGGATAATATAATTAATCCCTTCACGATCACATCGCCAAATAAAATTAAGCAATTCAAAATAAGGAGACTGATTTTAAAATTTCACGCAGGTAATATTTATTTTCCCAAATATAATTAAATAATTACGAAAGCCAGCTATAACGGCTGGGGGATCATTCTATTAACTACACGATAACTCTATTCTGGTTGGATGATCGTCCACCTCTGCTTCGGCATGTGGACGCGAGGCCAGCAGCCGGCTGGTCGGTCGTGGTTCTCAATGGGCTGTCGTGCCTCGGATCATTATTATAATTATGTAAAAGTTTGTTCTGTGAAACTGCCGTTAACTGAGGGAGTAAGAACTTGCTGCCTTGCGACATTTTATAAATGTACGAACACTATAAATCGCGTTAGAAATACTCACACAGCTAAATTAAATTTAAAACTTAACTCAAAATAATTCACTTCCATCAACACAAAATAACTACGAGAAGAATAGCCATGACAGAACACCATTGCTTGCTGTAAAACAGTAACGATGATTCGATACTTCCGAACAAAACAGCTGGCTATCACGTGCTAATGTGAAAAAGTCGCGACTTGTCAGCATGGACTCTGTTTGGGTGGCTGGTTTCAGCGGTTTCCAGAGTGACACCTTGAAGCCGTTTAACTGTCAATATGTTCTAGTTCTGTATATAATAGACTGTATGCACGAAAACCTGGTTTCTATTCATAAAAACTTCAGGTTTACAATGGGCCTCGAAAAACTTGGCTGTACCGTCAAATGTTTTATGAACGCAGGACACTGAGGCTCGAAAGCAATCCTACATTTCTACGGACATATGGTGGCCTTAATGGAAGCTTTATTAAGGGTAACTATCTCGTAACAAACACTTGAGCACCAAATCTGAGTAAATATTCTTTATAATGAGTGTAAAATACTAATAAAAAGATACAATTTAAATATGTACATAATTAATGAATAAACAGTTCAGTCCACACCTATGGAGTAACGGTCAGCGCGTCTGGCCGCGACATCAGGTGGCCCGGGTTCGTATCCCGGTCGAGGCAAGTTACCTGGTTGAGGTTTTTTCCGGAGTTTTCCCTCAACCCAATACGAGCAAATCCTTGGTAACTTTCGGTGCTGGACCCCGGACTCATTTCACCTTCATTTCGTTCAGACGCTAAATAACCTTAATGTTGATACAGCGTCGTAAAATAACCCAATAAAACAAAAAATAAAAACTTCAATAGCTAAATGACAGCTGTGAGTAGTATGGGATGAAGATAAATGCAAATAAGAAGAAGACCATGGTCATAGGAAGAAAAGTAAAGAAGTTAAACTTGCAAATTCTAAATGAGACAGTCAGTAGAGCAAATGGACAGCTTCAAATACTTCGCGTGTACTAGGACTTTAAGCTGTCTTGGAAAGAGTGGGTGAAGAAAGAATGATGCTGAAACTGATCAGAAAGAGGAAAAGGAATTGGTTGGGTCACTGGCTGAGAAGAAACTGCCTACTGAAGGATGCACTGAAAGAAATGGTGAACAGCAGAAGAGTTCGAGGCAGAAGGAGATATCAAATAATATACGACATTGAGATATATGGATCACAGGAGAGAGAAAGGGGAAGACAGAAAATAGGAAAGACTGGAGAAAGCTGGGTTTGCAGTAAAAGACCTGCCGTTGGGCAGAACATTAAATGAATGAAACAGTTCAATATGAAATAAACCTTGCATTTCTAGGAATGACGCTTAGTACGGTTGAACGAAATACAACGGTATCAAAAACATTTTCCTTACCATTTTTATTGTAAGCCTACCTTGTTTGTTGGAATACAGTCACGAGGCTCAATATGTAGTAAATATGCATCCATAGATAGTTGCTAACCACTAGGGTCGCTAATATCGCCTCATTACAGACATTGCGAAATAGTAGGCCTACCGGCAAAGTCTATTGTTCCTAGCACCCTAACAACTCTAGTTTCGTGACTGTATATACTGGACTGTGACTATACCATGCAGGCTTTGCTTAAACATAAGTTTTAGTTGCCATGGTAATATTTTACACTGCATATACTAGGTACAATTAGGACATACGGTAGTTAAAAATGAATGGAAAAAGTTTCTGACGTCACTTTACTTCACTAAGATATTTTTTTATTCTAGTTATTTAACGACGCTGTATCAACTACTAGGTTATTTAGCGTCGTTTAGATTGGCAATAGCGAGATGATATTTTGGCGAGATGAGGCCAAAGATTCGCCATAGATTACCTTGCATTCACATTACGGTTGGGGAAAACCTCGGAAAAAACCAAACCAGGTAATCAGCCCAAGCGGGGATCGAACCCGCGCCCGAACGCAACTTCAGACCGGCAGGCAAGCGCCTTAACCGACTGAGTTACACCGGTGGCTCACTAAGATATGGTTAAACTCGGATGAACCTGTTTTTTTGGTAAGAATCCACATTCAATTCTTTTACACAATACATAATGAAGAGGAATCTCGAATAACTATTGCATTATATTTTACAAATAGAATGTTAACTACATAATATATACACGAGTAGTAGGCCAAAACCACAAAAATTATAATAAACTCTTTTGAATTAATGTGCATCTTTTAAAAATATATCAAGATGAAAACAGGTACAAAATATAGGCCTAATTTTATTATGGCTCCCCTATTTTCGTGATCAAAGGATATTCCATCATAACCTATCTGAGGAAGCCAAATTGGAACAATAAACTGACCAATTAAATGGTATTTCATAATACTATTATCAACTCTTACACAAACGCAAAACTAGCTAACGAAATTTTTTAAACGCTACATTGTTAGTATGGGTGACATTCCGAATGTAGTTCCCAGGCAACTGCACGCACCCAATGAAGTTCTACTTATCTTTGGTTATGGAAATAACTCAATCATACCGCGTTGCATTTTACCATGAAGAAAGGAATATATTATACCTCTTCATTAAACTAAAACAGCTCTATTTTTAAACGGTTGTAGTAAATGCAAAGTAATGCAATACGTGATACTGAAACTAACTTTACCATTCTACCGTATCACAGTTTTCGTGAGATTTTAAAAACACTCATCTTCAGAAAATATCAAATATAGTCTACAATAAAATGTGTAACTAACCTTTCAAATCGCGAAGACATTCTCAGGCCGAACATTTATTCATATCCTTCTTATCAAACACAAAAATTGAACCACGCACACAACATTTCACAGTCTCAAACAATCACGAACTGCACATCTGCGATTTTCCCTCGAAATTAAAATAAGGGGCGATCGGTATGACATCATTCAGAAGTACCAATAACGTCATGCTTCTAATAAAATAATAAAATAGCACTGCGCTGCACTAAGAAAATCCATTTGAAGCAAATTAGTATAATTAGCACAGTTAATTCTATTTATGTATGTCCCTATTCCTTTAAACATCCAAGAAAACTTAATAATTTACTAACTGTCTGAGTTGTTTTCAAATATATTAAGTTGGCCATATCGCTGCACTTCCTCTACTGCATTCCATCATCCAATGAGGTGCAACTTTATACTCGCTCTGCGTTCTGCTTTTTTACAAGTAAAAACATACGCAATAGTCCACCGTCAATATTTTAAGAAGTGAAACTTCAGCAAATCATTAATAGATTAACCCAGTAAATAAACAAACTTTAAATTAAAATGTAATAGCTGGGCATTCATTTGTTACGTTAGTTTTATAAGTTTAAAATGAAAATTGTTTCGTACATACATTGCGGAAGCAATTAATGAAACATATGTGGCTACCTCAGCCACGATTGTTACGAGCGTCAAATCATAGCATGGGAGAGAGGAGACTCAGCTGTAGCGTGCAGCATTTAACCTGTTTGCAGCTTCAAAATATCAAATGATAGACCAATCATATAATAAATAGTATCTTTATTAGCTATTTAATTTACCTTTCAAGGCTATAACTATGAACGTTTCATTCTATTTATTCGTTCAAATCTATGCTTAAATAATACCAACCTTTCTTATCGCATATTATCACTAAGTGTCTGCCGTTGTGACTATAGGTGTAGCGCATATGCTTCCCAACACAGGACTGGGTGTTTATCCGTTGTCTTGTGATTGTTCTGCGATATCTCTGCGGTGGTGGCCCTGCGTCACGCCGATACTGTTTTCAGGAAGGTCCGAATTTGTGAACCTACCCGCAGTGGTCTGTAAGTCGGATAAAAGGGAGGTTTAGCAGAATAAGAAATAAGTTTATCTAAGTGAAGGTATTCCGCGAATTGCGATAGGCGACTTCTTTACACCAAATCACGACAGCAGGCACTGCAGGTAGACTGAAAGGTGAAAACCCGCCTGTCTGCCAGTCTTGTTTCAGTGCAAAATGCAATTATGGGATAATATTATTCATGGTACGTGAAGCTAATAATTAGAGAATTATTCTCGTAGTTGAAATATTATGATATATCAGTACTGTTCACGTGCAGTGTTTAAAGTAACTAATATAAAGTAAGTAACTAGAAAATAAAATTACCTGGGCGGGCTTTAAGCCATTTGGACTAATTTATCTGAATTGGGCTCCACGCCTATGGAGCCCTCGTACCTAAGCACAATGATTTTTATTTTCAGGACCAACCTATGGAAAAGTAAATTATGATTTATTTAACGACGCTCACAACTGCAGAGGTTATATCAGCGTCGCCGATGTGACGGAATTTTGTCCCGCAGGAGTTTTTACATGCCAGTAAATCTACTGACATGAGCCTGTCGCATTTAAACATATTTAAATGCCATCGACCTGGGCCGGGATCGAACTCGTAACTTCGAGCACAGAAAGCCAGCGCTTCACCGGCTACGCTACCCAGACCAACCCAATCTATGGCTACTATAGGAAAATGCGTAGCAGATCTGGAAATGGCAATGACAGATGTGAGGATACAACAGAAACAAGAATAAGTGAAGTCGCCCTCGGTAGCATATTTGGTGTAGTGCTGGCCTTCTATGCTCGAGGTTGCGGGTTCGATCCCGGCCGAGGTCGATGGCATTTAAGGCCCGTATTCATAGACATTCTTAGCGCGGGCTTCCGGTGGATGATCAGCTAACTAACGTTTTTCGTATTCATAAACCAGTGTTAGCGATATGATATAATAGAATACCGTAGAAGTAACCAGTCGATAGCCGGGGCTAGTTTAGCACGCTCGTAGCGCGGGCTAGCGAAATGTCTATGAATAGCACCCTAAGTGTTTAAATGCGACAGGCTCATGTCAGTAGATTTACTGGCATGTAAAAGAACTCCTGCGGTTCAAAATTCCAGCACACCAGCGACGCTGATATAACCTCTGCAGTTGCGAGCGTCGTTAAATAAACCATAATTTATTTAAAAGAATAAGTGAACATAATAAAGTTGTTAATTTAAATTATTACAGCTTGTGGAATGAAGTACTGAAGACAATTCTTCCAGCAGAAATTAAAGTCAACATGAAAATACAATAGGTTTGGTACTACATTTCCAATTTTCTTTTTTTCATTGTCCTTAGGATCTTTCTGACAATCCTAGTGACTGTTGCGTCAAACGAAAAGTTTTTCCGTGCTTAAATGGATCAAAACTTATATATTATTTTAATGTACCGAAGTACATATGATACTTCCATGCAGATATTCTGCGTCATCGTACGATGAAAGAGTAGTGGAACGGAGAAAAATTCTCTCCGGCACCGGGATTTGAACCCGGGTGTTCAGCTTTACGTGCTGATGCACGGATCCCGGCCAATTAGTCCCTCATAACGAGTGCACCTCCGCACATATATGGACAATGTCCTACGTTCATAGACATCTATGACGTAGTGCAGAGGGCAGGCCACTAGAGGGAACCCAAGAGGTGGAACCTGAACTGTGAGGATTCGGGTGTGGCTTAGTGGATAAAGCATCAGCATGTAGAGCTGAAAACCCGGGTTCAAATCCCGGTGCCGGAGAGAAGTTTTCTCAGTTCCACTACTCTTTCATCTGATCAAAACTTATTTGACATCAAAAAAAAAAAAAAAACCACAATCCAACAAAGGTATCATTTTGATATATCGTATTATTGAGCAAAATTATAAATAAAGAAAATTACAGACAGACAGACAATATAATAATAATAATAATAATAATAATAATAATAATAATAATAATAATAATAATAATAATAATCTTACTGGCTTTTAAGGAACCCGGAGGTTCATTGCCGCCCTCACATAAGCCCGCCATTGGTCCCTATCCTTTGCAAGATTATCCAGTCTCTACCATCATATCCCACCTCCCTCAAATCCATTTAATAGTATCCTCCCATCTACGTCTCGGCCTCCCCGAAGGTTTTTTTCCCTCCGGCCTCCCAACTAACACTCTATATGCACTTCTGGATTCGCCCATACGTGCTATATGCCCTGCCCATCTCAAACGTCTGGATTTAATGTTCCTAATTATGTCAGGTGAAGAATACAATGCTTGCAGCTCTGCGTTGTGTAACTTTCTCCATTCTCCTGTAACCTTATTCTCAAACACCCTGAATCTCTGTTCCTCTCTCAAAGTGAGAGTCGAAGTTTCACAGCCATACAGAGCAACCGGTAATATAACTGTTTTATAAATTCTAACTTTCAGATTTTTTGACAGCAGACTAGATGACAAAAGCTTCTCAACCGAATAATAACAGGCATTTCCCATATTTATTCTGCGTTTAATTTCCTACTGAGTATCATTTATATTTGTTACTGTTGAATAACAATAATACTAATAATAATAATAATAATAATAATAATAATAATAATAATAATAAGCTTAACAATAAAGTTAGTAAACATAAATCTTGGTGCGAAATTTAAAAAAAATCAAACTGTGTTTCGTAATTCTCCAAGAAGAGCAACAGATATCTTCAGACTAATAGCTGGACATAAGTCTTTGTCAGCGTATCTCTTCGGAATTGGGGCTTATGCTGTACTTCAACCATGAACTTACAGCACATACTGCACTGCACGCTCTCAACTTTTGAGAAAATAAAATTTCTTAATAAAATCGCAGATGTTTAATTGCATATTAGAAAAGTAAAGAAGAAAATCAAATGTTACGAGCACTTGAATAAAATTATTTGAGATCAATAATGCATCAAGAAAGTTTCAACAGTCTCATAATTTTATTCTATCCATTGGATATGAAAATTATCTGGAGCTTGTTAAACTTAGACAAAATCCTAAAAGTGATTGTAGGGTAAAAATCAAGAAAGACAATTTTTTCACGTTAATGCCCTGATCACACACACTTGCGCGCACGCACGCACGCACACACACACACACACACACAAAGACCGAAGTACTGAAGACACTACGAGAAGAGAGCATGAGGAGTTGGGAATGATAATGGCGAGCTAACAAACAACGGAGCCGAAACAAAGAAGTAATTTCCAAGCATCGCAGAGGTACTAGTTACGAAAATCCCAATTACATCGGGACTGACGACCATGTTCACAGGACACGGAAGAATAAGAGCCTACTTCTATAAATTCCACATAACACCAGGTGCAACTTGTCCCTGTGAAGGTGGAGATCAAACCGTTGACCATCTTTTGCTCGAATGCTCCAAATACATGGAAAGGCAAACACTGCGGAGAAACATAATAACCAAGCGAGGAATTTGGCCACCAGATAGAAGAGACCTAACGAAAAGATTCTTAAAAGACTTGTGCAAAATTGTGAATTCAATTAACTTTAATTCAATTGACTTTACAAACAATTAAATTAGACTAGAACACAGAGTAGTAACAAGTAAGGAGCGGATTCCTATGTAGGCCTAATTAAATATTATTTTTGCGCGTGATAAAACACAATTAACAAAGTTAAAAATTCCGAACATGAAGTTTCAAGTTTAAAATTCGAATTTTATTTCAAATAAAAACACACATTTCACAAAAAAATATGTAAATACATATTTTCAGGAAATCTATTATAAACGCATAAAGCTTGGAGTTTTTTACTTAAATAATTTTTTACAAGTACTTTCAAATATTTTAAAACTAAATCAATTATATCACTCAGAAGTACGTAATATTTTTTACGAATTCTTGGTTGCTTCGTGTTTCTAAGCGCTGTGTGGTGTATCCGTGATCCATTTTTGTAATAGGCTTAGTTTCGCCTCAAGTTCTGAGAACTGCTAGGCAGCATATCAGTGTTATTATCAGAGAATAAATTAACATGGACAAGGAGGAGAGATCTTGCAGCACCTATAAACAGGAATGCTTATTGTTGCTGAAGATGATTTCATTCCACGTTTTGTTTGTGAAATACAACAGATAAGAGCTCGGGTATGAACATTATTTAATTTAAACAAATCTCTCGCCTCTCGCTCATGTCTGTCAAGTAAGGCAATATATCTTGTTGAGAGTCCCTGTAATCGGGCTTTATCAATCGATATCCTTCAAGATATACTGAAAGATGGTTGTTTAAAAAACGATTTGGCTTTCTTATTAGCAAATCTAAGCTTTTTGTGTGACACCATAAAAAAACTCGAAACATCCAAAAACCTGTTGTCTGAAACTGGGAGGTGCATGCCGTGGAAATTACATTAGACTCGCTATCAGGTTCAGAAGTACAAGTACTAAGGGACAAATTCCAGAATGTGTTTGGGAAAAATAGTGGATATAAAAAAATGTATAAAGTTGCTCAAGTATTGGAGGGTGTGTCTGTAGGTGAAATTGACAGTGTTTGTGTTTGTGACATTCCTCTCTTTAAATTTGTACGTCTGACGTTCTGTGATGTGGAAAGATCGTTTTCACAGTATAAGTCGTTGTTCAGAGATAATCGACATGCATTTGTGATGGAGAATTTGGAGATGATCTTTGTTGTTCACTGCAATTCTCGGTCAACTACTAGCTCTCAAGTATGGTTGGTGAGTACATAGTAATTTTTTTTCAAGCTAAGTAAAGTACTTTTGTCATATTTAAAAAAAAAAAATATATATATATATATATATATATATTTTTTTTAGCAAATATTTTCGTACATTTTACAACGTAAAAAATAAATATATCTAACTTTTTAGCACATAAAAATCCGCTCCCTAGTAATAAGCATACATCTGTACATAATGTAAATACATAAACGTAGATTTAGGTAAGACAGAATAGAATTTATTAAGAAGTAAAAGCCAAATTGTACAAAGCACAACATTACTAAACTCAGGCATTCCATACAAATAGCGGCACAATACAAGCTTATATTCTAATTAGTCAACTATCAGGTATAGGCCTATGGTAGCTTATCAATCATCAACTAAACACAACTGAAATTCAACTTAATAACTTATTCATCCCAGGCAATAGAGATGTAAACCAGAACATGTAGTATTACAAACTGTAATGGAACATGTTGTTTAATTACGTTTCTAAAACACACACACACGTCTGTGATCAGGGATTAAAAGCTCTAATACTAATAGCCTATGTATTTCCACATAACAACGAGATAGGCTTGATCATCGAGTAATTGAGGACTGAATATGGTAAACGATGAAAGAGTCACAATGTCAATTTATGTTTCTTTGCATCAAATGATAGTAGGCCTACCTATGTGCCGTGCTTTGTAACCTGATAAACTGGAATGTGCCAGATGCATCCGCTTTAGTAATAATTTTTGTAGTAAGATTTCCCTAATGATGAATAGGCCTATCTTAATCGAGTAACACTGGGGAACGCTGGAAGTTCCTCTGCTGGGCGTTATGCGAATTGTGTGATTGATTAAAAAAAATCCAGTTTTTCTTAGGCCTACACTCTCTATTTAAATGGTCAAAGTTTAAATTTTAAAAAATCCAGCTTTTCTTACATCCTTTATCCAAATTTTGTCGTGTTTTGTTTTAAGGGTTTTCTGTTATTTTTTAATGTAGCCTAATTGCCTACAGAATTTTTAAGTCTAATACAAAATACAAACTTGTAGGCCTAATAAGATGAAATAAAGGTTTCGAAAAGTAAAATAACAAAATTTTGTAGAATAAATCTTAGTAGGCTATGTAGGCCCTAATTCATTTATCCCTAATGCTTATTATTTTCTTCATAACGATTAGCTTATTCATTAGCCTAATCCTACCAATATACAGCATGCCTATAAGTTATAGCCTATTATTTCAGTGCAATAAAATATGTTTCTTAATAAAATATGTGGAAATGGTGAACGATGAAAGTGCCTTAATGAAATATATGGAAATGGTGAACGATGAAAGTGCCTTAATGAAATATGTGAAAATGGTTAACGGTGAAAGTATCTTAATAAAATATGTGGAAATGGTGAAAGTGCCAGAATTATGGAAAAATACTGTCTGGCAAGATTCCCACACTTTTTGTCTGCAGTACTTTAATCATTTACAATATTGAGTCCTCAATTAGGGTAAACGCGGGTGAATCGGATTGGAGGACGAATCGGATCAGTTTATACAAATTGCTGGTCCTAGAGTGCGCTAGTGAGTTCATGGTGATACTATCCTCTGAATTCAAAGAATGCAAGTACTTGATTTCGATGACCATAAGAAGTTGGCGTGTGTACGATCTGCTAGTGAGAAATAGACTACTTTTTATAAGTTTGAGGTACGTAGATGCTCTGAATTTGCCGTTTTGTTATTTTCTAGCTCTGGATTAAACAATTTTTTGAACACACATTATTAAAACTGATGCAACAAGTTATGTAGTAGGAAAGAACAGTCTGTCTTGATTCTATAACCTCACCTGATGTTCTCATTTATTTGCTGCCAGTGCTGCCAATTTTAAAATATATATTTGTCTGCATGTGCGGGCGAAACGGATCAGTGAATGGCGAGTAGTTTTAATTGCTTATTTTATATAGAAATGGCAATATTGTTTTTTTTTTTAATTCCGGATGGGTAAATAACAAGAAGTTACGTACTGTAACAGCAAAGAACAGTTTTCTTGATGCTATAGTCGCAACTTTTTTTTTTCTAATTTCTTTACTGCCAGTGGTGCCAACATGCAAATATGTATTTCTTTGTATGTGTGTGCGAAACGGATCAGTAAATGGTGGTTAGTTTATACAGAAAAGGCCTTCTGGAGATAGAAAAATATCTCAAATCAATTTTGGGGACATTTTTAAGAAAGCTTGGAACAAAGCTGCTACAACTGGAAATGCTCAAAATAGGTTCTCCTCTTGTTGGATTTATCCATATGATGCTGATGTCGTTCGCGAAGACGAGTATACCCCCACTTTGTCAGAAGCACCATCAAATCCTCCTGCTCCAAGTACGAGTGTCTCTGCTCCAAGTAGTGGTTCATCCAGAAGCTTCCATGACTTGCTTCCTACTTCAACAAAAGCAAGGAAGACTTCAGCACGAGGAAGACCCAGACAAATTGCTTGTCTTCTTACTTCACCAGAGAACATAGCACAAATGAAGAAAAAGTAAGAATTAAAAAACGAGAAGATAAATAGTAAGAAAGGATGCAGAATGGACAGAAAAAATGTACAAAGAGAAAGTGAAGACATGATTGAGATTGACGATAGTGATGATGACGACGACGACGATGATGATGATAATAAGGATGTGGTTATAGAAATAGACAATGAAGGGAGTGATGACATTTGCCAATTTTGTATGTTGAAATATTCTGATCCCAAGTCTGCGAAGAAAGGAGAATGGATCCAGTGCCAACGTAAGGGTGAATGGTACTACGAGGTGTGTGTGGGAGCTAAGGGTAGAAAAACGTTTATCTGTGGAAAATGTGTTTGAAAACAGAGAAACTAAGAAATGTGATTTTGCTATTACTGAGCTTCTGATTTTGTATCTTACAGCATGAATAATAAGTTTCCACTGGTTTTTCTTTCAATCCGATTCACCCGCAATACCAATCCTATTCACCCGCCACTGGAGGATGATTCGGATCAATTTTAACAACCAATTAAGTTGAAGAAAAATAAAACATAATAACTATTTCTGACAGAGTGTTGCTCAGACTTAAAGTTAATGAAATTATTTTGCAGCGGACAGGAAGAGACGCAAGAATTAACAGCTTATTACCACTTTTATTTATAATTATTTTAAAAATGATCCGATTCACCCCCGTTTACCCTATTGTATACAGCCTATATAATTAGATCTAATATCAAGCATAAACGATTGTGATTTGAACTTACACTCCTACCTGCTAGGAGAGGCACGAAATTTTCTATTCCGCCGAATGTGCCGACGTCAGTATTCTGTACGGACATGACTTTCTCAGTAGCGTTTAACTTATTTAGGTTATTTATTTATTTATTTAGGCCTATTTATTTATTAAGCGGAGCCGTCCCGTGTGCCCCGTCGTGCAGCAGGAAGAGGTAGAGAGCATACCCTCTAGCGACTACGAACGCACCATAGTGCAGTGTGTTCTCCACGGGTAACGGACGCAAGCCCCAGGGTGCTCTGTGCTGATGACCGCTGCTCTAGAGCAAAGTTGAAAAGTAAAGGTGATAGTGCATCTCCTTGCTTTAGTCCACAGTGAAACACATCTGATAGAAATTGACCTATAAGGACTCTGCTGTACGTTTCACTGAGACACATTTTAATTAATCGAACTATTATATAAAACTTCTCTCTTAATCGATACCACATTGATGATCCCCGATAAATTTCATCTACATATGGAATTAACCTCCACAAAAGAATATTCGACAAAATTGTGTATGACGACAACAAAAGTGATATTGTCCTCCTTTTTAAAGATAGGTACCTACAATTATGGATTCCTTCCATTGTTCTGGTACAATTTCCTTTTCCCAAATAGCAAGTACAGTATCACTATTGATGTTAATAAATTTTGAAGGAAACCGAAGTAAAATAACAGTAACTATCAGGGATGAATCAGCCGATATGTGTCTTTTACTTCAATACAACTTCCGTAACCTATGCAAATAAATACATTACGTTATTGTGATATACCTCTTTATAATCATATTTGTTAATTTGACTAAATCTGCATTAACGAACAAATTACTTCTGTGTACGATGACAGTGAGAATTTTATTTCTGAAAATAGAAATATAATGCAACTTACCAAGTTATCGTCTTGCGATGAAGAATAAATGCCTGGCAGTTATCTCTATCCCAGTAGTTTAGAAGTTGCACCAGCGAATAGGGATTATAAAGAATGGACACTGAGCGAATTTTCCTGTGTTTTGTTTCTCTGTGCGCCAGCGGTTAGTTCCACTTTCAAGCGCTAGAGGTAGTGTAATCGAGCATAAGCTAAGATAATAATTGAGAATAGAGTTGAGACACAGGATCCAAACATCGCCTATCTTATTGCATAATCCAGTAACGCTTTGCTTCAAATAAATTCAAATTAACAGCTTTTCCTTATTTCTCAGTGACGAACTAGTTGTAATAATAATATTTTATATTTCAGATATAATACATTATATTATAAAATAATATAATATATTATAAAATTAAGTATCGAATTCGTTTAATATTTGTATATAATATAATATAGGTATATGGTTTTACTTCTCGTAAGAGTTTTTTTTTTTTCCATTTCAGTGCTATGAAATCATTACATATTTTAATTGTTGTTGGGGTAAACGTCTCAACTCTCATTATAAAGTTAATGACGGATTTATTATTTTATGGATCCAATTTATTTTATTTGAGTACATAATGTACCTAGATGTATGAATTATATGTGTTATATTTCCGCTGTGTCGACTGCTAGCTGGTGTGATGTCAGCGCCAACTCTAGGGAGAAAGCAGAATCTCACGCTTTAACTGGCTTGAAGGTCATTGAAATCAGTCCGTCTACATCAAAGGTACCGACGCGGAGTGTCCGTTCTTTATAATCTCTATTCTCTGGTTGCACCACAGAGAGCGAAATAAGACGAATCCAAGTTGTGACGCTGCAAGGTCAACTTTTCCCATAAAAACTAAAAGGCAGGAAGGGAGTTTCGTATGTCAGGAATTATATTGGCATTGTCCTCACATCTGTAGCGTGTTCGATGTGGTGCGCGGAGTGTTTCATTATTCTTAGAATAAATGTGTTTGTAAATATTTAAATTCTGTTAATTTTGTAAGTAAAATTATCCTGTAGCAAGCTATGATGCGTGTGTCGCCATAAGAGATATTGATTTATTATGTGCTAGATAACACATGTATTAATATTTGAAAATGGAAGGAACGAAGATTCCGGATCTTAAAAGGTAATAATGCAATGTCTTGATCATAATGCTTAAATATAAAAATTATATTGATTGTTAAAATACAGCGTAAAAATGTTAAGTGTCATTAGGACATAGTGATGTGTAGTATTGTTCATGAATATCGTAAATAATATAATTGAAAAAAAAAACAGGTACGTTGCAATTTTAGTATATTGCGTTATAGATAGATACTGCGTCCGAATTTTAGAACCAAACATTCTAATTCTTCCACATGTAATAGCTATATTGCTAGTGGTTTTAGAAAAGCGACGAATATTTTTTTAATAATATAATTCTTTGTATATCATTTATTAACTTCTGTTTCAATTTGGTGAATGTTACTTATGTCCCGCCCACTATAGGAGACATAGGCCAGTTTTACACTAATCCTAAACATTTAGTAGCCTATAACTTGTTGCTTGTGTAGGCAGTCTTTTACATTAGATTTGTGAAAATTGGTTTATAGCGCAACATTGGCAGTGATAAAAGTGTGAAATATTCGGGTGAAACAAGCGTTGAGCGATTTCCGCCGATTTTGGAATAGGCACCGACGCACTAGAACTGCCAACATAGAAAACAAAAAATCACACTCAATCGCTTTCACCTTCATCTTGACGGGATAACAAAAGCCTAACCTAACCTAACCTAACCTATTCTGTTCCAAAATCGGCGGAAGTCGCTCAACGCTCGTTTAACGAATATTCGTTCAGTGGGTGGTGACATTGACCTTAAATTTTTAGCTCTGTATTTATACGAAAGTAAGATGAGTATTCCAATGTATTGCAATGTTCCATCATTAACGATAGATGTGTAGAAGTTCAATGCCTCTGTCTTATTATGTGATATATTCTACAAATGTTTTCGTAGTTTGTTAGCAATTCCTAACAGTCTTACGTTGTTAGGTTGCACTATTCTCTTCACTGTTTACGTGGAAATATGAGATATTTGGTAGCGCGGTGTGATGAAACCTAACAGTAATAATGTTCGCGTTTATGCGGTAAACAAAGACTGTGTCATTATTTTAACTGATGATTATTCATGTTATAAGGAAGAAAAGATGTCCTTACAATTTTTTTCTAATTTCAATATTTAACTAATTATTAAAGTTTACAATAATAGACGTTTTACAACGTTGTTGGATGGTGAGGAGGGAGTTTAGAAGCACATAGTACAGCTCTAGCGGGTGGAAGGTGGTTTAGAAGTACACAGTACAGCTCAAGCGAGGAGGAGGGGGTCCAACAGATGCTCTGTTCTAATGCAGGAGCGACCATGACAATACTGTTATTTACATAAAACGAGCAGCAAATATAAACTTTCAATGTCATTAATAGAACATTATGGTAAATTTACATTTTATGTAACAATATTGCTCCGTTTTTTATTGTACGTCTAAAAAATAAACAATAATGGTTTTCTGCACAAAATCACACAAACATTTTTTCTAATGCAACATTTTAATCTCTCCCGGTTCGTAAATCGGTATCATTTTTAAACAAATTCCTGGTTGTGTGACTTTCGAAACGGGGTAAGACACTCTTAGTTTCGAAAAATTGTTGAGAAACTGCTACAAAAGTTCGCCGATTAGGTAACCTTCTTTGAGGAAAACGTTGACGGTACATCTTCTTGCCTTACTTGAATTACGACGAGTTTCTCCATAATTTAATAACATATGATATTCTTAAACTATGAATGACATTGTAAATTGTTTATGGAATATGCTGTACCGAACTGTCATCCGCTCGGCAGTAGACCTATGGACAGGGAGCTTGAACTCAGCCTACTCGTACTTACGTCTGTGCAGAGTACTGCCTGCTGAACACGTTGCCACGTCTCTCACGCCAGAATATTAACAAATTTAAGCATGCAATTTTATTTAATTTCACGAAAACGTAATGGAACAAACAAATATTTATTTAAACTAATATTAACTCTTTGCTAGATATACCTACTGATGTAGCCTATTTGTCTTCATAATTTTACCAACGATATAAGCAGCATAACGCAAATAAAATAAAAAAGAAATATTTTTTCTGGAAAAACTATCAAGTTTTGACCCTATGTTGTATGGACATTTTTTGATCCTGTAAACCAGCGGTCCTCAGCGCAGAGCACCCTGTGGCTAGCGTCACTTACCCGCGGAAAACACAGTGCTCCATGGTGCACTCGTAGCTGCTAGCGGGTATGCTCTCTACCTTTTCCTGCTGCACCGCTTACCCTTTGCACATTTCAGCGAGTGCTGACGACCACTGCTGTAAACTGTCCCCAACGACTGTGAAAAGGACAGAACTCATACCTCTTACACTCTGTAGGTATAGATATTGCGTCCGAGATTTAGAACCAAGCATTCTATTTCTTCCACATGTAACACGTTGCTAGTCGTTTTAGAAAAGCGGCGAATATTTTTAATAACATTATTCTTAGCATGATTTATTAACTCTTGTTTAAATTTTTATCTCAGCATTTATATGAAAATAAGATTATTCCAATCTATTTCAATGTTCCACTATTAACGATAGATGTGTAGAAGTTCAATGCCTCTGTCTTACTATATGATATATATTCTACAAATGTTTTCATAGTTTGTTAGCAATTCGGAACAGTCTTACTTTGTAGGTTGCACTATTCTCTTCACTGTTTACGTGGAAATAGCCTATGAGATAATATTGAGTGGCGCAATATTATGAAACAACCATATTAATGTTCGCGTGCAGTGTACATAAACATGACACATTACACACAGGCACGATTGACAGACTAAAAAATGGCAAAGCAAGGAGTAGAACTCTTCTAAAAAAAAACCTGACTAAACGTGAAGACTTCATATGACGAATGTAATACAGATATGCGGAAAATTTTTATATCATAATCATGGGTGGACAACTCGTGCTCTCAAAGTGTGAACACAACGTCAGTGCAGGTAGAACGGACTCTGTACTAGCAAGTTTGCTCGCGTCTGCAGTAAGTGGTGGCTCGTTTTTAGTGAAAAACAATATAATCTCCAGATCATTTCCCTTCAGTGATGAGTCGAAATAGAAAGATTATTTTATTAAGAAGGGAAGTAACGCTTGTATTATGCTTTCTTACACACGACATTTAATGTTACAAATAAACACAGTGAAGGTTTTAGTAAAGAAATACTGTCTAGATCTGCTTTAGAATAGCTAAAAGTAAAAATGGGATATCAACAAGGTGAGGCTGATATCAAATATCGTTAGCACGTTGTGCGTGCGAGTTACAGAATTGCACGACATATGATCGACTAGCTAAGAGCATTTATGGATAAATTTGAAATGTGACAGTATTATGTAGAACATAGAAAACTTTACTATAAACTATCTTGAAGTGTGTTAAAAAAATCTTCTTATCAAATATAGGACCCTACTTCAAGACTTACAGCAGAATTTATTGGCAAGTTTGGAAAAGCAGTGACAATTGACAAGGAATCGAGATTTTTCTGAAATCCTTTTGGCTTACAGCCGATAGAAGATCCTGAAAGTTTATAGCTTGAATTTATAAATCTACAGAACAGCACGCCACTCACATTCCAGCGAAGTCGGGAATCGAACTGTTCGTAATGCTGCCTAAATCAGAATATCCAAATATATATACTCTTTGATTCCATAGGCCTATATACTGTATGTGTTTGAGTCAGAGTTTAATACAAGAAAGAAATGTAACAGCCCTCAATGTACAGAAAGTGCTTAGAAGTAAGTTTAGTTCATCTGCCGTGACATGTAAAAATACTTGAATTTGCGATTGTTTGCGACTACAGACTATTACTTTTCTGAAAACAGAGGAATACTCTTTAATGTATAAAGACTTGTAAATTCTCGTGTTATATGTTTCAAATAAGACATATAATAAGAAATATTAACAAATAGTGTAATAATAAATAAGTGTTGCAGCTATGTTTGTTGTATCTTGAAAAGTTTGTATTCAGTTTGTGTTTCCAGTACTAAACTAATTTACAAAACTAGGAAATAATATAGTTTTGTTATGTATGCTTGGGTACATTCTTTATAAAATTACTGTAATTATTGTACCATGCGTCATTCTGAAATTCAAATCATGGAGTAGATATCACGACCAGCTGCATGAGCCGCCAGAGCGCACCGTGGCAATGAACTGCTTTTGCAGCGAAACTACAAACAACTTGTAACTGCTGCGGCTGGCTCCGTCTGTCTTTCTCTCTTTCAAGGTTTTTTAGCACTTTGGGAGCACGAGTTACCCATCCATGATCATAATTGTTATTTTTATATAACATTGCTCGACGTAGCCTACATTTTGACAGCGAAAGGTAAATATCGAACAGCAGCAAAACACGCTTTCATGATTATCTTTTTAAAATACTTCCTCATAATATTGTCGTGAGATATCTTATGACTAGGAGTTTATATTCCGAGAAGAACAACGTCTCAAGATTGGCTGCACAATGTCAGGAGGACATTGAAGCCGAATATCGTGAGAAAGACATAGAAGCCGAAATTATAAAAGACAAGGCAGATGTAAACGTATATTCCAGACATATTGCTGTTCAAGTAAATACTGTAAGATTAAGTGAACTGTAATATCATAAAAATATTCGAGCGAAAGTGTACAGACTCGAAAACAAAATTGTGGAAATAGAGAAGGAACTTCAAGAGGCGAAGGAAGAAATTAATAGCTATACTGAGACAAAGTCAGTAAAAGGTAAAAAGTAAAGGTATCCCTGTAATATGCCATGAAGGCACTTAGGGGACATGGAGGTATAGCCCCATGGTTTCCATGACCTCGGCACTAGAATGAGGTGGTGTGGTCGGCACCACGCTTTGATCGCATTTTACCCCCGGGAAAGACCTGTTACTCAATTTTATAGGAGGTTGAGTGAACCTCGGGACCTTTCTGAAAGTTTGGCAACAAGAAAAAATCCTGTCACCACCTGGGGTCGAACCCGGGACCTTCTAGTCCGTAGCCAGCTGCTCTACCAACTGAGCTACCTGAGAGAAAGTCAGTAGATAACATAAAGAAATCAGCACATGATGGCTACAAAATGGCTGCATATATATACTGGATCAAATTAGAAATTAAAAAAAAAATCGTCCAAAATGGTCCGAGCCAATTATTCGGTACTGCTTGTGTTGGCGAATATCGTCTCTTAAAGGCTACGACTTTGGAAGAAATTTGAAATTAATACAAGCACCGTCGCGCAGCATATTAGATAGGTATATGGGCTCAACGGAATATGGCGTTGGTGTTTCTCCTTTAATTAAACAGACACTAAAGTTAGAAGCCACAAAATTGAATGAAATTGAGAAAGTAGTTTCTCTTATATGCGATGATATAGCAATAAAAGAAAGCTTGCTTTATAATAAAGAAGAGGATAAAATTTTTGGTTTAGTCGAAGCTGAAGGAGTTTATAATAAAGAAATAGGAATAAATCCCGTCTTAGCCAACAAACTTCTGTGTTTAGTTATTCATGGATTATCTACCAAGTACACAATACCGGCAGCATATTTCATGGTACGAAATTTGCAAGGAAATGATCTGCTCTTATTAGTTCAGCAAGTGTTGAAAGCTGTAAAGACTGTGGATTTCATGTGCTTCGGCTTGTAACTGATAACCATAGAACTAATACTGCTATGTTTAAGGGTTTAGGCGGCGGAGATCTACAGCCTTGCGTAGTACACTCATGTAACTTGCAACATAATTTATATTTAAGTTTTGATTACTGTCACATCATCAAAAACATCCGTTCACAGTTTCTAGACCAGGATATAGCAGACAGAGAAGGAATGATCAGTTCAAAATTCATGAAGGAAATATACAGGATACAAAAGGACTTAGCTGTGAAACCCATTCGATTTCTAATGAGGAAGCATGTCGAACCCAGTTCCTTTGAGAAAATGAAAGTTCTTTATGCTGTACAGACATTTTCACTGGAAGTTACAAGCACTTTGGACTATATGAAGGACAATCATTTACGTCTGACATCTCGGGTAAATTTTTCAGAAGCAGGACCAACAATACGTTTTATGAAAAATGTGTACAAATTTTTTTACTGTACACGACATAAGCGATAAATTATCTGTTTACAGTATTTTACTCGGCATTTCTTTTCGGGGACGGGGGAGAATTTCTTAATGAAAGCAAAATTTATCACACTTCAAATGGGCCTTTTATATATGGGGAAGTTACTTTTTGGCAATACTGAACTTAATAAAACAGTAGACCAAGCGTCCGTATAACAATTTCATGGATTGGAAAATATTGCAGGAAGATACCACATACTGTCGTTAATTCAAACCGTGATTTCCAATAATCTCGTAGCTCGGTTAAAGGAAGCATATATTTTTTCGTAAATATATTTAAACTTTTTGAAATATTTTATATAAGTTTCAAATATTATTTCTATTACGTTAATTGATTTTAATAATAATTTTAGTAAACGCCTAAAGCAAGTATAGGCCTACTTATTTGGATGTAGTATCGCTTAGAAAAAAAATTAAGTTTTAATTTCAGTATTAATAGTATTACATATTAAGCATTGCGGGAGGATTCGGACACTCTGGGCCATCGTTTCCATAAGCCCTTGTCTCTTCTGGCACCTAAGACTTCGTAATAATAGTTATTTTAGGGTACTTTGCATATATTGATAATGTTAATAGTGGTAGGCACTAACTGCCGCCTAGCGGCAAAATAACTTTTTTCAAGACTCGCACATAAGCGTTGATTGAGCAGGCAGTGTAAACAGCCATAGGATGTGATCCAGCAGGCAGTGCTGTATTACGATCACAGAGTTTGTAAAATTAGCAGTACAAAACTCTTTGGTTTCGAAAGTTCTTTGGTTATAAGCAGGGAAAGGATTTATATGTAAATACATATTTACTTATAAAGCTAATATAATTTATATTTTGCATTATCTTTATGTTTCACAATGTGTAGGGTTGAAAAATCCTACTTTTATTTTCCATATTTTTCCATATTTTAGAGTTTAGTACATATTTTCGTTAATTTCCATATATTTTCCATATTTCATATAAAACAGTCCATATTATATTAGGTTTAACAATAAAACAAAACAAAATTCCATTAACTTTTAAAAATACATTTCAACAATAGAGATTTAAACACATGTTCAGTAATCCCTTTAACATCAGAGTTATTTGAAAATTAGCAGTCCTATCAACAATGGGAAAGTAAGTTACAAAACTGTATTAATTTAATTTAAAATTTTTAACAGACTTCAGTTGTGCAGCTCAACAGTTAAATGCCAGTCAGAGTACACATAGGTTCAGTTTTGTAAATCATACTATAAAGACGGTAAATATGCCAAAAGTACGTCATTCAGTCAATTTAAAATCAAAACTAACAAGTTACATTTCAGAATTTAAAGAAGATGGTTTATCAACTGACAATAAAATATTATTTTGTAATTTGTGTCAGTGTGCAGTATCATCTACACAAAAGTTCCTGGTGCAACAACACATTACAACTAGTAAACATCAGGCCAACAAACAACTAAATTCCAAGCAGAGACAATTGTTTTTAACACAACCAACAACATCGAATGTAAGATCTGAGTTTAACATCGACCTGTGCCGTTCTCTCATCTCTGCTGATATTCCTCTCTACAAACTAAAGAATAAGGTCTTCAGGGAATTCCTTGAAAAATATACTCAACATACAATCCCGGATGAGTCAACACTTAGGAAGACGTATGCTCCATCCATCTACGATGAGACAATACAGAAGATAAGAGATGAAATTAAAGATAGTTCAATTTGGGTTTCCATTGATGAGACTCCCGACAAAGAAGGTAGACTTGTTGGTAATGTAGTTATCGGTTTGTTAAGTGAACAATATTCTGAACGAATTCTTTTACATTGTGATGTTCTAGAAAAGTGCAATAACAAAACTATAGTTAAACTGTTCAACGAAGCTATGGGTATCCTGTGGCCAAAGGGTGTTATGTACGATAATGTGTTATTCTTTATTAGCGATGCTGCCCCTTATATGGTCAAAGCTGGACAAGCATTATCTGTTGTATATCCTAAATTGACTCATTTTACTTGTGTGGCGCATGCATTTCATCGTGTGGCAGAAGTGGTCAGAGACAATTTCCCTAAAGTAGATTTGTTGATTTCATCAGTGAAAAAAGTATTTCTCAAAGCTCCCAGTAGAGTTAACGTGTTGAAAGAAATGTACCCTGAAATTCCATTGCCACCAAAGCCAATTTTAACTAGATGGGGTACATGGCTAGAAGCAGTTGAATATTATGCCGAACATATAGACTCTATTAACAATGTTCTCCTTGCATTGGACTCTGAAGATGCAGTCTCAATTGATACTGCGAAAACAGTTACCTGTGACATAAGTGTGAAGAATGACTTAGCTCACATTCAGCATACATTTTCATGCATCATAAAAACGCTCAAAAGTCTCCAAAATAGGCACCTTTCACTATCTGAAAGTTTTGAAATTATAAATAGTACTGTGGAACAACTGAATCGTGGTAGAGGTAAAGTTGCAGATGCAGTAAGAGCTAAGGTGGACACTGTACTTTCAAAAAACCCTGGATATGAAGAACTACAAAAGGTTGTTGCTGTGATGAGTGGTGAATCAACAGTGAAGATTAACTTGGACTTATCCCCAGCAGACATTGTGAAATTGAATTATGTACCAGTTACTTCTTGTGACGTCGAACGCTCTTTTAGTCAGTATAAATCTATCCTCAGAGACAATAGAAGAAGATTCACTTTTCAGCACTTGAAAGAAATGTTTGTAACCTATTGTTATGGTAACAGACAATAAAAATTGTGTTTTGTTGAAACTACATTGGAAGATAAGGTACGTCCATTATATTTTTTGTTTAGTTTGATTAAAATGTACCAATATTTAACGTACATAGTCATTTTTTTATAATTTTAAGTCCATATTTAATTCCATATTTTGGTAAAAATCCATATTTAATTCCATATTTTGGTAAAAATAACTACATATATATTTACATATTTCATATATTTTTAGTCCATATAAATCCGTTCCCTGGTTATAAGTTTTGCCCAAAGACGTTATAATAGTATACTAGACTCACACAGAGCGCTGGTGTGTTGTCCAAAATTGAAACCAGTCTGCGCATGTTTACGCCTCCATGCTACTGGTAGAAATAGAGCGGTAAACACGATTGTCATACTTGTCCTTTGTTTTGTCTCGGGTGTTTTTAGTGAATAGTGTGAAAGTAATGGCAATATAATTTTGAAAGATGATATATTATCGCCGCGGACTCATGCTTAACATGCCGGCATTATACAATAACGTGCGGTGTGGTTTAAAAAAAAAATTTTGCCGACCGATTGTTGCTCTGTAGGTTTCACTCTAAGCGTCACGTTGTCACGTCTACTTTCTCGATAAGAATAAGCACTAGTTTGTTATATTGTTAAATGGCTATTATTATTATTATTATTATTATTATTATTATTATTATTATTATTATTATTATTATTATTATTATTATTATTATTTCATATACGAGTACGTTGGCTTTCTTAACTCTTAATAATAACTCTTTAATAATAATTTTTAATCACATACCTTAATGTTCGTCCTCAGCACAAGACATTACAACCTCGGGTTTAGTCTACGTGGATTAGACAAGTAAGTGTCATTTAATAATAATTGAAGCAGCTTATTGGTTGCATTATTGAAATTGAGGCGAGTGATTGGAGCGGCGACACAAGAAATTGAAAACAATAATACAATTAAATTTCAAAGACCTGCCGAACGCATGAGGCCGCTCAAAGACCTGCCGAATGTTAACCATGAGAGCGCGGCGATAATACCATCCCTGTTTAATTTTCCAAGCTATTTGCAAAAGGTACGATATAATATTATCTCTTTTGTTACAATATCAATATCATTAAAAATCAATCAGTAGTTTACGACAATAAAGAATACTTAATTGTTAGTAAAAGTATATCAGACTGTAGAGAAATCCCACTGAGTGAATTATTTAGACTTACACATCAGATCTTAAAACATTAGTGGAAAGATAACTTTTTGTTTTTATTATGTAAATGAATTTATCTGCAAGATAATAAACTTTCATTCAAGATCCATATATGGATAAATAAATATACAGATAATAAATAAATAAATAAATAGCTATAAAAGCTAAGCCTCCTTTGTGAATTTATGATTCAGAGTTCACCTATAAATAACTCTTTTACATTTTGCCGGATATATTTTATTAACAAAAGCAAGGAATGGCATCTTATTGATATTGCATATGTGCATAAAAATTATGTACCATCACTCCGCAAGCAATGATAATATATCTATTTTATTTATTTAAAATAAAAATACAATATGTAAAAAATCCACACATAAAAAGTATGTGTTTTTTTATCTTGCATAAAGTGATTGTTTAGTTTTTAGGTCTTCACCTTCACGTTACCTATTGTTTGCAATGTATTAGGTACCGATACTTTTTGTAATTGATAGCATTCCCTTTATTAATTGAAGAATGAATTCAATGTAATTTGGCTACCTTCGCATATTATATTATGCCAGATTACCTATGTCCTGTGGTCTAAAAGTACCGGTAATATAATTCATTTTTGATTCTCTAAAACTTAACAACAAGTCTATACTGATTATCGCATATTTATTTCACTTAAGAATTTGATTATAACAAGAACTTGTGTAATCAAGGTGCATATATTTATGTCTTGTGATCTAAGAGTTAATATGTTAATATAATTTTAGATTCTCTGAAACCTAACAATTTGCTGATTATCGTAAAATTATACAATCTATAATGTGTATTGTGTAGGCCTAATTATGGATGTATCAGTATGTTTTCTATAAATTGCTGCATACGTATTTTCTTTTCTTTAATGTTCTAACACATATCAATGAAACTTTGAATATGTTTATTTCGTCCTAATTTTACGTTAAACGTCGAAAATGGCCATAATATGTCAATTTTAGATCATCACAGCGTTAAATTGCGTGATTTACGCACTGCTATTATTTGTCTGCTCTCCAACAATATGGCGGCAAGCGCAGCGTTTAATTTGCCCCGGTTTCCTCGTTTCGCGCAGCCGAGACTGTAGGGGCTTGGTTTTGCCAATATGACAGTTTTAAACACATATTATTAATATCCATTATTTCAGAATATATCAGTTTTATAACATTCGGAGTATTATTACTATTACTATATAGCCAATTTGAATTTTCATTCGAGGACAAAGTAGTCATATTAGTCTACTGTGTATGACCTATTAACCTCATTTGTTCAGTTGATAATTGTTGGATGTTGGCATTCCTATTCTGTTTAAATCTTGAATAAATTATGGAATGGACGAACATGGCTGCTTAAGGAAGAAATTTGAACAGATCCAGTTAATTTAGAAGTTACTGGTGCTTTCCTGGGATAAACTCCAGAACATGGATTGCACCCTTTCCCTCTTACTTCAAAATTCAAACCTTGTGCACACAAAATAAATTATTGGCACTGAAAAGTGCCTTTTCGTAAATATAATGATGCGCATTCTACAAACGCAGACAAATCTGCTCTTTTTAGTATTATAAGACAATTTGGTAGGTGCAATCCGTGTTCTAAAATTTTCGGCTAAACTCCAGAACATGGATTGCACCCTTCCCCTCTACCCTCACCGCACCTACCGTGCAACTAGCTACTTTCCTTGCCAAAGACGTTGTAGTTATATATCTAGACACACAATTGGCGTTGGTGTCGTGTACAAATTTGAAACCTCTCGCGCAGGTTCGCGCGACGCCATGTTTGGGGAGCACGAATGATTGTTTCTATAAAGCATTCGGAGTTTAGAAAATACCATTGAGTATATAGGCGTTTTCTTAGTGGATTTCCTCCTTCACTGTAATATAGCTAAACTTATTTTCGTATTTTCTAACGTATAATATAAAATAACAGAAGTAAATCTAAATATTGTAACTAAGCATTGTTTTAAATACAAACGCCTTATATTGCTCATAAATAGACTTATTAGTTTATTTCTATTTCCTATGACCGAATACATGGAATATTTTTACTTATGTTATTTTATATACGTTAGAAAATACGTAAATAATTTATTTAAATTATGTTACAAAGAGAGGGATGTCCGCTAAAAATGTCTATAATTATACCCAATGGTATTTTCCAGACACCTAACGCACTGTAATAATAATCCTCAGTGTTTTGAGAATCAGAGGCGATATGACTCTTCTACTGCAGACATTGATTGCAATTCCCTTATTCTTACATCATTCTCAATGACACAATATTGTCAAAATGTGATTGTGTTCATTGCTGGCTTAGTTGTTAAATAATTAAGAAAAATATGGTGTAATAAACCTAAAGACTCAATTTATGGTACGTAGCCTACCAGCAGTAAACAAAATCTCTTTTATTTTTTTAACGAAAGAATAATGGGAGTCTTGTCATCCCATCATCTGAGATTATAGAAATATGCCCCTTAAGTGAAAGAGCGATTATACAGATGTTGACAGTTCAATGGCATATTACCACCCACTCTTACATCGTGTGAAAACAATGTGCTCCAGAAGTAGAACACTTGTACAATATTTCTACACTTATAGGAACATATTTTAGAAAATGGATCCCAGATTCCTCCCGAGAATCATATTTTTAACTTATTAAACTGACCATAAAAGTACATCAAGATCTACTGACGTAGCTCAGTGGGCTAAGGACTGTCGGTCTGGAGTCGCGCTCGGTCACGGGTTCGATACCCGATGATTTCCTGGTTGGGTTTTTTCTTATATCCCCAACCGTAAGGTGAATATCAGGTAATCTGTGGCCAATCCTTGGCGTCGTCTCGCCAAATATCATCTCGCTATCATCAATTCCATCGATGCTAAATAATCTAGTAGTTGGTACAGCATCATTAAATAACCAAATAAAAGAGAGTACTACATAAAGAGCAGATGTTAGCACACAGCTTAAGGTTACCAGTACAACACGACTTTACATAAAAATGTTGTAAGACAATATTTAACGGAGTCAATAATAATAATAATAATAATAATAATAATAATAATAATAATAATAATAATAATAATAATAATAATAATAAATCAATAGGCAAGATGTTCTGTACACTAGGCATGAGTTCTATTACCGTATATGACTAATTGACTAATTCATGCATGTGACGTTTATTTCATACTACAGCTGTGATAATGAGGTATTGCACGGTAGACCTACTTAAATTTCAAACTAAAACATTAGGTACATGTTTCTATTTTACAGGTGTAGGTCTATATTATGTGAAATGGAAGCGAAATTGTTCATTTATCGTCCACATCAAAGTAACGTCTTATACAGGCAGTGTTTTGTTAATAATAGTTAATACTAATAATTTTCTTTTCATCTGAACTATTACTACAATATGCATTTGTATTTCTGTTGTCAAATAACTATACAACATCTTTAGTTACGGTATCAAATTGTTACAGTTTTCTTTCGTTTCATGTCAAACTATCGGTAACTAAGCTTGATTATGTCTTTAACGTGGTCGCTTTAAATGTTAATAAGATTTTTTTTTTTTCATTTATCCATTCAGATTGATTTATAAGAGAAACCAAACATACATATTAAACATTCAGCATTGTATAGTGCAGCCGTCTGCTGACTGCTAGCCGGTGCTTCTCCCAAAGCATGGCGGCGGATGCAAGCTTCAATTTGTCCCTACTCTAAACTTCTGCGCAGCCTCGGCTGTAGGGGCTCGTTCCTTGCAGACTCCTCCCTCTCTCGCGTTCTCACGCTTCATCTCGCTCCGTCCGAGACACGCGCCACCTCGAAACTCGAAACATCATGGCGGCCACTGGCGATCTCCGCAAACATCGCACCCCTTCCTGCAACAAGAAATAATTCGCAACGTTAAAGGTAAGAAAGAAATACGTTTGAGATTACAAGACTTCACGTCATCTACACGGTACAACTTTTTTTTCAACTTCACACGTTCAAGCCATGGTGGAAGAATATTCTTCCACCACGCGTTCAAGGAATGCCTGCAAAATTGGTATTTTAATACTAATATGGCGTATCTTGTAGGTAGAAAATCTTAATGTATCTTAATTCAAAATGCGCTTTAAACTTGATTCTTTCAATATTCTTCCCAGACTGCGTGCGTACGAGCATGAAAAACTGAACCACGTAGATGCAGCTTAACTGCACCGTAATGTTTTTTTTTTTTTTTTTTTAATTTAAACTGAATTCTTCCATCATATCTTAAACGTTTATTAAACTGAGAACTGTAATTTTTTTAAGGGATAAACTTCAGAACGCGATTACCTTCCTTCTACCACTACCACATGATGAATTGACTTCTGTGTTGAATTACAAGAGTGTATTAGGGCCTAACTGCAAGTACGCCAAAAGCTTTAAAGGTAAGCTAACAGAGTTAATATGCACTTTGGGTATGAACGAACATCTTATTTTTGCATATAGCTAAGTTAAGTTGGTCAGATATCTTAAAATTCATGGGACAGAATCTGATATGACTAAATATGTTGTTCCCGGTTTAATTCTTTACAGTTGCGTTACCAAAGGATGGCGACGTACCCTAGCTTGGGAACGCAATAGTAAAGAAGTGTCGTTCCCGAAAAGACATATTTTAGAAAATTTGACTTTACAGTTAACAGTAGTACCTTTACTCGAATAATTTTGATAAAATAAAAAGAGTTAAATTGCCGGAGATATTTATTATTTTTATAGACTCATGGATAGAATTCTTCCAGGAATATTTCACAAACGTCGATTATACTGCAATCCTTCAATTGTTCTATGAAATGTAGTGTTATTAATGCATTATATGATACTAGCGTACTGCTGGTTTGTTTCAGTTGATAGAAAGACAAATGACGGAGTTTTACACTGTGAATGTGCTGCAGTGTACTGACAGAAATCGGATAGTAATGAGAAGACCTGGTTATTCCTGTTTCCTATGCCGAGTAATGCAGCACACAGCTTAAAAGGTAAACAATGGCGTTGGCATAAGCTCAATGCAAAGATATCCTTATATATCTTCAGTAAATAGTCAGGGTTGATAAACTGTAGTGATTTTTAAATTTAAGTGAGAATTTTTTGTCGAAATCAGATTTGTTTATTAAAATGGGTTTTTGCCTTCTTTTGTAATTCATTTAAACTTAATTTGCGCATTAGTTCCTACATAATTGTGTATTTTTTAATGTGTTATTTTAAGTAATTAACAACATCGCTTCAAAAATAATTTACTATGTTTACACATAAGCCTCATTATTAATACATGAAGAGTTACAGCACTAATAACCTGTACTTAATGATAATAATAATTAGCTTAGACTTAGGCAAGATATTATGCTCAGTTTGTTATTCATTAGAAAAGAATTCAACTATTTAGAGAGATTAATATTTACAAATAGATTTATCAGAAGAGCTTAGCATTGTGTGTTTTCAAAGTAAATACGTAGCCCATTTGGCATTGTGCAACTTTTACTTTGAATATTGTTATGAGCTACAGCAATTCATTTCAATCCTCAGCATCATACTATGCTTTAATTAGGTGGTGATTCACCACTGTGCGCCGGTGGCGATATGAAGTTCAAGGAATAATATAATATTCGTTTTATTTGGTTATTTAACGACGCCGTAACAAATACTAGGTTATTTATTGTAGATGGAATTGGTGATAGCGAGGTGGTATTTAGCGAAATGAGCTCGAGGATTCCCCACAGATTACCTGACATTCGTCTTATGGTTGGGGAAAATCTCGGACAAAACCAACCAACTAATCAGCCCAAGCTGGAATGGAACAGAGAATAGAAGAGAACAATGGAAAACTAAAAAAAATACCGAAAGTCTTCGTAAATGTTTAAAAGTAAATACGAAACAGGTTATACAGGTATATGCAGTACTACAACTTATTTTATCACTAATGAATGAATATAAGTTCTTGTTTGCTATAATTTTATGATAATCTGTAGCCTAAGCTTCTTCCGACCAGGTCGACCTGGTTGGCAAGTTGGTATAGCGCTGGCCTTCTATGCCCAAGGTTGCGGGTTCGATCCCGGGCCAGGTCGATGGCATTTAAGTGTGCTTAAATGTGACAGGCTCATGTCAGTAGATTTACTGGCATGTAAAAGAACTCCTGCGGGACAAAATTCCGGCACATCCGGCGACGCTGATATAACCACTGCAGTTGCGAGCGTCATTAAATAAAACATAACATTTTTTTCTTCCGACCATGAAACTGAACAGAGGGTGATCAGTGAGGGGTGGGGAGGGGATGGATAAGGCGTGGTTTTCCTGCTTGCATTCCTGTCCCTCACTTAATATCAAATTTCGATAATCCGAACAGGTCCCTGTTCCAATTGGTTCGAACTAGTGAGGTTCTACTGTATAGCAGTAGCGGCTATTCAAATGAAGAAGGTGAAAAACATTTCACTTGTAATTTGCGAGCCTTTTGATTTATATTTCATGTATTAAATTATTCAATTTAAAAACTATAGCGCTATAAATCAATAAATGTCAAGTACAGCATCACCAGGCTGTTTTAATATTCCCGCTGTTCACGTCTCAGTTCCTTGAGCGGCAGCGACGAGGCAATGATTCTCAGATTTAAAATATTATTTTGTTCTTCTATGTTAGGGTGGTTGCTATGACAACGACACACACTTCCACATTCTTCAAGAAACGGGTGTTGCTGTGACGAACACGTATTTGGTCTTCAGCCCAGCCGATGCGCTTTCTATAATGGGCAACACGGAAATTTACGACTATTTGTCTGGCCAGTAACATGGCCCGTCCTAAAGAAATTTCTTTCCTAAAAATTCTGCTTCGTCAATTCTTCTTCCCATATAGGTCCTATTATGTTTTATGTTTTTAATTTTTGTGCTGATATCTTCATTCCTTTCATTTTTTATTCTTCTGGCCACAATTTTACTGTTCCTCATAGGAAAATTCTATTAAAAATTAATACTATGAAAGCAATGGAAAGAAAGTTTGATATTCCGAACACAGCCTTTTTAGTGGAAGTTTGAATGAATTTTTGCCTTTCCTCAGTCTGTTTTTCGTCGTGTTTTGTGTCAGTAGGCATATGTCGAGCTATTCAGTTGTGATAGGCCTAATTTTTAAAATATAATTTATTTTACTTATCACTTTATTAGGTGAAGATATTAAGTGCATTTCAGTTTTTAATTAATTTCTAATAAGTGTGTTAGGACCTACCCTATAAGTTTTTGTATTGTTATGTTGCAATGTGAAAATGAATCCGTTCAATAACATAATGTGTACCTTAATTCAAACCTCATTTAATCGCTGGTGTGAGCAGTATAAGAGATATCTATTGTTTTTAGACAGAACTAACCAATTTTAGACATAAACTGTAAAAAGTTTAAACTCACAAGCTGGTAAATCATACGAACTTAATTTTACAACTTCATGGTACTGCAAGCATCACTGAGTGGTTGTGTGGGAGCCACTACATTGAAATACTATATTATTAGTCATGCCTACTACTTGGAGTTAAAAAAACATGTGTGGAATGAAACTGGATTCAGTGATTTTCTAAAATAATGTTAGTCTTGCTCTACAAAAACATGAAAATTCGGCAGAACATTTTTTTAAAGTGCGTGCTGCAGTTAAAAAATTTACAGAAAAATATGAACACTATTGGGAATAACCTGAAAAAAATGCTAGGCTATTGTTAATGCAATATATTGAAAATGTTTGTTTAAACAGACATGTTATGCGGTCAGTCATCGACACTGCTTTGTATTTAAGCAAGCAGGAATTATCATTTCGGGGCCATGACGAAAGCATTTCTTCACTTAATGTGGAAATTTCAGATAGCCTACTGCACTATGTTAGAATTTTGAATGTAGCAAAAAGTAGAAGTGAATTCTCAGGGAGAAAGTACAGACTGCTGCTTCAGTTGAAAAAATGATGTAGAACATGATCGTAATTACACAATATTGTTCTTTGAGATCATTGACAACATCATCATGCAGAACGATAAAAGATTTGGGGATTTAGAAAAACTTCGTTTCGTCAGCCTTGCTGATACTTCCAAATTTGACAATTACCTATAGTATAAATTTCCCACATGATCTGCTTTTTTCACTATAAGCTAGCTATTTCAACATATTAAAAAAGACCCAGGTTCCAAAAACTGAACTTGAGTTTTATACCAGAACAGTGAATATAGGAATAAACCAATTAAGAAAGTGCTAGACTTCTTCGTGACACAAAGATGTATTTGGAGAAGTGTATAAGTTATATTCCCTCATTTTAATACTACCGTCTTACTAGCGTACCAGTCGAGAGGAGCTTCTCATGTTTAAAACAAATAAAAACAAGACAAAGAAACTCAATGTCACAGTAGAGACTGTCAGCGTTAGGGAATATTTCGCTCCAAAAAGATATGTTGGACAAGATGATGGAATCACAGGCCCTCCATGAGAACGTTATTGGCAGGTTCGCAGCCCTGAAGGAATGGAGAATCAACTTAGTGTACAAGATAGGTAAGCAATAAGCATATGAAGAGTCCACTGCAAGAATGATGGATGTCACTTTCTTTTCGAAAATGAAACAAGACTGTTAATGTATAGCTTAAGACATATAGACTGTACATAGAGAGTTATATGACATTAACACTGATAGTTATTGTCCAGTAATGATCAGAAAAATCACAGTTAAGCTTTGAGCGCTAAGCATTTCAAACTTTCAATTGCTTCTCCTGAAAAATTATTCCAAAAGACATCCATCATTCTTGCAGTGGACTCTTCATATCTTAATTTACATGTACCGGTAAGTGCATTGATAACTGACAGAAATAAATGCAATGAAATCGCTTTCACGATTGAATATCATGGGAATTTAAGGGAGGGAATTACTTTAGTTACTCGTACATAGAGTTCCGAGTATCAATGCAACTAGCCTACATGGGCTTTGAAAACCTTGCAACAATTTTGTGCTTCACCTACTTTTTCAGGTATGAGCCGCTACTGCTGTATACACCCCATAATAATAATTAGCCTTTGTAATTCAGCTACCTATAAACTGGAATGTGGTTGTCTGATACAAAGTACAGTATATGTGACGTCACAGCGCAGGTACAGGTACGTTGGTATACAAAATAGTAATGCATCCTCTCCTCTCTTCCTCTAGAACAGCGGTGACCAAAGTGGGTGTCGTGATTACATCGTGTAACATAGACATTCAAACGGGTACGAGGAGTTTACTGTACATTGCTGTGTGTTTCATTCATGTACTGAAGGCAAGCAGTGGCAGTATCATGTCGCTCTACAAACTCTGTCTCTACAAGCAATAAGAGGTGGTATCGTAAAGAATGAAGAAACATTTTTCTTGTTCTTTCGGACAAAATGTAATAGCCTATTATGTTTACTTTGCTCAATGGTTCAATTAGGAGTATGTATATAGAAATATTAATTGCCACGCTGAATAATGTATTATTATTTTTAATATCATTATTATTATTATTATTATTATTATTATTATTACTGAGCACTAAGTATGTGTTTCTATAATTCTTCTGTAGTGCATGAATATTGATATTTTTAGATCTTCTCCCTAGAAGGGTAAAATTATTAGGTTTTATCTCAATTTTAATCTTCTTAATCTTTAGATGAGGGTAACTGTTACAACTCTAAAAATTTCCTACTAGGACATAAATGCACATATAACAGTTTTAAAGTTATGCTATTTATTTATTTTTTTTTCAATTGGAAAGTGTTATATTTTACGTTGTAACAGTTTTCCATTCTCAACTGTTGCTAAAAGCAATGTTCCATTTTGACTTGTAACACTTTCGCACTGAAAATATCCATGCTTCGAGTTTAGATTTTGCACACCTTGCAGTACTTAAAATAATGGTAGCATAATGCTGCCTGCATTGTGTTAAACATAATGTTGTTATTAATTTTGTCTTCACCATCGATGTAGTATTGAAATATTAATCATCGTGCATGTTCTTACACATCAGTATTTAATTCACTTTAATGTTTCATATTTTATATCCCTAAGAAAGATCAATGTTGTGTATATACTGCATATAAAATAGTACAGAAATTAAACCTGCAAGAAAGTTATAATAGAAATATAAAGGAAAGAAACATCAAGGGCTACAAAGACTAAAGATATGAAATCAGCAAAACAGGCTCCAAGCAAAGTTTTGTGCTACTCTGATCTTCAGGTTGTAGGCTACTTCTTTCATCTTGTGGTGAGTGTTCATCTTTATATTATAAAAGAAAACTGTCCTGTTACAATCTCACAATATATGAATATGACCACCTCTGTGGTGAGGGTTTTCCCTGAACTGTAAGGCAAATGCCAGGAAATTCGGGCCACAATGTTTCTGAATATCACCGGTCTCATTCATCATCGAAATCTTATCTATAACAAATCAGTAATACATGTACAGTCGCCATCTAGTTCACAACAATAGAACCAGTCTCAACAATAGTACACAGGCCTTTGCATTTCACCCAGAAGATTAACTCGCGATGTGACCAAAGATGTTAAAGCAAGTATAAATAACAGCGGGGGAAAAAATATATATATATATATGAATGACATCACAAACAGCCAGGGCCATTGTTATTTTTGACATGAGGGCTTGGCCAAAAGAGGTTCAAATCAGATTGACACATGTCTCTATAAATTTCTCACTTCTTTGCCAAACACAGTAACAAACCAGGTAATTTTGTTTTTAGACAATTGTGCTAGACAAAACAAGAACAAATTCATTGCCTCATTACTTTTGTACTGCGTAACTAACCTGAAGGAAGTTCATGCATTTGCATATTTGTTCTCTATCGTTGTGTGAATATGCTGAAAGATTATCTACATGAATCACAAATTTCTGAATACAATGATATTACTTTTATTGTGCATAAAAGTGCATATTTTGTCTTTATTTATAAAAGCATCATATTTTAAAATTTATACAGGGAAACTGCATATCATGTATGTTTATTTGTCTTTCCCTCATTTTTTAAAAGTGTGTAACCTCGTAAACACGACTAATTTATGTTTATGAATTTTAAACATAACGATGACGCCCTCATAGGGAGCCTCTCAAGTTACCAATTGGTATTCCTTTACTGCAGTCTTTAGCAGATTTCGATAGAACAATATTCAGTTTAACATCAGTTCCAGGGAATGTAGGAGATAAAGTGAACGAGAACACAGCAAATATTTTTTCCAAAAACCCTGGCTATTATCAACTTAAAGAAATTCAAGATATTCTCGAAGGAAAACGCCCCAAAAACCAACAAAATTTTCTATAGAACAACTCCCAGCTTTTGTGCAAACCCCTCTTACTTCTTGTGACGTAGAACGAAGTTTTTCGCGCTACAAAGCTATGCTGAGAAACGACAGGCGAAGAATGACAACAGAAAACATATGTCACTGCTTAGTTGTGAACTGTAACAGCATAAATGGAGCATTCAGCAATGAGGCAACCACTTCAAAATCCATACACTAAACCTAAGTTACCTATACCTTATTATTCTGTTAAAATAATCTCAGACTGATAATGCATATTTTGTAGCCTATTTATCTATTTTTACGTCATAAATGAATACATATTCTTCACGTTTTCAGGGCATGAACTTCCTTTCCCTGGTCATAGCACAGAAATTTTTAATCATAGGTCATACCCAGAATGAGAATGACTGTGCATTCTACTATTGAACGGTGGGGGTAGGAAGAGTTCTTAAAGGAGGACCTATTATACTGCAAACACAATAGATACCAGTACTGAAATTGGTCAAGAGAAAAGGCAATACCCTATGTACAAAGTCAATGAACTAGATACACCAGACATCTTAGGAAATAGAGCTACATTTGACTAACAAATAAACATATGCTTTTTCTGACTACAAGATGCAATTTATTTATTATTATTGTTGTTGTAGTCATCCTGGTTGGTGTAATTTATTTATTTTTATTGTTGTAATAATCCTGATACCAATCAATCTCATTTTGTTTCTAAATCTATATTTGGCATATTTTTCCATTGTATTATCTGAACTTATTACATAGTCATATAAGGAAAAACCTGTTGCAAATAACAAAATATTATGATATACAGTTATATCTGAGAAGTTTTGTCTGGATATTTTAATGCGAAAGTGATGCAACTAAAAAAAAGTCACATAAAAATTACATAAAATGTGTGTATGTGTGTGTGTGTGTGTATCTAATGCTCTGTATTTAACAATGAAGTTCTCATTCTTTTTGCTTCCCAATATTTTGATGGAAGGTCCACAAATGTCCTAAGAGTTTCACAATTAGCCAGGTGCCCCATCTCCATGTCCTCTTCTCTGGTGCACAGTAAGCATTTAGGTGAATTCAGTACTCCAATATGATGGAGGTGTTTACTGAGGCGATCATGACCAGTAATCAATCTAAACATGGTCAAGGCAGATTTTCGAGGTAGATCAGGAATTAGTTTTGGATCTTTGAGTGATTCTTTCCATTTTGAATTTTGATGTTTTTCCTGTTGGCTGTTACTTATTCTTTTTATGACTCGTTTTATTTATTCATATGGGAACTTTAAATTTGTCTTTAAGTTGATTTTAGTTCCTTTCTTTGCTAACTTATCTGCTTTCTCGTTACCGTTCAGTCTACAGTGGGCCGGGATCCATTGGAAGATCATTTGTTTATTTAGCATTTGAATTTGTTTTACCATGCAATGAATTTCTTTTACTTTTTCCATTTTAGGGGATGTAGTTGAGCTGATGGACTGGATTGCAGCTTTGGAGTCAGACAGGATGACTGTTTTTGCACTGGTTTAGCCAAACAAATACATTTTGAAGTGATGTATAAATGGCTTCAACTTCACCATCAAAATTTGTTGTGTACTTGCCAAAATTTTTATAAAGAGAAAAGTATTGATAAGTAGCTCCTGTTCCAGCTCCTTCATTTTGATCCATGAGAGATCCATCAGTGTAAATGTACAACCAGTCTTTTTGTGGATATTTTCTATTAATTGTTTGTAGGGCAATGGATTTTGCTACTTCTGGATTTATATCGTTTTTGTTGAAGACTTCATCAAAATCAAGGCAGCAGTCTACTTTGAAGTTATTTGAAGTGGATTAGATCGAGACCTAGAGGGCGCGTCCCCAGGTGGCGGATCGGGGAATGCCTCTCAGAAATTAGTGGTAGGAGAGAAATAAAATATCTCCCGTGGACCAACAGGTAATTATCTATGCTAGCCTGTCATGGCATAGAGATGCGTCCCACAGGAGGCAGACGTGGGAACGGTTGGTGGATTCAAGTAAGCCCTCCCGGCTAGGTCCGAAGGACCCGCTGACCAAAGACTGTGTTCCTTCCATATAGGGGGTTGAGAAAGGACAGTACAACCACCAACTCTTAAAAACATGGCGTCCTTCGAGAAAATGGTTAAAATCAGCTCATGAAATGTTGCATCCCAAATTACATAAAATAAATACCGACAAAATTAATATTTTAATATACTTTTATAACAATAATGAATGTATATACCAATTTTCATTGCTGTGAGATGATTATCTGATTTACCATCTACAATGAAAAACTTTAGGAATATGTATTATATATCTTTCACGTGTTAAATATTACAGTACCTGGTTAACTAGTTTTAGAGTTCTGAAGATGGCCCATAACAGGCTGACACTAGTTAATTAGGTACTGTAATATTTAACACGCAAAAGATATATATTACATATTCCGAAGTGATACAGTGTTAAAAGTTGTGTAATCAAAATGGAAAACTTTAAATGTCTGTACTGAAAAATCTCTATTTTTGAGTTGTAACAGTCTCGTTCTGAATCATCAAGTTATTTTCCAAGATGATATCATTAAAAGCACATACGCAGCAGATTAAATCGGTTAAGGCACTTGCCTGCCGATCCGGAGTTGCGCTTGGGTGTGGGTTCGATTCCTGCTTGGGCTGATTACCTGGTTGGGTTCTTTCCGAGATTTTCCCCAATCGTAAGGCAAATGTCAGGTAATCTACACTACTGTCTTAGGCAGGTAATAAAAATTGTAAAAAAAAAAGAACAAAAATACCATGAAAAATAAAGTATTTATTACCAAAGTATTTAGAAAACACAGAAAAAAGCAATATCACACACAAGAGTCACAGAGTAGGTTCATGGCACTAATATGATGTGTGGCCGCCTTTAGACAACAATATCTCTTGAATTCTCTTAGATATACTTTCTTGCAATTTCTGGAGAACTGAGGCAGGAATATTCCTCCACCTGCCACAATATAGCTGCAGACTTTGGCTGCTTTTTCACCTTCTCTTTGCCTAGATAATCCCAAAGACACTCGATAATATTTAAATCTGGACTATGAGGAGGCCAGTCCAACAGCTGAACATCTCCTCTACCTTGTTTTTGCTGCAAGTAGGTTTTCACTATATTTTCTGTGTGCTTCGGATCATTTTCCTTTTGAAAGACAAAATCTCTTCCAATTAATCGCGAACCTGATGGCATTGCATGATGAATCAATATTTGTTTGTATTTAACAGCTGTCAGCTTACCTTCAATTCTTATTAATCACTCACTCCATTAACTCCATATTTCCACACTACCACCCCCGTGTTTCATAGTTGGTTGCAGACATGCCTCCTTTAATCATTCTTCTTTCCTCCGCCTGACATACTGCCTTCGATGACTTCCAAAGATTTCAAATTTTGATTCGTTGCTCCAAAGGACTTGTTTCCATTATTGGCTCCCTATAGATTGTGTTCTCTTGCAGATGATAATCGCTTTGTCCTATTACCCTTCCGTAAGAGAGGTTTTTTTTGCAGTAACACGTCCATGAAGACCATTTTTGATGAGTGACCGTCATACTGTAGATGCATGTACTTTAGTATTGTTGTTTTCAGAAAGTTCTGCTGCCAGCTGTGCACTTGAAGCTGCTCTACTTCTCAGGGCTGTCACTTTCAGATATTGTTCATCCCTTGCAGTCAATTTCTTGGGCCTGCCAGTCCGCATTCGATCATCTATTGTCCCCAACTGTAGCTTTTCTCTCAGAATCTCCTGCACTGCGCAATACTTGCTTGACAATGATACCGCTCACTCAAAAAATAAACTTTGTATGTCATTTCAACTGAAATTTTTACCATAGCTGCATTTTTTTCTTGTTCAACCTGCTAAGAAGAGACTCAGTCTATTACTAACTTCAATGTTCTATTCTTTAAAGAAACACATTCATTTCATTTAGCACACAGTATTGACTGCAACTTGTTCTGTTTATATGCAATTTGTAAACACAGCAGTCAATATACCCGATTGAGGGTTGTGTCATGGGTCTATAAAGGAATGTGGTGTTTCCATGGTTTTACATTAAGCTCGGTTTTGATGACGGAGACGAATTCTTGTACTTATTTCACCAGTAAGACTTCATTCTAACTTGTTTTAGACTACTTTCATTCTGAATTCTAGGAACTAGAACACAATATAAACATATTGCATCGGGTGCCTAAGACTTTTGCACAGTAGTGTATGTCGAATCCTCGGCCTCATCTCGCCAAATATCATCTATCACCAATTCCATCGACATTAAATAACCTCGTGGTTGATACAGCATTGTTAAATAACCAAGTATATAAATATGCAGCAGATAAACTGATTTTCTTTAGTGTGCCAATTGAAGTTATGTTCAGATATTCTCCCCGATATTGACAAACTGGTGAAAGCTAACAGGTATCAGCGTTCCTCTTCAGAACATGTGCAACACGAATAATAATATTATGCAGCTGTCTCTATTATATTATTATAGTGTTCTGAATTGCATTGTGTTACTTACAAACCGCCTTCAAATACACCACTGGCGTTGACATAGCCAGCGGTGAGTCAAAGTATATCTCACCCCTACTTGCGAGTTTCGCATCCCTGTACTAGACCCTTCAGATTCATCCACTTCATCTGATGAAGAATACATAATTTATAAATTTATCGAATAACTGTTTTCAAACATTCTTTTTCTGGCACAGATGGACCTATAAAATTGGCTCACCTCCTTGTTATTTACTTACTGTTATCTTATTTATTTTCTCATAGATATAGTGCTACAGTGCTGGACGATCAATAATATCTATTAAAATATTGTAGACCTAGATGTGAAATACTTTTTTTGGAGTGGCCAATGAGTATTGTAATTACTCTTATTAAATTTATAATATGAAATTCTGTATATTTTCAGAAACCTAACCTTGAACATCATACTTCACGTACCGGGACTTCTCATGAAATACCAGATAATAGTGACCGGATATTGACTTCTGATGAATATAGTCAGGTATGACCAACATTTTACAATATGACTCAATGAAAGTTCTTAAAATATTGGCTAATGTTGTATTAAGTTGTGAAATAAGAATATTAAAATTACCAACGTAATTCCAAATATGAAATAAAAATGTCATTAAAATGATGTTCTTTGCCATTATACAGCAAGGTATGTTAAATATGTGTCCATTGTAAAATTCTTGCAAATCCAGTTTTCTTCCATTGCAGTATTTTCTCTCTCTGCTGTAATCCTTCCCCGAGATGAATGATAAGAAAGATGATGGTTTGTTTTTAGCCTCCCCAAAAATATATATAGACTGCTAAAATTTCTCTCCTTTCAATTCCTCAGGAGGCTTCTCAAAAAAAAAACACTCTCTTTCCCTCTCCCCCTCCCTCTCCCCCTCCCTCTCCCCTCCCCCTCCCCCTCCCACTCTCCATCCCCCTCTCCCTCTCTCTCCCCCTCTCCCTCTCTCTCCCCCTCTCCCTCTCTCCCTCTCCCTCTCTCTCTCTCCCTCTCTCTCTCTCAAGCCTTTCTGGTCTGAGCTGATGGCTGCAGCTCTAGTCAACTACAGACTGACCCAGCCTGCACCCTTGAACTGGCGGCCAAAGGGCCATTGGCGCATGCATGTAGAAACGAGAAAACATATCAGAATTTACCAAATCGAAAATCCTTTCCTGAACACACATGCTCTAAAATTATAAATAAACAGCAATCATACATATAATTACATCCTGCCAGATTACAAAGACAAATCATTCATACATATACCGTTACAATATTAATATTTACAAAGCAGGGGATGCTTGGATTGTTTTTTTTTTTTTAACAGCAGGTCTGCAGTTCTAAGCTAATCATGTGCAACAGATGGCGAGGGATAAAGAGTTTTGTTTGTCATGTAATTCAACATTTTCGAAATTACATGAAATTCTGTCCTAACCTTGTATGCATTGAAAGTAAATATGTCGGTTGCTACATTAACCATTGTACTGTATCGTTTGCTACCCGTTGCTTGTACTCCCACTCCCCTTTGCGCTGCATATGTCTCGACATTGTGAATTTTCTCTCTTCATTCAATTGCACTTTGGAATATTTTCAATTTAACTTGTCGACTATTGATTGTTTCTCAATTGGAATTGTAGCCTGGTTCGTTACGAATCATTTACACAATTGAGGAGCGTTTTTGCTAAACTTGATAGATGCAAAATTTTGAGAAAATGAGTTATATATCACAATCATATGATGTTTAGCTTCTGTATCACCCATGCAGTCAGATTTTGCACAACTCGGTTCATACCGTGCGTAGAGGATGATTAGAAATATCTCCTTCCCACAACATAAACTGTGTATACAATAAAACTCGTTTTCTGACAAAAGTAGTTTTGTGCATTGATCGAGTTTAGCAAAAACGCTTCTCAATTGTGAATGTTCTATCGCTTTGCATTCTCGAGTTACACTGCCAAGGCTACAATGGGACCTGCCAATTCGTGCCTAAACTTCCCCCTTACCGCAGTGAAGATAGATGATGTCACTCACTCCAACTCAATGATATGTTGGATACATTTATCCTTCTCTTGGTCTCCATTTACTTTATTGGAATGTATCGTGTAGTTTAGAAATTATATGCACGACAAAACTGGCCTGAAAATGTATCGACCAAATTTCTATATTACCTAGTGTTGAACAGAACTTACACACGTTAAAAAAAATAAGAATTGCTTTACTATAAATTTTCTGGCTTAAACATATAGGAGATCAGAAAGTAGGCTCTATTAATATCCTCTCAGCCTGTTACTGACCAGAAGAAACGCAGGGAACAGATATTCAATTCAATATCATTAATGATACAATGAGTCTACCAGAGCTTAATATTCACAGAGTGAACCGTAAGTACTATCAATAATTTCAGGGAGTTGTTTGAGATATTTCAAACAAAACAGTTTAATACAATTTTGCTCGTTTTTGCTTCCTTTTGGAGATAAAAATGATTTTATATGAAACATTTCATAGCATGTTTTGGGAAAGCCACTGATTTAATTCCCAATATACTCCGTCAATTTAAGAGAGCAATGAATTATGATAATGAATGATTGAAAGAATTTTAGTTTTGTTCTTTAAATGTGCAGAAATTTAATCCGGATAAATGTAAGATTGTTGTTGTTATTGTAGTTGTCTAATGGCAGGTGTTTCACAATAAAGTCATTTGACCTCTTGCACTCCAATATTTTTTAAAGATATTATCATGGTCAGCCACTGAAGCACAGATTTTGAGGTGTTCCGAATCCATTTCTTGGTTTGAGTTGCACAATGGGCAGTTAGGGGACTGATATTTTCCTATTCTATGCAGGTGTTTGGCCACACAATCATGGTCTGTTGCCAATCTAACTTCAGCTACTGACGATTTTTGTGGTAAATCGGGAATTAACTGTGGATTATGATGCAGAGAGTTCCATTTTTTTTTCCTTGAGATTGTGATATCAAATTTTGTTTGTTGAAGTCTAAGTATGTAGATTTAATAAATCTTTTCACAGAGTAATACATAGATTTAGTAGCAGGTCTGTAAGTAGCAGTGCTGTCCTTATTTGCTAAAGCATCCGCATTCTCGTTTCCCAGGATTCCACAATGGGATGGTATCCATTGGAATACAATTCTTTTATTGAGTGATATTAATTCAGAAAGAATTTTAGTTATTTCTGCTGTTTGAGATAAAGGTGTCTGTTTAGAGACTATTGATAGAACAGCTGCTTTGGAGTCTGACCATATAACTACATTCTTAAATTTATTGATGTGGCATAGAAGATTCCTGAGACTTTCACTTATTGCAATGATTTCTCCACCAAAACTTGTTGTTCCATATCCAAGAGATCTATAAAGTGAGAAGAGACAGCACGTAATACCTGCACCGGCACCTTGTTCTCTGGAGATCAAGTATAAATGAAGCCAGTTTTGTGGAGGGTACCTAATATTAATTGTCTCTAAAGACAATTGTTTCATTATTTCAGTGTTTACTTCTGATTTCAGTATTTCTTCTGTTAAATTTAGATTATATTCTATATTTAATAGAGTTAAAGGGTTTGGTTTAATTTGTAAGTTTTCTTTTAAATTCGGGATATTGATTTTCTGTTTTAATTCTTGAACAATGGATATGAAACTTTGTTGAGTTTTCAATCTACAGAGAGGACTGTATGAATGCCAATTGTTTCCTGGTAATCTGATCAGTTTTTCATATTGAATCAGTGCTTTTTCTTCTATTGTCATTTTGATGCTGTTAATATTAGTGAGGAATCTCATAGAATCTATGGAGTTGTTTTGATTCCACCAGTAATGGGCCTGTGAGCTTGGTTTTGAACATATTCTACTTCGTTTATGGAAGGTAAAGTAATTAAAATTTCTCCGCAGTATGTCAGCACTGGCTGTATAAACATTTTGTATGTAGTGTTTAAAGTATTCCTGGAGCATCTCCATTTCTATCCTGCTAGACTGTAAAATTCTTTTGCAGAACGAGAACGATAAATTAATGATATTACTTACGGTTCACTCTGTATAAGGAAAAATACAGGAAATTGATTTAAAAAAGCAATGGAATATATGAGGCACTGCGTATACTAGGGGTGGACTCAACAAAGAATCACGATTTCAAGTTTGCTCCTAATACAAAGTATCCACAACGCCTCATACTCTTTCCAGCATAATTATTACTTGTTTCTGTTTTTCTTCATAGCTGCCGAGTGGTGCATTGCAGTTATATGATTCAAAGGAGGATCTCCTACAAGATATTCTGCACAACAGTCTTGCTAAGGAATAGAAGACGATTCTAAGACTGAGAAAAGTACCGGTATTGAAAGTAAGTAATACTTTAGTATACATAAGTTACATAAATCAAAATGTACCGGAATGTTGCCGACAGACTTTTTATAATTGTTATAACACTGGATCTTCATGTGATAAACATTTATTGAAATCAATTTTTAAACACATACTTCTTTACTTTGTAGAGAAGATATATTCATATCAGCTTTTGGACTGTAAGCTTTCCATTAAGAACTTTATTTTATTCGACTTCCACAAGGAAATACGTATGTGTTGTTATTATCTGCTTTATACCCACCTTCCTTTTAGTACATAATAATAAATTGACACACATATCCGTAGTGCCCGGATTTTATGTAATATGAAAATGAGAAATATGTACATAAATATGTGGCTAAAAATGGCAAAATATGTAGATAAATATGTAATAAATAAAAAAAAATGTAATTTAAAAATTAAACTTTATTACATTCATTTTTTATTTTAGTAGGTTATTTTACGACGCTTTATCAACAGCTTAGGTTATTTAGCATCTGAATGAGATGAAGGTGATAATGCCGGTGAAATGATTCGGGGTCCAGCACCGAAGGTTACCCAGCATTTGCTCATATTGGGGTTGAGGGAAAATCCCGGAAAAACCTCAACCAGATAAATTGCCCCGACTGAGAATCGGAACCGGGCCACCTGGTTTTGCGGCCAGATGCGCTAACCATTACTCCACAGGCGTGAACACTTTATTAGATGTATTTTTGCACACTAATAAAAAATTACAGGTGCACATCTGATTCAACCTCAATTAATTATTGTTCGGTGGCGCAATTAATAATTAAATATTTTTCCATATTTTTTGCTGTCATTGATCGTCTCGTCAGTGGCAACCCATACATAGGAATCATCAACATCAGCTCTAATCGTTTCCATTGTGTCAGAGTAGCAGGAGTTCAAATAATTTTTATGGAGTATTGATTCATGCGAACTATTGAAGTTGTAGTATTTGCGTAGGAAAGCTTAAAACTTTGGAGCTCCAAGTTTATACCATGGTATGTTTGCAGCAACCATTGCCATGCACAAATTTTTATTGAATTCACTGGTACAAGACGAAGAATGTTTCAGCACCACTTGTGTAAGAAGAACTTCTTTCTTTTCGACGGAGCATGATTTTTATTTCTCATGTGAAGTTCAGTTTCTAAATGCTGTTCTAATTGTGACTTCATGGAGCACCCAATGTGTTTGTCACACACTTTGCATAGCACGATTTTACCATCGTAGTAAAGGAATCGTCAATTGAAATCCAATCTTTAAGCTTGGATGTGAATAACAGTAGACTAGCTATTTGTATCACCTGATGTAAAAATAAACTTCTTAAGAAAACAGAAAAAACTATTGTTTTCTTTTAGAGCAACCTGATTGGCGATGTTTGTGCGAAATGGTCATACCCACAGGGTAACTTTCACTTTTTCCTTCACCGTGTTAGCAGTACAATGACCCACCCTTCGCAGTGGTATTTGTTTCTACTTTACCGTTACTTCTTAAGGGATATATACACTATTAGCATTGCAAACAAATGTCTATTTTTTTCACAGAATACATTATCATTTTCAATTACTAAATTATATTTACGCACTACAGACGAAGAAATAAGCTTTATAAACCATTTTAAAATGTATAAGTTAAGAATTAAGTAGAGGGAAAATTGGTGAAAAAATGTGTACTGTATTCTTTCAAAATATGTAAAAATTTGTAAAATATGCCAAAATATTTATTATGCACCAAAATGTGTAAAAATATATAACTTAAAACTTTGGAATAATTATATCTTTGATATGATCCGCCGATATTTTTGCTTTCCTTATAGCTACGTATATAGGAACAAAATATGTAATTACATAAAATCCGGGCTCTACATATCAGTAATGAAGCTAAGGTATAAATATTGGGTAGCCTAAGCTGAAAAAATTTGCTTACCTTTTTTTTTTTGTGACAGACCCCTCAAGAAGGTGAGGTCCACTCATTTTCACCCCAGAACAGAATACAGATATATCGTTGTTGTTCCTGCAATAACTCCTATGTGCAAAATATAAAAGTTTTCAGTAGGAAGAAAAAACACATTTATTCATCCTATGGCAGCCGTACATAGGAGACTGTGAATTCTTACATTTTCGAAACAAAGAATTTAATATAATTGCATATAGGAGATTTTATTATTTGCTGTATCACTATTTAAGTTATTTAATAGAGCAAAAACCTGAAAATCGATAAATATGTCACATAGGAGTTATTGCAGGAACAACGACGATATGTCTCATAACATTCTGTTAGCGAAGGATATTTCTTATACCATGAAAATTGAAAATTTATATTTTGCTTTCCACCATGTGCTTTTTTAATATGTAAATTCGGTGTCGATCTTCTGTTTTGTAAGCACATTTTGTTTCATACGTCCAACTTGAAAACAGTTTCTCTTTTAATTCTACAAATAATGACTTCAATGTGCCATTTTACACAAAATTAATATGCAATACACAACACATATTCGCGAATGATTAAACTAATACTCAAAACGCAGCTCATTTAGAGAACATCAATATGGTTGGTTGGTTGGTTGGTTGGTTGGTAGGTAGCCAAAGTTCTGGTATCATGGCAATGAAGCCATCAGCCGTCTTGCAGTTCAGTATTTTTCCGTGATGTTGAGGTTAACAGGCAAGGCTTCTCAATCTTCCAGGTGGTGCTTATCCATGATATCTCCAGCCGCAAAGGAAACATTATTAATAAAGCACCAACATATCTTACAATTGAAAATTACAAATTTGAATATGTAAAAAATGTTATATATGAAGACCTCCCTCAAAGAACGTTGTATATCAACGGCTTTGCATATGATATACAACGTTCTTTGAGGGAAGTCTTCATATCTTGGCTTCATGATCAATAATGACGACATCAGTCTTGAAATTAAGAGAAGAATATCTATAACAAATAAATGTTACTTTGGATTACTGAAATATATTAAATCGAAATTCTTAACTATCTCAACTAAAATAAGAATATATAAGACACTTATTAGGCCGGTGTTGACGTATGCCTCGGAAACTTGGACTATGAACAAACAGGACATCAGAAGACTTAGTATCTTCGAGAGGAAAATTCTGAGAGCAATTTATGGACCCGTCAAAATAAATAATGAATGGAGAATTAGATATAATAAAGAAATATACGATCTGTTTAAGGAGCCAGACATTATAACATTTATTACAATTGGTCGATTGCAGTGGGCTGGACACCTGGTAAGAATGGATGATACTAGACCCGCTAAAATAGCCTTTACATCCAATCCTGGAGGAATCAGATCCAAAGGAAGACCAAGGAGCAGATGGGAGGATAATGTATACGAAGATGCCAACTTTATTGGTGCACGAATGTGGACAGTCAAGGCCAGAAGTAGAGACGGCTGGAATAAAATACTGAGGTAGGCTAAGACTCTCAATGGGTTGTTGAGCCAATGATGATGATGACTTATTTATGATTACGTCCTTTCCACATTACACACAAATCGGTGAGAGGGAGATGCCGATTCTATATAATTGAGCTGCCAAACAATCATGCCCGGTCAGAAGGCAGAAGGCTGTCACTGCTGAATTTCTTGGTTCTTCAGGGATGATGTTTAAATTTTAGAGGACGGGTTCCCATGATTTATCTTTAGCTGATTCCTTTATTCTGTTCAAAGTTGTAGTTTGTATTGAAATTTTTTATTAAATGTGACAGAAATAAATTATTTTTGAGTAATATGTTTTTGTATTAGGGTGCAGCCTTTCGCAGCCAGCTGACCCACCAATTCATTATCTGTAATGCCGCAGTGCGCTGGAACCTATTGCAGAACTATTTTCTTGCCAGTTTTTGGAACTGCTTGATCAGGGTGCAGCATTGAGAAGTTGCGTCAGCTTTCTGTGAACTATTATTAGCTGTAGCTTGTATAGCTGCTTTTGAGCCAATGAAGATTACAGCTTTGGAAAATTTATTTTTTATTTGAAGTAGATTGGTTAGAATAGTGTATACAGCTTCAACTTCTCCATCAAAGTTTGTGGAGTCCTTCCTGACTTCTTTATAGAACGAGAAAAATTTACAAATTCCTCCAGCTCCTGCAGTATCAAAATCGTTTTGTAAAGATCCATCACTGTAAATGTGTAGCCAGGTTTCACAACGATATTTGCCATTAAATGTTTCTAATGTTAATTGTTTTGCTACATTTGGATTTGTATCATTTTTAACAATTGTTTATTATTGTTTATTGTTAGTAAAATAACATGTACAAAAATACAGTCTTAATTCTTCCCTGAAGGAGTAAAAAACTCGTGCTCAGGGAGTTATCTAAACACATACTTAACACAAACAAAGTGGGTCAAGAAAAAAAAAATTATAGGAATAAATTAACTTTAAAAATACAATTTCAATTTTAACAATTTAAATCATACAAATACATACACATATTAAATAAAAATTTAGAAATCTTCTCACTATTTGTGAGATGCCACAAGGGAGAAAGAGTACCTAACCATATAAATGTTTACAAGTTCAGTGAACCATTAACTCCTACAAGTACATAGCTGCAAATACATTTTGTGATTGGTGGAAATACAGTATACCTAGTTTTAGAGAGGCAAGTGTTACAAAAAAGTAAAGAATGTTAATGAACTTGGTTTCATTTCGAATATAGGTGATGCTTCAGGAGAGCAATTGATCCTTTCAATGCAGCTAAAGTTACAATCGGATTAATAGATGTAGGTATTCCAAGCCTCTTAAACACATCTTTCATGAAGAGAATAGCGGTACCTCTTGCTCCAACCAGAAGTCCAATTACTTCAAGCTCTTCTAGCTGGTACTTTTGGAGGTAATATGGAATGGTAGGATTGTAGATATTCTTTTTTCCTTATCCACTTCTGCTGGCTGTTCCTCATTCGTTTCGAAACGCACAGTGGAATCAATTATGAATCTAGATCTTGTAGATTCCTTGAAAGCTATTATATCTATGCGCTGTGTACTGCCAGTGACAGAGAGACCATGTACATATATTCTTTAAAAATTAAATTCCTAATGCTACTTTTGAAATTTCTGATACTAAAATTTTCCAATTTTGGGTATTTTTCAATTATTTTATTGTATAACCTTGGACCAAAGTAGGTACCATGGCTCAGAGCTGTGCTTGTGAAATACTTTGGGTCCTCTAGTCGTATAAAATCGGATCTTTTAGTTCGATATTTATGATGATACAATTTGAATTTATTACGATTGTAATGTATGAAGATTAATAAGGCAATATAATACATCTGTTTAATTTTCAAAACATTAAACTCGGTGAACAAAAGCTCAGATGAGTAATCAATTGGTTTATTAAGGCATATTTTAATAATTCTTTTCTGAATAAGTATTAGTAGAGTGAGATTAGAATTACAAGCATTTCCCCATCCTAAAATTCCATATTGGAGAATGGATTGAAATAAAGCTAAATAAATGAGACGTAAAATATTAACTGGTAAATAAAATGACTGAAGTATAACAAAGATATAAATAACGTAATCTATTGCATAAATATTTAATATATTTATTCCATCGTAAGTGTTGGTCGATTGTAATGCCTAAATACTTAATTTCTGAGGGTTCGGTTAATATGAGACATTCACAATTTTGAGAAGAACAATCAGAATGATGAATTTTGAGCCTAAAAGAAGATTGAGGAGATTTAAGACCACTGGACCTTAGTGAAAATGGAACAACAGTTGCTTTGGATGTGTTTAAGGAAAGTGCCTTTGGTTTGGTTTGGTTTGGTTTGGTTCCAATAAGTTGTTTCCAGTTTGAATATTTATGTATTCCAAGGGATTTTGTCGGATTTGTGACATTTCAGTGTTGAGAATGAGATGCGTTTGTAATCTTTTACCTTTCTGCATAAATCCTTGTGTTTTTAATTTAGTAGGCAAGATTTTGTATTTTCTCTAATATTCATAAGACATAATTACACAGAATAATTATGTATATTTAATAATAATAATAATAATAATATTTTAAAGTAACTAATTACTTAAACTAAAAGTAATTTGCCATTACAACTTACATAGACATACATACAGCCCAGTTACTTTATGGTGACAGCTCATCGACGCGAGAGAGGAGAAGTTTCGACTGTGGGAGGGAGACCGATCCGACACGAAGCGACACGTTTTCTAGATGGAGGGAGGGAAATACAGTCTTATTAGAAATGAAGTCTCACGTTGCTATCTCGCACGTTGCAGTGTCTGGATAATTTTGAGCTCCTATCACTGTGCTCCCTTCATACTCCGGAACAATAGTCACTAATAAACACTAATGTGGAAATACAAGGAGCAGGAGTTCGGAACAATAATAAACACTAAAGAAGTAAATTAATGTGGAAATACAATGCGCAGCAGTTCGGAACAATAATAAACAATAAAGAAGTAAATTAATGTGGAAATACAATGCGCAGCAGTTCGGAACAATAATAAACAATAAAGAAGTAAATTAATGTGGAAATACAATGCGCAGCAGTTCGGAACAATAATAAACAATAAAGAAGTAAATTAATGTGGAAATACAATGCGCAGAGTTCGGAACAATAATAAACAATAAAGAAGTAAATTAATGTGGAAATACAATGAGCAGCAGTTCGGAACAATAATAAACAATAAAGAAGTAAATTAATGTGGAAATACAATGAGCAGCAGTTCGGAACAATAATAAACAATAAAGAAGTAAATTAATGTGGAAATACAATGAGCAGCAGTTCGGAACAATAATAAACAATAAAGAAGTAAATTAATGTGGAAATACAATGAGCAGCAGTTCGGAACAATAATAAACAATAAAGAAGTAAATTAATGTGGAAATACAATGAGCAGCAGTTCGGAACAATAATAAACAATAAAGAAGTAAATTAATGTGGAAATACAATGCGCAGCAGTTCGGAACAATAATAAACAATAAAGAAGTAAATTAATGTGGAAATACAATGAGCAGCAGTTCGGAACAATAATAAACAATAAAGAAGTAAATTAATGTGGAAATACAATGTGCAGCAGTTCGGAACAATAATAAACAATAAAGAAGTAAATTAATGTGGAAATACAATGAGCAGCAGTTCGGAACAATAATAAACAATAAAGAAGTAAATTAATGTGGAAATACAATGCGCAGCAGTTCGGAACAATAATAAACAATAAAGAAGTAAATTAATGTGGAAATACAATGAGCAGCAGTTCGGAACAATAATAAACAATAAAGAAGTAAATTAATGTGGAAATACAATGCGCAGAGTTCGGAACAATAATAAACAATAAAGAAGTAAATTAATGTGGAAATACAATGCGCAGAGTTCGGAACAATAATAAACAATAAAGAAGTAAATTAATGTGGAAATACAATGCGCAGCAGTTCGGAACAATAGTCACTAATAAACACTAATGTGGAAATACAATGAGCAGCAATCGAATCACTATATACAACAGTTAAATTAACAATGAAATATACTCATGCAGAAATACCGGTAATGTTCATCAGTGCTTCACTGTACTTTTCCCATCATTATCATCATCATCATTCATCATCATCATCATCATCATCATCATCATCATCATCATCCATGTAAATGATGGGGGCGGCCTTCTTCTCTGTACTTCTTTATTTTCCTCCAATACTGCAAATTTTTGGCCCTAATGCTGTGATGCTCCACCAGAATTTGGCGATTATTTTGTGTTTTTATTTCCAATGAAATCCTAATTTTAAAATGACTTTCTTCAAAGTCTAGATACCTCCCTGAAAGTCGATAGTCTTTCAATTTCAATAATATTTTTTTAAATTCTGGGCTTCTGTTTCTGTGAAATATAGAACTCGTGTATGGTTCGCCTTATGACAGCTTCATTAAAGTTGTCCACAGTTGATTTTAGCACCGATCGATATCTTTCTTTACTTGGAGCACTAAAAGAAGCTGAAACCCAGGAATCAATCTGTACGATAGGCCTATTCTTCTTCCCATTAATTTTATTTTTTTATATATGTTCAGGTCAGGAAGATGGAGCTGGTGGTTTTGATGGTGAGGTTCACATTACGCCATTCAACATGAAGGAAGAATTTGAAGAAGGGCATTTTGATACAGATGGCAATTATCATTGGAAGTAAGAAGGAAACATAAGGGATAATTGGCTAGAAAATATTGACTGGGTGAAGGTAATAAGCAGTACAATTTATTTACCCGTAATACGTAATTTTAATTAAATTATTCGTTGTTACAGTAGAGTAATTTTGGCTTTTGTCAAAATAGCATGCTGTTTGAGACTGACATGCTTAAACTTATAGGTCTAGGCTATCTATTTTACGAAATGTCGGATGCTTAATGGCCCTAAGGTGTAATGCAAAACTATTGATTTTTAGAGGTCTATATTCATTATATGTGAAATGTTAGAGCTATTTAAAGTTCTTGGTAGGCTAGTTCCCAAGGAAAGTTATCTTGCCCATCCTCACCAAACATCCAAAAACTGAACCAGACTAGACTAGGTTAGGTTCTCTAGGTTTATTTACTGTAGGTTAAATTTGTTGATGAAGGCAGAGTACTTTTCCTTGGAAATTCAGCTTTGTTATTTTTGTATAAAACGGTTGGAATACTAGCCTATAGCTGCAGATGGGTAAAAAATATTGCAGTTGTGTCATTTCGTTCATACCAGAATTAATGTAACTTGTTAGTGAAATTTAGCAATGATAGTTTAAATTGAGCACACGATGTTCACAAATAAATACTTAACATTTTCGTTTATAATGTCAATAACTGAAAAACTTAAGTTATATCTCCTCTGAAATTGTGTCAATCCTTTATGCAAAGCAATAATAAATTAATAAAGAAACATAAAATGCCATGACGTAAAACTGTAAGAAGTGTATATGTATTCAAAATTAACATAAATATGGATATTGTCAAAATAAATAGTCTGTATTTATGATCGACTTTTTCATTAATGTTAAATAACTTATACAAAAATTGATGGAAAAGGGAACTAAAGCTAAAATTGCATCATCTTGCAGCAGGTGTTTTGAGTATGTTTGGCCCAATATATGTTTGTGAGAGACTATTTTCCATGATGAAATTTATTAAGCCATGCCACCATAACATACTCGTGGATGAGAACTTAAAAGCATCACTGAGGGTCAGCTGTGCTGCTTCACATTGCGTTTCTTTATTGTATTTTAATTTGTCATTAGCATGACACATGTCATAGTGGCACTGCAGGTTATATTTTCTCATCATATTGAAAATCTTCTTGCAAATTAAATATCTCGAAACATTCTCAAACTTTGTAAAAAAAATGCCTCCTCGCATGAATGTTTTTTAATTGATTTACTGGGCGTGCTTCCGAATAGGGGTAGCGGCATTTCCCTTAAGGTTAGAGCTCAGTTTACTGTCTTCCTCCAACGAGTTTAGCACTGGGACCTGAGGTATTCTTGCCATCGGTGCAGGGGGGTTGCAGGTAGATTCTTTTGTTGCTGCAGACAAGCCGAGCTGAGCGGAGTGGGAAGTATTAATCGTCTAAAAATATGCAGTCTTCAGTTTGTAGTAGTGTGTGAATATTTCATATACATATTGTTTACCTAGGCCTATATGGTTTTGTTATTAATATATTAAATATGTTGTTGCAATTTTTGCTCAAACATCTCCCTGATGTTAGCTATGTTAATATTATATGAATTACTCATATTAAATATTTCACTGTTACAACTCATTTATAAGGAAACATGCTGTGGAAAAGTTTTTAGTTTTATTCTATTGGAATTTTAGAATATGTGTGATTGGTATCGTGAAAAACAGATTCCTATAATGTCATGCAAAAATAATTTGTTGGTGATATCTTAAAATACAAATCAAATAATTTTACTTCTGAAGTGAGTTTAGCAGTACAGTATATTTAAATTGATTACTTTACAAAAATTAATTCAATTCTACTAACCACTAAATTTTATAGCATGATTCTTCTTTTCATTTATATTATTGTAGTTTTATTATGATTTTTCTTTTTATTTATTTTATTGTATTTGTATTTCTGATGGTGTGATGGCCTTAACTTCACCAGAATAAATAAATAAATAAAATTTTCTACAATACTTTCCTTCTCTGAACACGTAACTGCGAATGGTTGTATCTCTATCTCGCCGAAAATACGTTAGAAAACTAATAGGCATACTGCTCTCGTAAATTGGGCGAATGTTTTCAGTATGATTGTACTTCCTTCCAGACTGCCGCTGTCACTGTTCCCTCCCACTCCAATACCGCGCTAGACTAGTCGGAACCGCATTCCTCTCAGCACTAAACTCCTCAGAGGATGACAGTAGGTGTGTGTGTATTAATCGAAAAAATGTCATATAAACATGCGTCCTTTTCTCAATATTTTCTAGCCCCTAATTTTCGATTAATACACACACACTTAAATTGAGCTCTAACCTTAGAGGAAATACCGCTGCCCCTGATCGGAAGTGCGCCCGATTTATTTTACGATGCTTTATCAACTGTGATGGCTATCTAGTGTTTGAATGAAATTAAGGTGATAATGCCAGCAAAGTGAGTCCAGGGTAGTCTACAGCACCAAAAGTTACCCGTTAATGGGTTGAGGGAAAACTCTGAAAAAAGAAAAAACCTCAACCAGGTACAAATCAAGAAAAATTGGCTCAGTATCTGGTGGAGTTTCTGGGTAGCTCAATTGGTAGAGTGTTGGTACGTTTAACCAAAGATTCCGGGTTCGATGCCTGGCCCCAGAACAATTTTTCCCTCGAAATTATTCAAATCCTCAATACTTCCCATCTTCAGAAACAGGGATATAAACCGGAGATTAAAGGTAATGCTATATAAAACACTCATTCAGAGTATAGTGATGTATGGAAGTGAAATGTGGACCCTCTCAAAGAAAGCCATGGAAAAGATCGATTCTTTCGAAAGGAAAATCCTGAGGAGAATCTACGGACCTGTATGTGTGCAAGGGGAATGGAGAATTACATATATTAACGAACTGTATTACTTGTATGGAGAGCTACCCTTGTCGCATGTTATTCGGATAAAGACACTCAAATGGGCAGGTCATCTAATTAGGATGGAAGAACATAGAGTTCCAAAGAAGGTATTTTCAGGAGATTTCGGAGGAGGAAGGCCTGTGGGAAGACCACGTAACAGATGGGAAGATGGTGTATGTCAGGATGCACTACAAGTCCTCAAAATCCGAATTGGAGAGTCGCAGCACAGGATTGACAGGTTTGGTGGAGTGCAACTGGGGAGGCCATGACCCGAAAACGGGCCGATGCGCCATAGAAGAAGAAGAAGAAGAAGAAGAAGAAGAAGAAGAAGAAGAAGAATTATTCAAATCAACGTTACAGGGAGTTATACCTGAAAGCTTGATTTGCATAATACACGTCACTGTTCGTTAACAGAAAACCACAATTTAAGTCACATAGAGTTAGTGTGCACTCATTGTTGGTTGAGGTCTGTGGATACAGAGGGAAAAATTGGATCGGTGTCTGGTGGAGTTCCCAGGTAGCTCAGTTGGTAGAGCGTTGGTACGTTTAACCAAAGGTCCCGGGTTTCGATGCCCGGCCCCAGAACAATTTTTCCCTCGAAATTATTCAAATTATTCAACTCAACCAGGTAACTTGTTCCAACCAGGATTTGAATCCTGAAGTATGAAGTGTTAACAACATAGGGGTAGAAGGCCTTTGTAAACCACTATCTGAACTTTCAGCTGTCATGTACACATGCTACTCACAAATGTCTACTGACTACTCTCCACTGGTCAATCACCTACATCAACTAAGGCAGTTTTCTCCCTCTCCTTCCTGCACAGTGGTGCATACTCTGATCAAATATTGTCCAGTAATAATATTGGAAATTTTATGATAAAAGTGGCGAATGACTCGCAGTGCTATCTAGCAGCAGGGATTGTAGGCAGCGAGTATGACTTGACTCATAGCATAGCACAGTGAACTTTGATGTGAGTTTTGTTGCAGAGGTCCTGAATCACTCTCCATAGGCTGTGTCAATTATGGTGATAAGGTATATGTACACATTTACGTACAAAAAATTTTGTTTTGTATAATTTTGCTCTGTAAAATTTTTATACAATTGAGAATGGTATCAGAACGAGAATGAAGTGAACAGATCCCTTGAAATTAGGTCTAAATTGTTTATAAAAATTATTTTGTTTATAATTTTGACTTAAAACTTGAAACATGATAGCTCATGCAGTTTTTAAGATAGAGCCACAGTTTCTTCACTGTTTTATAGCTAAAACTATTCTTTAGTGCCTGACATAAAGCTATTTTTTATTTTCATTTACATTAATTAAATATTAGCATATATGTAACTTATACTAATATTTTATGTTGCATATGTCATTTAAAAAATTCATAGATATGTATTAACTATATTAATGTTATTTTACTCATTGTCAGGCACTGGGGGACATTTCAAGCTTCAAAATGACACCAATATCTTCTTGGTATCACCATATTTGGCTGAGATATCATGTTTGAAAGAATTAAATATTCTAAAATTACTATTTACAGGAAATGGAGCCACAAACTTTCAGAGCCTAGAAGACTGCATCATCATATGTCACCCCTTAAGCAGTTTCATGTCGGTCCAGTTTCAGCTTCTTTCTGGCACTCAAATACCTCGTCCTTGTTTTAACTTCAGGTGTTGAATGTTTTTTTTCTTTTTTTTTGGTATTTTTGTCCCTATTTCCATTGATGCAACAAATCCTGTGATGGTGTTTGTCCCAGAGTTTATGCCCATCCTCCTCAGAATTGTAATTTCTACTTTTACACTCTTATTAAAATGACGTACAACATCATTGACACACAAATTTACAGTTTTATGACTAACAGTAAAAGATTATAAATTGCTTCAATATGTAAAAAAGTTTTTTCAATCTCATGATCATGCCTAGATATCTATGCATCTATTTCGGGACTAGAAAGAAGTTTATTTTACAAGCAATGCTGGACGAGGGGATTGACTGCTACGAAGATCACTCCAAAAGTAATGCACTCCAAAAGTAAGTGACCGTGGCTGATGATGCAGCATTTTGGAAAATGGGACTTATCTGAAAAAACATAAGGCATAAATCGAAAATTCTTATATCAAATTAAAGGGGAGAAAATTGTCTATTAAAATAGTTATATTTTGAAAATTCTAATTATTCATCATTTTTTGCGTTTTGTGGGTGTACATATACCTTAAATATACAAATAAAAGAGCTTAATAAGTTCCTATTGATTTGAAAGGGTTTCTTTTATTTATTTATTTTTTTTCGTACTTTACTGATGACGTGAAACAACATTAGAAATAAATTTAACTGTTAGTTTCTTATTAATTCTATACATTAAAGTAATAAACATAGTCATCAATTATGTCTGATCCTTTTTAAATTAATTGTCTTAGCTCTCAAGAAAAATTCCAATTATTTCAGGAAAATGGTGGTTTGTGCTTTATAGACTAGAGCAGCCAAAGTTTAAAATCTGCCTCATTGTGCGTGTGTAATACTGAGGATGGATATGGATTAAATGAATTGTTCTCTCTTTCTAAAAAAAATAGAATAAATATTAGAGATAACATCTTACTTCAGTCTGTTTCTTTCTATTAGATTAAGAAGAAGGATGAAAAGCCAGAAGGTGCAGAAGGTAACGAAAATGATAGCGACAGTGATCATTCAAACCCTGGAACTCCATTTGATCACATTGCTGTCTACAGGCAAATGTTAGAATTGATGAAGCCAGGTGAAACTGTTGCGAAATCTTTACGAAGGCTGGGTAAGTTGCTGAAATTTAGTGATAATATTATGGACCATATTCTGGCCCAGGGTATACAGAAATAAGTTTAGTTGTTCATAGATTATATTGACGTGATGTCATGTTTGACTCGTGCCACATATATTATAATGAAACACTTGCATCTTGTTTGTGCTGCAGTTGCCGTTCTATTCATGATTCAAAACTAGACTCCGCTGACTGTTCACAATGCATTATAGTGATAAAAACTGATATTATGATGACCTTACCTACTATTTAAATCATTTATTTATTTTTACTGGTAGAGTTAGTGCCATATGGTATTTTCTTCCACTCAACCAGTATAAAAGTATGTTACAAATATAAATAACAGCAATACAGAAAACAATATAATTATAATAAAAATAATAATAATTATAATAAACTTACACATACACTCACCCTAGTACATAATATACATAACTCTTAACAGATACACATCATGTACAGTGTAGCCCACCGAAGTGGTGTACAAAGTGAAAATGAGTCACAGTCCTGCCATCTATCCGTAATATACGGAACCCAAATCACGCAAGTGAAGTAGGTAGGCATTAGACACACACACACACAATTATAATAATAGTAAGAGCAAAATGCAGATGTGTTTAGTTTAATTACGTGTAATTCTAAGAGTTAAACAATTACAGTGTAGCATTAAATAATATAATTTGGACTGAAGGAATGATTAACATAATGAAGGAAAATTGATACATTAAAAATAAAAATCATGTTCTACAAAAGTAGTATTTGAATAAATATCTTATTCTAGAGACGAAAAGCAGTCTTTTTGACAGTCTGATTTTGAAAACAGTCAATGTCTGACAGCCCCTACACTAGAATTACTACTTACATTATTATAAAGAACATACGCTTACATTCATTAAACATGAGTATTTACACTATTACACACTATTTAAAAAGTAAGTAGGCTATAGTATTATTAAATAAAATACCTTGCATTAGAATACACAACACTGTACATAATAGTGTAAATAATGTTTGATCAATGTAGGCCTACATTCTTCATAATAGTGTAAATAGTAAAAACTAGTGGCTTGTGCATCAAATGCTGCAAACGAAGTTCATTAGACGTTCAAATAAAAATATTTCAGATTTATTTTCAATGAAAAATACCAGACATTTTGAAAGTTATTTGCCTCCATATTAATGAAACATACTCCCTCTGAATGTTATTTTTATGCCAAATACTTTTTCTTGAACCTATCCACCTTGAGTTTTTGAGTTTCAACGCGGAAACGTAAGTAAAAATGTCAGGACGATCAGTACATTTTTCAAGTGAGAGAAAAGCAATAGCTATTTCAGGTCATTGTGGATTGTAGGTGAAAATTAAAGAAAGTCAGGTTTGCTATGCTTTCGAACAATAGACATAGCATCTTGGTGTAGCTGCCGCATGTAGAGCTTGAAATGTAGAGGGTAAAATCATTTTATCAACAGTAATCTCACTAGAGGTTTTGATTTATCTAGAGAAAATCAAAACTCGAGTGGGATTTAATTGACTATTACACTATTACAAGAAAGTATATAAAGATTAGAAGTAAAGTACTCCAATACGATAAAATATTAATTGGCTTACAAAAATACAACTGTCTTCAAATGTATTATTGTACCATCTCAACATTATGCTAGATGGCAGTAGTGTTTTATGATTATGTTTTCTTGTTACCGGTATCAGTTGTGCCAACTATGGAATCTTAATTGAAATCTGTGGAAGGTTACTAGTCAAGAAGGCTTTGTTGATTCAGTTTCATTTTTATTAAAACATTTGCATTCCACTTCAATCATCCGGATCCCAGTAATCAACGTCACTTGACAGATGATTTTCAATAACTCTTAGTATTAAGCAATCTCTGATACGTGACTATCCATAATATCATATAGCAGAAGCTATAACAAACATAACCTAAATAATATAAACAAGTGTTAGAAAAGTTTTAATTAGGGATGATGAAATAAACAAGAAACGTTTTAATTAACAATGATGAAATAAAAAATAAATATGAATAATTTTAAAAGAAACAATTATTGAAAGTACAATTTTCAAATTTGAATGTTTTAGTGGTTGGTGGTTCAGTTGATGTTATATTGGACGTGTGCGTAAAAGAAGTGAACTTGTTGATGTGCATGGTGTATCCCTCAACTTATTCAGGATTTCCGAATGGTGCTCTTCAGCGATCTTTATTAATTCTTGTTCTTGAATGGCAATGCGAGTCATATTTGAAAGTGCTGTGCATTGACTGGAGTGGTTTGTAATTTTCTGTTTTTTGACGTCCAGACCAGTGCAGTTTGAAATGTTGGCACACAAAGAAACAAATGCTAGGGTAGTGATAAAAATAAACAAATGCTAGGGACGCGATAAAATTAAGCAAATTCAAGGGACGTGATAAAATTGAACGATAAGCAGCCATGATTGGTTGAAAGACGTCCTTTCGTACAGTTTTATTGGTCAAAAGTAGTGTGACGTAGTAAAAGTGTAATAGTCCTGCTAAGAGATCTTGCTGAAATTATCGGATTTTCTAGGCCTCTTATTTTATCAGTAAGTAATATCGTCTTTCCTTAGGAACTGTAATTTTTGCGCTCTCTCAAGCCAATACTGAATCTACACCACACAACCATTAAATATATGAAAAAGACCCAACCCACTTGATTAATAACTATAAAATATTTGATTTTTAATAATAATATTATTATCTTACGCAAGTTTTGTAGTTTATATATTAACAGCATGGCATTAACTATATTAATAATTAATTTCTAATGGTAATGATGTCATCAAACCACCTCAAGTTTTGTAGATTTTAATATCCAATACACAGCTGTATTAAGAAAATTACACACTGCAGAATCAGACCTGTAAATTATTTTTAGTAATTCTTGAAGCTTTTAATAACCAATTGAATTTGAACTCTAAATATGTCAGCAATCCTGCAGGTCATGGTCTTCGTGTAATAGCCCATTGGGTCATTCCATGGTTGCGTGTGTGACATTTTAACAGCAGATTCACTTACAAAAGATACTGTAGATTAAATGTTTTAAGAGATAACATTTTTATTTTTATATATTATATTAACCATCAATTACTTAATTCAGTTATGAAGTTTTGAGTTGGTTAAGAAGAATACACTTAAAAATAAAATATCAATCTTTGTTGCGTGTGTGACAAAATGATACAACTCCTTCTCATGCAAGTGAAGATTTTATTACAATTCTGTTCTCTTGGATTATGAATATGATTGTAACTTGTTGGTGATATAAATAAAATGTATACTTTTGAGATGATATAATAGAAGTTGCTGAGGAACATTAAACATTCCACGTAAATTCCAATTTGAAAATGTTGCGTGTGTGACCATTGCATGTGTGACACTTGAAGACATGTTAAGTTTCCATATTTTTACCAGCAGCAATGTGACATAGATATTTTTTATTTACAAAGGAAACAAAAAAATACCACTGCTATTGAAATTAATTTTAAAAAACATACAAATTTCAAATTTTTTACAAACATTCATGTAGGCTAAAATGCAAGCATAGTCACCTAAAGGCAAATTGACCCCTGTTATTAAGCAAATTAGGAGATTTCACTTTCTTCAGGATCACTGAGAAGTCCTCCCAAGATTTGTCCTCATTTACTGCCTACAACCAACACTTTCCACTGGGATGCATATACTTGAACAAAATTTGATTAGTCTCGTCCTCATACTCTATCACAATAGCAAAGAAAGGCCACCAGCATGGTTCAGTCGGTTAAGGCGCCTGCCTACGGTCTGAAGTTGCGTTCGGGCGCGGGTTCGATCCCCACTTGGGCTGATTACCTGGTTGGGTTTTTTCCGAGGTTTTCCCCAATCTTAATGTGAATGCAAGGTAATCTATGGCGAATCCTCGGCCTCGTCTCGCCAAATATCATCTCGCTATCACCAATCTCATCGATGCTAAATAACCTAGTAGTTGATACAGCGTCGTTAAACAGTCAACTTAAAAAAATAGCAAAGAAGACGTCTTGTTTCCTGTTAGACTTACCTGTTGCATTTAAAGATACAAGTACAAAGTCCCATGGCTCAAGTTTGGTATTGTCCTTGTTGCATGAAGATCTAGACTTCTTCTTCTTCTTCTTCTTCTTCTTCTTCTTCTTCTTCTTCTTCTTCTTCAAGATGTAATAATTAGACTGTTGCTAATTCTTCTTGTTGAGAGCTTACAGAAACCTTCACCACACCTTCTTTAATAGGAGACACAAAGTAAACTTTATGCAGGCTTGGAATTGGCTACACATTTTTCCAACGATTATCCAGGAATGATGATAATTAATTCACTTCTTCTGCAGAGTAAATAGTGTTGTTACACCTTTTACACTATGTTTGGTACATTCATAGAATTCAGAAGGCGAATTTATAATCACTTGGCGTGATTTCACTATTTGCCAAACAGTTCTTTTCAAAGTTCTCCCAACATTATCAACTGCTCCTTTGCCATGGGAAGTGGCAAAAAAATTCCAGTCTGCAGAAATATTGAAGTCAGACTGAATATGTATGAGGTTCAACACTGCGAAGCAATTCTTGAACTGTGCAGCACAGCCACCAGAGAATATCTTCACATGTTGAATATTCGGAACTTGTTTCAGTTTCAAGTCTTAGAGAAGGGTTTTAAGGAATACCTAAATAGAATATTTGCTGTGTGACAAGTCATCACTTATAATGACATAATTATAGTTCTTCCCACATTTCAACCAAACAGCAGCAGTGAAAATGGTGGTTTGTCACTGACTCCAGTCAGCACTTTGAATTTCATCTTGGCTCAAAGATATGTAGTTTTCTGCAAAATCAGTTTGGATGACTGCATCATGAATTAGAAATTTTTTCTTCACCTCTTCAGAGTGTTTGGACTGTTTTCTTTTCATGTAACTATGGAGCTTGAATGCCATTCAACTGCATTTGTATTTTCTTCACATAGATACAGTTCCAGTTTCCAGGACAATTTGAGGTTGTCCTTCCACGTCTCTGCACTGAGGCCATTTCATTTCATTATTAACTGTTTCTTCATCACTAATGATGTTTTGAACAGAATTGCAGGCCGACTTGCATTTCTCACATGTATCTGACATCATTCAAAGTGTTCAATGTCACATACAAGGATGGCTAATAAATCTTGTTTACTACGTGGAAATAGCTACATCAATTTCTTTCCTACACTTTCCACCAAAAACTGCATGTTCCCATAGTAATGTTATGGGCCACAGAGGAAACGGGAAATACAAATGGTGGGCGAAGCTCGAAAAAATTGAATTTCTTTATCACACAATCAGGATATTCCTACACAAACTCTTTATAGGCTTCAGCAATGGTCATCATCATAGTTCATTTCTGTACCACTTCTTTCTTGCTGGTTTGAACATTCTTTATGGTGACTTTGTCTTTTTTACCTAGCTCAGTCCTGCTTATGTCATCACGGAGATAAAACTGCACCATGTTATCTTTTGTTTCATCATTCAATCTTTTACCAGTGGCGTATACTGGTTAAAGGGTTTGGGCTACCACTGACCCTATTATTACACAAAATATATTTTAAAATCCCTATAATAAAATTCCTTACATATTTATGTGAATTCCAGACGTCTTGATTGGGACGAAAATACGTTGATGACTTCGTCCTTGAAATTACAGTTGGGCCACTTGCAAAGTTTCTGTAGAAATGACTTTTCAATGGATATTAGTGCCAAGCCGGATAAACGTTCTTGTGTATGAGTTGATCTACAGTAGGATTTTATTCTCTTCAACGCAGAAAATGTTCTTTCTACCGATGCTGACGTAGCTGGTATTGTCACAATTAATGTTGCCAATTTAAGGACTTCAGGAATAACTTTGTTCAGCTGGTTTTCATATATGGCAGATAATATTTCATGGATAGGTTTGTTCGAAAAATCAAAGACTGCTGCTGAATATATTACACTTAATTCATTTTTCAAACGTACTTGATCAAAGTGACTGTTATAGGACTGAAATAATTTGTTTAGTGCCTCATTCGGGAAGTTTTCTCTATAAGCAGAAAATTTTTGAGAATCTAGAAGATGTGTGAACTGAAGCTTTCCATAATCAGAAAATCTGTCAGTAATTTCCATGTGCATACGATCTAGTATGCTGTAGTACAGCTGCCTGTATTTCAATTCATCATCTCCTTTTCTTCGCTTTAATGGTGGTTCCATTGTATTGGCTGAAGAGTTTTCATTTTCCATATTACTCCATATGGACGGAAACCCACTACGTCTGAACTCGGATATAGTATTTTTTTTTTAACTTTGATACCTCTTGCAAGTAGTATGCTATGTCTAGACTTTTTGTCTGAAGAATATTGTAGAGCACATCTGTATGTGCGAACACTCTAGCATAGACTTCAAGAAGAAATATATTCTGAAACTGTGTGAAAAAATTCAAATATCCTTGAGCCTGCACATTTACAGCATCATCCCAGTTTTCTTCAGAGTCATTACAAATGATATTTTTAAAGAAAGCAGTCCGTTTTTCTCTGTATTCCTTTACTGTATTTACAAGCCGAGATGTAAAATTCAATCTAGTTGGTGCTACTTTTGGGAGTTTCTTGTTCATAAATTCCTTGAGTTTTCTGATCTTTTAGGAGATGATGAGAAAAATGCAGCTAAACCCGACAGTGTTTTGAAAAAAATGCGGCATTTTGGAATGGATGAAGTAGTTTGTTGCAAAACTAAATTGAGAACATGGCTGTAACAATGGACAAATAGTGCTTGAGGATACTTTTCTTGAACTTTTGTTTTTAAGCCATTAATATTTCCCGCCATAACTGAAGCACCATCGTATGTCTGTGCAATTAACTTATCGCCGACATTGTATTCTGCTATAACACCTTCCACATGCTGAAACAAAGCAGCAGCAGTTTTGTCCGAACTGACATTTGTGAATCCTATAAACCGTTCTTGAACATTGGCAGTACTGTTGACGTATCTTAAAACAGTGGACAATTGACTCTGATTAGAGCAGTAACTTGTTTCATCAACAACAATGGCCACAAAAGGTTTTATGTTCTTTATCATAACCCCACTTATAGCAAATATTAAGTCATTCTGAATTGCGAGAGAAGTACCACGAAATACTGTTGAACTCTCAAGATGATTGGCCAGTAAATGGTCAAATTCACTTAAGGAACTTAAATATTCAATATAATTTCCTATATTGTCTGATTCCACACTCTCGTTATGACCCCGAAAAGCCAATTCTTGTTTTCCTAGAAAGCAGACTGCGTTAATAAGATGCAGTAAAATCTCCCGATTTTTTTTCACAAGAGCATTGTGTTGGTTGATGTGTAGAGCTTTTCGCTTATCTGGCTGTAAATCAATTCTTGTCTTCCCAAAGTTTGCATAGTTCATGCTACTACAAATATGAGCGTTTGATTTGTCGTATTCTAGGACTGCCGTTCGAAGGGAGTTCATATTAGAAAACCCCTCTTTTGACCAGACATTAGTTTCGCGGCTAAATAACAAACATGGCCAGCAAAATAGTTTAGACAGTTTAGAACTACCACACAACCAATTCCACTTACCATATGATGTTGAAGTGAAATGGCGTGTGTACTCACGCTGTTTTTCTTTTACGTCCATGGACAAATTTAACTCAGGAGTTGGTCTTTCCATTTTCACAATTTCAACTTTCTCGTTGTTATGTACGACTGTTAAAAGGCACTTTTAATAAACCTTCTATTACACAGTCATTTTCAACACAAACCTCTCCAGAAACTTGTTCTGCCATATTTTTCACAATATCACTTAATTGGGAAATTAAAAACTTAATAATTCACAATTAATATAACTCTTAGACACTCGAACAAATCACAGATTTAAAATAATGTACTGCAAGAACACAATCACATTCATGAGCTAGCGTACTAAGCGTATTGCTGCTTCGTGCCTGCAAATAAACCGATCACGAGAGCGGCAACTCGCCCGGCCTACATTGCACGATGGAAACAGAAGGGAGAGGGTGGGGACGGGCAGTTGTGCGACAGGACAGCGTGCGCGGTACGGTCACAGGCTACCTCACATAGCAAGTGGTTTCTCCAGCGATGCCGCCTTGACAACTTGTTTCTTTTCGAGAGCAGAGAGTGCATATAAATCTAACAATTACTTTAATTTTATTTACTATGGTAAAACTAATAATACAAAATTATTACATTATGTTATATTATAAACTTTTTCTTTTGTAATTTCCTTGGGCTACTGCCAGTAGCCCCGGTAGTCCGCAAAATACGCCCCTGTCTTTTACGTATCTTCTTTTTTTAATTTTTGTAGCAGATTGTCTTTTTGCAAATTCCGGCAATTCCTCAAATATAAATTTCGATACCACTGCTTTCCTTTTCCTTAGGCTGTTCGATAAACCTCTGTTCACTTTAGAAACTGCTTTCCCTAGTGATCTGTTGCTCCTATATGAACCCCTTCTTGGAGATGCATTACTTATCTCAGGTACTCACTTTAGTTTTTCTCTATACTGCCTCTGTCTTATTCTGTTTTGCTTGCGCTTTAGCTTTAACTTTATTTTATCAGTTTGAAGAGCTTGTTTTTGTCTTTCCCTGTTTTTTCATGTTTTGTGTTGCAGGTGTGACATTTGATAATATGAGGCTAATGTCACACACGCAACGCAATTTTGAGAGCAAAATAGTCACGCTACAAAAAAAGTTGTTATATGTTAAAATTTAGATCTTGTGGATAACCTCACTTTCTGAAAGTTTCACTTTGCTAAGTTAATTACTTTCTTATGGGCATAAATAAAATTATATTTTGTGTTGCGGGTGTGACATGTGATCTTAATATTTTGATTTAGTCCATGTACTTCAAAAACTCATCTGATTTGCTTCAAAATTTCACAGTAGAATGTGGAACATCTACACAGCAAGTTTCTCACGCAACAACAAATCAGAAGACAAGCAAAGATGATCAAAGCAGGAAACATATGAGGTGTATTTTTTCCTTTTGTCAGCAGTACTATTAATAATAAAGTCAAATATGCATAGACATTAAATAATTTAATATTTTCATGAAATTAACTGTTTATCTGGTGTAAAGGTTCATCTACTCTAGAAATATGAATATTACAATTACTTTGAAATATTTTATTTTTTTTTGCATTCAGGGTCCTTTGACATGGAATGACCCTATTGTTTATTGTAGTGTGTGTTTTGTTTTATTTTGTAATGTAATTAGTTCTCAAAACTGACGAAAGATGGATTTTGGAAAATATGAAAATTATGTAGGAAAACTGACATTTCACTGAAAACTACTATTTTTCTGAAAAAAACTTTGGGTTCCAAGCTTCAAAATGAGGGGTCATTTATTAAAATCCATTGAGCTGTTGTCCCGTAATTTCCATTACCAGTTCAAATTATATATATAGATAGCGTAGTTTAGTATACATAATGTAAATAATTTATATTGTAAATATTAGTGTAATAATTGTTAAAGTGGTCCATGTTTTGTTCTGCCGAACTTGACCACAGTCATGTGAGCAATTAGTCAAGTACTTCGCTTGCTAGATGCACGCGCATTGTCTACTTAAAACTCCAGTAATACTTAACCTTATAGCCTCGTTGGACAAAGTATGGTCTCTTGTGATAATTGTACTACATCATAACATTTTGTACTTTACTGTATGTAAGTAGGTTATACATATAATCAGAAAATGGAAGAACAGTTGAAAGAAGAGCAGTTTGGCTTCAGGAAGGGAAAAGGTACGAGAGATGCAATTGGACTGCTACGAACAATCGGCGATAGATACCTAGAGAAGAATAAAGAAGTGGTTATAGTATTTTTGGACCTAGAAAAGGAGTTTGACAGAGTGAATTGAAATAAATATATGGGGATCTTAAGAAAATTGGCGTGAATTGGAAAGAGCGGAGGCTGTTTAATAACCTTTATATGAAATGAGTCAAGTCAGGATAGGAGAAGAAATGTCAGAAGGAAGCAAAATAGGAAGAGGAGTAAGTCAACGATGCCCTTTATCACCTACCCATCTACTTGGAGGATTTAGTGAAGAACTGTTTTCAGAACATGGGAGGAGTAATAGTAGTAGGGGGAAGAAGAATAAAGTGTATAAGATTTGCTGATACGGCAATGTTAGCAGAAGACGAGATGATACTAATGGATATGCTACTAAAGCTAAATGACAGCTGTGAGCAGTATGGAATGAATATAAATGCCAACAAGACGAAGACCATGGTCATAGGAAGAAAAATAAAGAAGGTAAACTTGCGAAATCTAAATGAGGCAATAGAGTAAGTGGACAACTTCAAATACTTGGGGTGTACTATAAACAGTAACATGAGCTGCTGCCAAGAAGTCAAAAGGAGAATAGCAATGGCAAAGGAAGCCTTTAATAGGAAAAGGAGCATCTTCTGCGGACCCCTGTAGAAAGAACTAAGGAAAAGACTAGTGAAGTGCTTTGTGTGGAGTATATCATTGTATGGGGCAGAAACATGGACATTACGATGAAGTGAAGAGAAGCAACTAGGTTTAACATCATAGATATTTATAACTTTAGTTGTATTAGATTTTAGATTCCGACTCGAAATTCTTGTATATATGAAGATATCTATGGCAGTTCATGAAAAATACCACATCGTTGCACTGGCGTAGTGTGCGTGATTAGAATGCACAAAAATGTCGATTTAGACAGAATTTTAAAAGTTACCATAATTTAATGGCAGACCTGGTGTATTCTGGCAGAGAGACTCAAGCATTTTGTGTCACGCTCAAAGAACTTCGATATGAAGAGGTGGATTCCAAACTGGCATAAGTCCAAATGACAAGTTATGAGAGAAATGACGAAAACTGGTAAAATAAATTTAATGCTCTTAGATCCGTTTGAAAAAAACATATGCAGACACTAAGTTAAGACTTAGGAGAATCTGTTAAATAAACTTAGACAGTTATAGCACAGTCTAGTATATACAGTCACAAAGTTCAATACATAGGGAATATGCATCCCTAGATAGTTGCTAACCATTAGGATCGCTACTATCACCTCATCGCAGACAACGTGAAATAGTACCGGCACAGTCTGTTGTTCCTAGTACCCTAGATCATATATAAAACAGATTGACCAAGCTTATATTAAATTTAGACGCAACTGGAAAATAACGGACGCTATGCGTCGCTAGTGTCGAGAAATGAGCTTGCAATAACAAACACTAGATGGCAGAGTACCTGAACAGTACATAGAGTAATACGACTGTGGGATGACTTTTTTTACGTCATGCCACCTCCAAATTTCTTTCTCATTGTAATGTGAGGTTATGTTACAATAAGACTTTGATGTGTCGCTAAATTGTAGTATACAGAAGCTTGTTTTATCCAAATTCATCAACACACATAGATGACATTTTGGTACATGGCTGATATAATGTTGTTTGCGTTCAATATATAATCTGTCATCATTTGATGTACGAAATCTAATTGTTTTTAATTTTCAGTATACAATACCTCCCTAGCAACAATTATCACAAAATACTAAAAAGATCAGATTTGTCTGCGTTTGTTGAATGCACATCATGATGCTCACGAAAAGGCACTAATTTATTTTGTGTGAACAAGATTACAATTTTTGAATATGAAGGAAAAGCAGGTATCCCTCTTCTGAAATTTATCCGAAAGGGGAAGAATTACAACTCCCTCCCCCCAAAATTGTTTCCTCTTTTTCTAGGCCTATATGTTTTCATTTTACAGGTGTATTATATGATGCGATATGGAAGCAGATAAATAATAACTGTACGTTTCTCGTCCACATTAAATTCAACGTGTTCATAACGTAGACCTGATATATTGCTTTATGTAGGCTACACAGCTGGCAGTGTTCTTTTTACGAATAAGCGGTCGTACTAATCATTTTCTTTTCATCTGAACTATTGCTAGAATATGCGTTTGTGTTTTTATTTGCTCTGTATGTTGTTAAATAACTACTGAACATCGTCTTTGGTTAACAAATTGTTCTAGTATTCGTTTTATATCAGTCTTACGGTATTGAATTATGTCCATAACGTGGGCGAGATATTATCAGGCTGGAAAATTCGCTCTGAATGCATTTTTTACACAATTTTCTAATTTTCAGCAGATTTACGATACCCTGTGCGGTTTCTCTGCCAATGCAGAGTTAATTGCAATATACGGTAATTCTGTTATTTTCCTGACACTTTTATATCCATTCTCAAACGTACTGATTTAGATTCTTTACCCTACTGTAGGTATTTTGCTCTCTACAAATCATCGTTAGTCAAATGAAATAGCCTATAATAGTTGTTTGCAACTAATTAGTAGACAACCTCAATCCCTCCTGACCGCCTCCCTTACGAATTTCTTTCTCACTTTAATTAAATTTACTTTATACTGGTCCTTAAATTACTGAAACTAGTGCTGAGGTAGTTACGGTGATTTATGAAGTGAAAATCGTTCAATTTATAAGGGTGAAATCAAAAATAACTTTTGTAGCCTTTCCTTGTCCTTAATTGGAAATTTGAGTAACTTCATATGACGACAATATTTCTTCCTTCTTCTACAGTTAACATAATCGCAGATGGGCATTTCTAAATGAAGTTTGTTACACAGAAACCTTTGAGACAATATTGACACTTGAAGTTCTTTATGTAGTTCATCTATAAGAATTAAATTAGCGCTGAGATAGTTTCCTTCATACTCAGCTTATTCACCTTACATACATGAGTCTGTAACAGGTTAGGTTTGGTCAGTGCTGTCATGGTAATTTTTTTCTTGGCCATACACCCCACCCCTTGTTTTCTCCCTTGAAATATATTTTACTCTCCTCTCTCTATTTCTCGAATTGTCATTTAATTATTTTTTTTAATACTAAAGAAGAAGTAAAGAAATTGTTTTGCTTTACAATTTAATTGTACAAGTTTGATTTAAAGAATACACCATGTAGCACCACCATAGATGCACACTTGTCTCGATGAATCTTGGAGTGTATATTTGCAGCACTTCTTGTTTTTCAACCATTATTTTATATAATTATGGATTCCAGTGCTGAAGAGGTGGATAATTTTTGTTTATGAACATCAAACAAAATAGGCGGTAGGTACAGTAGGAACAGGAAGAGATGATCTAAGATCTGTATAGATCTCCACGTACAAAACTTAGGCACCCATATGCCGTATGGCTCCTTACAGACAAAATTTTCATTTCCCCATACGATTAATTAAAAAAAATTGTAGGTTCCATATGATATATGGCCTCGTGTGGCCTCCATGACAGCACTGGGGTCAGTTAGTTTAGGCATGTACATCTTGCATGTACAATCAAATGCATCTCCACAAAAAAATTCCTTATAAATTGAACGGTTTTCACTTCAGAAATCACAGGAACCGCTTCACCCAGGTAAGTAGTTAGCAGTTAATCATTTCAAAGCTCTTGTTATATTATGAAATAGCATCACACAATGCTGCCAAAATAAATGTTCCCAGTGTTAAAATTACAGAGTGTAAATTTCGCTTAGGACAGTTTTTGCTCTGGAAAATTAAAGGAAACAAACAGTATATCAAACCAGCAGCTGAGACACAAAGCACCTGAAATTCGAAAGTGGTTAAAAATTTTTATATTTCGTTCTTTCTTATTTACCAGCAACAGAAGTACCGATATCAGATTTTTTGCAGAGCTAATATCAGAGGCCCCTCCTATTAGAGAATGTTTTGAATATTATTATATTCTGGAAAACTACATTGGCACATCAACCTCCCCTCCCCCCGCCTGAATTCTGGGCTGAAGCACGAAAATTTCAAAATGTACAAACTACAGATGCGGCAGAATATTACCACAATGGTCTTCAGCAAGAATTTTGTAAGACATATCCAAATATCTTCATGGTCATTATATGTATTAAAATAAAACATATACTACATGTGAAGTACCTACTAAAAATGAGAGAAATAGAAATGGGAAGGACAATAAAAAAAGTGGAATGGACAAACACTAAGAAACTATTCATCCTGGATCAGTATGAACAATAGGACACTTTTTTTTGGTGTTAGTGGTATAGAATATGAAATTAAGTTGCATCAATAAGTTTTTCGAGTTTAGCATTACTTTAAGTATTTATTGTCCCCCTGTTTGAAAGATGGAATTACTTTGTTTGAAACTTGATGAAATTTTATTGTACCTTAACTCAATTTATTAAGGTACAATAAAATTCAAAATAATAACTGCAGGCCATTTTAAAATAAATCTGTTGGATGTAAATTATTTCTTAATTTATTAGGACCATAAAGGTATTGTTACAAGCGATAGATTGAATCATTTTTATCTTAATAATTTAATGTAGGATGATTATTTCGGGAATTGTTATGAAATTATTCAAATCAACTTTACAGGGAGTTATACCTGAAATCTTGATTTGCATAATACACGTCACTGTTCGTTAACAGAAAGCCACAATTTAAGTCACACGGAGTTAGTGTGCACTCGAAGTTGGTTGCTTGACGGTTGTCAGCCCACTTTGAGGTCTGTGGATATAGAGGGAAAAATTGGATCGGTGTCGGTTAGAGTTCCCGAGTAGCTCAGTGGTAGAGCGTTGGTACGTTAAACCAAAGGTCCCGGGTTCGATACCCGGCTCCGGAACAATTTTTCCCTCGAAATTATTCGAATCAACTTTACAGGGAGTTATACCTGAAATCTTGATTTGCATAATACACGTCACTGTTCGTTAACAGAAAGCCACAATTTAAGTCACACGGAGTTAGTGTGCACTCGAAGTTGGTTGCTTGACGGTTGTCAGCCCACTTTGAGGTCTGTGGATATAGAGGGAAAAATTGGATCGGTGTCGGTTAGAGTTCCCGAGTAGCTCAGTGGTAGAGCGTTGGTACGTTAAACCAAAGGTCCCGGGTTCGATACCCGGCTCCGGAACAATTTTTCCCTCGAAATTATTCAAATCAACTTTACAGGGAGTTATACCTGAAATCTTGATTTGCATAATACACGTCACTGTTCGTTAACAGAAAGCCACAATTTAAGTCACACGGAGTTAGTGTGCACTCGAAGTTGGTTGCTTGACGGTTGTCAGCCCACTTTGAGGTCTGTGGATATAGAGGGAAAAATTGGATCGGTGTCGGTTAGAGTTCCCGAGTAGCTCAGTGGTAGAGCGTTGGTACGTTAAACCAAAGGTCCCGGGTTCGATACCCGGCTCCGGAACAATTTTTCCCTCGAAATTATTCAAATCAACTTTACAGGGAGTTATACCTGAAATCTTGATTTGCATAATACACGTCACTGTTCGTTAACAGAAAGCCACAATTTAAGTCACACGGAGTTAGTGTGCACTCGAAGTTGGTTGCTTGACGGTTGTCAGCCCACTTTGAGGTCTGTGGATATAGAGGGAAAAATTGGATCGGTGTCGGTTAGAGTTCCCGAGTAGCTCAGTGGTAGAGCGTTGGTACGTTAAACCAAAGGTCCCGGGTTCGATACCCGGCTCCGGAACAATTTTTCCCTCGAAATTATTCAAATCAACTTTACAGGGAGTTATACCTGAAATCTTGATTTGCATAATACACGTCACTGTTCGTTAACAGAAAGCCACAATTTAAGTCACACGGAGTTAGTGTGCACTCGAAGTTGGTTGCTTGACGGTTGTCAGCCCACTTTGAGGTCTGTGGATATAGAGGGAAAAATTGGATCGGTGTCGGTTAGAGTTCCCGAGTAGCTCAGTGGTAGAGCGTTGGTACGTTAAACCAAAGGTCCCGGGTTCGATACCCGGCTCCGGAACAATTTTTCCCTCGAAATTATTCAAATCAACTTTACAGGGAGTTATACCTGAAATCTTGATTTGAATAATAGATTAATTTCAGTGTATGTAGTATCAAAACTGAAAGCGGTAACTAGTCTATGAATGATGTCTTAACAAGTATAAATAAAATGGACTCTTGACAAGAGACACACATTTGGCTTCAGTAATAACTAGGACTTCAAGGAATTTATGGTAGCTCACCTGTCAGGCAAAACTCTGAATAGTCAGCATTGTCGAACTATAGAAGCGCGATTAAAATGTATTTTTTTCCCCACCCATTACATATGATTGCTTTTTTCAAGTCCCGGTAATAACTTTATTAAATTAATTATCCCACATATTTGGGTGGTGCCTTTCTTTGTTTCTGACATAATTTATGAGAGTTTCTCTTTTACACTTCAATAGAGAAATACAACTTTCAGTGGACAATGAACGTGTAACTCTAATGGAACTCTAAGAACCACAGCATTAATGTTTTCTTCTTTTCTTTCATGCCCTTTAGTTTTTGTTGCAGATAATATCATGCTATTGGATAATTATACATGCACCTTTCTAATAAAATTGGCATATATTTCACTGGTCTCAGAAGTAAAATTAAATGTATAATAGCTTCTTGGTGCAAAATATTTACTGAAAATTATTGTAGGATTTGACTAGAAATGTCACTTCTCAGGCAAGGTTATTCGTGGATGACTGTATAATATACAGAAAAAATTAGTTATAAATAAAATGGACTCTTGACAAGAGACACACATTTGGCTTCAGTAATAACTAGGACTTCAAGGAATTTATGGTAGCTCACCTGTCAGGCAAAACTCTGAATAGTCAGCATTGTCGAACTATAGAAGCGCGATTAAAATGTATTTTTTTCCCCACCCATTACATATGATTGCTTTTTTCAAGTCCCGGTAATAACTTTATTAAATTAATTATCCCACATATTTGGGTGGTGCCTTTCTTTGTTTCTGACATAATTTATGAGAGTTTCTCTTTTACACTTCAATAGAGAAATACAACTTTCAGTGGACAATGAACGTGTAACTCTAATGGAACTCTAAGAACCACAGCATTAATGTTTTCTTCTTTTCTTTCATGCCCTTTAGTTTTTGTTGCAGATAATATCATGCTATTGGATAATTATACATGCACCTTTCTAATAAAATTGGCATATATTTCACTGGTCTCAGAAGTAAAATTAAATGTATAATAGCTTCTTGGTGCAAAATATTTACTGAAAATTATTGTAGGATTTGACTAGAAATGTCACTTCTCAGGCAAGGTTATTCGTGGATGACTGTATAATATACAGAAAAAATTAGTGATAAATCTTATATCACCGCCTTGCAAAACTAGCTTGATGTTATTGAAAACTGGACTACAACAAATAAAATTAAAATCAATGTGAGCAAAAGTAAATCAATATGTATCCTTCTGTAAAACACAAAATTAAATTCGTCTCATATACCAATTAAATGGATCACCAGTGTCACAAGTAAACACTTAGGTACTGTATATATTTTAGTAACAAACTGGTTGAAATAAGTCACTAATATTACAAGGATAGCCTGGAAAACACTACATTTCTTTATGTGTATTCTTAAGAAAGCTAACCGAAAGTCAAAAGAATTAATGTACATAACCCATGTTCGGTCCACTGCTGTGGAGTAATGGTAGGCACATCTGACCGTGAAATAAGTGGGCCCGGGTTCAAATCCTGATTGGGGCAAGTTACCTGGTTGAGGTTTTTCCGAGGTTTTCCCCAATTGTAAGGCGAATGTCATGTAATCTATGGCGAATCCTCAACCTCATCTCGCCAAATATCATTTCACTATCATCAATTCCATCGAGGCTAAATAACCTAGTAGTTGATACAACATCGTTAAATAATCAATTTAAAAAAAGACGTCAGATAAGCAGAGGAAGTTACAAAAGCTTGTAGTGGTGAAGAATTTAAAGCATCTGTGTTGTTAAAAAAAAAGGGAAGTACTACAAATGGCAGAAAAAGTGGATAGTTTATATTGATGTATTTGTTACGTGACATTACACAGGAGATATCACCACATATAGTTGTAAACAACCGTGGTTATTTTAAATCTGAAAGTGTACTTTAGTGTAATTTTTTTTTATTGGGTTATTTTAAGACGCTGTATCTACATCTAAATTATTTAGCATCTGAATGATATGAAGGTGAAATGAGTCCGGGGTCCAGCACCGAAAGTTACCCAGCATTTGCTCGTATTGGGTTGAGGGAAAACCCCGGAAAAAACCTCAACCAGGTAACTTGCCCCGACCAGGATTCGAACCCGGGCCACCTGGTTTCGCAGTCAGACGCGCTGACCGTTACTCCACAGGTGTGTAATCAAGTGTTGCTTTGTATAATAAGAACTGTAGACACAGTGTATACGGTAAATCTCTATATGCATTTGAAAAGATTAGTAATCAACTTGACAGAAATGTTCGTGTGTCACAATATAATTTGTAATATTTTATTTGTTAATGGCACTGTTATTTTTATTAAAGTATGCGATTTAGCAGTTACATGTACTTCACAAATGTCTCAATTGTTTCAAAAACAATTAAATGCATTTATGACATTTGGCACAATAATATGAACATTTTCCATTTTGGTAATGAATTAAGTGGCAAGAAAATGTTCATGTGTCACACCATATAATATTTAATATTTTTTACATGATTAATTATTCCTTTTCATTATGATTTTCTGTTTATATTTTGGAATGCTTACGTTAAAAAAAACAGTGATGTGTCTTTCATGAACTCCTAAGTATTTGATTAAGTATCCTGTGAAGCTCATAGTTCGAAAATGTTACGTGTGTGACTATGGAATGACCCATCAGTATTGTTAGTATTGTTACAAATTACAGTCCACACCTGTGGAGTAACGGTTAGCGCGTCTAGCCGCGAAACCAGGTGGTCCAGGTTCGATTCCCGGTCGGGACAAGTTACCTGGTTGAGGTTTTTTCCGGGGTTTTCCCTCAACCCAACATGGGCAAATGCTGGGTAACTTTCGGTGTTGGACCCCGAACTCATTTCACCGGCATTATCACCTTCATCTCATTCAGACGCTAAATAATCTAAGCTGTTGATAAAGCGTCGTAAAATAACCTATTGAAATAAAGTTACAAATTACAAAACCTGAAACTGTTAGAATGGGATCAGGAGTAGTGACAAAAAATGTAATGTTGTAGGCCTACATCAACATGACTATTTGAATCCAGTTTCTAATAGTTTTTAAGGTTTGAAGGCCTTTTGAGGTAAACAGTATTGAACATGTGAGGGAAGGGCTATTTCTTGGTAATGGATTAGGCCTGTATATTTTATAATATTATTAACTATATATTGTTAAAGTACCTAGTAAATATCGTAATATGTATATTATATAATACTGTAAACGAGACAATATCACAGGCTGCAAACTAGATTATTCTTGTTTTTGTATAATTATACGAACAAGTCTGAAATAAACACGACTACCATTGGTTAGGTTAGGATAGGATTACTTATATATTGTAATCAGGCTATATGCACAAATTTTCCAATATACTACTATCATAACTAAATAGGTAATGTTAACATTAATTTTCATAAGTTTTTGTGGTGCAAATTAAAATAATTCAAAGTAAAGTATAACAAAACTCCGACAACATTATAATTATGAACGTCAAATTCTCTTATTTTATTTATTTTTCAGTGTTTAGTCCCTTATTTCCCATTGTTCTTTGGATTTATCATTAGTGAAATATCAATTAACGGATAAATTATGTTATACACTCAGTTGATAATATAAATAATATTCACGACAAATATATAAAAACAGAAGAGATAACGAATCATAATTTAGCCCATCGATAACTTTATAACATGGTCTAAAAATTCTAGGTAGATTGGCTTTGCGCGAGACTCTGCATTGTATTCTATTCAATACAAAGGCGTACTTTATCTTATCTCTCCGCTTCGCCCACGTGACAACTATAATTAGAACTCCCTCGTTCCGAACTTGCCTAGGTCATATAGGCCAATAATATTTATCCATGGTCATCAGTTGTCGACAGTACATACCGTTGCTTACGAGAATATCTCGTAGGCAAGAAATAATCGATTTAGACCGACCAGACCGGTTCAGAGTTCGTGTCTCGTGATGGTGTTGGTCATTGTGCCATCTGTTGACGATTATTGAACTACATCAAGCCGGCCTCGACTGCAAACCCTAAAGCCTATATAAAAGAGCTATCTGTTAGTATATATGATCTAGGCTAGTACCCACAACAACTCAAGCTTCGTGACTGTATATACTAGACTGTGGTTATAGCCTATATAGGCTTGAAAAGGATTAATTAAAGCTTGAATAAAGCAAGTTAAAATCTTAAAAAAAAAGACTTAGGACACTTTGGAATCCTCCTCTTCATATGTGCAAACTCCCCCACAGTGGCATGGCAGATGTCCAACCTGCACTCCACCTCCAACCAGATATTCAGAAACATTTGTGCTGTCGATAGCTTGACGAATTTTGTGTCACAAATCGTTGAAGTTATCCTGAGGTACATGATACACTTGGTCCTTCACAAAATTTCACAGGAAAAAATTCAGATGAGTAAGATCCAGTGAACATGGGGACAAGTGAATGCTTCGGCTCAAATCGACTTCCTCAGGCTTCTTGCAAAGATGAATTCTTTCCACTTTTTCCTCAAACACCGTCCTTTTACTATCACAATAAAGCCCATTTCTCGTAATTGTTTGTCTCATTTAATTTGCTCACATCTAGGTAGAAACATCTTTGTGATGCTTAAAATTAAATTCATTCCGAAATGCACATTGCCTACACTTCACGGATTTCACTTCCATCAGTGAAAGAACGCAGAACAATTTCTGTTGAGGTGTTCATATCTTCGCTCATTCTGATCATGCACATCACACCAGCACCAGAGTATGGTATTTTTCATAAATTGTCACAGATATCATCATATTTACAACAATTTCGAATTGGAATCTTAATACAGTGAAAGTTATAAAAGGTCGTAATATTAGACCTATAAGCCAGACAAGTGGTACAGTAGTTATATAATGTGTTATGATCTTAAATTTTTCCATAATTTCGTAAGAGTAACATCATACAATATTGTATTAATTGTATTGTTCATGAATATAATTCTATGTGCTGTATTCTCTTTCATATAATAAGCATTAATATCCTTCGGAATATGTATGATAAGAACTTTCTTGTGTTAAATTTTAACGTACCTTGTTAACATGTTTCGACCTATTTTCGGTCATCTTCGGAACTGCTCGTTGTTGGTCTTGGCGCCTCTTGTTTCCTGTGTGGGTGCGTTCGTGTTAAAAGTTGTGTAATCAAGATGTATAATCAAGATAATACAAGTCATTTAATACACAAATATAGATCGGAATGGATAAAAGCCATAAAAACATCACACCACTTACATTTTAACCACGAATGCCTAAAACACACCCCAACGATATTTTCAACACACAACTCAATTTCAAAACACATACACTCTTTGACTCTACACTACGAACGCACCCACACAGGAAACAAGAGGCGCCAAGACCAACAATGACCAGTTCCGAAGATGACCGAAAATAGATCGAAACATGTTACAAGATACGTTAAAATTTAACACACGAAAGTTCTTATCATACATATTCCGAATTGATACAGTGTTAAAAGTTGTGTAATCAAGATTTGTAACATTTATATCCGTTGTAGATCACAATTCAGTCACATTTTTCTTTTCATTTTTATTGGTTCTGAAATCTTGCTATTATCATGCTATTCTTAAATTCCTTACGGACTTCTGTTTTCCTGTTTTTAACTTATTTATATGTCGTTTCTCAGAATTATTGGGAATATTATTTTGTAAATTTTTTAAAAGTCGCCTAGGCCTATTAATAACTTACTGTTCATGTTACCTTAAGCTTTCTCACAACCAACAAAATATGATATATGGTGATAAAAGTCGTTCTTTTACAATATTGCGTATACAACTTGTGCTCTTCTTAAAGCGGCACTTTTCTCTCTCTAAGATATTCTCAAATCATGTTTGAATTCATTTTGTATAATGCAGATAATTCATTACTATATTTTCTTTTGCCTTGTTTATTAATGCAGTCCTTATTTTCAATTTCTATGTATCTGTTTATTTCATTCATTCGTAATTGTCTGCCCAAGGGCAGATCTATCAGTCCAAATCCAATTTTTTCCAATCTTTCCTCTTTTCCTCCTACTTCTTAAACAATCTATACAATCTCTATATCTTAATACTGATCTGCTTATTGTTGTTGTTTAGTCAACTGTCCGAAGACAGGTCTGAATCTCATAAGTGACACCATAAAGTATCACTCATGAGGCAACTAGGCCATTGCATACATCGCTGACTAGTTACATATTACACTAATCAGACTTCAGATGTATACAAACAATTAATCTGTCTCTGATACATATCATCAAGTGATGTACTGCCTGATAATAGATGTACATATCAGCCAGAACTGCAATCAGAGGTAGATGTGTTTATTATTCTTCATTAATTTATGGTCTTTTAAATTTTTTAATGCAAAATAAAAATTAGAACTGTTACTTCCTCAGGAGGCAACAAAACTATGTCAGCATCAGAGTGATGGAGGCGAAAGAAAGCTGGACAAGATGATGGTCAGCAGGGAAACCAGCAGCAGGTAACGGATTTGACAGAACTGGCTAATCGTCTCCTTACCGAAACTGGTAACATGGATATTTACCAGGAAAGCTATGAACATATATCGAAGTTGGTAAGTTCATTTAGATAAATATCTATAATGGCTTTCTTACATAAATTTCAGAGATATATGGTCTTACTAATAAACCATATATAGTTTTTATACGAAACTTATGTAGAGTTGGGACAGTAAAACGTTACTAATAAATCATGCATAAGTGTTGGATGTATAAGAAGCCTGTAACTATACATGGGAATTGCTTTGCAGTAGTTATGTACACGAAATCCCTTGTTTAAATGTTGTACAGAGATAAAAAAAAATGGGCACCCCTCCAACAGCTGTTTGTATACTTACTGGCTTTTAAGGAACCCAGAGGTTCATTGCCACCCTCACATAAGCCCGCCATTGGTTCCTATCCTGAGCAAGATTAATCCATTCTCTATCATCATATCCCACCTCCCTCAAATCCATTTTAATAATATCTTCCCATCTACGTCTCAGCCTCCCTAAAGGTCTTTTTCCCTCCGGCCTCCCAATGAACACTATATGCACTTCTGGATTCTTCCATATGTGCTACATGCCCTGCCCATCTCAAACGTCTGGATTTAATGTTCCTAATTATGTCAGGTGAAGAATACAATGCGTGCAGTTCTATGTTGTGTAACTTTCTCCATTCTTCTGTAACTTCATCCCTCTTAGCCCCAAATATCAGCTGTTTGTATAGAGTGTCATTTTATGATGATGGTTGCCATGTAACTACAGAAGAACAAACCAAAGAGCACAGAAGAATTAGAATAATATTGCTGTAGCTCATACTCTTTGACCAAAATATAGTGTGGTAATCGACTAGGTCCAGTTTTACTATCAATACTTAGCATGGCACACTAGCGCTCACTATTGGATGCAATAGAGAACCACAATTTTATTATTCTATCACCTTTTGTAATGAAGTAATGACGAAACTATGACATAGTTATGTAAACAGTTGTACTGTTATACATTATGTATGTAGTGATTATTAGTAAGAAATTTACACACTACTTATAAACGAGCTATCATTGTGTAAGTATAAGACAGTTAAACGTCTGTATAAGAGTTTTTATTAGTAAGACATTATTAAAAATGTCTGCCAGAGACAATTCTGAAATGTTATAAATTCATGGCAATTCCAACTTTGTAATACAGCTCAGAAACATGAACCTTAACATTTTGGCAACTTCAAAGAATAAAAGTGCAGAAATGAGAACTCCTAAGGCCTTTGGTTGGATATACTTTATATGATCACAAATGGAATGTCTACATCAGGAATGAATTAAACATAACTGCCATCACTGGTACCATATCAACATACAGAAACAACGGGTATGAACATGTATCACGGATGCCCAATAACAGGCTGCCTCAGAGGCTATTTCACTACAATCCTTGTGGGAAGAGAGAGATCTGGGCGACCAAAAGTGCAATGAAGAGACCAGCTTTCAGCCAGCATCCAACATGGACCCTATTCTACAAAAGTATGGTCTAATACATTACAAGTTTATTGAGCTGTAACTAATAGTTATTATTAGAGCTAGGATTCGTATGTATTAAAAGCTAATATTTTTAGTCGGTATAGTTTATAAACATACAAGCCATGCTCCCCAGTCCTTATATTTGCCATTCTTGTCATTCAGTACTTCCATTAGTTAGCACTAAGGATCTTTAATCCTCTTAACCACCACTTACAAAACAGCAGGGGGTTTAAAAGCTGCGTTGTCTAGTCCTTGTGACTTTTCTTGCATTTCGAGTCTTGTCAACCAGGCTTAAAACCTTCTTAACTGGCATCACATCGACTCAACTATACTCGGCATCATTCTTAACTCTTACTAATATAAATCCTAGCTCTAGTTATTAGTGACAAAGATTTCTTGTACATTTGTACTTTATTACTCCATATTTACAACAGTAGAGTTGTAACTTTATATTCCACAATACTATACAAGAACATTTGAGGACCGTTTTTGCTAACTGAAAAAAACTAAATTTTACAGGAGAGACAAAACACTATAGTAAGCACGTTTTGCTGTATGTCTCACTTATAGCAGAAAGCAAGTTTTGAAAAAACGATCACACTTTGACACACTACAATGAAGAGAAATAACCCAATTTTACTAAGATGCTTTGAACATCATGTAGAGATCTGCCTTGTATTAACAAATCCATCAAAATCTCAATTTTGCAAATTTTGCAGTTAGCAAGTTTTGCAAAAATGGTCCTCATTTACTAATGAACCTTGTATTCCCTACCTTAGTGCCAAGTATAACATCCCTCTCTTCAATTGGTCAGTGACATTTATTTTTTGGTGCTCGGAGTACTTTACCAAAATTTACATATAATTTTTTAAAACAATTACTAATATCTTTTGAAATTCAAATAAATCATCTCGCAAATTCTTAAAGATTCCCTGCAGATTATACAATTTCATTTATACCACTCAGAAGGCCTTAATTAAGGATATGGTAATTTTAAATAAAATCTTTTATTTATAAGTATAATTTTAAAGTAATTTTCTAAGATTTTATTTTATAATTGATAATCAGTGGTGCTTAATTATTACATTTTATTTTTATAACAATACTCATATTTAATTAATTATATTTTTATTTGCTATTAATTTCCGGATCCTTGTGGTCATCCTTAATTAAGGCCGGACGATTTATTTCTCTCTCTCTTAATGTATTAACCACTTCCCTTATTATCCTGAGTTAACTCGGGTTGCTAACATGTGTCAAAATTTATTAACCCGAGTTAACTCGTTTGAGTCCCATTGTCTACTTCATAGTGATTTTTTAAGTATGTAAGAAAATTAGTGATGTACAGTGATTCTGCAATATTAAATGACCTCTTTACGAAAATAAAAAAAATGACACTTTTTTTTCACAAAACTGGTAAAATAAATAGTAAGGGAAGAGGTTAAACCATACACCATACTAATATGGTGTATAATACAATTTGCTGCTGTAAATTACTATAAACTGAAAATTTTCAACGAAATTGCAAAGCGATTTTGAATCTTTATTTGCCACCTCTAACATAAGAGTGCTGAAAGCATCAAGCACAATTCTCACTTCTCCCTATCCACTTTCTAATCCACACTTTTCTTTTCCGTTTCTTATTTTTATTTTTTCACTTTTATTAAAGGGAGTCATCAAGCCCTATCTCACTAATGTTAAAACAGCTATATTAATGACCCGTTATCACAGAACATACTAGGTATAGAAATGTGATATTTTACAGGATGTTTATGCATTCCTTCTGAGTGCACTGATTCGTTTTGATGATAAAATATCTAATAGAAAAACAATATTTTTTTTATAAACTTATAAAATTAAAAACAAGAATTAGACATTTTATTTATTTTTATTATTATTATTATTTTTTAATAAGCTATTATAGCAAACTCAATCAAAGGAATTCCATATCATCACATTGTTACCTGAAATGTATCGTAAAAATTTCATGCAGATAGACCTAGTAGTTTCTGAGAAAACAGGTCATTTATGTTGAAAAATGTAGTTTTAAGTAAATCATGTTTGAAGTAAAAATTTCTATAAAAATTCACCTATTACAGAAAAAAATATTTTAAAACCCTTCTGGTTGGTGGTCCTCGTCTTCTTCTCTATCCTGCTCAACTAATACTGCCCTCCTTCTCTTGGATCTTGCCCCTTTGGTTGTGTTTGTTACCATTATTCGCAATGTGTCCAAGTTAGCCATGTTTTTTGAGGTATTATATCCTATTTGAATATCTAGATCCTTCGATGCCTGTATTCTTGCAATGTATCCATCATTAAATGTGAGTACAGCATCTAGTATACTAAATTCCAACGTTGACATACCAACAGACACATTTTTTTGGGACTCAGTGTCCACACCTGTGGAGTAATGGTCAGCGCGTCTGGCCGCGAAACCAGGTGGCCCGGGTTCGAATCCCGGTCGGGGCAAGTTACCTGGTTGAGGTTTTTTTCCCGGGGTTTTCCCTCAACCCAATACGAGCAAATGCTGGGTAACTTTCGGTGCTGGACCCCGGACTCATTTCACCAGCATTATCACCTTCATTTCATTCAGACGCTAAATAACCTAGATGTTGATACAGCATCGTAAAATAACCCAATAAAAAAATAAAAAAAAAAATAAAAAAATTGGGACTCAGTGCCAAACAACGTTATTAAATGATTCATTAATATTGTGAGTTCATCAGAATGGGAAAAATCTTGAAACACAGGCTCACGAAGCATTAATTTTACTATTAAACAAGTCAAACCACAGTCTTCTAAGACAATTAGTTCCTGAGATAATAATTTTTTTGTGAAAAGTGGTAAATTTTTTCTCTAAAACACAAATACACTAATATTTTTAAAAAAATATTTTAAATAGCTAATATTTGAATATTTTCATAAACCGAACACCAAATTAAGCAGAATGAACCATACTTTCATAAAGTTTAAAAAAATTTTAAATGTTAATTTTTTTTCCCCCTTAATTTAACAATTCTGGCCATGGCTTCAACTATTCCCACTTCTAACATTTTCTTATGATAGTATGGTCTCATTCTGAGTCTCATGTAAACACTTCCAATAGAATTCCAAACGGAAATAACATTTCAATGGATACCTAGTCATTGTGGTATACCTGGAAACGAGAAAGTCGATAATATTGCAAAACAGGCAACATATTTGCAACCAAGACCTCTTCAAGTGATATCTCTATCCAGTGCTTTTGCTTCAGTAAAGTCTCATTTTACAAACCTATGGATCAACAATTGGCTCTCTTCTGACAAAGGAAAAATTTTACAGTCTGTACAGAAGAAACCAAATGACCTGGAAATGTACAAAAACTTGCCCAGATATGTTCAAACATTTTTAACAAGAGCCAGAACAGGTCAAATTGTCACTCAATTGTACCTACACCAATTTCACATTTCTGATAATCCTACTTGCCTGTGGTATAATAATCATGATGAAGATCTGGAACACATTCTTCTATACTGTCCATCCATAAACCACAAAAGAAGTAAATTAAAATCATCAGTACCAGTTGCAGAAGACACAGCCCTGCAGTATATATTGACTACACCTCAACTCTGGCTACTAGCAACAGGCATCTATAATGAACACCGATCAAAATACCCTCATTTCTCGTGAAAAACAAAAACTGAATTTACTACAGTGGACTTTATGTTGTCAGCAAACAGCTGGATACATTAAGATAATTGATTGATTAAACACTTCCCATCATGAGAGTGAACTATAGCAACTCTCACGAGAGAGCTGTCACTGTGTAAAAGAGGCTTTAATGTATGTAGTGTAAAGTAGGTTCACTTTGTGTTTCTCAATGTACCATAACTGACAACTCAGGTAGTGCTAGCTACCAGGGATTTCTTCAGTTATTTGTTCCATAGACCATTTATCACAAAAATATCATGGCATTGGTCTCCTGGAAAAATGATGGGTACAATGCAGTAGATTTCCATTGATTTCTGCAATAACCATAAGGATGATTGTGTCAGTTATGAAGCAGTGGTCGAATGACAGCACAGAAAAGGGGAATATTCTGGAAAAACTTGATACATCATCATCATTGGTCATTACAAATTTTACTTAGATTGCCTGGATTGGAAAGTTTGTGCTCTAGCTGTCTGGGAATAAAACATCAGATTCATCTCACACCTCCTGAAAAGAAGATTCTGAAATGTTGTACCTCTCAACCATAATAATGCCAAGCTATATGCATAACTCAGTGCTTAGTATTTATGAATAGGGATTGGATTTCTGTGACATGTCATATTTTTATCCCATTCTCTTTTTATAAGCTTAAGTTAAATTAAACATATTTCTAGCTTTTCTAAACATATCACAGTGTTTATTGATTATGTTGTTGGTGTTGACCAATACTAAGGATCTTAGATTTCTTCCATTCTCCTGCAGGTGTGCCAATAGTATTTGGTGAGCTGCAATGGTAAATCAGCATCTAATTTCTTTATTGCTGGGCATTGTAGCAAATGTTCTTTATCCATGATGGAGTTCTGATTTCTACAGAGGGTGCACTGTGAATGCTGGTAGATATTAATTCGATGTAGATGAGAGGCGAGACAATCATGTTCAGTTGTTACGCGAAATATAGCAACAGCCTTTTTTTCGTGGTAAATCTGGGATATTATTACTGTCTAGCAGAATATTCCAATGTTTGCCTTCGCTTTTCTTGAGGAATTCCTGTTTACAAAAGGACTGGACTATGTGTTTGATCCTGACTTTTGAGGCATGAAAAGAGATTGTATTATTTTGAGTTTGTCTGATGTTTGTTCCTTTTTTGGCCAGGAAGTCAGCTTTCTCATTATCTACTATTCCACAGTGTGAGGGTATCCATTGAAAAACTAGCTCTTTACGCACCCTTGTAGCATTTTAAGAGCAGAAAGAATTTCTCTTCCTTGTCTGTTTTCTGGAGGACTTGATGTTAGTGCTTGGAGTCCAGATTTACAATCACTAAGTATAACCACTTTGTTAAATTTATGTATGTGATGATAAATCTGTTTCAGGGCTTCTAATTCACCATCATAATGAGTGGACAGTATTCCAAAAGATATGTGAGAGCTAAAAATGTCACTTAGATTCATGCTCCAGCATTACTATGTTTATCAAGCAGAGATCCATCTGTATAAATATGAAGCCATTCAGATATTGGATATCTTGTACATATGCTTTCAACAGCTAGTGATTTTAATACTGATTGGTCGACGTCACATTTTGCAGTGATGTATTGTATCAGATCATTTTCACATTTAATTTCAGGCTAAGAGAGTGGCTATACTGAGAGTAGAAGCTTTTCTATATTATCAGTTGTTTGTACATTGTATTTACTTTGTAATTTATAAATATCCTGGAAGAAGCCAGATTGTGTTTTGAGTTTCCGTTCAGTTTTTTAGTTCCTCCAAAAATCATTGTTTATTGTTTATAAAAATCCTTATTTTACCATTAAGTCATATTTGATCAAAAATGGCAGAAAAGCATATTTTTAGTTATATTACAACAATCTTAACAGTTCTCCAAACATGTTTTGTGTCAATAATGGCAAGAGATTTTATTTACATTTGGCTATTTATTTGGATTTATTTCCCTAAGAAATATTTTGTGGTTAAATGAAGTTTGAAGGTAATTGGATTCGCCAGCAATAAGTTGTCAAAACACAAAGGACAAAAGGATGTTAGGATTATGGTCAAATTGTTGCTGATCGGTCTCACCTTCATCTCTTCACCCTGTTGCCATAACAGTCAGTGACCCTGTTAACATAGCTGTAATAAAATTAGTCACGCAGAGGACAGATGTTGGATATTTTTCACCCGTCTTTTACCCCTGCTATTTTTATAGGCTGAACAGTTTGCTATGGACAGTACAAGGAGTTAATATTCACAAAAACAATTTTGCAGAATAGCCAATACAGAGTTTTTAAAGTAATTTTTAGACTATATTTAATTTGTTTTGCGTCATATTTCCAGTTTTTCTTTACCATATTTTAGTATTCTTATGGCATATGTGCATACATATTTCCAGAGTTTTTAGTAATAGAAATCCGAGCTCTATTTCTGATTATAGGCACTTTTGGTCGTCTAGTCACTGCCACAGGTCACAGGAGAGCCAAATCCTAGCAATTCCTGTCATAAAGTGTTGAGTTCAGTGTTAGAGAAGGCTTTATGGCCTTAACTCTGCCTGGTTAAATAAAACCATTATTATTTTTATTATTACTATTCATCCTCTTTCACTCTCTCAGTCCCTCGTCAATGGAATTCTCTACTCAGAATATTAGGGACTACCAGACAATAACTACTTTCAAGAATAGGCTAAGCAATTTCTTACGAACATAGTCAAATTGAAGATATCATAATCATAATTGAGTTTAATCATTTCATTATATTGTAGGTCTAATAATGAGTATTATTATTATTATTATTATTATTATTATTATTATTATTATTATTATTATTATTATTATTATTGGTATTTTGGGATGACAAAAGAAACTGTTTTTATTGTTTTACATTAATGATGTATTATGTAGCTATTATATTATATATTATATTATATTATATTATATTATATTATGTTTTGTTTATAGCAATGTACTAATTTTATATCATACTGATTGAGTGGAAAAGAAGGATGAATGTCCTTAACTCTGTCAATTAAAATAAAACAATACATTGGAAGAATTTTAGTTGAAAAATACATTTTTTAATTACTTTAAGAGTCGACCTGGTGACATAGTCGGTAGAGTGCTGGTTTTCTGTGCCTGATGTTGCTTAAATGCAGTAGGCTCATGTCAGTAGATTTACTGGCATGTAAAAGAACTCTTGTGGGACAAAATTTCAGTACACCAGTGGTCCTGATATAACCTCAGCATTTGTGAGTGTTGTTAAATAAAACATAATTTTTTAATTATTTTTAGAATTTTAGTAACTTGTAATTATTATTTATTGCATTTATGTCCATTTCAGATTGAGGATTCAGAACGTAAAAATGTCAAGAAAGAGAGTAGATGAGCAATAAATTATGATGATGCATTGGATATGTATGCTGAAGACTTTGACGAAAAGGAAAAAGCAAGATTTGAAAAGAAAAAGGAAGGAGTATCTAGTGCTGGTACAGGAGAAGAAAATGGAAATAGAGTTGATGATACATCCAGAAGTGCACACAAAGAAAGCGAAGGTAATTATAATGCTGTAATCAGGCAGTCAAATTTATAATGATAGTAGAGTGATAGTGATGGTGTATATATACATCCACATGTGAGTGTGCATGTGTTTTCTTTTGTTTAACTGCTGTAACTGCTGTCAGTACTTAAGATCTGTTGGAAACGTTTAGAGGCACTAATTAAAAAAAAAAAAACAGCATATATCATAGTGAGGATCATGTAAGAGCAGTTCCTAAAGGACTAATTTGGCTGTCTCTTCAGTGTTGCCAATTAATACCAGATATCACCAAAGAGGGTAAAATCACAATGCCATGTACTATAGAAGTAATAATAATCATCATCATCTTTGCTTGTATTGGACCTAGTGGCCCATTACGGTCTCTTGCCAACGGTTGAACGGCCTGCCCAAGGATCTCTTGCCCACAGGATGGTAATTTAAAATTTGGCGTGGAATTCTAGAACGAGGCATTCAGATGACATGTGATCTCCAGTTTTGTCTGTATTTCTGTAGGTATTCTGTAATCGGTTCAATCTGCAGTTCTTTCATAATGTCAAAATTTCTAATGTGATCCATTCTCGTGTATCCCGCTGTATGACGCATAAATCTCATTTCTGCTGCCGTTAATCTTTGTGAATCAATATTACGAATCGTCCAAGCTTCACTACCAAAACAGAGTATAGGTCTGGCCAATGTTTTATAAATTCTGGTGAGCGTGTGTTTTTGTACTAAGGTTGGTTTGAATATCTGATTAATTATCCCCATTGCTCTGTTGAATTTAATAATTTTCTCATTCAAATCTTTTTCTTATTCATATGAAATTTGGTAGCCGAGATATCTAAAATTTTTAACTTGTTTGATGATCTTATTATTGATGCAAATTTTGCTACAGACTGATTCCTTTCCTAATAAAGTCATCACTTTAGACTTGTCATTCCTTTCCTAATAAAGTCATCACTTTAGACTTGTCAGTTGAAATTTCCGTATTGAAACTTTGTGCCATTTGATTAAAGTTGTAAACCAAATGTTGTAAATTATTTTCTGAAGTTGCCATAAACACAATATCAGCAGCAAATAATAAGGTATCCATTTGGGACAAACGTCTTATCGGTATACTTCCATGTGGTTTCAATCTCCATTCCTTAATAATGTGATTCATGTATATTATAAATAATAGAGGAGATAAACTACAACCTTGTCTCACCACTTGATTTATGCGTTTCCATTCTGAATATTTGTTTTCAATCCTAACCTGTATATAATTATTATTATAAATATTGTAAATAGCTGTTATTTATTGATTTGGAATACCATCATGTGCTAAAATATTTAATAATTTGTTTCTATCTACTCTGTCGAAGTCTTTTTTCATATCAATAAATGCCAGGTGGGTTTCAATATTAAATTCTCTATGTTTTTCGATCAAAAGCTTCAGTATAAAATATAATAATAATAATAATAATAATAATAATAATAATAATAATAATAATAATAATAATAATAATAATAATAATATAGTATTAACAGTAACGATGTCTTGCTTATGTGCTCATGTACCACATCTCATCTTTATGTTGGGAGGCGTCTTGTAAATGGTTCAATAATTTGTGAAAGAGTATGTTTTTCTCTTGGACCTCTCGCACATTATGTTGATAATTAGTAGATTAATATGATTTAATGTTTTATTTTCAAAAGGAAAATATTTGACAAGTTTTTGGGCATTGAATCTTAGTTGCCTTGGCTAGGTAATAGGTACTGTTTTGTTTCCCTAAAGTTTGCAGCACTTACTCATAGAGAGATCAGCTGTTAATGTATGTTTTTCAAGGAGTTATTGTTGAAGAAATATTTAGAAAGTCTGCACTGTTAATTCCAGGATCAACTTTTTACTCTGTACTACATTCTTTCTGCCATTCATTTTCAGTAGTTTGAGTTAATAACAATTAAGAGTTCAAGTGAATATTTTTTTGAGTTACAAATGTCACAGTTGTTTTGAAACTTGAAAAATTAAGGACATCAACTCATCTGTAACATTCATGACAAAATGTGTGTAACTTCCGTGACATGAAAGAAACACCTATAAAATATATAGCGATTATGATTTTGTGAACTAATTGGATGCCATGAGATTTGCATAGCTTTCACATCGACACTATGAGAATGAATCTCATTTTGCTTGAGGTAGAGACCTGAGTTTTACACTTTTCATTAATGAGATGTGAAGTGAGTTCACAAATCTTCTAACATCTGTGACGGAACCTTTTCTTTATTTTCTGCAATAATAATAAATATTATTCAACAACTTTTTTTCTGTAAAATGATAGTGATCTTCTAAATTGATTCTAATAATAAAAATTGACAAAAGTCACTTCATTTTCAATATATAGAGTTTGAAAATAGTAAAAATGTAGCATCCGTGGCAACTGGAATGGCTGTTGGTTAAGTGAGATATGGTCCACTGTGCAATAAGTCCTCTCTACGAAAATGTCCTTGTTTAGAAATGTCCACATAGAAAATTCGTCCATGCCATAAAAATATCCTTACCTGAAAAGGTCCACTGTCAGCAAGTCCTCTCCATAAAAATGTCATACGTTTGAAAATGTCTACATATAAATTCGTCCATTTCCCTAAAATGTCCAATAAGGAAAACTGCAAGGAAAGTGCCGAGGAATTTATTGTCATTTCAATTATGTTATACAAAAGATACATCTATTGTTCATCTTGAGGGTCACTATATAATTTCAAATCGTATGATATCGCTCTAAGATATCGAAATATTTCATTCCTATCTTTGTAATCTTGGTAATTACCAACAATGTTGAAAATTCTGGTTTAATTATTGATATACCGTTTATTTACTAGTTGCCTAATATGTGTATGCCCACCAAAGACCTTTGTTACTAAATGTTCTGTCTCTGATTGCTGTTGTTGCAAATGGCTAATGAATCGCCAAATGTTCACGTGGTGTCTCTACAAGTCGTTGGAATTGAGAGTGGAATTCTTCAACCACATTATTCGTATGCTGTCTGCCATTAATTACTAATTCATAGACTTTCCATGTTTCAGGAGAGAATCTAGGGGGAACTGCTCGCCTTCGCCCTCTTGCCGGATGACCAGTAATATATGTAGGCCCTAATTATTATTACAGTTAGTAACTCATTTCTGTTGAACAGCTTTGTATATTGGACCTTTCGAATGATGGACTTTTCCGTATGATGTGCTTTATAATATGGTGGACCACATAGATGTTGGGCTTTTTCATTCCATGGACGAATTGTATGTAGGACTTTAAATGTTGGACAATTTAGTTTGTGGACATTTTGTTATGGACCTTATAACCTGGAAGCTGGCTGTTATCAGAATTTCTCAGTGTTGTAAATTTGAGGTTACTTGAACTTAACATTGTATTTAATGCATTATCTTAATTTATTATTTGCATGTCTCTAGTATGCTTTGTCTATGGACAACCTCGAAATTTGACGAAGCAATAAAATAAAATGTATGCATTTCTTTTAACAGAAGTAATGTGGGAATTTAAATGGGACGAGAAGAGTGCGGACGTACATGGACCACATACAACAACTCAGATGCAGGAGTGGGTAGAGCAAGGCTACTTCAAAAACCCTGTATACGTACGTAAATATGGTACAGATGGCAATTTCTACAACTCTTCGAGAATTGATTTTGAATTGTATTTGTGAACTTCCTATGACATTGTTCACCATCTTTGTAAGTAGCTATACTTCTTATGTAGCTCAGGAGACTTGACACCGTTTTACTTTCTTCACATATGTCTTTCTGCAAGGCACAGAAATATTTTAATTTTCTGATGGGTTAAAATGTACTTGATTCTGATAATATTGCTTTAATAATCTCCCTATTGGAAAAGAGAGAGAATAGACAGAGTGAATGAGTTACAGGGAAGGGACAAGAAAGGAGAGATCATGTACGTTATTTTTCTTTTGTCATATATTTGGTTTGTTCTGAGTCCTTTTAAACAAATTGTTTCTTCTCTGATAAAGTTAAGCATAGTAGTAATGTTATTGTTAATTCTTAAATTTCGTAGTTAAAGAAATTTTTTAAGCATTTCCATCCAGTCATGTATTAAGGGGAGAGTATGGTATTTTTTTTAAACTTTTTTTCCTTTTTGGTGTAAAATATTAATTTTTTGTATGTGGAGAGCTCATAGCTGTGGCAACTCAACCAAATAAAAATATTTTGAAAAAAAATATATTATTTGGGGGCCCAAATTTGAAAAAAAATATACCCAATGCAGGATTGTAGTAAAACCGATGTATCTAAACCGTTTTTAAAGATAGATTCAAACAGTTTTTTGCAATGTATTTGCAAAAGCATGTTCTACAAACTGTCTGTAACAGAATTTTGATATTAGTCCCTACATATGTAAAATAAACAATTAAAATTTAATAACAATTTTCTGATTTCCTTTCTTGCAAACAAACGGACGTATTTTTTAAATGAAATCAATTAACAAAATTCTGTTACAGAGAAAAGTTTCCTAATAGTCTAAAGAATGTGTGTTCTAAATTTCATGCATGTATCTTTAATAGTTCAGAAATTATATCCATTTTTGTCTGGCAATGTAGCAAAAAAATGAAGTTACTGGAAACCGATAAAAGCGGGCGATTTAAAAATCCATAGTGCAGAAAGTTTAAAAATGACGTCTCAACATCCACAAAATGTTATGCAATGCATTCCACACATATCAAAGGGTATTTTAAAGAAAAAAAATTGTTTTGAAAATTTAATTTACCGGAAACAACAATAAAAGTGGGCGACTGATTTAAAAATCCTTAACGCAGAAGTTTAAAAATGGCGACTCAACATCCGATAAGGGCACAAATACCCACAAAATGTTATGCTATGCATTCCGCACATATCACAGAGTATTTTAAAGATTTTTTTTTTTTTTTTTTTTAAGTTACTCATTTTTCACCAAAAAATACCATTCTCTCCCCTTAATGTTTTATACTTTATTTTACAAAAACAATCCAAAGAAGCAGTGGTAGTTTTTCTTCTTTTTTTAAGAATCTGGGAAATTTTCATGAAAATATAAAAGTAGACCTGTTACTTTGGGTAAGGAATAAATTATGACCAATATCATTAATTTCAAGGGGTTATTCTTTGAGATATTTCAAACAAAAAAGTTAATACAATTTTTATATGAAACATTTCATAGCATGTTTTTGGAGAGTCTTTGATTTAATTCCCAATATGCTCAATCAATTTAAGAGAGCAGTATATTATGATATCAAAGGTAAGAAGTTCATACCGAAACTGTCAAGTTGCGTGAGCTTGAACTGTAGCCTATATCTACCGAATGAACAGTAGTGATGCAGCTCTCAATGTCAACACACCAGCAAAACAAACATGTACAGTCGAGGGGTAACCAAACTTATCTTTGTGCCAGTGATTCATGGCCTCAGAATAAACAGAATGAACAATTAGCCTATGTGAGAAAGAATAATTGGCACTTACATTCTTCCTAATTTTCAATATAAAATAATTTACCCATATAACAAACAAACAAAATACGTAATAATAATATGTGTCTAATCTTGTTACAGTTAATAATAATGTACATTTTCAGTGTGTTATTTGGCAGTAAAAAGTTGTAATAACCTCCCTATCGATATAAAAAATCAAAATCCAAAACATAAGATTATTTAGGGCCAAATTAAAGAAGTACCTAATTTCTCACACCTTCTATTCTGTAGGTGAATTCATGACATTCAATAACGCTTCATGAAATTGATACTGAAACTTTGTGTTGTACTAGTAGACTATATTGTAAACCACGTCTGTATATATTTGATCTAGACTCTGACTATAAATTAAGACTATATTAAGCTTTTTGACTTGTTCCATATTCTAGTTGTGAAGCAATGTATGAATACCATAGAATGTTAATAAATACAATACAATACAGTATCAAAAATATATCAAATATGTTCAGAAAAATAGTATTTTTGTACCTTGAAAATGTTCGTTCTCCATCGCAAGACGTAACTAGAGCAAATCTGAAATATGACACAGTATTTCTTGCTATATCACCAAGTGAACAACAGCTTTGTGAATCTAATAGTATATTTCGAATATGGCACATCACATTAAACCCATAATTCGTTTCAAGAACACTTTTCATTTTTGCTTTAATGACTATTGGGACTTCTGCATACATACATCTTGATTACACAACTTTTAACACTATGTCACTTCGGAATGTATATTATATGTCTTTCTTGTGTTAAATTCTATCGTACCTGGTTAACCACACAACCACACAGGCTTATACAAACTCAAATGTAACACCTGCAACAACTTCTACATAGGGACAGACAGACAGATCATTTCAAACACGTTACAAAGAACACATCACAGCCATAATAAAATTACAAAAGACGTCCACATACGCAGAACACGTCACAAATGCTAACCACACCTACAAAGAGATCAACACAGACATGGAAATTCTACACATCCAACCAAAAAGCCAGAAACTAAACACACTAGAACAATACGAAATATACAAACACACAAAAACACATCCAAATGAAATTCTCAACATAACTCAATTTCAGAACTCGCACAATCTTTGACTCCACATTACACTATACAAACACACCCCCACAGGAAACAAAACAAAAGGTCAGCAACAACCAGTTCTGAAGAAGGCCCATACAAAGCCGAAACATGTTAACCAGGTACGATAGAATTTAACACGAGAAAGACATATAATACACATTCCGAAGGTATGTTAATATTTCTTTTATTACAAAATAATTATGATAAAACTTAATAATAATGATTTTACAGTTAGCTACATATGAAAGTCAAGGGAACTATAATTATTAAAGAAGGACAGAAAATATCTATTTAGAGTTAGCAAAGAGAGTTATGATATGATCGTTGGCAAAGAGTATATTCCATTGATGCTGCTGCCACCTACAGACAAATTACTTGAAAAAGGCGTTAAATCAGATAATTTCAAAATATCAGGCATTCAAGTTACTACTTCTACTACTACTAAGATTTCTTTCAAATCATCCGTCCTCAAGTGAGGTTGATCACTGGGATCCGGAATTAACAAACATAAAAGATAAAGGGAAATGAAACGAGCAAAATAATGATTCGATTTGTACATCAAAACAAAAATTTACGTGTTAACATATAGATGATAGTGTAGAATTTGAAGAGAGGCCTTCAGAATTTCCATTACAATCTTCTGAACCTCATAAAAGGGAATTTGAAAGGATTTAAGTATATTACATGTAAATTTTGGTAAACAACCCCTCGTTCCAAATAGTAAGCCTGTAACATCCCAGTTGTAAAGCGAAATGCCATATTTTTCACTGAGGTATGGAAGACAAGGTACATATTTAGCTCGCTTGTAATCATTTATCTGCAGTGCTTGATTTGTGTCTCGTTCAAAGCAAGTCTTAGGGTCTAAGACCATCGCTTTCTGGGTTCTTCTATTGATGGCAATTATATCAACTTTTCTATGAGAATCATCTTCAGACACACAATGAATCTCCTCATGTACTTCCCATCCTCTGTTTCTTGATTTTTTAAAAATCCGCCTGGACCCTGGACAAAGTTCTAAAAAGGAGGACATGTCTGGATAAGAGAGGGCGTCTGGTCACCCTAGCATATTGAAAGCCTCGAAGTAACCATATTTTATCAATACTGTCACTATTTCTGATTAGAAGTAAGTAATACAGTCCTAAAAATTGTTCAGTAGGTACAAACAAGGGTGCTTCATAAAATCCAAGTTGCAAGAGGAAAAAATGCAATTCAATGCTTTAGGCATTACAAAAAGCTTCTCTCCTACAAGCTTTTTGTAATGCTAGGGTGACCAAACTATTGCAAGATTGGATGGAAGCAAAGCAATCAATCAAGAGTTGGTATCCAAAGAGCCTTAGTTGGATCAGTGACAGAGATATCCAGAAATGATGCTGCAGATGGAGTCAACCATCTCTTCCAAGGATTTGGCAACATATTGTTGACATGGCAGGGGACTCTATTTGAATTATATCATGTCAAAAGTAACCTGAATAAATTTAGTGTGAAACAGTAACTATGTTACCATTACTTTTCGAATGCCTTAGTAAAGATTTCATAGCACAGTGTCCCTGAAATAATATTCGTTCTCTATATTACGTATACAAATTACATAATTTTCAGCAAATGTGTTTCTCCATTTGTTGATAGGTTTGTATGATTACCAGTGAATCTTCGAGTATTCATTCAACTTCGTGTGATTGGAAGATTTAATGTTAAAAACTGCTCACTAAACTGCACAACTCTACTGTGCATATTGATGTAATGTAGTTATGACAGTCATCATTCCACACTTGAGGATATACTGTGAGTTGGTTATGTGAACAGATTATACTATACACAGAAGACAAGTAGTGCAATAGAGCCTGCGTGATCTATGTGTGTGGCTGCACTCAACCTGAAATCTGTGTTTTGGTACGAGCTTCCTACCTTTAATTATGATTAGACAAAGGATTTTGGGTCCTGATACTCAACACTATACTAGGGGCAGAAGAAATCGGCGGGTCTGGCGAACCCCTACTTCTCTACCCCGACTCCTACATCCCTCAGAACTTGCTTGGTGTATGGTCCTGTTCCAAATAACTCCACTGATACTTTTTCACTGCAGGAAAACTTAGAAAATAAATAAAATAATAACGTGATTTGTAGTAATTACAAATAGGGCCTACATTCTTTACTCAATATTATCATTATAATATTTTGCAAGTTAAGTCATTTCACAAATGTAATAAAGTGTAATGTAAACCTAATATAAATCAAATATTTATCATTACACAAATACTTTGTATTTCTGTATTTTCTGAATGTTGTGTTGAAATAGTAAATACTAAATAATGTTTATGCAGTATACTTACCAACTTTATAAATCACGATAAAATTAAACACTAAAGTACAAAATATTAATGTATGTTTACTGATTGTGGTATATGGATATTATTATAACATGAACGAGTTTCGTAATGAAAGCACACTTACGAATGCTTAGCTTAATAAAATAAATAACATAATAAGTATGACACAAAAAATTGTTTTATAAATTGGGCACTTGGCACTATTCTGATTCTATGCGGTAAGTTTCATTCAGTCTTGTTTATGCATCTGTATTATTGAAGTCCATCAACAATTCAATACAAGAAGTGTTGAAATAGCATATATTCAATGAAAAATGTCTATAAAATAGTCACCAGTCACAGTTACATCTACTCAGGTTAATGTATTATTGACAAGTTATTAAATAATATTTAATTTTATGATCCTAATAACATTTTATTCCCAAACGTAATGTATTTTACCTAATTATAACTAACACTGGAGCTCCTAAAAATTTAGCAGTAGAGAATATGTAGTAGACAGGGACGGATGCAAGGGGGGGGATTAAGGGGATATATCCCCTCCCGAAATTTTGAGAAAAATACGAAACAAGAAACAAAAATAATATTAATTTTAATTCGTGAATGTACATAGGAATTAGAGAGTTTTCCATGTAAATTCTCTTTGCTAAAATGTTAAATTCCAAGAACTGCAGGAAGACAAACATAGTTCAAGACAGAGAGTCATGAAGAGTATTTTAGGCTTTTAATTTTCCTTCTCTTCTGAGACTGTTTCATTAGTCAGCTCAAGGACAGGTTTTTAAATCATGAGGGAATCCTAAAGTCCATACAAACTTTGCTGCCTAAAAACATAGTGCGAGCATCAGATGAAGATTTAGAAACTGCTACTGAGGCTATAGTGATCAGTGGCCCAATGATGTTGATGCATCACCAGAGTCTTTCTTCAATGAATTGAGGATGCAGAGAAGAAATTTCCTTGATCAGAAAAATCTTCACCTAATACCTACTGATTTTATATCATCTTTGAACAGGTGCAATGAAATTATTTTTCCCTGCACTCGCAAGGCGCTGAAACTTTTCTGCATGTTGCCTGTAACTACAGCAACACCAGAACGGCCGTTCTCAACTTTGCGGTATTTGAAGACTTACTTGAGGAGCACGATGGGAGCAGACAGATTAAATGGACTGGCCTTGATGTATATATATATAAAAATGTAGAAGTAAAAGCTCATGAAGTACTGGATGAAATGTCTAAGAAGCCTCGTCGCCTTCTTCTGTGCATGTCATCCTGTTATTGTTCTTGTATTGCAGTCATTGTAAATGTTAAAATTAAAAAATTATGTTTTATTTAACAACACTCACAATTGCAGAGGTCATATCAGCGTCCCCGGTATGCCAGAATTTTTTCCCCTCAGGACTTCTTTTACATGCCAGCAAATCGACTGATGTTTGTGACTCGGAAACAAATTGTGAGTATATAAACTTATTTCTCATTACTCCATTTTTACTATCTCCTCAAATCCCTCCCCGAAAAAAAATCCTGCGTCCGTCCCTGGTAGTAGACTACAATATAATACTCCATTTGACAGAGATATAATTAGCATATCAATTAAGAAATTTACTTTATTCCGTGAACAATTTCTAAAAAAAAAATAAATTAACTTAATAATGATTTTCAACAATCTAAATAATGAAACAATTTTCCATTGTTAATGTCTTAAATAAACAACTTAATATAGCATAAAATAAAATGTTACAATATCTAAAAAAAAATATTATTAATTTAAATGTAAAATTCCATATTATCTACATCTGTCCGTGTATTCTTTAAATAAATATATGTAAAATTAGGCTTCATAGGATCATTGCTTTACTGCTATTCGTCTCCCTTTTGCATAAATTCTCTGGATTGATCATAAAGAAGTGCCATTAGCCTTTGACAGTGACTGTCTGCATTGATGACAGGACATTTTTAATGTCCTCACAGTTCTTTCAAGTTCCTAAACATCCGGGCTCTAGTGATAAGTAATAATTGACATTACAAGCGGCTCTGGTATCAATATAATAATTTTATTGTTATATTGATACCAAGTGCAGGAGAGCATGTGATTATATGTGCTGATAACATTAGTGCTAATAACGCTTTGAAGTGGAATGTACATACCCTCCCTCTTGCTCCGCATAGTCCCTGCAGTGCCTACATACAGTTGTCAACAAACGACGGTGCGCTTACTGGACAGCGGTAAAGAAATTTCAGACAACCAATACGAATGAAGTCAACATATAATCAAACACAGTCATACTTATAACTTGCACTGTCAAGCATTACTTGCGGACCACTCCAGCCACTGAATTAATATCCGCAAGTCCAAGGAAGAGTCACCAAGTCAGCTCCAGCAGACTGAAAACCCGTGTAACACAGGCGAAACTGTAGTGCAGTTACTAATCACTTGCTGCTGTACAGCTACACATCTCGTCGACTGACCCCTCACTCGGTGGACAAACAACCACCACTGTTGTCAGACATCAAATTCTGATGTGTACTCGGCTGCACATCGCAGATCACTCTCCCATGATGCACCACCACTCCAGTCGAACGCTGCTTGCTAACTCTCTGCCCTATAGTCACTTCCAATGGATGATGTCCGAAAAACAGGAGTAGGGATTTTAACTGACAAATTTGAAAAGACACCCATAGTAGAAAAATCACACAAGACACTGGCTATCCAACATGCAAAATTCGCGGGTACTCGTGTAAAGGGGGCTAAATCAAATTATAAGATATGTAAACTTCACTCCTTTGGTACTGAACAAAACCACTTTGTCACAAAATACAGAGCACTGTAACTGCATTATGGATGGAAGCATGATTTAACAGAAGTAATCGTGGAGGGTTTAAATCTTTACTTATCCCACTTTAGCAAATTCATACTTAATCCCCTTTACATGAGCACCCGCGAATTTCTACTCTCGTTCAAGGTGCCAATTGATATAATCAAAAGCAAAGATGATAAGCCAGTAGGACTGCCATCTATGTAAAAGAAAGAAAACGAACAGAAATATATGAAAATGAAATACGAGCGAAATAGAAACAAAGTGGCATTAGAACACATCACATAACATATAAATTTAAACTGATGACACTGGTTCCACTTGTTGAATTTAATTTGAAGGACTTCAGTATTCATTAGGAAGTGGTATGTTATTTCACTTAGAAAACTCAATGATGATTTCATTGTTAATGCTAATATGAATTATTACTTACTTATTTATGGCTTTTAAGGAACCTGGAGGTTCATTGCTGTCCTCACATAAGCCCGCCATCAGTCCCTATCCTGAGCAAGATTAATTTAGTCTCTACCATCATATCCCACCTCCCTCAAATCCATTTTAATATTATCCTCCCATCTATGTCTCGGCCTCCCCAAAGGTCTTTTTCCCCTCCGGCCTTCCAACTAACACTCTATATGCATTTCTGAATTCGCCCATACATGCTACATGCCCTGCCCATGTGACCCGTCTGGATTTAATGTTCCTAATTATGTCAGGTGCGTTGTATAAGTTTCTCCATTCTCCTGTAACTTCATCCCTCTTAGCCCAAATGTTTTCCTAAGTACCTTAATCTCAAACGCCTTTAACCTCCGCAAATCTAATACATTACTGTAGTATATTAAGAGAAAACCACAATTTCAAGTCGCACAGAGTTTGTGAGAGTTTCTGGCGTCTTGTCAGCCCACTCGAGTTATTATGTGACCTCCAGATGTGGAGGGTAGCTGCGAATATATTGAATAAGCAGTCGTGGACAGCCGATAAGGAGTGGTCCTCCAGCTTGGAGTTGGGCGAAGGGCTACAACCCATTACCATAAAAAAAACAGCTTGTTACGAAACCATACAATAAGCTTCGGAATATGAATTATTACTATTGTAAAATACACACTTTTAGCCTTTTTTTCTGACAGTTCTGTAAAGTTGTGTGTGAACATGTGAGCCAAATTCCATTCTGTAACTACATTGCATACCAAGGTTAAAAGAGGACAAAGTTATGCAATGTGTTTACCACATAAACTTTTTAAACCTGCATCAGAGTATGTAACCTGGAACCTACCAGCATTCTATCAGGTTGTGGTGCAAACATGGAAGAACGTAGTTACAGCAGCATATTATACAGTACGTGTTATTCTACACACATTCAACTATTATATTAATATTAACACAATAGAGAAATGTAAACATTTTAACGTAACAGAATACTGGTTTACTAATAGCTGTAGGTAGGTGAAAGGGAGGAAAAAGTATATTTACTTAAAGTTACAAAGACTAATTATAAAATCATTACGGTCAATAATATTACCTACAATCTGATTTACTTCTTCCACCTATCCATTAAGGCAGGTTGTTGTTTTTTCTTTTCTTATAAACCCTATATACCACATTTTCAACACTGCTGGGGGCAGGCATTACATTATCACCACAATCAAATCTCATTAGGTATTTAGTAGTATTGCTGATGTCTTCCAGAGCTAACAGAAAAGTTGTTGGGGACTCATTGTTTTCTTTATTTCCCTCGTCCTTTTCTTGTTTTTCAGATGCATCAAATGCTAGATTTCTTTCTAACATTAATTGTTCCATGATTTGAACTTCACGTGTTACATATTTTTCATATGACACACTAGCTTCTAATTGATAACATTTGTCTTCTGTCGTGTTAATTCTGTTACACTTTCAATCCCGAGAGATCCACTTCCATCCACAGATAACCACTCTACTTATGAGAACAGTTAGACATTATTGAATCTGTGATTGCTTTCCAAGCCTCTGCAATGAAATGCAGAACATCCAGAACGTTTACCTTAATCAGAGTTGCATCATGAATCAACTTGTCAATTGCACATATTATTTTTCTCACAAGATTCTTGCAGTAATAATGTTTAAATGACATGATTATATTTTGTTCAGTGTAGAGTAATCAGTAATTATGTCCACCGCTATGCAGTAACGATTAGCCTGCCTGACCATGAAACGAGCAGGCCTGGGTTCAAATTTGGTTGGGACAAGTTACCTGGTTGGGGTTTTTTTCCATGTTTTCCCTCAACCACTTGAAGCAGAATTGCTGGGTAATTTTCGGTGTTGGACCTTGGACTCATTTCGCCTTCATTAGCAAAATTTCATTAATCACATTTAATAGCTACAGGTTGACCAGGGGGACATGGTTCCAGAATTCGCGTACAGATGGCATCTGTCTGCAGGAGCTGCACATATCCCAGAAATGCCACATGGGTTTCAATCAGCAGGCTGCAGTAGACGGAGGGAGTATAGCTCTCTTGGATAGATAGCGCTGTGGTGAATCGCGGAATGAATGTGTCCTTCTGGTTAAGGATGCAGCAGATTCATGCACGTGAATTTTAAACAGATGCTATTGATCTGAAGAGGTTGCAGAGGAACATCACAGGGAGGTGGAGGGGGATTCCTGTTACATGGACTCCATCAGACCTGAATGCTGTGGCTGAATTGATAGGATGGCACCAAGCAGTGAATCACGTGCTTGTTGAGCTTGTTGTCTGTTGCACCCATTCATCAATGTAGTCTACTGTTATTGAGTAAAAATGTACAATTTTTCTGAAAGGGCTTTCTGATAACAGACCTTCTTGTAGACTACTTTGGCAAGTACTTCACTATTTATAAAGACCTCATCTTGTCTTGTCCTAAGCTTGAAAAGATTGTCTGTTTATTTTTTTCGTTTCAATAGCTGAGGCATCCTTACACTCAATCATCAGTATACAGCTTTAGAAAATATTCTTTTTTTTACTTTTTAAGAAAATGAGATAGGAAAAGTTCTCTCTTTTGTTGAAGGAAATCACAAAGCATGCATGGACAATGTCATGTATCCAAGCTTAAGAAGCAAGACCTGAGGCGTTTATACATATCATTCAAACGATTTAAAGCAGTCTTCAAAGAAAGTCATCTGGTTTTGCTGTGGCCTAACACAGGGTTTAAGCTAGAAAATAAATAATTTGTGCAAAAATGCACAAATGAAAAATTACATTTGTGCAAATTGCGAAATGCTTGTGCAATATTATGAATAACTGTGCAGAAAGATAAAATTAATGAAGTATGCAGAAACAAAAAGTTACGTAATTTGTTTATTGGAGTTTTATTACTTTCAATCCATCTTATCACAGTCTAGATACACTTATGAAAGTAAATCATTAGACATACGTATGTTTAGAATCAATTACTGCTGAATTTATGCCACATTAAAATACGTTATTTTATGGGCACTCTAAACATGGAAATTCTTTACTGGTAGGCCCTTCAAGATTTATTGTTAGCAGAGTGCTAACTTTTTTTTACTGAAAGACTGTTTCTAATTCCAGTTTTGACAAGATTCATGCAACTAAATCCTTGCTCACAATTTTCGGTATGCCATAGAATTATATAAATCAATTAGAAAAAATTGTTCACTTGACTTACATTAATTGCACCAACTCTTTGAAATCAATTCCTGAACATCTATTGCTCAATCCGTTTTTGAATATTACCCATGCCATTAGCATTTCATTTAAATTCAGATAAGTTCAAACACATTTCTGATTTCGTTTTCTCCATTACCATCTTCGTTTCTGAAGTCCAATGTGGTTGTTGCATTTTTTGCACATAGACATTCAAAGTTTGTTGCATTTTTAGAAGTCGAGTAGCAAAATGCGACTGTGACTTAAACCCTGGCCTAACATAATTTTATATTCTCTTGTAAAAATTTCACAGACTGATTTTAAATTTTTCACTTTGACAATAAATGAATGAAAGAACTGATACTTTTTCCTATAACAGCCTGAATGTCAACTGTCAAAATACGAGTATGTACTGTACAGCATTGTCTATTATACTGGGTGTTCATTTCAAAGTGTGTCATGACGTCACTGTTGTTGGGTCACTGATTTGAAGCGAGTTTCAGTTTATATGTTAGAGAAGTTGCCTATTATTTAAGGTGTTCTTCAATCTGAACTTGAGAATGTGTACGGTATAACTTGAACGTCGTAGCAACAGATGGCGGTCTGTACTGTCTGTGTGCTACCATAACCTCTTTCGAACTGTGTTTTGCGCTGGCAAGTCGTAAACAGGGTATTTGTTATCATCGGTTGCATACGGTAACATTCCACAACACAAATCAAATGCTCCATGTCCATGTTGACCGTCGAAGTTAATGTCAACAAATACGTAAGTAATCGTCCTAACCCTCTCCCCATATCCCGACAGTACGTATTTCCAAACAGTTCACATTCCTGCCACTACCGGCGTTACCGTACGTATCAGCACGTACTCTTCAGAATGAATGCCGTACTTGCTAGCCAACTTCTCTGCCTCTTAGATTATACACCTGAGCTGCGGAAGTGTAGGAAGATTGAATTCTCTAGGCTCATCAGCTAGCCACATGACGGCATACAGCGAGCCAAGACACATTTTGAACTGAACACCCAGTATGGGCTACACAACTACTCCACTTATATTTGCCCATCCAATTCTTTTTCATTTCTAAAATAAATTGTTTTTCTTTTTAAATCACCAAAATTGGTGTTTCTATTGTCTCCTGATATTCCTAATATTTTGTCTGAAATGTTACTCATTTCAACAATTTCCATAATGTGCTAAACCAGAATATCTGAAGTCTTTCTGTTTAATTATATTGGTGAATTCTAATATTTCATTTTTAATATCAAAATTTGGAGTTTTGCAGTACCTAACAATAACTGGCGACATTTTCTTGTCAATGTGGTTTGATGTATCAATTTATACTACATTAAAGAGCGAACCTTTTAAATCTTAAATCATCTCCTTTTGAGCATATGGTATCAAGACATTTACAACTACCTATGTATTTACATTTAATCTGTGAGAATGCAGATGCTTTAGCAAAAAAGGGCAGCATTGCTACTTACAGACCTGTTACTAAATCTACGTATTACTCTGTGAAAAGATTTATTAAATCTACATACTTAGACTTCAACAAACAAAATTTGATAACACAATCTCAAATGAAAAAATGGATCTCTCTGCATCATAATCCACAGTTAATTCTTCCCAATTTACCATGAAAATCGTCTGTAGCTGCATTTAGATAGGCAATAGGCCATGATTGTTTCGTCAAACACCTGCATAGAATTGGAATATATCAGTCCCCTAACTGCCCATTGTGCAACTCAAACCAAGAAATGGATTCGGAACACCTCAAAATCTGCGCTTCAGTGGCTGATCATGATAATATCTTTGAAAAATATTGGAGTGCAAGAGGTCAAATGACTATTGTCAAACGCCTGGCATTAGAAAACAACAACAACATTTAATCTGTGAACAAGTAAATTTCTCACTCAACTGGGGCTATGATCACTGACAGATGGAAAGCATAGTTCTTCAAATAACTTGAAGAGGTGAGTTTTCATAAGCTTCCTTGAGTTTTAGGGCAATGTAAAAACATTTGGGGCCTTAAAATTTTTCTTCTTCACGATGGCAATGGAGATGTGAGACATGTGAGTGTCAGGCGATTATTTAAAAAAATCAAATTTCGAAGACTAGGTCTTCTCCAGATGTAGAAATTTATAGGGAAATTTCTTATTTCAAATGGAACTTACCGGGGGGAAAAATCGTAGTGAAAATCTATTATTATTTAATGAGCTTTCCTTGTCAGTTCACTTTCTTGAGACAATGAATGACCTATAACTATATTGAAAGAAGAGACTACACATCCTACACGTGGTCTACACTTTTAATGTTCATCCAATAATGATTAACATTCAGATTCAATAAAACTAAAGCAAGACTCCCGTGTGCAAATTGTATCTGAACAGCAACTGCAAATGCCAGTTAGAAAAGCAATCAGAATGACCAATACCAGAAATAGTAAGAATGTAGACTCATGCTCGTCATGCTCATACTAAGATATTCTCATTGAGTGTCAGAGGGAATAGAATTGCTACCAGTTGAATATTTGCTAATGAAATCGGGAAATTTTAAATAGGTACCTATATTTACTTTACTTTACCTATCACATAAATAATATTATCTTATGTAGGCTGACCAGATGTCCCCGGTTTTGCATTGCTGTCCCCTGGGTGCAAATGTCCCCGTTTTGTCCCTGGAAATTAATTTTGTCCCCAGAAGTTTTGATTTTGTTTCAGTAACATTTTGCACGTGAATATTTAAGTATCGTGTTCAAACTCCTATGATTCATGCACATTTCTGAACGGCTCTCAGTATGAGACAGAAGAACCAGCAAGCACAATATGAGATAGTCTGCACTCTTTAAGAAGAACAGCATCTTCGTCTTCATTCGCATTGCGTGGAAGCGTTAGAACTGCCGCAGCATCCATTTCTAAGTAAGTAAAACAATGAGGAGTTTTATGACGAACCAACAGGTGAAAGTGGTATGATGTTTTTCAACATTTCAAAAAAAAAAAAGAAAGTCCATTACATTTGAAAATCTTCTCAAAATAGTGTCCTTAATCATGTGTCTCAGTCAGTAATTCATCAGTTGAAAGACTTTTCTCCACATTGAACTCAATCTGGACTGATGAAAAATCAAGAAAGAAAATTGAAACATCTTTGTTACAAGTGAAAACAGACTTTAATTTCTCATGTGAAGAACCTAGTGTGTAGCTATATGGGAATGAACAGATCCTTAAAAAGATACATTCTTCAGACAAGTACTTGTAAAATGTGTGTTAGAGTTCATTGTGTACAATATTTTGTGAAAGACTTCCATGCATGCGTCAGTACTGAAATTGAATTCTTAATGGTCATAATTATTTATAGGAGTTACGTGTGTTTATGCATTTAGTTCAACAAGTTAAGATACTCTACAAATTTAGTGTGCAAAATTCTGTCATTGTATCTACTGTTACATGTATTTTCTGCAACATTTCAACAGATTGTGACTAGATAAGTGTTTGTGTTTTTTTTTTAATTGTCGATGTCCCCTGCTGGACCATAAAAAATTAGGTTAGCCTAATCTTTTGCTTTAGAGGAAACTGGGACATTTGACATCCTGGACACACTCTTTCGTGACAGGGGTACAGATATTAGAAATTCGAGTTTATCCTGGCTAAACTGGGACATCTGGGGAACCTACTAAGGTAGCAAGAAAGGATACCACATAGAATATAAAAGTTACTTACGTCCAAGAAAATCCGACAATGACAGTGCATTTTCTGGTGATCTAGTAATTCATACATTATCCGCAATATCTCGTCACAATCTCCTAACAGTTTATAAGTGTTACTGTTCCTGAAGCGTATCAAGTTCTTAACCCTCCTGCTATCAAAATTTTTCACAACTTAATACTAGGTACCAAGGAGGGGTGATAAATTTACCATCATCAAAATCATATACTGATCTTTGTTAAGCATTTGGAATATAAACAGTTGATGTATTATTGACTACAGACTTACAAAAAATATAAAAATATGAAATAATCATCCTATTTTTAAAAATACAGAGTGATTCAAAAGTTCTGCTCCACTTTGTTGAAAACATAGTATACCAAAATTAATGAACTTTAGATATGTTACCGGTGACACTATGAGGTATCATATAAAGTAATTTAAATTTCCCTCCCTTCCATTTCAAGACAAACTGCTCAATGCTATATAGTTTTGACATGGTAGGAAACACATTTACAAGCAATGAAAGTCACAGTACTATTTATTTATTTATTCTGGTGTAGTTAAGGCCATCAGGCCTTCTCTTCCACAACATTGAAATCATTGAAAATCATTTCAGTTAATTCTTTAAATTTAAATACAGTGAGGTTAATTGGGAATGCTCGGGTTTTGCAAGAGACGTTCCCCGCCAAGAGATGGCATGGTCACCAGGAATAGTGCATTCGCATTCTCGGTATGCAAGCAATGAGTGACACTGCAGTTTCGCTTTAGTTGTGTTGTGTTGTGGGAAGTAAGTTGGCGGAGAAAGTTGTAATCTTAAAAGTTTAAGTTAGGTTTAAAGTGCTCCGTGTAGACTACTGTTGGATGACTTATTCATTAGGTGAACGTACAATACATGCATAGGAAACGAAAATCTTGTGCGGTAACAAGACCAAATTTCGGGAAAAGTTTCCAGAGAGACCTGTTCCAGCTGTCAGTACAATAAGAATACTTTATAAGTAGTTCATGCGGACAGGTTCGGTAAATGATGAAAAACCGAAAAGAATGCCGTGTCCTGTCAGAAAAGATATTAGACGAGATTGGTGAAAAATTGGAACACAGCCCTCAAAAATCCCTCACAGTTCAGCGCATGAAACTGAAAGAAGTAGAAGCTCTGCTAATGTAGCGACAAAATTATTTAAGTTAAGACCCTACAGAATCCAAGAAACCCACACTCCATAAACGAACTTAAACAGAATGTAAGAGATGCAATAAATTCTATCACTGCTGAAGAACTTGTGACTGCAAATTTCATAAAAAAGATGTCAAATGTATGTTGCAGTAAATGGAGGACATGTTGAACAACGAATGTGACCTTGGTAAGTACTTTGTATCAGTAGGATTATAGGCCGGAGTGCCGGAGATGTGCATGTGTTTCCTGTGGTAATCAACACATTGATAACCAGCCGGCTCTGGACGAAAACCCAAGCATCCCCAAGTAACTTCACTGTATTAGAACAATATATAACTTATACAACCATGAGCATCTCAAAAACATTTGTTTATAATAAAACAAAATCCCAAAAAAAAAAAAAAGTTTTGAAGTAATAAAAATAAATAATTAAAAATATAAAACTAATCAAATTTTAGTTCTTTGTTGAAATTCAAATATTCGAATACCACCTATACTACAATGAACATATAATGATAATATAAATAACAATATAAAAATTGGTATAAATAACACAAAATAAAATAATTTGGAAGCAGACTAACTTAGAAATGAAGAGAATTAAGCTATAGATCGAATTTTATACCCTGGAATTTTCATGACACAGACTATCAAGACGGGTAACAAGATCACCCCACATGAATAATGTGAATTATATCTTCAAGTAGATTAAGACTTTCAGTCACGAATTATGATTTTTGTTTATGAAAGTCTAGTTGTTTGTTCATGACTCCTTTTAAGATTTTGTCTCATTTTTACAGCATGATACCTAGATTTCCAGATATGAACTGTCCACTTGAGAGGACAAGGTGGCTAAAAGGACCTGTCAACAGCTGTCCATGAAGCGGTATTGAAGTTGCTGTCCTCTTAGACCTATAGGCCTACCAGTATTTAGATATGGTATGTAGTAGGCTATATAGCAATGAAATGATTCAGTATAAATTAATATAATGCAATTGAAAGCTATCACATTTTTACATGTCGTGTCATTCAGTCAGATCACTGCTTGTTTAATTTGTCCACAATGTAGAACTGGTTGTTAAATGTTTTAGATTAAAAAAAAATAGCATTTACAGGATGGAAGAACACTGACAATACGGTATTATCAAGCATTTTAATATTGCACAAAACATAATGTAATAGTTATTTAGATACTAATGTCATAACATTTCATTTTACAATACGAGATTTTGTCAAACAAGGCTGCAGGCCGAGTTTCATAACCAGTCTACTATTGTAATATGAAGTTACGACATGTGTATCGTACAAAGTTTTATCCGCTTTGATAAAAAAAAATAATGTAAAATTGAATATTGTCTAAATGTAAAATTCTTATTGCCAGCTATATACATTTGCTTTGTAGGTGATCGATTCATATAGAGGGCCTTGTACGAGAAACATTTGAAGCTATATACATTTTCTTTGTAAGTGATTGATTCATATAGAGGGCCATGTACAAGAAACATTTGAAGAATGTTATTATTGTCGGTATTGTCACCATGACTATTTATAAATATAAGTGTCAATGGTATTGCATTAACAGCTGTACTGATTTATTAATTCCACCAAAATCGCGACAGAGGTATGAAGAGGAATATAAGAAGTTTGAAGAGTGGTGTAAAAAAAAAAGTAGAGAATATTTCTGAAAAGTTTATGCTGGAATATTTTTCAATGAAAAGTGAAAAGAAGAAATCAAGTTCTCTGTGGATTCATTAGTCTATGCTGTGGTGTACGGTATCACTGAAGAAAAACGTGGACGTCAATCAGTAAGTAGACACAATAATTGTTAGATTTTTAAAGCAAAGAAGTGAATTGTGAAAATGTTACCATTAATGTGTATAACAAATATAAAGCTTACAAGCACAAGGATCCTGCTGATCCAAAGTTGCACTCGGGCATGGGTTCGATTCCAGCTTGTGCTCATTACTGGTGGTTTTTTCCAAGGTTTTCTCCAACCATAAGGCGAATGCGAATGTCAGTAATCTATGGCGAACCCTCGGCCTCATCTTGCCAAATACCATCATGCTATTACCAATACAATCGATGTAGTTAATACAGGGTCGTTAAATAATCAATTATAAAAATTGCAGAGAGCAATCAGAGTATTAATGGTTGAAGTGTTGATAAAAATTTTTTAGTGGTGGTGGTAGCAGTATGTGTAAGAAAAGTAAATAGTTGGTGTACTATGGTTGATGTTTAAGAAAGTGCGAAGTTAATATAGTGCTAATAGTACCTCCCTCATGCCAATAACTCTGCTACAAAAAAGAATAATAAAATTATGCCTTAATAAACTCTTGATTACCCTTCAGAACTGTTGTATTCAGGGTTTAAAGTATGTGACTTCCATCAGATTTATAACAATGTATTATTGAATTTTGTACATAAAAACCGAAATATATTTAATTTATATTCACATAAATTGGTGATGTCAATTGATGCCCATAGGAGCAAGCGCGTCCTTCAGAGATCAGGAGAGCCTGAGCGCTTTACAGCGGAAAGGAAAGAGACAGACAAAAGAGGTAGTATATGCCGCTTGGTCGAGCTATGTTCAGGGATGGCCAGCACTGATTCAATAGATAAAGGGAAGAGAACTTATTAAAACTGTATCCATGTTAATTTTTAGATTTGTCTGGAAGTATAAGTGCATTATAAGAATGTAAGTTTTCATTTTAATGTTCATTTTTCACAAGTTTCATTTTTTTGTTCAAAATAAATACCGTATTTTCTCAACTTTCTTTATAGAAAAGTGAAATTTTCAGATATAGGCCTATTTATTTAGTAGCCTTACAGAATGTTTTCGTTACTTTAATATACCGTAAATGCGTATTACTGAAGATAGTGTATTGAAAGTTTTGAAAATATTCGCATGGAAATGAATTAACAAAGCAACTACTGTTACATCATAAGCAAAAGATACGTCCCCATGTGTTGTAAAAATGTCAGCTCTATAGCTTCAGCACATTTCGAGAAAATAATTTAATATTCTGATGATAGGAAGTTGCTCACCAATATCACCTTAAAAGCATGATAAGAGTTTTGTTATGGAATATTAGTTTCATTTAAAACATATACAGCACCTAGGTAACTTTGCTTTGTACTGTAATATTTTTTTTGATTAGTTGATTGATTATATTTATAGGGCTAAAGGTATCATCAATATCAATTACAACTTGTCATGTCATACTCAATCTCTTTTTTTCGGATATCACTTTCTTTATGAATGATGTGTTTCATCCATTTAGTATAGTATAGTTGTACTACTATGGAATTTAAGTGAATATTCCTTCTTATCTCTTTATTATGTTATTAACATTTAAAAAACAACTGCAATATTAAGAAATCAGTATTAGTACTTTTGTTTTACAGACAATATAGATAATATCAAACAGAAAGAAGCCATATAAAAATAACGACATAAAATGTCACGTTCCGTTTGAAGTTTGTGCACCACTGTTTTCTTAATCCTACAGGCTGCTTACTCATATACACAACCCTTCCTCTTTCCAACATAGCGCTTGATGCCCGCGCACGAGGTCAGTGTCAGAAAAATGCGCTTGCTTTGACATCACTGACATAAATATAAAACCAAAAGATCAGAAAACATATATTATGCTTAACAGAACCTAAATGTATCATAGCTGTAGCATATAATCGCAGCAGCAACTTCGGTCCAAGGCTTTATAACATGATAACTTAATAGCTAAATTCCTAAATATACAATTTACTAATGCTCCTTATTTAAAAAAAAATCAATTAAAAATTGCTGTTTAGAGAGAAAATTTAAAGTTCAATTATTGTGATATGTGTCTTTTCTTCTTTTTTCTTTTTCTTTTTTTACTTTTTACTCTGTTACCTATTTAATAAAATGTCTTAACATTATGTGGAATGTGCTCTGAGCACGAGTGTGTAACTTACTCTACTGGGGATGCTAGAATGTTTTTATATAAAAAAGCAGTATATATCTTTGTTCTACGAGGGTTATTCATAAAGTAACTTCCGTTTATTTTTTACAAACCTGTGAATGACGTTACAGAATTCGGTTACAATACATTTGAAAGTATACACTCTAGTTTATTTTTCCACATAGTTTCCAGTCACATTGAAACACATGTAGCATTTGACGAGCTTTGAAATTCCGCAGTCATAGAATTCGGCCACCTGTGACTGAAGCCAACCTATGCTGCTGGTTTTCAACTCTTCGTCATCGTCAAAGCACTTCGAGCCAAGCTACGTCTTCGTGTGCATGAAGAGATGGTAATCGCTAAGTGCCAAATCTGGGCTATAGGGAGGGTGATCCAATACTTCCCAGTTGAACTCTTGCAGTTTGGTTGCAGTACGACGCGCTATATGCGGCTGGGCGTTGTCATGCAGGAAAATCACCCCAGAGCTCAACATGTCACGTTTGTTTTGAATGGCCCTTTTCAAGTTTGTTAGTGTGTTACAGTAATGCTCAGCGTTAATTGTGGCATTCCTCTCCAAGAACTCCACTAGCAAAATTTATTTTCTGTCCCAGACGACAGTTGCCATAAGTTTCCTCGTGGAAAGTGTTTGATGACACTCTGTGAATTTTTTCGGGGAGTGAGTATGGTCCCACTGTATTGATTGAAGCTTTGTTTCTGCATTCACATATCGCACCCAAGTCTCATCTCCTGTCACAATCTGATCGAGAAAAGCATCACCTTCTCTTTCGTAATGCTCAAGAAAGGACAGTGCTGCTCCCATTCGCTGAGCCTTTTGTTACTCAGAAAGGAGTTTAGGCACCCATCTGGCAGAAAGTTTCCAGTAGCCCAAATCTTCGGTAATCACTTTGTACAGAAGAGTACGACTAATCTGTGAAAAATCCTCACTAAGCTCTGACATGGTAAACCTGCAGTTTGCTCTAACCTTTACGTCAAACAAACAAATCAGATCTGCATTCACGATACTCGGTCGAGGTTCTCTTCATCATGGACATTGGTTCGCCAATTTTTGAACATACGGCATCATCCAATTTTCAAGTCTCCCTACTTCCACATTTCTCTTCTCTTCGAGCCTTTTTCTACTTTATTTTTGCATAATGTGAAAATTTATTTGAAACATTTAATTTTTACATGGTTGAAGGTGATTTATATGATGGATTCTATTGTTCCAGAAATACACTGAAATGTGCAGCTAAGCTCATACATAGAGTGTTTTCTGTTATGAACAGTAAGTGAACAGATATATACATACATTCATATATGAAGTGTCGCATCCTCATTGAATAATCAAGACTACTATTTTTTGTTAGTAGTCAACATGTAGGATAACAGGCAGGGTTTGAAATTGGATGGGTTACACCAGCTTCTTGTCTATGCAGATGACGTGAATATGTTAGGAGAAAATACACAAATGATTAGGGAAAACACGGAAATTTTACTTGAAGCAAGTAAAGGGATCGGTTTGGAAGTAAATCCCGAAAAGACAAAGTATATGATTATGTTTCGTGACCAGAATATTATACGAAATGGAAATATAAAAATTGGAGATTTCTCCTTCGAAGGGGTGGAAAAATTCAAATATCTTGGAGCAACAGTAACAAATATTAATGACACTCGGGAGGAAATTAAACGCAGAATAAATATGGGAAATGCATGTTATTATTCGGTTGAGAAGCTTTTATCATCTAGTCTGCTGTCAAAAAATCTGAAAGTTAGAATTTATAAAACAGTTATATTACCGGTTGTTCTGTATGGTTGTGAAACTTGGACTCACACTCTGAGAGAGGAACATATTTTAAGGGTGTTTGAGAATAAGGTGCTTAGGAAAATATTTGGTGCTAAGTGGGATGAAGTTACAGGAGAATGGAGAAAGTTACACAACGCAGAACTGCATGCATTGTATTCTCACCTGACATAATTAGGAACATTAAATCCAGACGTTTGAGATGGGCAGGGCATGTAGCACATACGGGCGAATCCAGAAATGCATATAGAGTATTAGTTGGGAGACCGGAGGGAAAAAGACCTTTCGGGAGGCCGAGACGTAGATGGGAGGATAATATTAAAATGGATTTGAGGGAGGTGGGATATGATAATAGAGACTGGATTAATCTTGCACAGAATAGGGACCGATGGAGGGCTTATGTGAGGGCGGCAATGAACCTTCGGGTTCCTTAAAAGCCATTTGTAAGTAAGTAAGTAAGTAAGTTAACATGTAGATACCTATTAATTTGAGAAAATTTCGTTCCAGCACCGGAAATTGAACCCAGAACTTCTCTGGTCTGTGTGCTGAGCGCTCTTTCGAACTGAACTATGCCAGGACACGATCCATGGTACCAGCCGAACTCTCCTCATTATAGCATCAGTGGCCTACCTGCATTTTAGACATATACCGGTAAGTCATATATGCAGGAGCACATATTTAAATGACTTTATGGTCAATTTTAACAAGCTTTTTTTAATACTGTTAACATTAATATATACCTATATTCACATATGAGGTCTCGCAATCCTTAGATGTTCGAAACAGGAGTGCGACACATCTAATCAAATCAGAACTGCAAATCACAGTCAACTTCAATTACTCATGTAGGAAATTTTTACAATTTGTTTGAAACTATTACGCTAGGTAAAATATCTAAAAAAAATACTTTAATTTAAGCCTAACTGCCAAAATGTAGAATAAAATTGTTTTCAGTGCCGCTAACTGAATTTAATAATTTTTCAATTTTTTATGTGAAATATTGTAGACCACTTAGTCTCCCGTATTTTCTTCAAAAATAGTTGGCAACCCTAGCACCAACACTATTTGTACCCAAGTCTTCAACAGAAATCAGAGTGAAAAGTCCATGTGCTTGTGTAATACTCACACATGTTTTCCATCTATTAGGAATATTCACAATTTGTCATATCTTCAAATGATTCTTCGGACATTCTATAATATTCTGCGAATTTGTCTGGATGCTGTGCTAACTCTACCAATAAAACACTACAAGAACCATGATTTTCAGCGTTTTGAATAAATGAATAAAAAACCTATGCCTTCATCTTCGCATTCTTATTATTGAAAATAGCAGAAGATCTTCATCATCTGATGACTCCATACTGAATGACTCATTACATCAAATAACATGGCGTTATGTGTCACACTCCATGTGCCATGCATCATGTTTCTTGCACCATCCGGTGTGTTAACATGCAGGGGCGAATCTAGTTACTTGGCGCCTCTAGGCAGAGAAAAATATTTCTGCCCCTTATTTCGCCCTATATGCGTCATTTGGATAAAATGAAATAATTGATTCCGCGTCATTATTACTGTTTCCAATATCAGAAACACCTGACTCAGATAAACCACACACTGCACTATTTTCGGTACCTACTGTTCGCCACATTATTACACTCTGATGTATCTGGACTCGAACTGGAACAAGCTGGCTATGTTTGTTTTTTAAATGACACATTTTTGCACTTTTTCTCACAATTTCCTCTCTTTTTATTGCCTTGTATTTTGCGAGTTTCCGGTATTGTTGTTTAGTCAACTGTCCGAAGACAGGTCTGGACCCCACAAGTGACATCATCAAGGCATCACTCATAAGGCAACTAGGCCAGGAGATAATGGGGTAGGGTGACCAGTTCCTTTCCCCCTCCATTGCATACAACGCTAACTAGCTACATATTACATTAATGAGATTCTAGATGCAGTTCTTCCTCTGACACATATCGTCAAATGAGATGTACTGTCTGGTAATAGATTTACATATCAGCCAGAATCTCAATCAGAGGTGTTTCCGGTATTGAGAACCACTGAGATTTTTCCGACTGTCACTCATTATAATGATTAAAATATAAATCACCTAGGTACAAAAGAACTGCACTCTTTATCGTTTCAAATTAAACTGAACTTCCAAGCGTCTGGCTGATACAACGACTGGCGGTATTTTCTTTGAATTTAAGTCTGAATGGGGATTGCTGAGTGTTGATACTGGCTACTCTTATGACAGAGTTAGCGGCGTTCTCATCAGTTCATCACAAAGCTTATGATTGCGAGCAACGAGATTTGCCTTCCTAACATATCATAATATAAAACCATAAGTTCTTTAATGTTATTATGTGACACTCTCACAGTGAGAGGGCATAACACTTTTTCTGTGCGTTTTCTGACCATTAGTTAATGGAGAAAATGGTGTTAAAAGATAGAGAGAAAGACTCTGCGCTACACTACTACATTTCCAGAAAACTTTAATTTTTCTCTCTGAGTAAAGAACACGTCTGCTTGTCATGTGGTTCTAAAAATGGGTATATTTCCTGCTTTTGTTGTGTTTATTTAATTTGTGGAATAACGCAATAGTGTATTTGTGTATTACGCTGTGCTAAGTAGGTCTCCTTGAACTTATATTTTTGTAGTGAGTTATAGCGAGGCAATTCCACACCACTCTGGCATCTGCCGAGTGCACAGGTAATGTGTCAGAAGTCTACAGATAGGTGTTCTTATTTTCTACCAATATATAAAAGGTTAAGTAACACCATAAAACACTATTTTTAAAAATGAATAAAGCCTGAAAATTCATATCCACATCTTGCCAATTGGACGTACTTGATGCTAGAAAAATTTGAGTTTTAATTGAGTGTAATCAGTGCAGTGCTTGACAAGGTCAGGAGAATTGAAGGAACTCTCTTAATATGGTAACAGGCATTGTGATGGATGAACATTACAGTACGATGTTGAGAACAATGTATACGGTAAACTGTAGAAAGAACTGTTTATAATAGCATGTTGGACTTTGCTCTGCGTTATGGATGAACATTGCTACATCTTTTAGCTATAAATTTCCCGAAGATCTGGCATTCATCCTCTTCATGTTGCCTTGATGCAGATGCCATCAGAATTTCAAATATGCCATATTGGGTCTCTATTCCTCGATTCTTCACTTTTTAGACGTGAAGGGTGGATATAAGGCGTATTGTATTTATTATTGTTGTTCTTTCTGTTTCTTTTTTAGAAGCAATGGAAACCAGGAAAGTTCGAGGGGTCCACTCTGTGTTATTCTATCTGTGGTATTTGAAGAGTCAACTTAAAAAAAAAGAAAAACTTTTATTCATTTGGAACAACTGGATAATGCATACCATACAGCAGTGCCAAATATGCTCGCCATTGGGGCTCATGACAGGAAGAACTTGGCTCTTAAGATCAAACTGCGCATGCACAGACTTCTCTTGTAGTGTCAGTGTGATCCTTATCTGGATTTATTTTCGCGTGTACATTCATAATCAAATGAAGTTCCCTTTGTACTCCAGTTACACATCTTGTATATACGAAGGTTAGGTTTGGTTAGTTTAGGTTTTTATTAACCAAGTCCGCGCATGCGTAGTTTGATCTCACAGTCAAGTTCTTTCTGTCGTGAGCTGCATGTGTCATTAGTGACCAGGCCATACTAAGCCATGTGAAACAAAAGAGAATCGAAATGTTGCTAGTAAAATTGGTGATGATATTCTTTAATACTAAGTCCCTGCACTTTTAAATGCAAGATCTATGGAGTATAATGACGACTTTTTTAATACACTAAAAGAAGATATCATAACACTTTAACACGGCGAAATTAATGAGAAATATGATGTGGTCCAGGGAATATCGTTGAAATCAACAGTGTGTGTAATTGACATTCATACATTATCTCCTCGTCAAACCCCAGCCAACCTTATCACTGGCAAAGTGTGCAATTAACACTATTGTACTTATCTCCTTATCTAACCTTGTTGCTAAAGTCTATTTTATATCATGGAGTGCAGTTTGGTGGCTCCTTTGAACACCCACTTACAGATTTATGACTTTCTACACAAACACCTCTGACCAGTCCATCGTCCCAACATTGCACAGTTGCCACAATCTTGGCGACCTTCGAAATGAGAGGATTAGTGGCCGTCATCCTCATCTGGGCGCCACGTGTTTTGAAAAAAAAACAACGTAATATCACGAGCTGACCGCTCAATGAATACTACAGAATACACTCTCAATTATACTTTTATGATAACTGACGGGATTCTTGGAATTCAGAAAATCTTTGGCAACTCTGCCTCCACGTGGATTTGTCAGGATCCTGTCAATTCTTCTGAACGAGGGTTGCGATTGGTTACTAACAGGCAAAGACAAGATTTTCGTCACAGTAAGAACACATTTATGACAGCCAATTAGTAGGGGGCAGTAGAAGGTCTGTCGGCAAAGTCCTTTCTATGAAACTGCACTCCATGGACTATAATAGTGAAGCTATCTCTCAGTAATGTTGAGAATGAGGGAGTGAACGAGAAAAAAATAAATTTATCCTGGTAATGACGTCAATGTTGGCAACATTGTGTACTTGATTATCATTGCAATGCCATGTTGAAAGCTGCGGTACCTAATTCTCCAGTTTAGTGATTTATTTTTTTCTGTGGTGCTTTAAAATTATTCAATCAGTTATTTGAGAAACTACACATGTTCCTTTCTGCTAGTTTTGAGAAAAGTGTATAAAACTGCCAGCTATATATGATTTCCAATATTCTTGACATTCTTAAGAAACTTACTTTGTAATATAAAGGCGCAATGGGGCCCAAAATGTCCAGTGCATGTGTGATTTCTCAAATAAAATATTAGTAGCAAAAAAATCGGTATATATTGCTTTAAGTACAATACAGTGTTGTTAAATTTCATACATATGTCATGATTGAATTATATATTTTAAATTTTCCTCTATACTGCAAAAATGAAAGACAAAATTCTATACTTTTTGTAGCTACAAACATTCATATATTAAAGCTCTTCAGGTGCTGTAAAAGATTTTGATTTCATTCTGATTGGGAAAATACTTTGTAACTTTTTCACATCATCTCCAACACAACATTATATTTTACATTAGCATATGAATAATTTTGCAACCAGCATACAGTACATGTGCTTACTTTTGTCATTATCCCAGTGAATGTACGCATGTTACTTTAATTTACATTATGTTATCTTAAAACCCGAAATCCATCAAAACCAGTTTCAAATAGGCCTAGTAAAAACTAGTTTAAGCAAACAAAGGCATAAACAAAAAGCATATATGTAAAGCGAGTTTTCGCAAGGTCTAGCCCAGCTCTGGGCACAACAGGGAAGTGAAACGGAACTCTGAAACCCCCACCCATGTCTTTTTCGCTTACACTGCCTTATAAACAAAAACACAGTAGGCGCTATACATCAGTGATGGATTGCAGGTAACCAGCAAGAGCTGAAAGTTTGTAAAAACTATGACGCCTGCCTTATACAATCTGTCACTCAGCAATGCTTTTCTTCCTGTCTACTCGTCTCAGCTGGGGAAGGTGGAGTGGGGAGTTAAGGGGAAATCTGCAATGACTCGATTGAGTTACTAGTGCCCAGGCCTGGTCTAGCCTAAACAAACCAAACCGAACCTGTCACTGATTCTGGACCTTACGAAAACTCGCTTTTTATCTATGTACATTTGTTTAAGGAGGTCTGCCAAGTTAGCTCTGTGGCAGCACGTCTGCCTCCAGACTAGCCGGTGGGTTCGATTCCCAGTGGGATTAGAGATTTTCATGTAAAATTTGTGGTGGTGCAGAACTTCTAACCACTAAATTCTGCACCAATATGCCTGGGTTAAATCCCAAATCCCTCTGCAGTGGATATGAAGAGAAGGCATATGTCACTGTTGATAGTGATTAGACCATTGGATGAGGACGTTAAGCCTGGTGGCCCCCTTGTTGCTATTCGACAGGAGTAGGCTATGTGCCGGCACCATATTTCCCCTTCTCCCTTCCTCTTCATTATCATCCTCACCCATTCCCTACACTACACTTACACATACACTCACCCTAGTACACGACATAACTCTTCACATGATACACATCATGTACAGCGTGGTCCGCCAAAGTGTTGTACAATTGAAAATGGATCATAGTCCTGCCATCTATCCGAAATATGCGGAATCTGAATCACGCAAGTGCACAGTGGGCCAGACTGAATAAAAAATGGGACAAAATTGAAAAAATGAACTTTTTTCTACAATACTTTTGACAGTGTATACTCATAGTAGGGATGCTGGTGAGCACTAAACTCATGATGCATCATCTATAACATGTTTTAACAGCTGTGGCTACAGCCTTGAAAGAGAGCTATTGTAAGCAGGCGATAGCGTACCAGTCAGTCCTAGGCCGTGCGTTTGAGACATTGGTGTGTGTTACGTGGTCATATTCGTGAATAAAGAAATAACAATGGCTGAGAATGTTAGAACAAAGGGTAGGTTTTATTAGGAATACATGTAATTTTGAATTGGTTTATATAGAGTGTTGTTGTTGTTGTTTTCTAATGCCAGGCGTTTGACAATAAAGTCATTTGACCTCTTGCACTCCAATATTTTTCAAAGATATTATCATGACCAGCAACTGAAGCACAGATTTTGAGGTGTTCCGAATCCATTTCTTGGTTTGAGTTGCACAATGGGCAGTTAGGGGACTGATATATTCCAATTCTATGCAGGCGTTTGGCTAAACAATTATGGCCTGTTGCCAATCTAAATGCAGCTACAGACGATTTTAGTGGTAAATCGGGAATTAACTGTGGATTTTGATGCAGAGAGTTACATTTTTCCCCTTGGGATTGAGTTATCAAAATTTGTTTGTTGAAGTCCAAGTATGTAGATTTAATAAATCTCTTCACAGAGTAGTATGTAGATTTAGTAACAGGTCTGTAAGTAGCAGTGCCGCCCTTCTTTGCTAAAGCAGCCGCATTCTCGTTTCCCAGGATTCCACAATGGGATGGTATCCATAGGAATACAATTCTTTATTGGTTGATATTAAATTGAGAGAGCATTTTAGTTATTTCTGCTGTTTGAGATGAAGGTGTGTGTCTAGAGACGATTGATAGAATAGCTGCTTTGGAGTCTGACAATATAACTGCATTCCTAAATTTATTGATGTGGCATAGAAGATTCCTGAGACTTTCAGTTATTGCAATGATTTCTCCATCAAAACTTGTTGTTCCATATCCAAGAGATCTATAAAGTGAGAAGAAACAGCACGTAACACCTGCACCGGCACCTTGTTCTCTGGAGATCAAGGATCCGTCGGTGTATAAATGAAGCCAGTTCTGTGGAGGGTACCTAATATTAATTGTCTCTAAAGACAATTGTTTCAGTATTTCAGTGTTTACTTCTGATTTCAGTATTTCTTCTGTTAAATTTAGATTATATTCTGTATTTAATAGAGTTTAAGGGTTTGGTTTAATTTGTAAGTTTTCTTTTAAATTCGGGATATTGATTTTCTGTTTTAATTCTTGAACAATGGATATGAAACTTTTTTGAGTTTTCAATCTACAGAGAGGACTGTATGAATGCCAATTGTTTCCTGGTAATCTGATAAGTTTTTCATATTGAATCAGTGCTTTTTCTTCTATTGTCATTTTGATACTGTTAATATTAGTGAGGAACCTCATAGAATCTATTGGAGTTGTTTTGATTCCACCAGTAATGAGTCTGAGAGCTTGGTTTTGAACATATTCTATATCTTTTATGAAAGGTGAAGTAATTAAAATTTCTCCGCAGTATGTCAGCACTGGCTGTATAAACATTTTGTATGTAGTGTTCAAAGTATTCCTAGAGCATCCCCATTTCTTTCCTGCTAGTCTTTTTAGAAGGGAGAATCTTTTACGAGCTTTTTCAGAAATGTATTTCAAATGGTTGCTCCATGTTAACTTACTATCGAAAATAACTCCAAGATATTTGGATTCATAAGTCCTAGGAAGGTGCTGGCCGTTGTATTGGATATTGAATTCTCTTTCTTTTTTACCGAGTGAAAATATTTGGTAGTTACTTTTGCTTAAATTGAGTGTCATCAAATTTGATGTATTCCATTCATGTAGTTGATTTAGAGCTTTAAGAGCAGAATTTTGAATTTTGTCTCTATGTCTGTAAGATCCGGAAGTCCACAAAACTATATCATCTGCAAATAGTGCTGTTTTCATATTTGATTCCTCTAATAGGGAGGGTAAGTCATTTATATAAATATTGAATAAAGTTGTGCTGAGGACAGCGCCCTGAGTTAGACCTCGATATGTTTGTCTGTAATTAGAAAGTGAGTTATTGAATTTAGTGGCAATGAATCTTTGACTAAGGAATTCTGATATCATATAGAGTGTAAATATTTGTGATAACTCGGAGGAATGCAATTTAAGCTAATATATTTTAGTTTTCAATATTTAAAGAGGGTTATAAAGTGCGTGTCACTCGATGTTACGAAAATGTTTGTGTCGATGATTTAAACAGATCCTATAGATTGCAGAAAAGTCGTATTCAGCTGCAGCTACTTGCACTTTTCTGATTAATGTGCGAAAATTCAGATACCTACGTACCGGTACAGTATTATTTATTACTATTCCAGATGACTGCTGTTTTTTACACCATGAAATCATGGAATCCTTGCTACAAAATAATAATGATAAGACAGCTCTTCATGAGTTTGTTATTTCATAATTAGGATTACGTGAAAATTGTCAACAAGATTTTTCTTCAGAGCTAAAGAAAAAAAAAATAGTTCATTCTGCAGTAATTTGAATAAAAGATAGCAGTATTGCTACAGAATGAAAAATAAATAGGATGAAAAATATGGCAGTTCACTGGATCAAGAATTTAAGCTGCCCCATGTAATAAATTTCATGTTGAACATGTGGCTGGATGTTCATAGTTGTATAGTCATTCTGGTCATCCAAGAAAATTGTTCTCTGAATCATCTAAGAAGACCAAGAGGAGGAAAACTGAACATCTCAGAGAAGCTGCTGATCCTGCTGCACTTGTTCTTGCTACTCGGATAAGTATGAAGGCTTCTGGTAAAGAGAAGCAGCTAAACTAATGGAAAATGCTTTAAGTACACCAATCCGTGTGGCAAAAATTCCAACTGCATATAACGAGCATAGTGGTTCCTGCAAAAAATGTTGCAAAATATAGTGGTGATGACGTTTTAGCCCTGATAATGGATACGAAATTATCTAAGTACCAGTACACTTTATTGAGACTACAAGAAAAATGTAGAAATGTAGATTTATATCCAGCGTACAATAAAGTTCGAGAAGCAAAGCTGCATTACTATCCATGTGATATTACTCTGACAGAAATAAGTGCAGAAGTGAAGTTACAGAGTCTGTTAGATCATACAGCCAGACGAATTTATGAAAAGGAGAAAGGAAGAAATTCAGAGTTGGTTTCCAAATGAGATGGGACTTCTTGTGGACAAACCTAAACCAGGAGAGAGTGGAACCTTAAACAACGTGAATACTTCTAGAAGATTCTTCTCAAATCCCGAATTAACATATTCATCACTGGGATAGATAAAGACTTAATTATACATTTTGCAGTTGTTCTTCGAGTAATTTCTAACGGAAGAGACATTAAAATTGATTCTTTGGATGAATATACGCTAGAAAATGCAAAATTGTTCATTCAGAAGTATCCCTGGTTTAACCTCCCAGGTAGCGTACACAAAATTCTCATCCATGGGTCTCAGATTATTAACTCAGCTCTGCTTCCAATTTCACAGTTATCTGAGGAGGTTCAGGAGGCTCATAATAAAGATATTAAAATATATCGAGAGCCCCACACAAGGAAAAGTTCTCGTAAAAATACAATGACAGATTTAGTCAACAACCTTCTCATATCTTCCGATCTTCTCATTTCAAATATCAAGAAAGTCACATAAAAATACAAAACTTCCTTGTGGAAGGAAGGATTACAACTATTGAAAGACTCTAGTGAGGAAGAAGAAGAAAGTGCCATTCATGAAGAAAATGTCAGTAATGAAAATGTAATGATGAGGAATCAGATATTGAATAAAAAACTATTATGTTGTGAAAGTGCTTTTAACTTAAAGAAAAAGTGAAAACTATTGAATAACTATTGATTTTATGCTCCAAGAAAACAATAGAGACATAAAATAATTTTGTCCCATTTTGAGTCGATTCTGGCCCACTGTGAAGTGAAGTGAGTAGGCATTAGATACACGCACACATTTAAGCTAGTTTTTACTGGATGAAACTGGTTTTGACGGATTTCGGGTTTTAACGGTATTACCGGTAACATATACATTTTCAAATTAACATACACATACAGCCTACACAACATAGGTTTACCTCTAATAAATATGGTTTCTTTGCAGGTAGATGAATGAAAGTTATTTAGAATCATATATTCATTTCCTGCTGCCTCTAACTTTTTGCTTTCATTGCCAGATTCTTTCAACCTTCCCTTCTTAATGACTGGTTCAGAAATTTGAAACAATATATTATACGCAAGTACCTAGTTATACTCGCTAAGCTATAACACCAAATACAGCAGACCAGCTGTTACAATATGTTGAAGGAGGGCAATGCACATGGAAATCATTGCTACTTGACACATTTGTAAGGAAACTGGCATGGTTAACTGGGTTGTGACGTCATTGAAGCCATTTGATGCTCATACATCACTTCTACTTGAGATACGCTACTAGTTAGACTTGTGCAAGTGGTTCTATATTTTTGTGTAATAGTTTGTAGTCGAGAAGTGTCTAGATTCAGTGACAGTGTTTCAGTGTTTTTATTAAGCCTTTTTTTTCACGCTTTCATATTATTTATTCTTTGTTTGATAATCTAGAGCCCCTTCGGGGGTCTCTTACTACTCATACATGGAAAACATTCCGGAAATCATGGAGGAAGCTCTGCCCATTACATCATTTCCGATTGAGCAACAATCACTGACCAGTACCAAGCCCCTTTCATCACTTAGATCTAACGAAAACCAGGATAGGTCTGATATAATGAAACCTCAGTTATCTTATCAATATATATTTTCAGATTCTGGACCCTTCTTTGTCACTATTAGAAGCAAGACTGCGAACATCAATAAGATGCATCCGATGAAGTTCGGTAAATGGCAATACACTAATAATTATGACGTTTTGCAAATTTTCAAGTCAGGATTTAATCAACTTGAAATACACTTTACTTCAGCCGACCAGGCTAACAAATTCCTTGATTCTGATTTCGACGAGCTGTTTCAGACGAAGTCATTCATACCTAATTACAATATCATGGTGCATGGGATCATTGGTGGAGTTGACCTAGACATTTCAATCACAGATATTATAACCAATATTTCGGTATCTGAAGGATTTACAGTCACAAACGCCTACCGCCTGAATTATAAATCCACGGACGAGAATGGAAAAACGATTTACAAACCTTCCTCTAAAGTTAAACTTATATTTCGATCACAGAAACTCCCTCAATACGTGGTCTTATATTATCAGAGACGTGTAGTGCATGTATATAAGGAGCAAATTATACAATGCAATAATTGTGGATTATTAAATCACAAGTCCAAGTTTTGTCGCAACGCTATTCGTTGCATGAAATGCGGAGGCCCTCATACCACAGCTGAATGTCAATCAGAGAAACCTTGTTGTGTAAATTGCAAACAGGCCCATTATAGTACGGAGTTGGATAAATGCCCGAATTATAACCTAGAAAAAAATATTGCCGATACCATACAAAGCCTCCCAGTATCCAAATATCAGGCGAAACAAATATTTAAAGGGCACACTACTTATGCCACTATCCTTAGAACGAACAATAACACTCAGGGTAGCCCAGCAACTAACTTTCCGCCCCTTCAGACATCAGCACCAATCTCACCAAATAGTAAACCATCATCTCACAACCTGTGCAATGCTAACAGTACCCCGAACCCCCATGCATCTGACAAGAGAGGGAAACGAAAACTGCCTTACAATACTACAGGCTACAATGTTGCTGAATATAAACAGGCACTCAAAGACAACTTTGATCATCCAAGATCTAAAAATCTAACATAGGCGTCAGGAGGGGTAAATATGAGACAAAATCAAAACTTTAATGTTTTTAAACAGAAAGCAAATAGTTAAAATTTTAGTAAATTATTAAAATGATGGTAAACTGCATGTTGAATTCAATTTTATAAGTAATATTGCTTCAATTTATATATTTTTTCATCAATAAAATAAAAAGTGTGTTTTTTTTACCCACCAAATGGGGTAAAAAGAAGACAGTTGGGGGTAAATAAAAGACAGCATTCAGTCTCCATACCTAAGAGAGCTACAGGAATTTACTTACTTACAAATGGCTTTTAAGGAACCCGAAGGTTCATTGCCGCCCTCACATAAGCCCGCCATCGGTCCCTATCCTGTGCAAGATTAAATCCAGTCTCTATCATCATATCCCACCTCCCTCAAATCCATTTTAATATTATCTTCCCATCTACGTCTCGGCCTCCCTAAAGGTCTTTTTCCCTCCAGTCTCCCAACTAACACTCTGTATGCATTTCTGGATTCGCCCATACGTGCTACATGCCCTGCCCATCTCAAACGTCTGGATTTAATGTTCCTAATTATGTCAGGTGAAGAATACAATGCGTGCAGTTCTGCGTTGTGTAACTTTCTCCATTCTCCTGTAACTTCGTCCCGCTTAGCCCGAAATATTTTCCTAAGCACCTTATTCTCAAACACCCTTAACCTATGTTCCTCTCTGGGAGTGCAAAAATAAGACACAGCAGTTTTTTTTAAGTATAGTATGCTGAACAAACTTTTAATTTTCATAAAAAAAAAATACATTTTTATAAGAAATAAACAAACCCATGAGGCATTTTAGACGCTGATTTATGTTTATCTTAGTTTAGTTCAGATAGTATTAGTATTAAACAAAAATGATTGAAAAACATTCCAGACAACCTGCACATATTAGGCCTACTTTTCACACACATCAACTGGCTGTGCGAAGCAATATTGCATATGTTGTCCAGTGCAAGACATAAATGGTACTGGAAGTATGCCTATAATATCATTTTTGTGAATTAGTGACACATCTGCTTCATTCAACTTGAAAAGAGTCTTATTTCCAGATATCATATTCATACACATTACATCATACTCATCAGTTACAGGATATGTTTTCTGCACAACACAAACATATTTATAAATAACTGTTTTTCTTTTACCGCCTTTAAACTGAACTAACACATAATCTCCAATCTTCACTTCATTTGGCTCAATCACCTCACATATTTCTGCAGGTTCATCTTCTAAGAGATCAATGTCCTGTAAACTATCACCGCTTTCCAGCCATTCTTCATCCTCAGAAGTTTCAGGATCTTTTGGTATGTTTCTCTTCTGCTTTCCTAACTTAGTTTTTCTGTTTCCTACAGGTTTAGGTCTACCATTTTTCAGTTTGCCACACTTGTTCTTTATCAAAGTCATATCCTCTTCTGACGTAACAACTTCACTATGTTGTTTTGTTTCAGGAATGGGAGTAGTCTTTTTAACTTGTAACAGCAAATCTGCAAAAGTGACACTGCTCTTTCCACAGTTTTGCTCAAGAGAACTGATAGGTTCAGGCCCATCTGATGTATTTGAAGGTCCTGGAAGAGGCTATGACTTGCTAATGAGTGATGCAATTGTGATAGGAGGCCTATTTGATATATTCGAAGGCCCTGCAAGAGACTCTTTTCCAACAGGAGATACCGTTATGGTAAGAGTTCCAGGCTCTGATGCATTTGAAGGTCCTGCCATAGGCTCTGACTCTCTAACAGGTAATGGAGTTGTGGTAGGACTAACTACCTCATTTGTATGGCCTGTTTGTGTAGTCATTGCATAATATTTTTCTATTTACCAGGATCTAAATGATGTTTCGGGTATTTCTCTCTGTTACAAGGAAATATCACTGTTGAATTAAACCCTGCTTGGATAATTTCAAAGGCATATTGGTTCCGTTAAGTTCAATGTTAATTGAAAAATGAGTTCTATTCAGTCAATACTTAACATAACACAATAAAACATGTTATAATAACATTTACACAGATTTTAAAAACAAACATTTTCGCCAATTTTGATTGGCATCTTCAGGTCATGCAGGTCGAATGGAACATGTTATAAAAAGTGAACACTTGGTATATGACGTTAAAAACCAAAGTTACAACTGTAATATCACTTAAAAACAGAGAATAGAATATAGCAAAAAGCCTCCACGATGTGTGTAGAATCACTGTGTTGAAAGAGGCATGTGTGAACCAAGGAAACAGCAAAACTCTTCTGTCATTGCAGATACAGTTTTCAAGATAGATTTGAAGATGCTACGAACAGTTCGGAGAGCAGGAAAAATCCTGTAAATTGTAAGGATAGAATGAAAGAATATTTAGAAGCATTTAAGTATTATTTAAATCTTCTAAAACAATACTTACAAAAAATGGAAGAACTTCTTGAAATCCATGAGGACGGTGATACGACTGATCTTTACATTAAGTGGTAGCGTATGACGAAAAACTGTATACGTTGCACGACTAGTGGATGAATGACCGTTACTTGCGTGTGATTTTACACATCGTGGAGGCTTTTTGCTATATTCTATTCTCTGTTTTTAAGTGATATTACAGTTGTAACTTTGGTTTTTAACGTCATATACCAAGTGTTCACTTTTTATAACATGTTCCATTTGACCTACACGACCTGAAGATGCCAATCAAAATTGGTGAAAACGTTTGTTTTTAAAATCTTTGTAAATGTTATTATAACATGTTTTATTGTGTTATGTTAAGTATTGACTGAATAGAACTCATTTTTCAATTAACCTGCTTGGATAGTTTTTTGTGAAATGCTTTCCTCCCATATTCCGCACAACAAATCCACCATTTCAGATCGAGATATTTTCCTCATATTAAGGCGCTGCCACTCATGTAGTCTTTCATTCCACATATCCTTCAGAGGTTTGAAGCATGCTTTGTCCAGTGGCTGAATGGTTTCTGTTGTGTGTGGAGGAAGCTTTAATATGGTAATATGTTGCTCTCTAGCTTTTTCTAGAGTTGTCAGGTCCAAATGTGATAGATGTCCATCAAATATTAATAGCAAAGGCCTTTCTTTAACCAGACTACAGAATTTTGTAAACCAATCTTGAAAAATGACTGAAGTCATATACGCTTTGTCAGAACTTGCATAAAAAGTTCCTTTTATGTCATGTTTTCCTTTCCAAGTTGTCCACAAGTGCTGACCAGTAAAAATTATTAATGGAGGAAGCACTTTTCCATCTGCTGAACAACAAGCAAGAATGCTAGTGTTGTCTTTGCCGGATCCTTGTACATTCTGATGTGCCTTCTGACCTTTACCAGCAACACATTTCAATCTTACAGGATTATTGCAAATGTAAGTCTCATCCAAATTATAAATATGAGATGGCTTACCCCCAATGCCTAATGAAGCAGTGACTTCTTCTAATCTATCATAAAATTGATATATGATAAATGGATCGGCAGTGGCTGTTCTTCTGTTCATCTATAATTTCTCCAAATTTCTAATGCTAAGGTTATGTCTTCGTAAGAAATTAGTCATCCAATCCTTTCCTAGCCTTCCTGTGTTGCTATTAAAGTGTGTACTGATGTTATTTTGGGAAACATAGTCAGCTACTACATTTTTTATTTCCTTAGTGGTTAAAGCAAATCCCCACTGAGCCATATCCCTTATATGCGAAGCCAGCTTTCCTTCAGCCTCTAAACTTATTGCTGTCTTTCTTCCACGTTTCTGCAACACGTGTCCAGAAATACGCCTAGCCTACTTAATAATGATTTATCTAAATTGTACTGTACTTTTTTTGTAATGTTTCTCAGTGAATCTTTCTTTTCTTTCCACTCGTACATCATCTTCATTGATTTTATTCTTTTTCGCATAAGACCTAGGTATTTTTATAGGTTAGACCTAGGCAATACACAATGCTAGTCAACCTGCAACAAATGATGCAGCCAAAATAGCAATGGTTCCAAAAGCACCAGTAATAATATCACTGCGAATAATTGCACATGCTCTCACCTGACTGTCTTCTTTTTCCCCCTCTTCAATATTTTCTTTTGAAACTGAATTTCAAATCTTCAAACAACACCATTTCTCTATCAACTCTGCAGCAAACTAACCAGAAAGCACTATGACTGCTATAAAGCCTGGTAACAGTTCAGCCAACCATGTAGGTACAAAATAACTAGGAAAGTTTGGAGGGAAAATTTGAATTTGTTCTACGAAAATTAGTATGCATGCATTTCCCCCCATCCCCAAATTCATTAAATATATTTTTTTTTATATTCTTTATCTTGTAAAGGATGTTTCTATACTTACTGAAGAGTGTTGTAAATTAAATATATATTTTTGTCTACTAAAATATACGCATAATAAACTTGTTTTACCCCACTTTCTCTGTATCTCATATTTACCCCTCCTGTCCCCTATGTGACTAATCCCACATCACCTAAGCCTTCTCAATCTACTTCTGGGACAACTGCATACCACAGCGAAGAGATAGAACACAATTCACAGGAATTGTCAACTACTCAAAAAGAGGTTCAATCTCAAAAACGAGTCTCTACTAAGCTAAATAAAACTCCATTCATTGCCTTTATTAATAACATTATACAGGAAGCACCTGACTATACCAGACCCCAGTTGGAAGATTTGAAAACTACTTTTGCATAGATCGACTCAAAATCCTATATTGGAACGCCAGAAGTCTAAACAACAAGATTCATGACATATCATACTTGGTATCCAAAAAATTTTATCGTATAATCATTATTACAGAGACTTGGTTTCAAAATTATCGACAACAGAAAATTAAATCCTACCATTTAATCTCCGCCAACCAGGAAGATACTGGAGGTGGTGTCGCAATGTATATCCACAAGTCTGTTCACCTTACTAAGAAATATGAAATGTTTAATATTAATAATAAAATACAAATCATCTCTATCACAGTCAACAATATAAGTATCATGGGTGTATACTGCAAACCCAGGGAGAATATATCATTACACCAATGGAATCATATTTTAACAAACGTTTCTACTCTTTCCATACTAATATGTGGCGATTTTAATATAGCCAACTTTCATATGCATAGACGATCGCAGCAAATCCATCATCTTCTCATAGAATTTGCTATATTACATGATTGGCAACTTGCATCTAAACATATTTTAACTAGAAAAGGAAGATGGGGTCAGGATGATTCTCAACCAGACTTAATTTGGTCATCCGAAGACTTACTACAGCATATTAATATTAATAAAATTTTGGATACTATGAATAGTGATCACTATCCGCTTGATATAGATTTATATTTAAACCAAGCCATTTTCCTCAATCAACCTAATCCAGCACAACCCAGACATATTAATAGTAACAGGGTGGATGAGATAATATCTAAACTACAGAGTTTTCAGGATACAATAAAGGATTTTGACGACATACATAACTTGTTAATAGAAGAATGCCGGAAATGTCCTCTCTCTAAACAATCTGCTAGAAATAAAATGCCTCCCAAACCACCTTGGTGGAATGAAGCCTGCAACAGAGCAGTCGCCAAACGACGACTGGCTTATAAGAAATACAGGTTAACCCCGAATTTTTTCAATTACTTAGGGGCTAGGAACCAAGAAGCCCTCACTAAGAAGGTGCTCTGTTATTACAAACGTCTCGGCTGGAAAAAGTATACTGCATCAATTATATCACAAACTCCAACTACAACCATATGGAAGAAATTAAACTGGTATAAGACAGGCAAGCAAACTAACTTCACCCCGATTTTTATTGATCATGAACTTCAAGATACTTTCTTACAAGATCATTCTCTGGATACGGTTAAAGCTCCTCCACCTATTTTTGAAATTCCTAGCACTACAGACGATCATCAGCTTTTAAACCTATTACCTCATAAGAGATCTCGCACGTCTTGGCTTCTCGAAGAAACACTGCACCTGGTCCGGACAATATCCCATATCTATTACTCAAGAAGCTTCCATTCAAGTATTTATCACTCCTAGCAACTAGATTCAATCAGATTCTCACAACTGGAGAAGTCCCGGATACCTGGAAGTTATTTTATATTCAACCTATAATTAACCCCCTCAAGAAAGGAACAACAGTTACTGATTACAGACCTATAGTTTTGTCCAATACACTTCGCAAACTATTTGAAAAAATCCTTACTGACAGAATTACTTTCCATTTAGAAAGATTTCATTTATGGCCCTGCAATCAATATGGCTTCCGAAAGGGATATAGCACATCATATAATATTTATCTACTAAAAAAATACCAGCTCCTACATTTCCTTGAGGGTCTGTTTTTGAGCCATCAGTATAAATTCTTATCCAATAGTCTTCCGGATATCTGATGTTGACGGTTTCAAAGGCCAATTGTTTTAAATTTTCTTTACTGTCTTGATTTTTGGTGATTTGTTCTAGGAGGTCTATTTCTGATTGAATTATATCCATCTGAAGTGGGTTTTGTGGAAGCATTAGAGATTGAAGGAGATTGGGTATATCGAGTTCTTCTTTTAGTTTCTCTGCATATTGGATGAATCTGTGTTGCGTTTTCAGATACCTTTCTGTGTTAAGGTATGTGGACCAATAGTCGTCATTACTTCTGATCAGTTTTTCATAAAGAATAATGGCTCTTTCTTCTATTGTTGTTACAAGAGGTTTAATGTCTGTGAGGTAAAGCATACAGTTAATGGGAGTAGATTTCACTCCTCCTGTGATAAGTCTGAGTGCCTGGTTTTGTACTTTGACAAATGGGTTTAGTGTAGTTTTTGGTGCAGTGATTAGAGGTTCGCAGAGGTCATCCTCTCAGACTCAAAAGCAGCCATTTTGTCCATAAATAAAACTGACCACCCCTACACAGAACAAATCAATAATTGTCAAAAAATACTTGCAAATTTAAAAGAACGTGGTAAAACAGTTGTGTTACAATGGATCCCAGGACATTGTAATCTACATGGGAATGAACAGGCTGACACATTAGCTAAGAAGGGTGCCAACCTCAAAATAAACCCACGGAAACCTTTGTCATTTAGCTCAGTAAAACATTATATCAAGCAACTACAAAAAAAAATAATCACCAACAAGAACTGGACATAAATATTTCGCAACAACGTAGGAAATTACTGAAGGATATACCTCCTGAACCCAGAAGACTAGCAGTTGCAAGCTTTCGTCTTAACACTGAACATGACATCCTGGGTAAACACCTCAATCGTCTTGGCATCCTTCCATCAGCATCCTGCATTTTGTGCCATCAGCAGGAAGACATGGATAGACAACATCTTGCAAAATGCCCTGCTCTGAAATCCTCCACAGAAGTCGACCGCTATTGGGAAGCCAGAGCCCAAATGTTTTTAATTACTTAATCTGTAGTTTTGTTCACCACTTTCTTGTTTTTCCCTCAGTCTATGATAGTAAATATCATGTACTAGCCATTAGACAAATAAATAAATATTTATCTACTAGTAGTTGATGCATACCTAGCACTTTTATCTAACAAGGTGATGTTCACTCTATTCCTAGACATATCAAAGGCATATGACTCTGTTCAATTGGACCTACTTTTGGATCAACTACCTGCATACGATATTCCACCACCTGTTATCAAATGTATTTATAATCTTATGAGTAACAGATTGGTCTCCTTGGCACCTAAATATAACAACCACCATCAAAGCTACTCATCACTGGGAATTCCACAAGGGTCTTGAATCAGTCCCTTACTTTACACATTATATGTTGGAACTTTGAATTTACCAAACAATACTTCAATATGGGTCCTTCAATATGCAGATGATATTGTTTTATATATGTCATACAATTATAAACACATATCAGAAGGAACACGACTATTTGAAAACCAGTACAACCAGATTATTAACTATCTCCTTGCAAAAGAACTCAAGATCAATACTGCGAAAACGCTATTTCTATTATTCAAGAAAGGTTGCACACACCTCAAACGTAACAGTCGCATACAGAATGTTTATATTACATCTCAAAAGACAGCCAGATTTCACGGAGTGATTCTGGACTATCGTCTTTCGGATCGACAACATATGGATCATGTTATACATAAAGTGAAAAATATCCAACGATTATTCAAATGTATTTCTAATAAATCGTGGGGCATTGAGCATAACATTTTATTCAAGCTAGTATACCCCTTAATAATGGCTAGATTGGAATATGGATCTCTACTGCAAAATGACGTTTATACATATTTTATTACCTGGAGGAAACAACTTTTTTACCATCTCTTCAAAAATATTTTCAACAACAATGGCAACCCGTCATATGTCCAGCTGGAACAAACTTTTCCGTTCTTTGACAAAAAATACCGAGAATTCCAATTGGCAACTAAATTCATTACCAGACTGTTTTCACACACATCTACCCCGATCTTCCACAAACTCAAGCTTTTATCCGAAATAGCATAGGCTCAACCGGCAAATGGTTTCACTCAAAATATCCTGCTTTTAAAAATTTTTTCAGCTTACTTACTACAACCAAACATCTACAAAACCCCTATCTTTCCTTGCTACCTTGTAGACCAGCAAGAAATTGACGAATCAATAGTTGACACATCTTTTACACCACAAACAACCCATTGTATCCCCCAAGAATGGGAGGAATATCTCAAAACTTTTTCTCCAGGTCCCGAAATCAAGCACATATACTTCACGGAGGGATCTAAGAAACAGGAGCTTGTTGGAGCAGCATATTACAATTCCAGTAACAATTACCTCAAGGGCATCCGACTGCACAATAACACATCACTCTTCAATGCTGAGATCCTGGCTATGTATACTGCTCTGAGGGACATTCAAAAATATGTTGTTGTTGTTGTTGTTGTTGTCTAGTGCCTTGCATTTGGCAATGAAGCTATTAGCAGTCGTGCTTTCCAATACTTTTGAACTGTAGTTTCTTCTGATCTTAATGCTTCACAGGTCTTCAAGTGGTCTTCATTCATTTCTGCTGGATCGTTACACAGGACACATATGGCATTCAAAAATATAAATATTCGCAATCAATCATATGCACGGACAGTAAATGCACTTTACAAGCTTTACTTAAACCTTACTCAGATACCAAAAATATATATATATATATATATATATATATATATATATATATATATATCATCCTTTTAAAATCACTTATTAATAAAATGAGACAATCACAAATGTGTTTGCAGTTTCTTTGGATACCCGGTCACAAAGGCATTAGAAGCAATGAGAAAGTCGACCAACTAGCACAACTAGCCACATCATTCCCAAATGCCGCAACCAATTTTCTGCTTACTCCACAAGATTTGGGACACCATTTTTTATCTTATCCTATGGAAGGATGTCAAGAAGAGATCCATTATAAAGAGGAGGAGGATAAAATTCGAGTCATTAAGAACTTCACAACATCCTATTCAAAATTGCCTCGAAAAGCAATCGTCATGCACTACCGCCTGGTTATGGGAACTTTTGCAACTCCGCAATATCTTTTCAACATTAAAAGACGTGCTAACAATTTATGTGAATGTGGTGAGATTGGGACCTTGAACCATATTTTTTTCGGATGCACATTTTTCCAAGCCAGTAGTCAAAAATTATTATCAGAAATACATGACATACTACCTATTGAAGGCCCTTGGAGCGTACATGATCTACTTAACCTACATTCCCACTCCATAACTAAATGTTTATTTAGATTTATCACTAGAACTAGGATGAAATGGTAACCAGTCGAATTGCCATTATTGCATATACTACGTGACTAACAGAAATTTATATTAAAGTCTTCTTGACACAGCAGCTCAACTAGGTTGGCAACAGTGTCGGTAAACTGGATGTGAAGTGAAGTGATGCTCATAGGAACTACCAGTACTTACTAAGTTACGAATTTCACTTAGCACTCTTGTAGGGAAATGCAGAATATGAAATAACTTCATTCTACAATAAAATATGAATTGTACATAAGTGTTCGCATAGGCTTCCGCGGCTGGTGTACATGGTGTGTGGATAAGCTTCAGGGCTTCTACCGTGTTGTAAGGAGAAGGAGAACCTACGACCTATCACCGCAAGTACTCCCCCCATCGAGACTACTATATATATACGAGCTCGCAGACTATTTCCTTATCCAACAACTGTTCTGAAGATGACCACAACACAGCGGTCGAAACGTCAGCCACGAACACCAAGACAACGCGGTAGAAGCCCTGAAGCTTATCCACACACCATGAATTGTAGTTCTTTGTTTACTTGTTTCCTTGTTTGTTTATTTATTTTTAATTTTGCTCTTTAGGCCTTTTGTAACGTTAAGTAGGTACTCAATTAAAAGTGAGTTACCACAGTTTTTTTTTTTCCATAATGAAGGATGGATTCCTTAGCAAAATAATTTCGCGTGAATATCTTTATGAATTTGTCATAGTAAATGGAAATTTTGTGCTCACACTAAAATATGTTTAAAATGTGACAGCATCATGCATTATACAAGTTGGTATTTAAATAAAATTGAACTATCGCTTTATGACCAAAAGATGTTAAAGCGAATATAAATAACAGCGAGGGGGAGAAAAAAAAAATTGAACTTACAGTGTTTAATCCTTCTTGAGGCTTGTCCTTCCATAGAAACGGCAAAGTCTTGAATACAAATCATGTATTCTGATATATTATATCGTCAGTTCCAATAAATGAAACTTTTGAAATAAATAATATGTAAAAAAATGTATATAGGCCTACCAGTATTTAGATATGGTGGTATTTTCCTTGTACCCGGTACTCGTTACATAAGTCGTTTTTATGTTTACACAGTGGCTTCTTTCTAGAAAGAATTTTAATAGTTCGTTACTAGATGTGATTCTAGTCAGTTTGTAATATATTTTTGGTCCAGGGCAAATGTACATCTTTTATGATTATACAACAATGGCTGACTTAACAGCGTATGCAGCGAGTACTGGGTACTAGGAAATTTCCAATAAAATGTTACAACATTAGTTGCTTACTTACTTGCTATTAATGGTTTGTTACTAGGTGTGATTCTAGTCAGTTTGTAATATATTTTTGGTCCAGGGCAAATGTACATATTTTATGATTATACAACAATGGCTGACTTAACAGCGTATGCAGCGAGTACTGGGTACTAGGAAATTTCCAATAAAACGTTACGACATTAGTTACTTACTTACTTGCTTTTAATGGTTTGTTACTAGATGTGATTCTAGTCAGTTTGTAATATATTTTTGGTCCAGGGCAAATATACATCTTTTATGATTATACAACAATGGCTGACTTAACAGCTTATGCAGCGAGTACCGGGTACTAGGGAATTTCCAATAAAACGTTACATTACTTACTTACTTACTTACTCGCTTTCAAGGAACCCGGAGGTTCATTACCGCCCTCACATAAGCCCGCCATTGGTCACTATCCTGAGCAAGATTAATCCATTCTCTATCATCATATCCCACCTCCCTCAAATCCATTTTAATATTATCTTCCCATCTACGTCTCGGCCTCCCTAAAGGTCTTTTTCTCTCCAGCCTCCCAACTAACACTCTATATGCATTTCTGGATTCGTCCATACGTACTACATGCCCTGCCCATCTCAAACGTCTGGATTTAATGTTCCTAATTGTCAGGTGAAGAATACAATGCGTGCAGTTCTGAGTTGTGTAACTTTCTCCATTCTCCTGTAACTTCATCCCTCTTAGCCCCAAATATTTTTCTAAGCACCTTATTCTCAAACACCCTTAACCTATGCTCCTCTCTCAAAGTGAGAGTCCAAGTTTCACAACCATACAGAACAACCGGTAATATAACTGTTTTATAAATTCTAACTTTCAGACTTTCTGACAGCAGACTAGATGATAAAAGCTTCTCAACAGAATAATAACAGGCATTTCCCATATTTATTCTGTGTTTAATTTCCTCCTGAGTATCATTTATATTTGTTACTGTTGCTCCAAGATATTTGAACTTCTCCATCTCTTCAAAAGATAAATTTCCAATTTTTATATTTCCATTTCGTACAATATTCTGGTCACGAGACATAATCATATACTTTGTCTTTTCGGGATTTGCTTCCAAACCTATCCTTTACTTGCTTCCAGTAAAATTTCCGTGTTTTCCCTAACCGTTTGTGGATTTTCTCGTAACATATTCACGTCATCTGCATAGACAAGCAGCTGATGTATTAACCAGTTCAATTCCAAACACTCTCTGTTATCCTGGACTTTCTTAATGGCATACTCTAGAGCAGTGGTTCCCAAAGTGTGCTCCGTGGAGGGGCTCCGACCGTGGCAGTTATGAAAATGACAAAAATTTCTGCTTTCATCTAGTCTCTAGTGCGAAAAACGTAAACTACTTCCATCAAGCGAAAAGTACTTTCTCAGAAAGTAGTTTGATATCTTCTTGCTAGATAGAAGCAGCAATAATAGATCTACTAGAGTCATCAGCCACCAACCAGTACTCAATCAAAGGGGGATAATAACAGCCTTACTTTCGAAGAAGATAGTGCGAATTCATTGGGATTGAGTTCAGAATATGCTGCACATGATCCTGCTTCAGAGTTTACGGTGCCTAGTGTAGAGGTACCGAAAGGAAGCAAAAAACTAAAATATTGTGATTCATATTTGGATATGGGATTCACTGATGGACGTCCACAGAGTGTGAAATGTAACAAAGTTTTGCCGAATAGTTCTATGTTACCTGCCAAGCTTAGACAGCATTTCGAAACTCATCCTGACTTCACAAATAAAACTGCAGATTACTTCAAAAGAAAATGGGATGAACTCCATGCAGTTCAGACAAAAATTTTATCTCGTGTAAAGACAAATAACTATAAAGCACTGGAAGCATCGTACTTGGTTAGTCATGACCAGGGTCTTACTGGTAAACCTCGTACCCTTGCCGAAATTCTTATAAAACCACTCTTAGTGAAGGTAGTGGAGTGCATGGTGGACGAAAAACTACAAACTTGATCTCCAGTGTACCCTTATCAAATAACACTGTGCCTACTTGGATCCAGGATCTATCAAATGATGTTAAAAATGCCATCATTTCCCATGTCAGTCAAACGAAATTTTTGCTACAACTTGGTGACACCACGGACGTTGCCGGATTAGCTGTGCTAATGACGTTAGGCGGTACAAATTTTCAGGTTCTTTTCATGAAGATATTTTGTTTTGCAAGCCATTGCCATCCTCTACAAGTGGTACTGAATTTTTTTCCCTGATAGATGTCTTCATTGAAAACTCGACACCATGGTATTATTATGATGTACCGAAGTAGTACATCATAATAATATGATATGCGTAAGTAACCACTTATTGATTCAAGATCCCGGATCCCGGTCAATTAGCCACTCGTAATGAGTGCACCTCTGTACATAGTGCATTGGATATTGTGCCACTGTCACATATCTGTGACACACTACATGAGGGTAGGCACCAAAGGTAAAACTGAGAGACAGAACTTAAACTGAGGGGATTCGATCTGGTATCAGAACTGGAATCCGGTGTGGCTTAGTGGATAAAGTGTCAGCACGTAGAGCTGAAAACCCGGGTTCGAGTCCTTGTGCTGAAGAGAATTTTCTTCTGTTCTATCCTCCTTCATCGATACCATGAGACAATTGCACAGATGAAGCAAAGACCATAGTAAGTCCTGTTGCTGGCACTGTTACAAGGATCAAGAAAGTTTGAAAAAACTGTAAAAGTAGTCATTGTGTACTACACTGACACGCCCTCGCAACGAAAAAAAAAAAAACCAACATTATTAAAGCAAGTACTAGACAATGTCGCCTAAATTATCAACTTTGTTAAGTCACGACCTTTGCAGTGTAGGTTACTCAAAATCCTGTATGAAGATATGGGAAGTACACACAAGTCATTGTTATTAGTTATTTATTACACACAGAGGTGCGGTGGTTGTTGCTTGATAAGTGTTGTCTTCACTTTTGAATGATCAAAAGAGTTTGCTAGCAGATTATTTTAATGATTAGGAATGGTTGTGCAAATTATGTTACTTGGCACACATTTTTTTTTTAAATTAACGAATTCAGCAATCCATACAAGGGGAACAGAAGACTATATTCAATGCTAATGACAAAATTGCCGCATTGAAGAAAAAAATAACGTTCTACATGGAAAGAGTCTAGAATAGGATGACATGTTTCTCATTGACTTCAAATTTTATGGAAGAAAATAACATAAAATGAATAACTCATTCATAGCAATAATAAAAGAACACCATGATAATTTGCTTCAAAATATGAATTCATACTTTCCAAGGGACACTCAGGAAACGATTCAAAACAAATATGAGTGGATTGTAGATCCGTTTTCAGTGAAGTCAAAACCAGCAGCCCTCACTGCAGCAAGAATATGAGGTCCTTATAGACATGGTTTCGGACGGCCACTGTCAGGCATCATTTAAAGGCAAACCACTTCCCGAATTTTGGGCTGTTAGGGGAAGATCATTCCATATTAAGTTCAAAAGCTAAATTATTTGGATGCAGAAGACGATATGCGTCTTCAGCTGACTTCTGTGACACCCGACATTGACAAACTCTGTCAGAAGAAACAGGCACATTCTTCACATTAATTCAGGTATAAATGTAACATTGTAACATTTTCTAAATATCTTAACTACCGGTACTACTTATAATTATCATTTTATAGATTTAAATAATATTGTCTCCAGTTCGTTTTTACTATTGTTTCCTTTATATATATATACCTTATTATTCATACTTCCGTATATATATATATATATATATATATATATATATATATATATATATATATCATGTGTATTATGCTTCACGGAACATATACAGACAGAACTAAACGCCAAACATTTCTTGGGGCTCCACGAGAAAATTTTGCTTCAAAAAGGGCTCCGTAGCTCAAAAAGTTTGGGAACTGCTGCTCTAGAGCAAAGTTAAAAAGTAAAGGTGATAGTGCATCTCCTTGCTTTAGCCCACAGTGAATTACGACATTAGTATCTAAATAACTATTACATTATTTTTTGTGCAATATTAAAATGCTTCATAATATCGTATTGTCAGTGTTCCTCCATCCTGTAAATGCTATTTTCTTTTAATTTAAAACATTTAACAACCAGTTCTACATTGTGGACAAATTAAACAAGCAGTGATCTGACTGAATGACACGACATGTAAAAATGTGATAGCTTTCAATTGCATTATATTAATTTCTACTGAATCATTTCATTGCTATATAGCCTACTATATACCGTTTTATTTTACAATACGAGATTTTGTCAAATAAGGCTGCAGGTCGAGTTTGATAACCAGTCTAGTATTGTAATATGAAGTTACGACGTGTATCGTACAAAGTTTTATCCGCTTTGATAAAAAAAAATAATGTAAAATTGAATATTGTCTAAATGTAAAATTCTTATTGCCAGCTATATACATTTGCTTTGTAGGTGAGGGCCTTGTACGAGAAACATTTGAAGCTATATACATTTTCTTTGTAAGTGATTGATTCATATAGAGGGCCATGTACAAGAAACATTTGAAGAATGTTATTATTGTCGGTATTGTCACCATGACTATTTATAAATATAAGTGTCAATGGTATTGCATTAACAGCTGTACTGATTTATTAATTCCACCAAAATCGCGACAGAGGTATGAAGAGGAATATAAGAAGTTTGAAGAGTGGTGTAAAAAAAAAGTAGAGAATATTTCTGAAAAGTTTATGCTGGAATATTTTTCAATGAAAAGTGAAAAGAAGAAATCAAGTTCTCTGTGGATTCATTATTCTATGCTGCGGTGTACGATATCACTGAAGAAAAACGTGGAAATCAGTAAGTAGACACAATAATTGTTAGCTTTTTAAAGCAAAAAAGTGAATTGTGAAAATGTTACCATTAATGTGTATAACAAATAAAAAGCTTACAAGGACAAGGATCGTGCTGATCCAAAGTTGCACTCGGGCATGGGTTCGATTCCAGCTTGTACTCATTACTGGTGGTTTTTTCCAAGGTTTTCCCTAACAAGGCGAATGCGAATGTCAGGTAATCTATGGCGAACTCTCGGCCTCATCTTGCCAAATACCATGATGATATTACCAATACAATCGATGCCAAATATCCTATTAGTTAATACAGGGTCGTTAAATAATCAACTAAAAAAATTGCAGAGAGCAATCAGAGTAGTCTAATAAAGCATTAATGGTTGAAGTGTTGATAAAAATTTTTTAGTGGTGGTGGTAGCAGTATGTGTAAGAAAAGTAAATAGTTGGTGTACTATGGTTGATGTTTAAGAAAGTGCGAAGTTAATATAGTGCTAATAGTACCTCCCTCATGCCAATAACTCTGCTACAGAAAAGAATAATAAAATTATGCCTTAATAAACTCTTGATTACCCTTCAGAACTGCTGCATTCAGGATTTAAAGTATGTGACTTCCATCAAATTGATAAAAATGTATTATTGAATTTCGTACATAAAAACCGAAATATATTTAATTTATATTCACATAAATATAAAATCAAAAGATCAGAAAACATACCGAGGGTGCCAAAAAAATGTACACACTCCTTAATAGCTAATAACTAACTCGCTTTTTAATATTTTTTCAAGTGTGACCGCTTAAAATAATGGCTGAAGTCAGATTAAACTTTGAGGAAAGAAAATTCATTCTAAAGTGCTACTGGAAGACTGAGAACATAAGTGAAGTGCAAAGACGGTTTAGAATGGAGTTTCAGCGAGATTCACCAACGCGACTCACAATTGCTCGTTTGCAAGATAAGTTTGAAGATGAAGGAACTGTTCAGAATGTCCATAAGAACAATTCCGGAAGACCACAAACATCCACCAGCCCCACAAGAGAAAGAGAAGTCATCGAAAGGTTTCAGCAATCTCCTAGAAAATCTGTTCGGCAAGCAGCTCTTGAGACAGAACTTTGAAAATCGAGTGTCCATCGCATTTTGAAGCATGCTCAATGGAAAAGTTTTATTCCTAGATTAGTCCACGCTCTCTGAAGATGATCATGACCGGAGAATTGAATTTTGTGGGTGGTAACTTACCAAGCAAAATGTGCGTAGGACAGTCAATTTCCATACAAGATTGTTTGGAGTAATGAGGCCACATTTAAATTGAATGGCTCAATTAATCGTCACAATTGCACCTACAGGGCATCTAACAATTCTCATGTGACAGTGGAACACCATGTGAACTTACCACAGCATGGTGTGGTTTGTCAGCATTTGGTTTAATTGGACCTTTCTTTTTTGGTGGTATCGTGACTGGTGCAATTTACCTCAACTTGCTAAAGGAATCCACCATGCCATGCATCGAAGAGACATTTAGGAATGAAGAATGGTACTTCCAGTAGGATGGAGCATTTCCTCACTACCATGCGACGTGAGGGCCTATCTTAATGGCCACCTGCAGAACAGATGGATAGGACGAAGAAGTAGTACCGACTACTCCCCTCGCTTACCAGATTAGACTCTGGTAGATTTTTTTCTGTAGGGACATGTCAAGCATAATGTTTATAGCACAAAACCAGCTACAATCGATGAGTTGAGAGCAGCCATTGAAAGAGAATGTGCCCAAATACCAATCGAAATGATTAGCAATGTTTTGGATTCCATCGGTCAGCGTTATCAGCTATGCGAGGACCATAATGACCAACAATTTGAACACTTTCAATAAATGACTGGTTTCTACATTGGTTTACATTATTTTTAACTTTGAAACTTTTCTGTATCATAATAATTCTTAACGTTTTAGTTATTGAAAGAGTGTACCGGTATACATATTTTTGGCACCCTCTGTAACTTATATTATGCTTGACAGAACCTAAATGTATCACAGCTGTAGCACATAATCATAGTAGCAACTTCGGTCCAAGGCTTTATAACATGATAACTTAATAGCTAAATTCCCAAATATACAATTTACTAATGCTCTTTATTTAAAAAAATCAATTAAAAATTGCTGTTTAGAGAGAAAATTTAAAGTTCAATTATTGTGATATGTGTTTTTTCTTCTTCTTTTTTCTTTTTTTCTTTTTTTACTTTTTACTCTGTTATTTAATAAAATATCTTAACATTATGTGGAATGCCCTCTGAGCACGAGTGTGTAACTTATTCTTTCTGGGAATGCTAGAATGTTTTTATATAAAAAAGCAATATGTATCTTTGTTCTACGAGGGCTATTCATAAAGTAGCCGTTTATTTTTTACAAACCTGTGAATGACGTTACAGAATTGGGTTACAATACGTTTGAAATTGTACACTCTAATTTATTTTTCCACACAGTTTCCAGTCACATTGAGACACTTGTCGTAGTGTTTGACGAGCTTTGAAATTCCGCAATTGTAGAACTCGTTCAACCTACAACACTGGTTTTCAACTCTTCGTCATCGTCAAAGCACTTCGAGCCAAGCCACGTATTCATGTGCATGAAGAGATGGTAATTGCTAGGCACCAAATCTGGGCTATAGGGAGGATGATCCAATACTTCCCAGTTGAACTCTTGCAGTTTGGTCGCAGTACGATACGCTGTATGCGGCCAGGCGTTGTCATGCAGGAAAATCAGCCCAGAGCTCAACATGTCACGTTTGTTTTGAATGGCCCTTTTCAAGTTTGTTAGTTAACACTCAGCGTTAATTGTGGCATTCCTCTCCAAGAACTCCACTAGCAAAATTCCTTTTCTGTCCCAGAAGACAGTTGCCATGAGTTGCCTTGTGGAAAGTGTTTGACGACACTTTGTGGATTTTTTCGGGGAGTGAGTATGGCCCCACTGCATTGATTGAAGCTTTGTTTCTGCATTCACATACCGCACCCAAGTCTCATCTCCCTGTCACAATCTGATCGAGAAAAGCATCACCTTCTCTTTCGTAATGCTCAAGAAAGGACAGTGCTGCCCTCATCCGCTCAGCCTTTTGTTCCTCAGAAAGGAGTTTAGGCACCCATCTGGCAGAAAGTGTCAAGTAGCCCAAATCTTCGGTAATCACCTTGTACAGAAGAGTACGACTAATCTGTTGAAAATCCTCACTAAGCTCTGACATGGTAAACCTGCGGTTTGCTCTAACCTTTTTGTCAACCAAAAGAATAAGATCTGCATTCACGAGACTCAGTCGACCACTTCTCTCTTCATCATGGACATTGGTTCGCCCATCTTTGAACATACGGCACCATTGTCTTACACCATCTTCACTCATTACGTCTGGCCTATAATCTTCACAAAATTGGCGATGAATTTCACTGGCTTTACAGTTTTTGGCCACAAGAAATCTTACTACCTACAGATAGTACCTCACACCTGGCGGGACTTGCGATTGCAGCAGCACACATTTTGTCAGCATGTGGCTGAGAGAGGAACAAAGACACGACCTTGACTCTACTGCTGCTTGACGCGTACACTCCACCGCAAGAGCGGCGCCACTGTCTCTGTTGTTACGCATGCTATATGAAAACGGAAGTTACTTTATGAATAGCCGTCGTAGCAGTAAAGTATTATTATTATATTGTTGTTTCAGTTACATCACTGCCACTTCTTATGAATGCCATAGTGTATTTTTGGTCTAGAGTAGGGTGACGAGATTTCCAAAATAAAAAAACGAGACATTTATTAAAGTTGACATGAATCAACATTTTATCTAAACATTCACTATTAGCCTACTTGTGTTTATATAATGTCAGTGAGCAATAAGGTCCAGTTTTATTTATTTTAAAGTAATAAATACTACACTGTTTACAATAACTAGGCTATAATAATTGTTGTTTTCTAATGTCAGGCGTTTGACAATAAAGTCATTTGACCTCTTGCACTCCAATATTTTTCAAAGATATTATCATGGCCAGCCACTGAAGCACAGATTTTGAGGTGTTCCGAATCCATTTCTTGGTTTGAGTTGCACAATGCGCAGTTAGGGGACTGATATATTCCAATTCTATGCAGGTGTTTGGCCAAACAATCATGGCCTGTTGCCAATCTAAATGAAGCTATAGACGAGTTTCGTGGTAAATCGGGAATTAACTGTGGATTATGATGCAGAGAGTTCCATTTTTTCCCTTGAGATTGTCTTATCAAATTTTGTTTGTTGAAGTCTAAATATGTAGATTTAATAAATCTTTTCACAGAGTAATACGTATATTTAGTAACAGGTCTGTAAGTAGCAGTGCTGCCCTTTGCTAATGCATCCGCAATCTCGTTTCCCAGGATTCCACAATGGGATGGTATCCATTGGAATACAATTCTTTTATTGAATGATATTAATTGAGAGAGTATTTTAGTTATTTCTGCTGTTTGAGATGAAGGTATGTGTTTAGAGACTATTGATAGAATAGCTGTTTTGGAGTCTGACAATATAACTGCATTCTTAAATTTATTGATGTGGCATAGAAGATTCCTGAGACTTTCACTTATTGCAGTGATTTCTCCATCAAAACTTGTTGTTCCATACCCAAGAGATCTATAAAGTGAGAAGAGTATGTAATAGAGTAGTATGGATACTTGGCTTAAGTCAATGTTGACAATTTTTTATGTGGCAGCTAGTCTGAATTAAATAGGTTAACTTATCTGTTTAAAAATACTTCAGGTTAATTGGATCTTACAATCATATTCATGTCACTGTATTCTGAATTGTTTCGTAACAAAATTTTTTGCCTCATACTACCTTTTAACCAGTGGTGATATTCAAGAAATTTAACACCAATTCACTCATGTGTACCTATGTTAAACATATACAGTATATGTCCATGGTAATTGCAAATATTACTGAGAAATAATAAGTATTTTAACATTCTCCATGAAGATCAACTGTACAATCTGCATCATATTTCTTTGATGAGTGAATTTGCTGTAGAAGTGTTGGCCTTTCCTTCAAGAAACTATAAAAGTCCATGCAAGACACATTTTTGAAATTACATTTTGTCATTATGGTTTTAACTGGAAACTGATTCCTTTCGTCAGACCAAATTGAATTCAACAACGAAGACACTCTTTCTGATGATGCATTGGTACCAGGTATTCCTAACACAAAACTTACAATCTGAATTATGTTTGTAAAACTAAGTTAATTTATTTATCTTTCATAATAAAATAAAAGAAAAATAAATATCTTAATTATAATTTAGGGAAATGCGGTGCCATTTAAAAAAACGAGACATTTGGCGCACTGAGCATACTTTTCTCGGGGGCTGCAAAAGGGTATCTGTCGCATACAGGGGGGGAGAGACATTGAAGGCCTTAAGGAACCAACCTGGACAAATACCTAATGTCCCATCCCTACCTTCCCATGGTGCAGCTGTTAGTAAGCATAATTTTACAAGCTGAACTAAAGGCAGGGGCTACTCATCAATTAGCCTGGTCAGCTTGATGAGTTAATGACTGAATTTGGTATAATTTTCCTTTATTCAATACCTAATTCCCTCTTTACCCTTTCCTATCCAGTCCCCTGACTGAACTCTTACTTTCTTCGACCCCGACGGCATTAGAGCATTCGAGGCCTAGGGGTTCATTTCACTTTCCTTCCTCTTCTTTCTAATTTTCTGTTCCTAGTGCTGACCTGCTATGGCACTAAAATCGTCCTCCAATGGCTTAAGGAGGTGATCAACAAGATCTCCCAGCTAGGTCCAATGGACCCGTCGACCAACAGCAGGTGTGGTCCTCCAGACATTCTGGGGGTTGTGTGTGAATGAAGTAGCCACCAAAACGTTAAAATATGGTGTTCACTTAAATCGGCTACAACTTGCCATTTTCAAATATTGGAGTGCAAGAGGTCAAATGACTTTATTGTCAAATGCCTGGCATTAGAAAACAACAACAACATACTTTTCTCGGGACAGGGGACAAGAAGCTGAAAAAAGGGACAATCCCGTTAAAAATGGGGCGTCTGGTCACCCTAGTCTAGAGAAAATATTAATACTTTCTTACGAAAACGTTCCTATTTTTTACGAGTATTGTTGTAAAAGAAGTGTATTTTCCCTGGACCAAAAATATAATATGGCATGCTAGAAAGTGGCAGTGATGTGTTAAACATTTAATGTTAAACTAACTTGATGTAACAGTAGATGATAAAAAGTACTCTGCATATATATATTCTGTACTGGTACTAGCGTGATACATTGCGATTTTCCTTTATTTATAGCTGCTTATTATTACCTTATTTACTATTTTTTATAATAAAATTTTGAAATTTGTAGTTATTAGGAGAGAGAACCAAAAATGATAGGAAATTAGAATATCACCACTGCATTTATACATATCTGCTTTCGTTATTCCTGTGATTTTCTTTAGTTTTGCTTTCTCCCCTCAGAGAGATGGAAGAATGACGGTCATTTTCTTGTGGTACTATTCCTCAAAGTTTTGTTGGAATGCCTTAAATATTTTGCATTCTACAGAATTTCTTTTATTATTCATTAAAGTGTGTTGTATTTTGTTCAATGCACTCTATGTTCACTGTTGATGAAGACTTAAATAAATGTTATATGCACAACCACACTTAATGCAGTTCGAGCATGCTAAACCTCTTTTGATGTCACGGCGAAAAACCGACAAGCTATGGAACACAGCAGTTCAAGTAAAATAGGATACACACCAGAGGCGGTTCCTCGGGGGAGGGAAGGGAGGAACGTCCTCCTCACATTTTTCTTCTTTCGAAAGTAAATACCAAATAAAATATGTGCCTTGAAATTCAAGGAAGATTCGATAATTTTTAAGTTCACAGCTATAAGAAAACCTCGGTTGATCGAGTTTTAAACGATGCGCGCTCATGTGCTGCTAGAAACTGTAAGAAAGGTGCCAGATTGTTTGTGTGGAGGAAAGCCAAGCCATTCCTCCTTTACTGCAGTTAGCACACATAGACAACAGCGCACTAGTGGCCAGAGAAAGAAGCAGAGTTTTAAAGCGAGTAAATGAATGGAGAGGGAGGAGATCCTCCTCTGAATCAGTCATGAGCGGGAAATAGAAACCGACTGGTCGTGCAGCAAGCTCGCTACCGCTGCCATCTAACGATCTTGCATTCAACCAGACTATAACACATCTAGGAGGAGGCACAATAAAATGGTTTTAACGCAACGCTATGAAAGACACCGTATAAACTTTTTTTCTAAAATTATAAATGAAAAATATTATTCATTGCACTTTATATAGGCTACTATTCATGGTTTGAAACTTTCAAGGATATTTGAAAGTTAAAGTCGTGTTTATATAAAACAGAGAGGAAGTTAGTTCTGCGTTGGTATCACAGATCTTTTTGGCCCCTGAAATTCACTTCTATTCATTGTTTATTAGACAGGGCAACAGCCAAGTTGTCAGTTTTGTACAAATATATTTGAAATTGAAAGTAGGTACTCCAAACTACAACATTTTTAACATAAAAAATTGGCCACCGGCAACTTTGAACAATAATGGTAGTATGACTTTACAAGAACTGATATTCTTCAAAAGCATGTGATACTGAACTTGTAAAATGTACATGTGGCAACACAGACCACGTGGGTGGGTGCAGTGTTCTCGCTTTCCTCAGATTATATCCCATTCCCATTTCCGCAGTTCCGATTACGTGTTAGTAGCTATAGTCTCTTCCAACACGTGTGATGCTGTAGTGTGCTCGAAAAATGCTGCGAGGTGAATTTCCTTGTAATTGTTAATTTGTGCAATTATTCAACAATGAATGGAAGTGAAAACATTATATTTTATGAAAAATTTAGGAAACTCAGTTTACAAGAACAGATTATTGCTATACAGAAAGGAAGGCCAACCCCAACACTACCAGGTCTTACATGTATGCATGTTGGCTAATTTGTAGCATGTTTCATTCAAAGAGGTGTCAATTCGTCCTGTTACCTTCTTTCCTCTTAAGAAATACGCAGGAGCCGCCACTGATACACACCAGTCGATACAGACACATGAAGTAGTATGCATGGAACATTAAGCATGCATCAAAGGAGAATAAACGAACGCCTTTAGGTGCTACTAGTCAGGCCAGATAATGCAAGACACAAGCAACATAATGCATGTGCCTTGCACCATAACCAAGATAAAACATGCTGATTCTTTGTGTTGTACTTCATGCAACCTGGCCACTATAGCCCAGAGTTCAGTTGTCAGTGTACACTTTCCGATCATGATGGACTACCAGAAATTTAATGTGATGGAGAGGTATCCAGTTATTATTCAAGGAAGAATCTCACAGATAAAATTTGGGCGGAGATAGCTGCAGACGTAAAACATAAACTGAAATAGGATTGTCCGGGAAAGTAGCTATTTAGTTCTCGTACATGTATTCATTCATTTATTTATTTGTTTTAAAATATAAATGTCCCACTTCATAATAAGTTTTATTAAGTCACTGAGAATTAATTGCCAAGGAAGAGCTATGCTACACTTAAAAAAATAAGAAACTGACCTATCCCTCGTATAGACATTTTCATCTGTAGGTCAGTCATCATACGGTGTGTGGAAATCATTTCGAACTTCTGTGGCATCAAAGTCTGGAATATTTTCCACTGTAGGTTGGCACATTTTTCTTTCTCTTGTTTTCAAAAAGTTGTGCAGAATACGTGCACACTTGATAATGATACCAATTGACAGTTAAATGCTGTGACCAGGACTTTAAATTTAGAACATAACATCCCAAATGCACATTCTACATTCTTTCTAGCCCGGGATAGCATATAGTTAACAATTCGTCGCTCCTTTGTCAATATGATCTTGGGCAATGACCGCATCATATGCTTCAACAAGGGAAATGTCTCATCAGTGAAATAGAAGAAAGTTTAGTTTATCTTGTGTTCGTAATGGGCAGCACAGCACCAACTAGTGTTGCCAACTCTCCCGTATTTAGCCCCAATTTTTAACAGTCTCCCAACTTCCGTATTTTTCTTCTCTTCGATCCTTTTTCTCCCTTATTTTTGCATAATATAAAAATTTATTTGAAACATTTAATTTTTATATGGTTGAAGGTGATTTATATGATGGATTCTGTTGTTCCAGAGATGCACTGAAATGTGCAGCTAAGCTTATACAAAGAGTGTTTTCTTTTACGAAAAGTAAGTGAACATATATATATATAGATACATTCATATATGAGGTGTCGCCATCCTCATTGAATAATCGAGACTACTAGTTTTTGTTAGTAGTCAACATGTAGATACCTATTAATTTTGAGAAAAATTCATTCCAGCACCGGGAATCGAACCCAGGACCTCTCAACTCTGCGTGCTGAGCGTTCTTTCCAACTGAGCTATGCCGGGACACGATCCATGGTGCCAGCCGAACTCTCCTCATTATATCATCAATGACCTATTACCTGCATTTTAGACATATACCGGTAAGTCATATATGCAGGAGCACATATTTAAATGACTTTATGGCCAATTTCAACAAGCTTTTTTTAATACTGTTAACATTGATATATACTTATACTCACAAATGAAGTCTCGCAATCCTCAGATGTCCGAAAAAGGAGAGTGACACTTTAATCAAATCAGAACTGCAAATCACAGTCAACTTCAATTACTCATGTAGGAAATTTTTACAATTTGTTTGAAACTATTACGCTAGGTAAAATATCTCAAAATACTTTAATTTAAGCCTAACTGCCAAAATGTAGAATAAAATTGTTTTCAGTGCCGCTAACTGAATTTAATAATTTTTCAATTTTTTATGTCAAATATTGTAGACCACTTAGTCTCCCGTATTTTCTTCAAAAATAGTTGGCAACCCTAGCACCAACACTATTTCTACCCAAGTCTTCAACAGAAATCAGAGTGAAAAGTCCATGTGCTTGTGTAATACTCATACATGTTTTCCATCTATTAGGAATATTCACAGTTTGTCGTATCTTCAAATGATTCTTTGGACATTCTATAATATTCTGCGAATTTGTCTGGATGCTGTGCTAACTCTACCAATAAAAACACTACAAGTACCATGATTTTCAACGTTTTGAACCAATGAATCCGAAACCTATGCCTTTATCTTCGCATTCTTATTATTGACAATAGCAGAAGATCTTCATCATCTGATGACTCCATACTGAATGACTCATTACATCAAATAACATGGAGTTATGTGTCACGCTCCATGTGCCATGCATCATGTTTCTTGCATCATCCGGTGTGTAACGTGCAGGGTCGAATGTAGCTACTTGGCGCCTCTGGGGAGAGAAAAATATTTCTGCCCCTTATTTCGCCCCATAAGCGTCATTTGGATCAATAATTGATTCCTCATTATTATTACTGTTTCTAATATCAGAAATGTCTGACTCAGATAAACCACACATTGCACTATTTTCGGTACCTACTGTTCGCCACATTGTTACACCCTGATGTATCTGGACTCGAACTGAACCAAGCTGGCTATGTTTGTTTTTTAAATAACACATATTTTTGCACTTTTTCTCACAATTTCCTCTCTTTTTATTGCCTTGTCTTTCTCGAGTTTCCGGTATTGTTGTTTAGTCAACTGTTCGAAGACAGGTCTGGACTCCACAAGTGACACCATCAAGGCATCACTCATAAGGCAACTAGGCCAGGAGATAATGGGGTAGGGTGACCAGTTCCTTTCCCCCTCCATTGCATACAAAGCTAACTAGCTACATATTACACTAATGAGATTTTAGATGCAGTTCTTCCTCTGACACATATCGTCAAATGAGATGTACTGTCTGGTAATAGATATACATATCAGTCAGAACCTCAATCAGAGGTGTTTCCGGTATTGAGAACCACTGAGATTTTTCCGACTGTCACTCATTATAATGAAAATTAAAATATAAATCACCTAGGTACAAAACAACTGCACTCTTTACTGTTTCAAATTAAACTGAAGTCCCAAGCGTCCGGCTGGCTGGCCATAATGACTGGCGGTATTTTCTATGAAATTAAGTCTGAATGGGGATTACTGAGTGTTGATACTAGCAACTCTACTAGCGGCGTCTCTGATCAGTTCATCACAAAGCTTACAGTATATTGCGAGCAACGAGATTTGCCTTCCTAACATATCATAATATAATACCATAAGTTCTTTAATGTTATTATGTGAGACTCTCACAGTGAGAGGGCATAACATTGAAAAAAGTACTAATGATTGCATTGTGACACTAATATTGAAAAACTGTCATTTTTCCTTGGCAGACTGTTGATTAAATTTTAACTGATTGTTGCCAATGTTATTGATATCTTTTTCATTGTGCCTTTAAGTTCATGTACTCTTTTAAAGAATTATGAATAAAATTTAAAAAATAAAAAAAAAAATTATCAGTACTAGCCACCCTAGGCAGCTGCCTAGTCTGCCTAGGCCTAAATACGCCCCTGGTAACGTGCCTAATCGATTTTATTGAAGCTACAGACTCGGGTTGTGCACCCAAGTTACAAAGTACAGCCCACATAGGAACACAGCATGTTTACAGCATGAACTTCGATTGCAAGTCTGGTTGCAGTGTAATGTTTACCTTTCTGAATGTTGTATATTTTTATACGAATGTTGTACTTAGATTATACAGGTGATATATTGTTGTTGTTCCAGTCCCTAGGCACTTGACAATAAGTCAATCGCTGTCTTGTACCTCAATATTTGTGTACAATGTTATCTTGTTGTAGCAATGTTTTGCATCCCTTGATGTGTTCGATGTTCATTTCTTCATTTGCATCACACAATACCGTACCCCGGCTGATGTATGGGAAATTTCTATCCTGTACAGGTGGCTTGTCAAATAATCGTGACATGACTTGTTATCAACCTGATTTATGTGGCCCTTGAGGGATTATCTCGGGGTTAACCATTCAAAATTTCCAGGTTTTATCATTTGCTCCATCCGAATTTTATTGTTTTGGGCAGATCTGAATTTACTTCTGATTAGTTGTTTTACAGAATAAAATGGAAGTCTGTTATTGGATTGTTGTAAAATTTCAGTTCCCTTTTTAGCCAAAAGTCTGTTGTTTCATTTTCCTTATGTCACAATGGGAAGGAATCAACTATTTTTTTTCTGTAGTTTAGTTAGATAACGCATCTTTTTTTATAATCTTGTATTTCAGCCTTTTTTGTGGTCTGTTGCAAGATTATAGTCTGTATGGCTGCTCTTCAATCTGATAATTAGAATTTATTTAATCTATATAAGAGATTTTGCAAACATAATATGTAAATAGCCAGAAATGCATATATAGATTGACAAATCGAACTCAAACCCTGACCGAGTTACTACGTGAGCGCTGGCTGTCTTGGGGAGGAGCAAGTGAGAAAGCACGGGGGGAAGGGAGAGACACTATGCACTATGTACTTACAGGTCCACTCACAATTTGTCAAACCTGCTAACAAAAGCATTAAAAGGTTGACTAGTTGCCTGCAATTCTAGCATAATGGAACCTTCCTAACCGACAGTCGAGGCAAAAATGAAGAATCCGTTATTGTGGTAATACTGGAGAGTGGTTCTTCTATTGGTCGCGATGCCACACACACCCTCTCAGATATTTACATGGTGATTGGTGACTGAATGACGAGGAGCGAGGGAGAGAGAAGAAAGAAAGAGAGAGATTCCAGAAGTTGGCGTATTTTACAGGGTTTCACTTGAAGTTGTCAAACTATAGAGTGTTAGTTGGTAGGCCAGAGGGAAAAAGACCTTTGGGGAGGCTTAGACATAGATGGGGGAATAATATAAAAATAAATTTGAGGGAGGTGGGATATGATGGTAGAGACTGGATTAATCTTGCTCAGGATAGAGATCGATGGCGTGCTTATGTGAGGGCGGCAATGAACCTCCAGGTTCTCTAAAAGCCATTTGTAAGTAATAGGCCTATGTAAATAGCAGTAACTTAAAAATTTGTTGTATATTCTCCTACATAATAGTAAAATGAAAATACAGGACATATTCATCCCAGTTTCTGCACCTCCTGAATATGATAAAAGTAGATCCATCTGTATAAATTTGTCAACACTCCATACGTTTGTATCTTGTCTCAATTGTTTCTATAGCCATAATCTTCAAACCTAGTTTATCTGTAGCCTACATATAATATTTGTTTGTAGTTTATAGACATTATTTCAATAGTTTCTTTAAAGCTGTAATGATATGTATTGAAAACTCACTTTACAACATTTTTTGGTGTGTAAAAATTGCATTAATATTGCTGCCTGGATACAAACGAACGTATTTTTCATACTTGTTAATTGTTTTGGAACCCTACATAAGAAGTTGAATGTTTTAAGAGCAGTGGCGATTTCTGTTAAGGAGCACAGGAGCAGTGCACCACCTCTTCAAATAACACATGTTTTTAAAGTTATATCAATGGCAGCAATAGACTATGTGAGCGACATAATTCTATAATAGGCCTACTATGTAAAAATAACACTGCACGTGTACTGGTCTTGTTGATGCCTGGGACTTACGTTTACCGCTCGACACTTGCGGCACACTGTTCCACTCGAGCATGCGCAGTAGTACTGTTTCACTGGCAGGCTTTGGAGCATGGTAGGGAGGCAGTACAGTGTGCGTAGGGGGGGTTAGGAGCACTTTCAGATGTGTTCTCAAGCTGTCTGCAGTAGCTGTTGGCCCGTTCTATCATAAATATTGCAATGAATAGTGTGCAAAATCTTTTAAATATGTAATTTTCTGTAAGAACTTTACACGAAAAGATAAAAATAAAGAAGATGGGTAGACGTACACAGGAATTAAAATTATAAGTGACGAAGAACAGTAATAGAGAAGTGACAAGAAAATTCAACATTCGGACTTACGAAAAATACAATATGTGGCTGCAATATAAAAGATGCTGTATTTTGTTTTCCTTGCCTATTCTTCGGCGGCAAACATTCATTGACAAAAAACAAGTAGGCTACGTGTTATGAATTTTATTTATTTTTCTGTTTGAATTTAGGACTGTGCGTAGTATCTAAATAATTTTCATTATCGTTCTGTAGGTATGATTGATTTGAAGCACATGAATGAAAGAAATAAAAACACTATTCTTCAACTGCACACTCAACAATGATGTTAAATTAGCAATTTTGGGTCAAACAAACATACAGACACAATTGGATTCAATGAGACTGTCGAACTTCACAATGATGAAGTTACCAAGAACAGATAAGTGCGTGTGGTTTTGTGGAGCTTCTGAGTTGGCTTTAAGAGGACACGAAGACGGAAACACTTTTTTAAATGCTAGTATTTTTCTTGGCCTTGTCAATTTTAGTTCTGAATTAGACACACTCTTACAGTGTTTAAAAGCACATCAAACACTATACAGCACAAAATCCTTGAAGCCATTTTGGATGTATGCCGTGATGAGATTTCAAAGAAATAAAGAATGCAGCTGACTTTTAGCAGTTAAGGCTGATGAGACGACACACGTATCGAATGTTTGTGAACGTGTGAACTGTGTTATAAAACGTAATATAGTGAAAACAATATTATTTATGGTGTGCTGCATAGAAATTGAACACTTTACTTTGCTATTACTGGACCTATATAGGAAACTGATTAACTGCAATTTCTTGACTAACAAAATTATGTAAATCTATACCTATATAACATATATAAATAGTTATGTCGTAGTTAGTGCCAATAATAATAATAGGGTGTAATAATAATAATAATAATAATAATAATAATATGATAAATATAATCATAATAAATATTTGTGCACCACACCCCACTGCTTAAGAGGAATGTGATGAAATAGAATGGTGAAGTGTTTGGCAGCGAAAATATATGTTTTTCTTGATTTGTTTTTTCCTCCCAATGTATAAAGACCATTATTTCGATATGTAGACAGTGTATATTTCATATGATATGCAAGTACCTTCGTTCCTTCACAGTTCATGACATTGTCACACAGAATATAATTATGATGTTTCTTTCAAATAATTCACAATTTAATGCACATTAATTTTATCTTCCATTGTTTTATATGAAACTTTTCATAGCCTATTTTAGGAAATCTATTGATTGAATTCCCAATATGCTCAGTCAGTTTAAGAGAGCAGTGTATTATGAAAATAGATGTTTGAAAGAATTTTAGTTTTGTCCTTTAAAGAGAAAATTTGGTACGAACAAATGTGACTTTTTTTCCTCAAAATACAAGGAGAAAATAGGGAATACATAAACAAAGAAAATACAAGACGATCAAGGCGAAGACAGATGGACGGGCAGGCGGGCGGGCAGGCAGGCAGGCAGGCAGGCAGGCAGGCAGGCAGATAGATTAATTTTTTCCATAATAATCTTACAATTACTTTATAGCATAGAATACAGCCTAACATATCCAATTCTTACGTTTAACATATAAAAATGCAAATAATATGAAATATATACAGAATTAATACTGGTACCTTAATAACAATAACATATTATACAATGCAATATGTTTACCATTTAATAGTATTAAAAACATTTACACAGTACTGTGAAATGTCAAGAATTCATCTACAGAATAACAAGTGTGAGATATTAAGTATTTTTTTTAGTTTTACCTTAAATAATGCAGAGTTTTGGTTATGATTCTTAATGTCTTCAGGAAGACCATTGAAAATTTTTATTGCCATGTAACGCACTCCTCTTTGATAGCATGATAAATTTGATGATGGTGTATGAAAATCATTCTTTCTGCAGGTATTAGTGCTATGTATGGCTGAATTAGTTAGAAAATTTTCTTTATTACATAAGAGGAAATTTATTGAAGAGTATACAGTATGTACTGATTTGTTAAGATCGGAAGCTCTCATTTAAAAAGAAATGGTCTACATGATTCTCTAGTCTTTGCTCCAACTAATTGCTAAGGAGACAAGGAGAACAAGTGTGGGTTATTTATAATAATAATAATAATAATAATAATAATAATAATAATAATAATAATAATAATAGTTATTATTATTATTATTATTACTACCTAACTTATTTATTTATTTATTCTGGTAAAGTTAAGGCCATCAGGCCTTCTCTTCCACTCCACCAAGACAGTGACAGTTAATTCCAGAGTTAGTCCACCATTGTGGCTGAGAGGTTAGCGAGTCTAACTCTAAATCCAGCAGGCACGGGTTCGATTCCTGGTCGGGACGAGTTGCCTGGGTGAGGTTTTTTCGGAGTTTTTCCCTCACTCCTATGGATGAATATCAGGTAACTTTATCAGGCAATTGGAACCCCACTCAACTTCGCCACTTCCTTTCCTCCCCTATCATCCTTTCATTCATCATCCCGCTACTTCTTCTGGTTTTCAGATCGCTCTACAGGCAGCCCTCCGAAGCTCCTGGCTCTCTCGACCGGCCTCTGTGGATTGTATTCAAGTGATGATGGATAGCTTCTGCAATGGAACCCGGGGCAAACCTTCTCTGTGGAGGACTTCCGCCTCGGACCGTTAAGGGAGCCTTGGAGGGGTTGCCGGAGCAGGAGTGGTACATGGACTCTGTTGGCTGTAGGGACCAGGTGTTAAGGGGGTCAAGTGGTAGGTCGGTGCGCATACAGGATCGGTGGGCACGCAACTCATCCCATATAGGGGGTGTACAATAGACCTCAGGTCGTAGTGCGTGGGATGTTCCCTCCCTTCTAACAAGAAAAAAAAATTCCAGAGTTATCACTCAAAGGTACCTCCTGAGGAGAAAGACGTAGTTCTGCGTGGACAGTGGATACAAAAGAGAACAAGAGGGCATACACTCATTCATTTACAGGGTCTGCTGGGGCCTTCGCTATAAGTTCTTTATCGGCCTGGATAGCAGAATCGTGACGTCATACAAACGGGGCATGCTCTGCATGCCATTTCTCTTGGGTATATTTAATAGCGGTGCTTGGCGTTATTTACTCTAGCTACTAGTAAATTATATTATTATTATTGTTATCCAAATATTGAAACCCTATTTTACCTTTGGTATATTAGGGTTGTAGTTTGTTACATGTGAAATACATTATGTAGTGATAATACACAATTTTAAAGAATTAATAGTAGGTGTGAATCATAGTTACAATATAAATACACTAATTAAGAGACAGTAAACAATACTAAATACGTTATGCAATAATTACTTTCAGTTAAAACAAAATGAAATACAATTAGAAATTATAATCGAAGGTGTAGAGAAATTGCAAGATTATTACATTAATTTGTGATTTTATACATAATTTTAAGCAATATTAATGAGATAATGCACAGAATTGGCGTAGTTACAAATAAAACACCTATTATATAGTTGGTTTGCGATAGTAAAAAAAAAAATAAAAACAAAATTACTTATGGTTACAAACTATATACCTGTCATCAAATACTCAACAATAGTAAAAACTATAATACAAACATAGTTATTGTTGTTATTACTATTATTATGTCCCAAAGATAGACACCTTGTTTTACATAGTGCATTAGGATTTTATAACATCATTAATTTATATACAATTAACAGCTACAGTCTTGCGTGGATGTGGTGTATAAACTCTGTGAATTGTTTGTAACAACATTTTTTTCTAAGAAAATGGTAAAGGGGTGTGGAGTAATTTAAATTGCAGTCCGAGATATGATATCATAAAAAGTGTCTTTTCCTTTCGAACACTGGACAGTGAAAAATCAAATGTTCAACAGTCTGATTCTCTTTGCATATGCACAGAGATTCTTCTGCACTTTTGATCCTAAATCTTTCAAAGTAGGAACCGAATTTTCCATGGTCGGTCATAAATTGGGTGTAAAAGAAGTCGGTTGAGAACTGACTGCAACATAGTCTGTCTTGTACATTGGGAAAGAATAATTTCTTGGTCACAGAGCCTTTAACACTAGAGTTCCAGTATGTATTCCACTTGAGTGTAGTTGTGTGCTTGATCTTCTGCTTAATGTACGAAATAGGACAGGTGGAATATTTATATTCTGAGTTGGTTGAGGCTGCTTGCTTCGCTAATGTATCAGCTCTTTCGTTTCCTTCAGTACCTGTGTGGCCGCGCACCCACATTAAGCAAATACGACCTTCAAATTTAAGTATTAGGGATCTAATTTCGACGGCTATGGAATGCAAGTTGTATTTATCGTCAATGGTTTGTAAGGCAGATTGAGAGTCGCTGTGAATACATGAGTCAATCCCGTTGGTAATGCTCCATTTCACTGCTTGCAAGATGGCAAAGAGTTCTGCTTGGAACACGGAGCACATGGGCGCCAGGCGGAACGTGGCAGAGTGGACTTCAGTAGTGTTGTAGTAGGTAACAAAAGCACAGCTCACCAAGGTGACGTCGTTCTCCTTTTGCAACCGAGAGCCGTCAGTATAGATGTTGTATTCATGTCGATCTGTACATGTATTTGATGCACTGTGAAAATCTTTCGGATGACCAGTTAATTGAAAATGTGATCTTTTTTCCACCTCAAGATATGATTCTTGTTCTATAAATATCCCATTTCTTTTCACGTTAGAGATTTCAGCTTTAGCCATGGCTGTTAAAAACAATGGTGGTATACCCGCGATCACTAGGGCTGCGTCTGTCGATGTGGTTCTGTAAGCCTTCGTGATTTGTAGAATGAATCCACGCTGGATTTGTATTAATTTATTTTGAACCCACTTTTTGTGAAGTATATTTTGAAAAGCCGAGACACAGTATAATATCAATGGTTCGAAAGCGCCATGATATATTGTTCGCAATATATCAGGACTAAGACCCCAGGTTGGTCTGGTGGCCCTATGCAAAGCAGATTGAAACTGGTGTGATTTAGCGACTAGTGAATCAATATGTGCCTTAAAAGACATACGTTTGTCGAGAGTGACGCCTACATACAAGAGTGTCTCTACTATGTCGATATCCTTCATGTCCATCTGTATGTGTGGTAGGTCGTAATTTCTTTTCCTTGTAATCAGCAAGGCTTTTGTCTTAAGAGGGTTGAACTGCAGTTTGTTTTCTTTTCCCTACTTGGATATGGAAGTCAGCGTTTCATTGGCTTTGTTTTCAATACAGTTTATATTGTCAGCTGTTATTAGGACGAGAGCGTCATCAGCATATGCTATTAATTGACAATCATTTGGCAGATCCATCTGTAGCAGGTCGTCATATAAGATATTCCAAAGCCCTGGATTACAGCAGGAACCCTGGGGACATCCTTTATTAACGTCTTTCATTAGAGTAGTAGTTCCTATCGTGAGTTGTACTTTGCGATTGCTAAAGTAATTTTTGACTAGGTTATATAGGTTTCTAGGACAACCTTCTTTCTTCAGTTGAGACATAATTTTAGGCCACCAAGCGTTGTCAAATGCCCCCGAAATGTCCAGTGATATGAGTAATCCGAACTTCCGACGTCTTAGAGTTTGATTTGCCCAGTTCACAATTAATAAGACAGTAATCAGCATACTGTTCTCCAACCAGGAGATCAACCGTGAAAGGAATGTGCTTACTATTGCGTCATCTATTGGAGCGAAGTAGATAGATAATATTACCGTTATAACGTCAGTTTAAAAACCACGCGCTCTTCTGCGTATGTTATTTCCTGTATGGAGAGATTAAAAGACCAGGAGATTAACAAAGATCTAATTTTGTAACTGGGGTAGTATCAATATGTGTGTGTATCAATGTTATTGTTTGTGCTGTGAGAGCTAGCCAATACAGATTCGAGTACCCACGTGTGTGACCTTTTGACATCATATGACATCAACATTCATTCACAGCATTACCCCTCTTCGGCTCAGTCCCCAAAGACTTTCTCGTGGTTAGAGTACAGTAATTATTATTTTATCTACCACCACCACCACCAACCACCACCACCACCACCACCACCACTATCGCAACATGCTTCTTTTCCTATTATGGATATATGTATCTTCAGAAGTCTTACATTTCGTACCAACATAACTTATGAGACATTACAAACATTTCACCTAGTTTGCAATGTTCCAGCGGGATAGAAATTCGGCCATTTTCATACCTCAGGGAAGTGTGTAGGGGTAAGAAAATGGAGTGTTATCACAGTTTAGGTTAGTTTAGACTTTTATTACCGGTATGTCTTACGTACTTATCTGTGACAGATTAGGTTACGGTAGTTTAGGGTTTGGGCGCGCTTCCGTACAGGGGCAGTGGCATTTCTCTAAGATTAGAGCCCAGTTTAGGTGTGTGTGTATTAATCGAAAAAAAAAATGTCTTGTAAATATGCTCCTATTCTCAATATTTTCTAGCACCTAATTTTAGATTAATACGCACACCTAAACTGGGCTCTAAACCTTAAAGAAATGCCACTGCCCCTGTACGGAAGCGCGCTCTAGGGTTTTGTTATGCCTTGTATAGGCAAATCTGTGTTAGGTTAGGTTAGTTTAGAATTTTAGTGACAGGTTAGGTTACGTTAGAATAGACTTTTATTAACTTATGCTTTGCATATACGAAACTGTGACAGGTTAGGTTAGGATAGTTTAGGCTTTTGTTATGTCTTGTATAGGCGAATTTGTGACAAGTTAGGTTAGGTTAGGTTAGTTTAGGCTTTTATTATGCTTTGCATATACGAAACTGTAACAGGTTAGGTTAGGATAGTTTAGGCTTTTGTTATGCCTTGTATAGGCGAATCTGTGACAAGTTAGGTTAGGTTAGATTAGTTTAGGATTTTGGTGACAGGTTACGTTAGGTTAGTTTAGGCTTTTATTATCGTCAAGATGAAGGTGAAAGCGATTGAGTGTGGCGCTCTTGAACAGGTAGTGATATTTCGTTTTCTATGTTGGCAGTCCAAGTCAGTCGATGCCTATTCCAAATTCGGCGGAAGTCATTCAAAGCTCGTTTCTTACTACTGTCAGTACAGAAAAACGACAGTTAAGAAAGCAGAAAACTGACAGGAATGCACAGTTCTCTAAAGAAGTAGAAGCAGTAAAGTTATTCATCAGATGTCATTTAAATACACACTGTTACCGGTACCCATTTTTTTAATGAAAGTCTGCAATTTTCTTCTTGTTCCTGAAGCACCGACAATATTATCTTATTTCATTTTAGAATATTATCCAATATAGTTGTGGCTCTAGAAACTAGCATACTTGTGGAATGTCCGCAATCACACACTTTCACATTGTTCACGTATTAATGTTTTTAAGAGATGCCTTTGATTTGTTGCACGACGAAGACAAAGTCGAAGACAATTTAAGAAGTTGGTATCTATGAGTCTATGGCGCCAATAAAACAGCTGAACGACGTTATTTGAGAAAATAATTCATGCAGTAGAGGGTTAATGAAGTCGCTCTCATGTTTGTCCGAAATTAAACACTGGAAAACTTTATATGCAAGTACAGTCACATTTGTTACAAATTGTATGCGTCACATGAGTCCTCCTCTGTCTATTATTCTTAAATAATTCTTCTTCTTCTTCTTCTTTCTCTTTCATGGCCTCGGTCACCAAAAAATGTCCATGTAGCCAGCTCAAATTATTTATACTATAGTCTCTGACTTATCATGATATCCTCTGTGAAGTACAATATCTTCTTTGGTTTCATAAAAAATCAATATTCCTCATACTTTAATTTTGCTACGTCTAATAAACTTGATTAATATACTTATAATGTCCATATTTGCCGACGCTAGTAATGTTTTAAGATTAGTCGGTAAAGGTATCTTCTTTTGGTGTAATTCCTCATACATTTTTTCCCTGTGTCCATTATTTAATTCACACTCAAAGAAAAGATATTGATATTTGGCCTCCTATTTCCACATTGACAATAAGGATTTGAAGTTAATTTAAAAAGAAATAATTTTTCCGGATTTAGTGTATGATTTACCCTCAATCTATTAATTAAAACTATTTCGTTTCTTTTCAGCTTGTATTTACTGAACCATGGAACGTGTAGCCATCTGTTTTCGAGAGTATATAAATCTGTAGGTGATTGTAAATTTTGATTTAACCACCAGGTTTGATTTGCAGTTTGGAGATTTAGCTTCAGTTTTGGTGTGTAGGTATTATACGGAAGCAGTATATTTAGCAGTTTTCCTGAGAGCACTGCTCTTTTAGCCAGGTGATCTACATACTCATTATCTCTTATGTTTGAGTGTCCGGGAATCCATGCAAGTGTGATGTCCAAAAATTGCTGGCGGGCTCTCCATAAAAGGAATCTAATATTATTAAGGTACCAGTTATCTTTGTTCGATTTTAATGTATATAGATCCAATGTTAAGGACAATGAGTCTGTAAAGATAATTAGTTTGTTGTTCGGTCTACGATTATTTCCACTAATGTAATATAAAATAGCCTGTCTAATAGCCATTACTTCTGCTAAGAAAATAGAAGTCTCACTTGGGAGCTTATATATCTCGTAATAATTTTGGCTGGGAATCCAGAACGCAGCACCAGCTCCTGAATGTTGTTTGGATCCGTCTGTATAAATGTGATCGTAATCAATGAATGCAGACAATTTCTCCTGGAATAGAGAGTTATATAATGCTGAGTTATTCTGTGTTATTGGATGTTCTATATTAAGAAAATTTAAATGAATAGGAATCTTATAGAATGATGCCAAATACGGAATAGTATAACTGGGATGTGTTTTGTTTTTTAAAATATTAGGCACAAATATTTCAACCTGCTGATAACTCTTAACCAATGGAGTATTAAGGAAAAGTTTGCGACTATTTCGAGCCAATCGGCCCAGTAATTTTAGTTTTGGAAGTAGAATATGAGAAATTATTGCCGTTCTCTTAATTATAAACTTATCTGTTAGGAATTGAAAACGGTGTAAAATTGGGGATATTGCAGCCGTATGCAAGACCGATTTAATTGGCGTTGTTTTCATTAAGCCTAAAGCTATTCTAAGAGCTGTATTTTGAAGTGTATCCAATTCGGATATATTACGTTTACTAGTACTAGTGAAAGCGAAGCATGCATATTCCATAATTGGTCTAATATATGTCTTGTATATTAATAGCAATAACCCGGGATCAGCTCCCCACCATGTATTGGTTAAGCATTTAATTATATTTAATCTAGGAAGGATTTGGGATTTTATATGTTGAATATGCGTAGTGAATGAAAGCTTCGAATCTACTATTAAGCCCAAGATTTTAACCGACATTTTGTAAGGAATGACCTCGTTATCTACTTGATATCTTTCTTCGGTGATGTTTCTCGTCCAATTAAATCTGATGTGGGAGCTTTTTGTAGGATTTATGGAAAGTCCAGAAGTTTAAGACCATTTTTCCATATCTCTTATTGCTGTTCCAATTGCGAAAGCTAACCTCTGCGAAGACTTATCTGATTTATAAATTAAGATATCATCAGCGTACATGACAGTTCGTATGTGTGTTGTGAGAATTTTTTCAAGAGGTTGTAAGGCTAAAGTAAAAAGTAAAGGACTCAAGACAGATCCCTGGGGTATTCCAGTATTCACCTCCCTCGGTTCTGTATCCTCTAAATGGGATTTAATTGTTACAAGTCTATTCGAAAGGAGTTTCCCTATTATGCAGATTATCGGAGACGGTATTCCAATCTTTTCCATTTGCTGAAATAAATACCAAGTACATATATTATCATAAGCCGCTTTTAAATATAGGCAAATTAAGTCCGTAATCTCCCCTCTATTTCTGGCTAGTGTAATATCAGTTAAAAGAATTGCAAGGCAATCATATGTAGAAGAATTTTTTTGAAAACCAAACTGTAACCTAGGCATTTGATGATTTCTATGAAGCCAATTTAAAAGTCTATTCTTTAAAATATGTTCAAATAATTTCCGAGTGCATGGTAAGAGGGAAATGGGACGATAATGTTCTGGCACCTCAGGCGTTTTATTAGCCTTTGATATTGGTTTTATTAATATATACTTCCATGCATCCGGTACCTCTTGTGTGCGAAGAATATAATTGAAATGTTGAATTAAGAGGCGAAATGCTTCGTCTGGAAAATGTTTAATCATATCATATGTTATCTCATCCTTTCCTGGACTTGTACTCCTAACTGTTTCAAGCACAATCTCTATTTCTCCTTTTTCAATAGGGTGTAATAATATGTGGTCACTGAAACTCAGATCACTCTGAAAGGTATATGGAGAAACACTTACTGTAAGGGGACATATGTGCTGCTTGATTTCTTCTATTGTTTTCCAGTTGAGTGGTGTTGAGTCTGTGAAGGTCCTGTTATTTTTCAACGTCTTTATTATTTGCCATACTTCCTTTGACCGTGTATCTTTCCTTAATGTATTGCAATATTGTTTCCACGAATTCCTTTTTTTCTTACGTATAAGTTTTTTCGTTATTGCAGATTGTTTATTAAGTAACATGTAATTTTCTGGCGTCATATTTTTAATATATTGAGATGTTAACTCCTTCCTGAGCTTTATGTTGTTTTTTATATCCTCATCCCACCAAAGAGGAGGGCGGAATCTACTGTTTAGAATTCTTGTTTTAGGGTGTTCAGTATCTAGATAATTTGTAATTGTCGCATTGATCTCACATATGCCTTCCGAAACCGGTATGTTCTCCTTTTTATTTAACATATCTTGAAGGGAAGTAGAAAAATGTATCCAATCAATATGAGCAATTCCTTTTCTCTTCCGAATCGTATCCTGTACATTCCTACTAAAACAAGACACTCCCACTTCTGTGACAATAGGAAAATGGTCACTGCCCATTGAATCTTTTATAATGCTCCAGTTTGTATACAACGCCAAAGGAGGTTGCATAATAGTTAAATCGACTATAGACTGTTCTCCATAAGGTGCTATTAAACGCGTACTATCATTTTGATTTAAAACAACAAGGTTTAAAAGATCAAGTACCTCATAAATTTGTTGCCCTCTTTGATCTGTGTGGCTACTGTGCCAAGGGATGGTGGGAATTAAAATCACCAACTATAATTAGTTGTTCGTTTTGTGGTATTTGCGAAAAAACTGCGTGCCAACTAGTAGTAGATGAGATAACATTAGGAGGTTGGTAAATATTAATTATGTTTACATTTTTCACTCTAATCCCAATAACTTCTACCTCTGGTGGTATATTTGTGAGATGTAATAAGGAATATGGTATACCCTTTCTAACGAGGATTGCTACTCCTCCTCTACCGTCCATCCTATTCTTTGTATTTAAAATAAAATTTCGAAATTTTGGTAGAAAGGATTGATTTATCCATGTCTCTCATAGGGCTGCAATATCAATCTCTTGTAAAGATAACAAATTTTGTAGCTCTGTTATTTTATGTTTGAGACTACGACAGTTCCACTGCAGAATTTTTAAATTTAGATCTGCCATCGGAGAGTTTGGAAGGGCTAACCGAAAATATGTATAAATAACCCAGTAAGAAGTATATATAAATATGTATATAAATCTATGAAACGGTGAAAGGTTATGTCTGTTTAAATTTTATATCGATAGCTTCTGAAGAGGAACACTCTTCATTGTACTAAATTAAGGAGGATCTTTTGTTTATAGTCTTGGACTAGTTTCTCTCTCAATTCTGTGTTCGTGGGATCCATTCTCTGTACGTCTTTTATTAGACGATTTAATATTGAATTTATAAATGTCATTGATAGAGCATTTGTTGTATTTGGGTGAACTGGAGCAGTTGCGTCTTCTTGAAGGGTGTGTTGACTATTGTGAACCGTATGTATTTTAGATGGACTATCTAATAGTAAGGTCTGTCTCTGAGATCTAGTGGGAATACCGAGCCTGCCCGGTTGGGATTTGTAGAAATGTTGAAAAGGATTTTCTTTGGAGTTTCTTTGGCCTGGAACTGTGGGTAAATCTATCCGTGTTCGCTTACGCGGAGTACTCTGTGTTAGAGGGGTCGGAAAGTGTTGGGTGGATTGTGTCTGGCTAGGAAGGACTGATGGCAATTGTGGGAAATCTTTTTCCGTTACTGCTGAATACGACCTTTCTTGCTTTGAATCAATCTCTCTTGCTTCATGAAAGGATATATTAAGTTCTGTCATCTTCTTTTTAATATTGAGTTGGGATTTCATCATCACACACTTTTCACTATTCGCTAAGTGATCCAAGGAACAATTACAACATCGCAATTTTGAACTTGAACAATTAGTCAAGGTATGATTTTCTCCACACTTCACACATCTGCACTGTTTTTCGTGATGTCCATACCTCTGGCAATTTTTGCATTGTAGAACAGGAAATCTATATTTCTCTACCTCGTATCTAACAAAGTATAACGTAATATACCAAGGTAATTTTTGTGCTTCAAAAGTAATCTTCACTGTTTGAGTTGGAATATATTTCACCTCTTCCCCTACATACATCTTTCTATAAAAACGTTCTATTTTGTATACCTTTTCCGAACTATTTATGTCCTTTTGTATCTCTTCAATAGAAATTGAAGTGTCGACTCCTCATATTACACCGATGGAAGTAACTCTATGTTTGGGAATAAAGGCCACCAATTTCTCTGTTTCTAGTACTTTGTCTTCTAGAAAATTATTAGCTGCCTGTGCTGTTGTAAAGTTGATCTGCAGTCTTTTAATTTCTTGAATATCTTTGTGTTCTCTTTTAAATAATAATCGTCCTATTTTCAGTGGGTGTAAATTGCCTATATTATTGTCTTGAGATTGGACATATACTGCATATGGTCCTCTTGAATTTTGTGCATAATATACTACCGGTAACTTTTGCGATTGTGTATTAAATGTAGAAGTGGAATTTAGTTCCTCGGTCTCCATTTTTTGTGTTGTTTCTTTCTCTAATGTATAGTTATGTAATGAGTTTAGGTCCCCATCCCTAACAGATGGGGGTGTACCCCGTTGTATTTCGTTAATATTCAAAAAACTTCAGTGAGTGTATGTAATATTATATATTGAGAGAAGAAAAATAAAAAAGAAAGGAACGAATTACAAATTAACACAACTAAATTTATAGAAATGTCTTCAAATAACACTGTTCACACACAATAAGCACTATAAGATGTATCCACTCTGAAAGCACTTACGGAACTCCAAATAATTATTCAATTCTACTGTATCACTGGAATATTCCAATGTCGAGGCAATTGTAAAGTTTAGCGGTCCCTGCTTAGGTCGTTCTTGCACGCATGCAAGTACAACGGGATTCAAAAGCACTGCCATAATAAAAGAAGTCTGACGGTTTTATGCATGCAATTGACGGCGTAGTTTACGAAGGTGACACTAGAGCAGGGGCGTATTTTGCGGGCTACCGGGGCTACTGGCGGTAAGCCCAAGGAAATTACAAAAGAAAAAGTTTATAATATAGCATAATGTAATAATTTTGTATTATTAGTTTTACCATAGTAATTAAAATTAAAGTAATTGTTAGATATATTTTGTGTAATAATAGGGTCAGCGGTAGCCCAAACCCTTTAACCAGTATACGCCACTGCACTAGAGTGGCATAAAAAGCGCAATTATATTAATTTGTCTATGATTATATTTACATAATGAACGTCAGTCACTTTAACCTCTCCTTTTAATGCCAGTCGACGGTTCGAACCCCGAAATGAAATTATTCTTTATTGTAGGTATATAGAAAGCGCAATTATATAAATTGTCTATGAATATATTTACACAATGAACGTCTGTCACTTTAACCTCTCTTTTATTATAGGTACATAAAAAGCGCAATTATATTAATTGTTTATGAATATATTTACACAATGAACGTCTGTCACTTTAACCTCTCTTTTAAATGTCAGTCGACAGTCGACGGTTTAACCTCTCTTTTAAATGTCAGTCGACGGTTCGAATCCCGAAATTAAATTATTATTTATTACAGATATAATACAATTGCTCGAAAAATCTAAATAAAGTGTATACAGAATGAACTTCTCCCTTTAAATCTCAGTTTACAGTTTGAACCAAGTGACGGCTATATTTTCCGAGTTCGAGCCTCGAAAATTAATTAGAAGTCCAGTAGAGAGGAGCTATGGGGTGTAGAAAAGAAGATTTCCTGTTTTAGCTACTGGAATCAGACTAAAATTGGACAGAATTCAAAGTGTAATTGTGGCAACAGCTATTTTACACAATATATGATTTGTTGGTGAACCAGTGAAGGAAGAGATTAAATTAACATAAAATAAGTTTCATTCACTGCAGTAAATGTAACATTGTTTATTATTCATGTTAAACTTGCATATTTTCAAAAGTACCTATATTATAACTTTCCTTCACTGGAAATTAAGCATTACCAGCACCTTATCCATCAGTACGTTCCTGACTAAAATTTGTTTGTGAATCAGTGAAACAAAGGGATGAAATTAACATAAAGTAAGTTTCATTCACTGTAGTACATGTAACATTGTTTATTATGCATGTTAAACTTGGATATTTTCAAAAGTATTATAACTTTACTTCACTGAAAATTAAGCAGTACCAGTAACTTGTACCATAAATTATTAAACCTAAAATTGTTATTTTTTTTTTTAATCTGACATAGACTATTACCTTGTGTGGTGTAACTTTAGATGCAACACAACCGCAATTATATAGAATCTAATGATGACATGACTTAACTATAACTGTGTTGTATAAAATATTACTACTGATACACAAATATTTTAACACATTATAGTGTAATCACAATGTATGTAAAAATCCCACTTTATTTTAATTACGCAGTGATGTTACAAGTTGAAATATATCTGCATTTGTATCAAAATTATATTAATGTCGGATTTCAATGAAAGAAAGTAACTAATTACTTGAAATATGCAGTGTGTTTATTTAAAACATATAAGAAATTAGCTGGAGGGAATATACTGTATATTTCATATTATGTTCATGTCTATTAAAATAGTTAAAAATGAAACTAACGATTTATGAACATTTTGATGTCATGTTATAATTAGGCCTAGCCTACTGTTTTTTTCTTATGTATTATTACTATATTATAAATAAGCCATATATAGATTATGTGATAGGTGATAACATGCAATAAATTTGGTTTTTCAATTGGAATTAAGTTAAACTACCTACTGATTAACTTGTTATTCAATTATTTAAGAAGCTACATAAATTTAAATAGCTTCTGTTTTAAGTAGCATGATAACCTCATGTGATATGTTGAATATGGTATTATTAATACAGTGAATGATATAAACCGAATGGCATTATGAAAATATCAAAATGACATCATAACATATTACGACCACTACAAACCAAACCACTACAAAACTGAAGTTACCTAATGTGATTTAATATGTTAGATTAAATTTTTTAATTTAAATAAAAAAGAACATATAGACTTGAACAAAATAAACACCATAACTACTTCAAAATCTTGTGATTTCAGTTAGCTGTTTGTTTTAAGGTCCAATTCCCTATTCCTAACATCAAGTTCAAGAATTCTTCTTTTCATCTCAAGATCAAACTCATTTTTTTATATGAAGTTCTGTGAATTTCATCTTCACTCTATGTTCTTCTTTCATATTTATGTTACCGGTACTTTAAATTCATGCTCCATCCTTTGGAACTGAATTTGATCCTCTGTTGCTTGTTTTTGTAACTGAAGAACTTGTTTTTCTTGCCACAATGCCATAAGTTTCTTTCCTGTCAATGAACTATCTACTGGTGGTCTTTTCTAGGAGTGGAGTGGAAGTAGGTTTCCTCAGGTCCCTAATACTGAATTGACTGCTACATGGAATGGCTTCTACTTCATTAATTTGTATATTATCCTGAGATACTATTGGTATATATCTTCAATTACCTGATCAGTAGGATTTGATCGTCACCTGCGACAAATGCTTGGGATTCAGAAGCTACAGACTTGTACAGATTCACAGATGAAAAGGGAATTACATTGGAATTTTGAATTGATTGGATTTGAGGAGGAAATTGTGCTTTTCCAATGTTTGCAGATGGATGCTCCACAGATGCGAGTAGTGATGACTGGCCAGTACAATCTGAGTCACATACAGATGGTAGCCCCTCAAGTTGTATTGTGCCAATAATCTCTTTTATTTTAATATAAGTTATATAATGAACAGTTTAGGTAAAGTGCTGAAAAGCTTGAAGAATTGTTAAATATAATGGGACCTGCCATAACAAGACAAACAAACAAACAAATAGAAGTCATGCATTATGAGCAAAGCTTCAAATACAAGTTGCTCTACAAATTAGAATGTTGATTATTTTCCAATGCCATCAGGTCTTTCTGTCCTAGACCAGCAACACTTGCAGAATTTTTTCTTAATAATCTAATACCAATTCATCAACTGCAGTAATTTTTGCTGGCTTCCCTCCTCCACTGCCAGTTCTTCTGACACTGTCAACTTTAGCCTACAAATTAAATATAAAGCTACACTAGTTTATGAACAGATCAAATGTAAAGCTGAAAAAAAATAGCGAATTTTTCATCAAATCATATTAAGTGGCATTCATGTCGGCAGTAGACCCACTGGCTACATAATATGTTCATATTATGATACTAACTGTGAACTTGAATTTGTACTTGACAAAGTTGCTTTCTTAAAGTATGCATAATCTTTGTTCTGAGGTATCAGTTCCATAGCCTCACACATTACAAACATTTTTGTCTATTGGTTTACTTTACCATTTTTGTTAATATGCTTTAAAAAGCACCGAATAAATTATCCTTCGATTCATTAATCATATTCACTATAGTTGATTTACTTTAAATTGATGGCATTTCAGCACATTTACCTTCTTTAACTGTAGGTAGAAAATTCAGCACAGTACCTTCTGTGATATTAGTTTACGTCCTCTGGTAGATAGTAGATAAATATAATTCAATACAACCCAGTATAGTAAGAAAAAAATAAATAATACAATTAAAATGTTTATTTAGTGTAAAGTGTGCATAAGTTCCATTTATTTGTTGCATAATATGTTGCAGGTATAATTATAAAACTGTGTTAATTTTAATTCAGCATGTTAACATAACCTGTTTGCATCAACATTTTAAGTTGAGAACGAAAGCTATTTTGAGAACACAATTACCATCCTTACTTGTAGGTAGAAAATTCACCACAGTCTCTCCTATGAAATGTAGCCTACATAGGTTAGGCCTACCGTAAATTACTTCCCCTACATAGTTGATAAATACAATTCAATACAACTCAGTATCATAATAAATAAGTTAATTAAAATACAAATTGAAAGTGCGGGGTATCATACGTGACATTATGCTTAATTATAATCAGGGGCGTAGTTTGCGGGCTACCAGGGCTACCGGCGGTAGCCCAAGGAAATTACAAAAGAAAAAGTTTATAATATAACATAATGTAATAATTTTGTAATATTAGTTTTACCATAGTAACTAAAATTAAAGTAATTGTCAGATATATTTTGTGTAATAATAGGGTCAGCGGTAGCCCAAATCCTTTAACCAGTATACGCCACTGATTATAATGTATAATTGCGGATATAGAAATAACTTATAAGGTAAATACAGTAAACATAACCTATAATTCCTATATGGTATCATAACGTAGTAATGGAATGACGGGGCATTGGAGAACATCAAAATTAGACAAATGGTCTTAATTTGAACTGAGTACATTAAGCATTTCTGATATTTTCTGGAAATGCTTTATCATTGTCTATAACTAGTAGTCTATATGTGAAGATTTCTCAACACAACTGCTTTCTTTCGCTGTAAAAAAAAAATTATTCAGCAATATATTTATACATATATTAATACAGTGGTCTGTAATTTGAATAATTGTGCTATCACATTCACATTTGACATGACAACATAACCTTGTAAATCTGGTTGCTTTAAGGTTGCCTTATTGCAATACAGCTGTCATTTAGTCAAGTGTCTGAAGACCAATAAAGCATCACTCATAAAGCAACTAAGCCAAGAAATAATGGGGGTAGGGTGGCCAGTTCCTGTTCCCTTCCATTGCATACGTCACTTACTACTAGCGCTGAGGTAGTTCTTGTGATTTCGGAAGTGAAAACCGTTCAAATTATTTTTTTTTTGGAAATGCATTTGATCCTATAAACAAGGCATAATAAAAGTCTAAATTAACCCAACTAATTCGTGTATGCAAGGAGTATGTGCGCTAGTTTAGTCCTAGTAACATATTTAACTAATCAGACTTCAGATCGAAGTACTGTATGAAACGAATAACTGCAATTGCGTTTACAAGTCGTCATACGTAACATTACGCTTAATTATAATTGCATAATTGCGAATGTAAAAATAAAGTAAGTAGTGATAGAGTAAACATAACCTATAATTTTAAAACACCAAAATATGCGTGCGATGCAACTGAAAATTATTGATTCATGCATAAATGAATGTGCAAGAATTTCGTAATGAGGCACGCTTCATTTCATTTAATTACAATATTAGGTATTGTAACAGTAATGAAATCTATATGGTAAAATTTTTAGTAATATACATCTTGTTTTTAGTTCTAATTGTGTATATTATCAAATATGTATTATTTCCAAGGCGAATGCGACTCTGCTGTACCCAAAAATAATAATTTCATGTCGGGGATCGAGCAAATATTGCCCTCACTGCGTTCAAACTGCAGACATATTCCGCGAATGTTGTGTATATTATCAAATATGTATTATTTCCAATGCGAATGCGACTCTGCTGTACCCAAAAATAATAATTTCATGTGGGGATCGAGCAAATATTGCCCTCACGGGGTTCAAACTGCAGACATATTCCGCGAATGTTGTGTATATTATGAAATATGTATTATTTCCAATGCGAATGTGACTCTGCTGTACCCAAAAATAATAATTTCATCAAATATATATTATTTTCAATGCGAATGCGACTCTGCTGTACTCAAAAATAATAATTTCATGTCGGGGATGGAGAAAATATTGCCCTCACTGGGTTCAAACTGCAGACATACCTGCAATGTAGTCAAGGCCCTACATTAGTGGCTGTGCAAACCATACGGGACAGGTCAAATAGAACGTTGCGCTCGACGCCATTACTGTGGCAGCTCAAGCTGGCAGGCTATTAAGTTTCTAGCTACAAATATCACAAATATAAGTATCCGGACCCTTAATAATACATCAAAATATGATAAACTGTGAAATTATTATTTATCCTTACTATAATAAAATAATAAGTACACAATACGATTTATAAAACCAATATAACTGGATCACATTCCGTCAATAAAGTTTCATACGAAGGCCTGCCTACTGTACTTGAAGAAATAAAGTACCTACATTATATGCTCTATACTTATATATTTTTTTTTTCAAAACTAACAATCCTCTTGATATTTATGTATTAAATACTATACAAGTGTTATTGTGACGAACAAAGTGACAATAAAAACGGACAGGAATGAAGAAAATGTAGACCTACTACTTATCCTAAAAAAAGTAAACAGACTTTATTATGTTGAGTGCTATTAATCAATCCACTAAATCTTACTTCAAAATGCATTAAATTGGAATCTCAATAATAATACTAATAATAATAATAATAATAATAATAATAATAATAATAATAATAATAATAATAATAATAACAATAATAATAATAATAATAATAATAATAATAATAATAATAATTTAGGGCTGTAATATTAAATAATAATAATAATAATAATAATAATAATTATTATTATTATTATTATTATTATTATTATTATTATTATTATTATTATTATTATTATGGGGTATTGTAGCTCTCTTTATTAAATCAAGCGTCAGATCTGAAGAAATTTGCTGTTTACAATGTCATGCAAATTTTCGTTAATCAGGTTTTTTTCCTTCAGTTTTTTAGTCAAGCTTCTTAAGTTTGATATTATTATAGTTGCATTTCTGTCAAATCCTCTGATTGAGGTTCTGGCTGATATGTAGGCCTACATCTATTATCAGGCAGTACATCTCACTTGACGATATGTGTCAGAGGAAGAACTATTGTTTGTATGCATCTGAAGTCTACTAGTGTAATATGTAGCTAGTCGGCGATGTATGCAATGAAGGGGAAAATGAACTGGCCACCCTATCCCATTATGTCCTGACCTAGCTGCCTTATAAGTGGAGCCGTCTTGATATCACGACCTGTCTTCGGACAGTTTACTAAACAACAATCTGTCACATTTTCTTTCACAAGCCAGATTTCCGGAAGCAATCTTCTGTGGAATGTTCAGAATACAATTTATGTTGTGATAATTTGTTCGAATAAAATTATCTCTTCTAATGGCAGATAAACAATCGCAACTGTAGTTCTGGCTTTTTTTTTAGGGGGAAAGCTAGAAATAACACATTTTATAATAATGTTTGTATCTTAAAAAATAGCAGCAATATGTTTGCCGAAATAGTTTTAGTGTAAGCTAACAGAATAATTCAATATACATAAAAGTGCTATTTATTGTCTGCATTAATTGCACCTTAAACTATTAGATACATTTAAGTATCGTTATTTACGCAAGAAAAGTGATGCAGTAGCCTTTCCTGAAGCGATTTGTGCAGTCATAAGCCTTACAAAAATGCTTCATTATGATTGCACCTTAATCATAAGCCTTACAAAAATGCTTCATTATGATTGCACCTTAGACTATTAGATGCATTTAAATATCGTTATTTACGCAAGAAAAGTGATGTTGTAGCCTTTCCTGAAGCGATTTGTCATAAGCCTTACAAAAATGCATCATTATGATTGCACCTTAAACTATTAGATGCATTTAAATATCGTTATTTGCGCAAGAAAAGTGATGCTGTAGCCTTTCCTGAAGCGATTTGTGCAGTCATAAGCCTTACAAAAATGCATCATTATGATAGATTCATCAAATGCGCACTGGATATACTCGCAGTCACTATCACAACTACCTGTTATTTAGTGGCGTATACTGGTTAAAGGGTTTGGGCTACCGCTGACCCTATTATTACACAAAATATATCTAACAATTACTTTAATTTTAATTACTATGGTGAAACTAATAATACAAAATTATTACATTATGTTATATTATAAACTTTTTCTTTTGTAATTTCCTTGGGCTACCGCCGGTAGCCCCGGTAGCCCGCAAAATACGCCCCTGTACAGGCTGTTAAATGCCACACTTGCCACAATGATGTCGATGCGCGAAGGGTTTCAATTTTGTACAGCACAGCAGCGCTCCGCTCACTGTGCGTCTAGGTAGGTAACTATAACGTCATTGAATGTAGTAGGTCTATATCAGCGCCATCATATTATTTTCCTCAAACTCAACATCCTCACAAACAAAAATAACATCTTCACAATCACATTCCACAACAGCATCTAAATCTCTCCTATAGTTACAATCATCTCCACTCCCAATTTGAGGGAATTTTAAAAGTAGACGTTAGTTGTCCATTACATAATTTCTCTAGCACAGCGTTTCTCAAACTCTTTTGAAGTGAGGACCACCTTTTTAAGTTACTTGTGATTGGGTACAAAAAAATATAATTAGAAAAGTATTGTAATTTGAATTTTTGGATCTGATTCGCCCGGATTTTAAAATAGGCAGAGTCTAAAATTTCTTATATCGTCATCTGGAAAAACAGAAATAAAAAGAATTAATGCAGAAACATGCCCGATTTCCAACAAGTAAATATGCAATTTGGCACGTTCTATTATCGGTATACGACGTACAGTATGTGACCATTTCAGTGTGCAGACTAGGTATCGGCAAAACTATTAAGAAAGTCATAAATACATGAAAAGATTCGGTACTTTGGTCCTCTGTTATGAATTCAGGTGGTCCCTGGCTGGGTTACAGACGCTGGATGTGCAGGGAAAAGATGTCCAGAAACACCACGTTCATAGTGTTTTAAATCCCTCTTTTGTTGCTGAGAGTAGAGTGGGAATTCGGTAGATGAGTAGGGTAATACAGTTCATAAAATGTCAGTACTGGGAGAAAAAGTGAAAGGCGATTGCCATGGTTCATTTCCAAGCCCTGAGATTTTCAGCTATAGTGTGATACGCAATTCGTTTGAATTTTATTTTTTCTGTCTTTTTTGAAAGACCAAAAGGGCAGACCTCGAGGACCACAGGTGGTCCTCGGACCATAGTATGAGAAACGCTGGCATGTTCCAGTTGATTCTATTGTTGTCTGAAATGAGAGGGATAACTTGAAATCCGCACTGATTCAGGATGTTTAGAATTGATACTGCAAATTCGTAAAGCTTTTCTGAAGTCAAATTCTTTACGGGAAAAAGACTTTATGGTATATCTTTATTGTTTGACAGAGTGACGTAATCATAAATGCTTGCACTGTGGTAGCAGGTTCAATTTATCTGCGAAATCCTGTATTTTGCCACCCTTGTAAGAAATTGCAGGTTTAACATAAATTTCATCCAATAATAAGTTAACAACTTTCTCGTGATCTTCTAGGGTGCTATTCATAGACATTTCGCAGCACGCGCTACGAGCGTACTAAGCTAGCCCCGGCTATCGACTGGTTACTTGTACAGAATTCAAATCATATCCTATCGCTAACACTGGTTTATGAATACCAAAAACGCTGATAATCCACAGGAAACCCGCGCTAAAAATGTCTATGAATACGGCCCCTATTGTCTAAGCTTTTTCAGAAAGATATTTTAATCAATAGGAATTTGAGCTTTCTGGACTGAAGGAGTGGGATAGCTGTCTTAGATAGTTAGGATAAGGGATGGTGAACACGTTGGAACTCCATAATTGTCTATAGGATGGCAGATTTGAAAAATAATTCAAGGATGCCCATACTAAAGTATCAGTTGAGTATTTCGGCGCTTTTGTTGTTAACAGTGACACTTGCTCCCATAGGCGGAGAGAGAACCGTTTTCTTGGGGGAGGGGGCAAAGCAAAACCACAGAATCTCCATATAACAGGGTTAGGGGGACATCATTTACCTCCTCAACCCGTTACAACTTGACCGTGGTACAGTATATCGAAATATGATCATTTAATAAAAGTACCCATTTTCGGGGGCATGTAGCCTTATGTGAGGGCGGCAATGAACCTCCGGGTTCCTTAAAAGCCAGTAAGTAAGTAAGTAAGTAAGTAAGTAAGTAAGTATGTAGCCTATCTTACAGAGTTATATCCAAATCCGCGATGTTTCGGACCGAGTTGTAGGGGAAAGTTGCCGAAATTGGACCGTTGCCTAAATTGGACCACAGTTGTATTTCCATACATAGAAGTATTTCAAACATTTCATTTGGCACCACTGCTTGCTAACTCTGCCTAAGGTACTCATCTTGAAGTTCAGTGAGCTTCTGCCATCTTAGCGAATAGGATTGCCGTTAATATGTTTTGGTGTTTTCTCTTACAATTTTTATGCTACGGATCTTAAGCTTCTGTATACAGTGGGAGTAAGTAATAATTATTTCTATACTATACATTCCAAGTATTTTTCATTACTACTATCTGCGTGTATTAAAACTAGGTTTTAATTTCATGTGTTTGTTTAGTGTCGTCTGTTTGTATAAGTGAACAAATTGCCTAGGTTGGACCTCTGCGCGTTGCCTGGATTGGTCTAGTCCAATTTAGGAAACTGTTAGTTTTTTTTTCAACATGAATATAAAGCATTAGCTTATGGTCAACGTTAAGAAAAAGTAATGTATTGGGGGATTCTGTGTCTTTATGTTTCCAAGATGTCAAAAAGTGGAACCTACCGGAGATGAAATGATACTTTGAAGATGGAGGTAGCAGCATACAGGAATGGTGACTATGGACTCAACGAGTGTGCTCCGTATATGGAATGCCATAGGCAAAGAGACATACTGATTGTAAAAACGCTTTCCAGAGAAGTCCTTCGGAAGGCAAGCAACCTTCAATTGAGATATGGAAAAATTTATTGCCGACCACATTCTCTTATTTGAAGAAAGGTTTTATGGGTTAACAATCAAAGATGTGCATAAGCTTGCTTTTGATGTCGCAGAAAAATATGATGCTCCCTACACCTTCAACAAGGAAAAAAAATGGCGGAAAGAAGAGGTTCTGTGCTTCTATGAAGGGAAACTCAAAACATTCTCTCCGTCACCCAGAAGAGACATCAATGGTCAGAGCTAAGGGGTTCAATAGGGAGAGTGTTAACCAGTTTTCCGATCTGCTGGAAAAAACTGTCGATGAGAATGGTATCACAGCAAACACTGTGTTCAACGTTGACGAATCTGGGTTTACAACGGTGCAAAAGAGGCAACAGAAAGTTATAGCCCAGAAAGAGAAACACCAAGTCGGAGCCGTAAGTGGTGAAAGAGGTGTAAACATCACAGTAATCTTGTTGTCAATGCGGCGGGGTTCTTTATACTGCCACTTGTAACTTTCAAACGCAAGAGGAAATCATGTCAGATGTTTATTTTTTATGTCTACGTTTTCTTATTCACAGGCGTTTCGTAGCCAAAATAGGGTATGTAACCGAGACAAGCAACTAATATAAAACTATTTCAGTGCAAAGAGAAATATTCTGAGTGTAACAATCAGCTTGAATGCAATAGTGTTTCTGTAATTAATTTATTTTATTTTCCTTTAATTTTTCATCATAGTTCAGGGAATTGTGTAACTTATTTCACCAAATGTTACTATCTGATACATTTTAACGTAAAATTTATAATAAATACCCTTCTTGTACTTATTTGTTTACTATTACCAATGTATTTTGCGAGGTCCAAATTGGGACACTATGAGTCCAAATTAGGCAACTGGTTTCCCAATTTGGACCATTTCCATGATTTTGGTTTTACCTTTTTATATTTATTAGGAATTGTGTAATTTAAAATATAACACTATAGGATGGAAGTGCATAGTATGTAGAATGTACTAAAACATATTTTGATTTAATCTAATCATTTTTAAAGACATGGGATTAAAAAACAAAAAACTGGTCCAATATAGGCAACCTTCCCCTATAGGGCTTGAACTGTAGGTCTACTACATATTATAAGAGGGAAAAATTAAAACAATCTTCCTCTTTTTGTCTGTCGTATAAAAATATATGCATACATCAATAAAATTACGTAACAGTGCTAACAAACTTTTTTTTATATGAAGCTTACTTTGCTGAAGATATCATAACAAATGTAAACTCTAATTTTGCTATTTTATTTAATCTTGTCTTTAAATTTACACATTATATCGGAATCACTTTTCTTTTTTCTGCAATGTTGTGCAGTATGTTATTCATATTTCTCCAAGTGACGGCCTGAACACCTGCAGACTTCTAAAGGCTAATTCACACGGGGATAGTTTACAGGATTCAAGTGCTTGGAGCAAGTCGACTTTCCTTTAACTTTCCCCGTGTGATATGGTCGAGATAGTCAAGTTGTGACTTGGCGGTCAAGCAGAATTTGAGTGGACGACCCGTCAACTTTTGTGTCCACTTTCCCGTCACGTGACCAACTTGACTCCATCACTTTCCACGTGTGAATCCGAACTTGTAAGAACTTGGCAAGTAGAAAGTTTGTAAATTTAGGCCTATTGTCGAAGTAAATTAATATTAATAATGAGCGCCCCTAAGTGGAATTTCAACGATATCATAAAGTTTTTGGAAATGTGTGAGAAGTATGAACTTCTACGGAATATACGTGACAAAGAATACCTCAATAAAAACAAGCGGGAATTATTATTCCAGAAACTAGCCAGTAAACTCATGGAACAAGGTTTCGAAAACACAGACGTAGAAGTGGTTATAAAAAGTTAAAAACTCTTAAAACAGGACTCATTCTGAGATGTTTCCTGTATTCTGCAGGATCTTCTTCAGCTAATTCTTTCAACAAGGTATTAGATGCACCGTGCATATTTCTTCTACGAATCCATTTCTTAACCTATGTTCTCTTTGCCTTTTTTTTCAAGAATATTTTGTAATTCATACAATAAAAAGGCTCCAATTAGCTGCACACATGCTTTAATATGTGCTGGTGGCATCTTCAGTTTCACCAAACTAAAAATGCCAGTTCACTATTGATTTTTATTTACTATAACAGAATACAAGATTTCAAACACCACTACGAATACAACATTCAGCGCGCGCTTTTTTTCAAGCATGGTTTCAAGTTGAATATTTTCGTGTGATCACAAATATAGCATGAAGTTTAGAGACTTCAACCACTTGACTCCTGTAAACTATCCCCGTGTGACTCGGGTTTAACACATGAGTACAGGCTGTTACAAAATAAACATTACAATGCTTTCATTCCTCAAATGAATGGGAATATTGCGAAACCCCACATGTCCACTTTTTTACTAAATTGAGTTACATGCCATTTTGTATTCTCCACACCAGGACGCATCATTCTGAAGAGAGACACTATATCTTCCATCATACCACATACCAGAATTGAGTTCAACTTATTTCCAATATGAAAAGAAACCACACATGTTCAGGAATTTTGGGGTTTCTCAATATTTTAGATTCTTAGATTGGCAGCACATGCATAGTTTGGTAACATTGTATATTAAATACATTTTCCTTAGCACAGGGGAGATTTGAACGAGCCCCTACCACGCGGTAGCGAAGAAGTGAGAAATATGTTCCCAAATTGAAGCAGTGGAAAGCCGCCATTTGTTGGCAGAAAACGCGCGGGATTTGGAAACAGCTATTTGAATACGTGTTGTATTGCGTTTCCGAACGCTAAATGTTTTTGTTTACAGGAGCAATATTTCCTTTACGAGATACCTTTAATAACGTGTTTCTGCTCTAAGCAGAGTTGCGAGGGAAATCGGGATATCAGAAACTAACTTAAGATATTAGACTTATCAACACTTTATCTTAAGATTTATATTTGCTTTCTGCAAATTAGTGTCGCGTGTTTTTAATGTAATATTCGCTTCCTTGAGAAACACCAAAATACGAATGACACACAGTTACAGTGAATACTACAGGCTAATCGTTTTTCTTTTATTGGCCACGAATATGTTTTAACCATTCCCTACTAAATTAATTTTGCAACTTTTCTTTTTCGGAACCGGTACTGCAACAGTAATCTGATGATGAATCCATATTTAAACATAGTTCACTGAATTATAAATGCAGCAATTGTACGTGTTTGTTATTAGTGTAAAATACGATATCAAAACGCTATTTTTTATGTCACTCAACGCACCTAAAATACACAATGTTTATTAATCGCGAGAGCAGCAACTAGGTATCGAAACGGATTAATCAACAATGCAGTAGAACTAGGGGAACTACTAACTTGCGAGTAGAGTTGCCTTGTGGCAATCAGATGTGTTATCTTATAGACTTGCTAAATTTCCGCAGGTTACTTCTATGTGTACAATGTTACCATTTGAGTCAATATATAAATAAAAATATTGGATAATAGGAAATGCAGACTAATTTGTTTAAATTACGTGGTAGGCTATTATCTCTCAAATCGAGATTTTTTATCAATCCCCAATTCGCTTTATCGGGATTCAACCAGAAAAGTGGGAAAATCCCGCCTAAATTGGGATACCGGCAACTCTGGCTGCCAGGCTTGCATTATTTTCATAGGAACTCTGAATGTGAATATTCATAACTACGGTTAATAAAAGAATTAATGTCTACTGTTTAATTTAATCTGTAGGTTAAATTATTATTATTATTATTATTATTATTATTATTATTATTATTAGTAGTAGTAGTAGTAGTAGTAGTAGTAGTATTAGTAGTAGTAGTAGTAGTAGTAGTAGTAGTAGTAGCAGCAATAAGTGGTTGTAGTAGTAGCAGTAGCAGTATAAGAAACTGTGTCATTAATCCGTAACTAAGACGAATTATTTTCAATCAGTCGTATTAAGAAATTAACTTTTTATAATTTATACAGTTATTATATTATTAAATTCGGCGAATAATTATTCATGTATGCACTGAAACAATAGCTGTTTGCAGAAAATGAAGGATATGGAGTGGATGAATGATAATAACAATTATTTATCTTATGGTAATAACGTAGTTTGAAAAGTAACAACTATCTTCGAAATGAGTTGAACACATTGAATGATTCATTGTAGGGTAGAAATTCTCTCTGGGGATTGCACCTATCCACTTCCGGTTAAAGGAATCTTTACTCAGAGGAAACCAGACGCATAAACAGCCGTATAAGTACAATAGTTCGTCTTCTGTAACATAATACGGAGCAAAAATCGTCGTAGAAATTAAAGATTAACTAATCAGTGAAATATAACATTCCTTCCTTCTTTATCTTTACATCCGTGTGCATTGTTGCAAATAAAAACAGCACATAAACGAACCATACTTATTCAGCTCAACGAAAGAAATGACTGCCAGTCGGCTGTCCAATTTAGGAGCATGATACTAGCGCCAGTGAGCGCTGTAGCGGTTATTTAGTAAGTCTATGGGTTTGAAACAATCACACATTACTTCCCCATAAGAGGCCATTCCTTCCTCCCCTGCGACCGTGATTTTGGCGTTATAGAAAGGAAATTGAAAAGAACAATCTAGTTCAAAAAATAAATTTATGTTACAGTTCCAGAAAGAACTGAAATATTGATTTTAAAGAATGGTGGCCTCACCATTATCGCAAGAATTCATAGTCTCTGGAAACTCAAGTGAGAGGAACCCCACATTCTCAGTAAGAACCGTTTTAAACTGAATTCCACCAGTTTCATTACTCCAGTGAAAATCCCGGAGTTGTAAAAGCAAAAGTACACATACATAGAAGAATAATGGAACATACTTTTGTATTATCAGAACTTTCATTGTTCCTCATACCATATAAAGGAAGTTTGCAAATTAACAAAAAAAAAAAAAAAAAAGACAGATCATCTGAAAAAGTCCCACAGATTCCTTCCAGAAAACGAAGGGGCGCAGGAAGTTTAAATTATGATTACACATGAAAATGATTGAGTATTATAATATGATATTGATGATTTGTGAAGGATTTGCAATGTGTACCCTTTGTTCTGAGGAATGCGCGCTTCCTCCTCATGGTGAAAGAAATTTTCTCATGAAATTTCGGCTAGTGTAGGCCTGTGGGATCGATGTGCACCCAGCATCGTGATGCACTTGGGGAGCTGCGATAGGTAGCGAAAATTCGGTTTCCGAAACCAGCTATAACGGCTGGGGGCATCATCATGCTAACCACACGATACCAGTCCACACCTCTGGGGTAACGGTTAGCGTGTCTGGCCGCGAAACCAGGTGGCCCGGGTTCGATTCCCGGTCGGGACAAGTTACCTGGTTGAGGTTTTTACCGGGGTTTTCCCTCAACCCAATATGAGCAAATGCTGGGTAACTTTCGGTGTTCGATCCCGGACTCATTTCACCGGCATTATCACCTTTACCTCATTCAGACGCTAAATAACCCAAGATGTTGATAAAGCGACATAAAATAACCTACTTAAAAATACCACACGATACCTCCATTCTGGTTGGATGATCGTTCACCTCTGCTTCAGCTTGTCGACGTGAGACCAGCAACCGACTAGTCGGTCTTGGTCCTTCATGTGCTGTAGCGCCACGGATTTATTTTTTTATTATTATTTTAGTAGGTTATATAGCGTCTGAATGAGATGAACGTGATAATGCCGGTGAAATGAGTTCGAGGTCCAGCACCGAAAGTTACCCAGCATTTGCTCATATTGGGTTGAGGGAAAATCCCGGAAAAAACCTCAACCTGGTAATTTGCCCCGACCGGAAATCGAACCCGGGCCACCCGGTTTCGCCGCCAGACGCGCTAGCCGTTACTCCACAGGTGTGGACGATTTACTTTTTACTTCTACCCTGTGTTCTGAATAAAAATCTAATTTTAGTGTTCTATTCCGACGTTTACTCTGAGTATGTATATATATATATATATATATATATATATATATATATAAATGAATATTCTATTATATTGATGGTCTGTGAATGTTTCAAAATAAGTAACAATTTTTCCTGAATAAGAATATCATTTTAACGTTCTATTCTGAAGCTTAAAGTTTGACTACACCAGTGGCGTCTCCTGGGGGTGTGCGGGTCGTGCGCCAACGCCCAAATAAAATTAGGAAATTATGTTATTATTCTTTTAATCCGTATAAAGTACATTACATCAGTGTTTTTCTTTAATAATGATTATTAACGCTTCACCTGAACTGCTACTGCTATCTATCGTCTAGCGGCCTAGCCTAGCAGTATGAAACGCGCTAAACTTTGCCATGGCGTTGCAACGAGTTACTTGCTGAACCCTCGCTGTAAGAGACTCATTGCGCATGCGCCCTCTCACACTCTCCCTCGTCTTTTAGCTCCTCAGGACGTTGAAATTACTTCCAACGCCACACGCCAGGACCGGCATGAGCAGCTATCGCTGATGTTGCGTATGTTGCGGTATATATCGTTTTAAGATGGCTAGTGAAAGCGTTGTACAAAAACTATTACATAGGCCTTTTTCATCGCTTCCTTACGCACAGAAAAAACAAGTTATTGACAGCGGCAGACCATGTCCTAATTTAATAATATCAACGTCTGTAAAGGGCAAATGTGGTGCTACTGGAACTGGAAGGGGGTTCGAGAGACATTTTCGTAAAGAGCTATATGAGATTTCAAACTGGCTTTGCGGCTGTGATGTAGTGAACAGATTTTATTGTTGGACATGTTTGTTATTCTCAACAAAGAAAACTGTTTGGAATCAGCAAGGGTATGGTGATTTAAATCACCTCAATACTGCTGTGAAGAAACATGGTGAGTCAGAAATTCATCTCGCTAGTTTTTTAACGTTCAACAGATTTATTGCATCCCCTACTAGAATTGATGTTCTTCTGGATTCTCAACGAAAGGTTGAAATAGAACTGCATAACGAAAAAGTAAAAAAGAACAGGAAAATATTAAAGAGATTGATTAATGCTGTTTGCTATTTAGCGAAACAGGAACAGTCATTTCGAGGCCACGAGGAAAGTTCAGAATCTATAAACAAAGGTAATTACGTGGAATTTCTTCTTGCAAGTGCAGAGTTCGATTCACCATTGAAAGAACATTTACTAACGTCTACAGTTTTCCGCGGTACTTCGGCAAGCATTCAAAATGATTTAATCAATTCAGTAGCCGATGTTCTGAGAGATGAAATCTACAACGAAATTCAGAATACGGATTTTGTGGCTATTATGCTTGATGAAACATCAGACATAAGCAATAAGTCACAGTTATCAACAGTATTTCGTTATTTTTCAGTTTCACAGAAGAAAGTAGTAGAACGGTTTCTTGGGTTTCGTGACGTGAGCGCTGACAGAACTGCAGTAGCTCTTTTTGATCATGTCAATGAAATAATAGAACAATATAACTGTGGGGAAAAACTAGTCGCTCAAACATATGACGGCGCTGCCGTGATGAGTAGTCACCTCAATGGACTTCAAAGCAAAGTTCTGGAAAAATATCCTAAAGCTCTCTTTACGCACTGCTATGCTCATGTTATGAACCTAGTACTTCAACAATCATTAGAATGTAACAAGGACCTAAAAGTATTTTTTTTCCGGTCTTAAATCACTGCCTACATTTTTTTCTCATTCTTCTAAGAGGTTACATGAGCTTTCAGCATTCATGTCCCGAAAGCTACCATCATTGTCTAATACCCGATGGAATTTTACCTCTAGACTTATCCATACAGTCAGTGAGAACAGAGAAGCATTGATAATGTTCTTCGAACATGTTAAGGAAAGTGGAAACTTTGATCATATAACTGCAATGACCGCAAATGGATTTTCTAGCTTCCTCAAGGATTTCCAGAACATATTTTTAATAAAGGTTCTATCTAACCTACTTGTTTTTTCGGATGTTTTGTTCACTATACTCCAGTCAAAAAATGTTGATATTTTGTATGCCAGTACTAAAATTACAGCATTTCAACAGCAGCTGCAAAAGGAAAGAGAGAATTTCGAAGCAGTGTGGTCTTCTATTCATGATACTGTGGAAGATGAAGAGGTGATTGAAGTAAAAAAGAGGAGATTGAACACTGAGTCACAGCGAGATTATTTCAAGCGACTTTATTTCGAAATCATTGATAATGTTAGCAACCAGTTAACAATTAGATTTGCATCATTTGAAAAGCTACAGTATTTTAATTTGATAAATCCAACAAAAATGGCCCACTTCAATAAAAGAGAAAACTTCCCAAATGATTTATTAAATAGAGTGCAAAATATTTATGGCAGTGTTTTCAATGTAAGCAAACTCCAGAATGAACTTCACGTATGGTATGCTTCTAATGAAGGGACGGACAAAACGCCAATTCAAATTTTTAATTATCTATTGGACATGAATTTAATGAGTGGATTTACGGAAATATACAAATTAGCATTGCTGGTCTCTACAATTCCTTGCACTACGTCATCTGTGGAGAGGTCATTCTCATCATTGAAGAGGATCCACACCTACTGCCGCTCCACTCAAACGCACAACCGGATGACTAACTTAAGCCTTATCTCAATCGAGAAGGAATTACTTGCCAGCTTACGAGAGGACAAATCCAGGTTCTACGAAGCAGTAATCAAGAAATTCTTGCAGAAGGAAAGGAGAGTGGATTTCGAATTCAAATAACTGTGAGTAACGAGACAGCTTCAGTGCTTTTGGTTTTCAATTAATTATATTTATATGTTGTTTAGATTTATCTTAATCGACGTTTACTCTGTCAGCTTGATTCAATTTTACTTATGTTTAAAAAATTTACGCTAATTACCTTTATGAATGACTTTCCTATTATTTGTTCACAAAAAAAAATATGAGGGAATGTGTAAAGGTTAATAGAGTATGTTTTATTTAATTTTTTTCTTTGCCAACGCCTTAAGATCAAAGTCAGGAGACGCCACTGGACTACACATGAAAATGAATTAATATTTTATTATATTAATGATCTGTGAAGGATTTGCGATCGCAAATAACAATTTATTCTGAATAAAAATTTATTTATTTTTTGTTCTGTTTTGAAATTTACAGTAATAGTACACAAATGAAAATAATATTGGTGATCTGTGACAGTTTTGCAAAGAAACCATTTCTTGTGAGTAAAGATGTAATATTTTATTTTATTCTGCTAATTAATGTATGTTCAAAATATTGAGAAACAACACATACCCAACGGCTTTTATATATTTTTTCTCGGAAAATAGATGTCGCATAGGGATGAAATCTACTCAAAATCTTTAACTTACTTTACTTAACCACATATATTTTTTACGGGGTCAAAGTTTTAGGTAAAAGTAGCTGTGTGGTTTTTGTCGTTCCTGAAAATTTTACTTTTGTGGACGTGTGTGGTTTCTCAATATTCCCATTCAAGTGATGTATAGAGATTATTATACATTCAACAATTTAAAATAAAATATATTATAGTCCAGACACATGATCTGAAGACATCAATTCGTCAATTAAGCACAGAAACTTAATCATAAACGAAAGCAAAAAACACCTTCTGAATTCATTATTTTCTAACTTTAATATACAGGATGATTCAAAACCTCTGCGACAAACTCTGAGGGGTGATAGATCTCTTTTTGTTAAACAACCTATGTCGTTTCAAAGTTACCGTTGAAAATGTTTTTGCGCGGGCGTACGTCAACGTATGTGAATGTGTGCACCCCTGTTTGTTTGCTTGTTTGTTGAGATGTTTGTAAGAGAAGAGAGAGGTTGTTGTTGTTTGTTTACGTTTAATGTTCAATGCCTTTTCGCTTCAGTTCAGTGTAATCATCAATTGAGAATGGATGTTTACGCGGTCTTCCACCAATGCGCCAGGGACGAAGAGACCCATCGTCTCGAAGGCGCTGATAAAATCGAGCAAACATTGTGTGGTGAGGGTGATTTCTGTTTTGAAACTGTTGTTGATACATGTGGAGAGCTCTTCTTTCGTTTCCGCGAGCCTCCCCATAACACATTACCATGTCGTCTAACTCGGGAAAAGTGTAAACATTCCATTCTCAATTGATGATTAGACTGAACTGAAAGGAAAAGGTATTGAACATTAAACGTAAACGAACAACAATAGCCCTTTTCGTCTCTTACAAACATCTCAACAAACAAACAGGGATTCACACACTGGCATACGCCTACACGGACATACGCCCGCACAAAAACATTTTCAACGGTAAATTCGAAACGACGCGTCAAAAAACATAGGTTGTTTAGCAAAAAGAGTTCCTTATTGTTATATCTATCACCCCTCAGAGTTTGTCGCAGAGGTTTTGAATCATCCTGTATAACGGAAAAGGAGTTGACACAATTTTTGGGGTGTAGTGTTCCCCATCCCCCCCCATAACTCCGCCTATGCTTGCTCCTTCAAAAACGTGACCTTACTGTATAGTCCTGGACTTTCGTCAATTTCATCGCAGTAGTTGCGCAATAAATTTGAAGCTAGTTCAATTTTCTCGTTTGGTGATAAATTCCAAATTTTGTAAGACTTCAAATGACTCAAAAGAGTGTCGAATTTAGACCACTTATGCATTACCATATCTTTGCCAAGCACCCATTTAAATTTGGAACCAGCAATGGAAATGTCGTTGTTTGAAATATTAATTCTAAGTTCGTTAATTACTTTTAAACTCGCGATAATTTTTGGCACAACAGAAGTACTGCCAATTTTAAAAAATATAACGTTCAATGTCATTTACTATTACCGTGAACCCATCAATTTTCATATTTTCGATCCTACTTTTGTACTGGTTAAAATCTGAAATCACGTCATTTGCCAACCACTTGCTAAACGCATATTCATCTCTCGCCTCTGCTTCTTTTCGTCTTTCTTCTGGTTCTTCACGTTTTTGTTTGCATTCAGAGGACAAATATGATGGCTGATTTGGAAGTTTTGAAGGGACTGCATCATCTGTGAGTTCAGGTATTTTTCTGGGCATTACAAGAACACTAAACTCACTTCGAACTGCTCTTCCAGATTTTAACCAGTTCAAAAGTAGGATCGAAAATATGATAAGTGTCTCTGGTAATCGACTTGGATACCACGAAACCTGCGACATGAGTAGCACAAAGGAAACTGGACTCTGTTCACTATGTGAAGACAGTTGTGCACCACTCAATGACAGCGAAACGATGTGTGACCTAGATCCATATAATGGAAAGACTATTATGAAATTGAAATGTGTGGAATACTACTAAAAACATGTTAGAAATGCTCTACGCCAACTAGCAAAATCAAACAATCTAGGTTGTAGAGGGGACCTAATGCACAAACTTATCGACAACCTCCAGAACTACTTTGGCATTGCTTTGAGGGCCAATACTGGCAGTGTAGAAGATATGTTAGAGCAATCTGGGCTTCCTTGTTCCATATCGCAGCAGATGATGACCAGCCTCTCCATGCTAAGTGTCCAGTAGGTGAAGGGAGTTGGTGTCCTTACCAAGTAGCGAAAGCCAAAGGAGAAAATTACAAACACAAAGGACCTGGCATGAAAATAGATATCGTAAGAGCGATTAAATCTGTATATATGAGAGGTTGATTGACCTAAAGTTGTTGGCAAGGTGCTTACATAGAAAAACCCAAAATGTGAACGAGGCGTTCAATGGAACAATATGGAACAGGTGCCCCAAGGAAGTTTATACAGCTCAGGAAACTGTAAATTTGTGTGTCAGTAATGCTGTGTGTCATTTTATTTTCGGATCCAGAAGTGGAAATTGAAATTCTAAGGAGGATGGATGTAAACCCTGAAACAAACACCATCGCAGGATTTACCGCATCAATGGAAAATGAGGACAAAAGCCACATCAATGGAAAATGAGGACAAAGCCGCATCAATGGAAAAAGAGGACAAAAGTGCCAGAAAACATCAACACCTGAAGTTAAAACAAGCAGGAGGTATCTGAGAGACAGAAAGAAGCAGAAACTGGACCAACATGAAGTTGCTGAAGGGGTGACATATGATGCTGGAGGCTTCTAGGCTCTGAAAGTTTGTGGCTCATTTCCTATAAGTAGTAATTTTAGAACATTTAATTTTTTGAGACATGATATCTCAGCCAAATATGATGATACCAAGAAGATATTGGTATCATTTTGAAGCTTCCTTAGTGCCTGACAATGAATAAAATTACAATAATATAGTTAATAACTATCTTTGGATTTTTTTACATAATTATGGAACATAAAATACTGTCATATGTTACGTATATGGTAATATTTAATTAATGTAAATGAAAATAAAAAAATAGCTCTATGCCAGGCATTAAACAATAGTTTTAGCTATCAAATAGTGAGAAAAACTATGGCTCTATCTTGAAAACTGCATGAGATATCATGTTTCAGTTTTAAGTCAAAATTAAAAACAAAATAATTTTTAGAAACAATTTAAAAACAATTTCAAGGGATATGTTCAGTTCATTTTCTTTCCGGTACTATACTCAATTGTTTACAAATTTTATAGGGCAATAGTATGCAAAACAAAATCGTTTATATGTAAAGGTGTACATATACCTAAAGGCAATTTATTCACTTTGTTCGTCTATAGTTGAGTTGAGATTTCTGAAAGTTCTAACCAGCTTAATTAAAAATATAAGAAAAAAGGTGCTTTCAGATAGTACGACACAAAAACATAAAAATTACATTTTGTTTTGTTATAAAATAAAATTAACTGCTGTATTGCAGGACAACATTTTACAGCTAAAAGAAAAAATAATGACATTTCATGAACATACTCTCGGATTCCAGAATCTACACTATTTTCGTTGAAATTTTTTAGTTTTCCGAAAATGTAAGGTTCGAAATTTGGAATGTAATGTTCATTACGGTGGTCAACAGTCATTTTGCGCCAGATATAAAACGATCAAGTTCTTACTAATTTCGATCTCCTGAATTAAAAAAATAACCAGAAAAATGTTCCATCATTTCGGGTTTTCGAGGTGAACATTATAATTAATTTTCTATGTATTTTATTTAAAAAATCACCGTATTTCCTGTGAAACTATTTGTGATGACCTATTATGTGGAAAACAATACGTGTATTAGTATAAGTAGGCCACCATGTTAGAAACACTTGTAGAAATGTAAATTATTTTATTGCCCTTTTACGAATCTATTTGGAGGAGGTGAAACAGGTTCACGATATGAGCTTGAGTTTACATGATTTTACTTGAGATGTGTATTTATATCACTCTGAGCTTTGATGACATTACTGTAGTTTATATTTTTCAATATACTACTCTGTAAAAACTATTTATTGAAGCAGAAATTGTTATAATGCCCTTTTCGTTTCCATTTGGAGGGGGAGATTCAGGTTCGCCACATGAAATCGCTTCAGATTACCAGGAGATTTACTTGGTGTTAGTATTCTGTATAAGACGTGTATTGCTTTAAAATGTGCTTTAATGATAACATTCAAAGTACGAATGTTTATATCTGCGGATTTGAAGGTTGTAGCATTGCTTCTTAGAATGCAATTAGCCTACACGAAATTTTTCTGTGCTAATGGGATAGTCGCGCTGGAATGAGCATTATAAAATAAAAGTCTGGCTAACACGACAATTACTAGAGCCAGGGAAGAAAAATATTTTACTGCACCTCAAAGTAAAGTAATTTTATCCCGTTTACACATTAAGTTAGGGTTAATGAAGAATGTTGTTAAAGGTATGACTCATGAAACTGATGCATTTAGTGACTCAAAAAGAAAAGAGAAATCTTTGTTGGAAGGAAAAGAGAGAGCCGCCTGGATTGCATTCAAGAGGCTGTATTACATTTTCTGGGTAACCGTGGAAGTTTATTTTTATTTTATTGGGTTATTTTACGACGCTGTATCAACATCTAGGTTATTTAGCGTCTGAATGAAATAAAGGTGATAATGCCGGTGAAATGAGTTCGGGGTCCAGCACCGAAAGTTACCCAGCATTTGCTCGAATTGGGTTGAGGGAAAACCCCGGAAAAAACCTCAACCAGGTAACTTGCCCCGACCGGGATTCGAACCCGGACCACCTGGTTACTTCACAGGTGTGGACACCGTGGAAGTGAGTACTACGAAAAACTAGTACAAAATTTACTGTTGGCGTTTGAAGCTATGGGTTGCAACATATCCCATCTTGACTTCTTCCCCGAGAATTGTGACAAATTCAGTGATGAGCATTGTAAGCGCTTTGATGAAGAAATTTTATCTATTTAAAAAACATACCAAGAACAGTGGAGTACCAATAAGCTAGCAGACTATTGTTGGAATTTAGCTAGTGATATACCCGATGTGCAGTATAAAAGAAAATGCAGAAAAAGAAAGCTGTAATTTTCTGAATAGTGAGTATTTAACTTTACGGTCGTTATATAAAGCAGTATTTTGAATAGATATAAATTCGAAAAATTTCTTTAAAAACCGTAACCTAAAACTGCTTTTTGTTGTCATATTCGTATTCAGGATGTTCAAATTATGTAGAAAACATGTATCACGTGCCCGGTGCAAAAAAAAAAAGGTTAAAATTTCTTACGCAGTGATCAACATTAGTTTTGAAAGTAATTACTAGGAAATAGACATTTATTTCAATGATTGAATGTCGAATTAGCCTATCTCTATTGTATTATTATTTGAAAAAGTTTTGACTCCTACAGATGTTTCTAATCTATGTCTTCTATCAGTAAGTTCATTACCATATGACTGACATAATGTAGTATCAGAAACTGTCGTAGTGTGATAAAAAGCGGTGAAATTTCATCTGTCTACTTTCACTTGTTCAAGAGAAAACGGGGACACATGCAAATAAATGTAATTTTTTAAAACCAAATAAACAGATGAACACGTGGTAAGAACTATATTTCCTTAACTGCACAGTCGCAACATTGAAGTTCATCTCCTAACTGTTATGAAAACGCAGCCAACATAGTATAGAATGAATTTCTGCTACGAAATTAATAAAGCAAGAGGAAGAAGATCTCTAAGCCAAAGAGTGAATTTTATAAAGATAAAAATCAAGTAACATGAGTGCGATACATAACTGCATCACAGTCTAGTAAATTCAGTCACGAAGCTCAATATGTAGTAAATATGCATCCATAGATAGTTGCTAACCACTAGGTTCGCTACTATCGCCTCATTACAGACAATGCGAAATAGTACCTACACAATCTACTGTTCCTAGCACCCTCACAACTCAAGCTTCGTGACTGTATATACCAGCCTGTGACTGCATCATAAAATGTACGTTAAATCAATTTCTTTACAAAACTTAAAAATACGGTTTAAATATAAAATACGAAAACAACAATATTTAAATTCCACTGCGGCCGGTTGACTACATTTAAAATCAGGTCGAAAGTTTTCAACACAAGTACCATCAATTTTCTTACCTACAGCTTCTATTCCTTGACGCTAGTTCCATTTTTTCATTCTCTATGGAATTCGCGTTCATCGCTCAACGCGTAACAAAGCCCTCCTCAACAATGCAAATGACATATTGGACCGCCATTATGAGTTTTGATTTCATTTAAAGCAAGAAAAGATAGCACTTTATATGTATTGAGGAGCTAGATTCGATTCTCATGGGACAATCAGGATGAAGCTCTTTCCACTGAGGTAAGCTTTATAAGTTATATTACGATTCCTGCTTGAAAACTACAACAGTAAGTAGGGAATAAAAAACATTTTCCTTTTGTAGCGTCAATGGCTATTCCAGGAATAAATGTGTATATTAGGGGGCTGATAATTAGGACTGCATTGGACAGGCATATTTAAAAATACTAACGAATGCACGACGCAGTTTAAAAATTACTGTGGACAATGAGGTTTTATGGTTTTAATACATTACGCTGTTTTCTGACCATCCTTCCTTACTAATAAATAGTAATAAAATAAATCATACAATGCTACACATGTGAAAGTTTGGAAACATGTGAATCGTAAATAGTATTTAAACAGTATTTTAAATTTGGATAATACTGCAAAATGTACAGAAACTCACGAAAATACGAATCAATAAGAACATGTAATATCACCAATAAACATTATTATAATATAATTTTATTAGAAAATAAATAGGTAGTTTCCTAGTACCCGGTACTCGTTAGATAGATCATTTTTGTGTTTACACAGTGGCTCTTTCTGAAAAGAATTTGAATAGTTTGTTACTAGATGTGATTCTAGTCATTTTGTAATATATTTTTGGTCCAGGGAAAATATGCATCTTTTATGATTATACAACAATGGCCGACTTAGCAGCTTATGTAACGAGTACCGGGTACTAGGAAACTTCCAATATATATTAATAATAATTATTAATATCATTAATACAATAAAGATCTAAAAAGATATATAATAATTATCAGTTCCATATCTGGGTTCTCTGCGTATTTATCCATGAAAACAGATTACCGAAATACGCTAAATGAAGATGCAGAAATGAGGCTACACCTTCCCGCCCTAAAACCAAATAATTATACAAAAAATTTGTAGCCTTTAAAAAAGAACATATTCACCTCACCAAACAGAACAATTCAGTTCTATATGTTATATAATTACGTGTGTTATTTATTAAATACTATTAAAATATATTAACATTTGCATCGTAAGCATTATTTTTTTTATTCTTTTAAAGATCTTATGACAGTTCATAGTAGGCCTACTGAGTAAAGCGAATGTGCACTTCAAACTAAATTGAAAATACAAGTTTTGACAATGTATGTGCATTATTAAATAGTTTCAATCCACTTACACCCACTTCAATAAATTTGTAATAATAATTACTTAGGCCTACAAATGGCTTTTAAGGAACCCGCAGGTTCATTGCTGCCCTCACATAAGCCCGCCATCGGTCCCTTATCCTGTGCAAGATTAATCCACTCTCTATCATCATATCCCACCTCCCTCAAATCCATTTTAATATTATATTTCTATCTACGTCTCGAACTCCTCAAAGGTCTTTTTCTCTCCGGTCTCCTAACCAACACTATATACAGTATGTATTTCTGGATTCGTCCATACCTTCACATGCCCTGCCCATCTCAAACGTCTGAATTTAACGTTCCTAATTATGTCAGGCGCATGCTGTTCTGCGTTGTGTAACTTTCTCCGTTCTCCTGTAACTTCATCCCTTTTAGCCCCAAATATTTTCCTAAGAACCTTATTCTCAAACACCCTTAATCTCTGTTCCTCTCTCAAAGTTAGAGTACAAGTATCACAACCATACAGAACAACCGATAATATAACTGTTTTATAAATTGTAACTTTCAGATAAATTTCAGTACACACACACTATTTGACTCCACTCCATTTTTCAACACCTTTCAACAATCGAACGCACCCACATGACAGGCAGAGAAGTTCCAGATGACGCCGAGCTCTAGTAGGCTCTGAGGATGAAGCACCGAAACAGCTGTAAGCCGCACAGACTTACATAATTAACACGAGGAAGTCCGCTAGTTAATCAATTACTTAAGTTTGTAATTATTATTAAATCTAATATAAATTCAAGAAACACTTACGAAAATCTTCATTAATTTCTAATTTAACAGGAATATATTGTACGAATGGACAATTGCTTCGAAATGTTTGTAATTTTTCACCACGTTACGAACTCGCAATATCAGAGGTCTTACAGGTGGCCACGAACTGATCACAGATCCCTCGAATAACGGCTAAATTGACACGAACTCATCTTTCTTCTTTGGTACTCCTATTATCCAAGCGGTCACAACGTTGACAGAAATTTAAATAGATTAAATCCCTTAAATCCTTGTATCCCACTTGGTCTGGTCACTTGTTTGGATCACATAATCCCGTAGCTTATCATGGATTCATTTTGCCTTAATATCACCTCCATTCCACCAATTCAGCCAGCGCTGAGGGACCTCGTTAAATAACAGATTTACAAGTTGCAGGAAAGAAAAAAAGAGCATACTTTTTAACTTTCCACGTTCGAATGTGGAAAGCTGCACTGTGTGTACTGCAATTTCGGCACTACCTCCGAGATCGTGGAAAGAAAAAAAATATGCGCACATTATAATCTGTCAGCCTGAGTGTAATCATCCCCAACACACGAGTCCCTTTCCATACTCCATCCACTTACGCCAGTTATCACTAGCTGTGTTAAAATAAATTCCAAGCGTTCCGAAAATTTTAGGAGGCCTTTTACAAATCTTTCAGAACTTTCGAAACAATTTCAGGAATTAAATGTATGAAAGTCACGTATGAAGTTTCTTGCAATATTACAGAGTCATTTACCTGCGACAGAGAAAATTTTCAGAGAAAGTGACATCTAAATGTTTCATAGAATCCACTCATTTAGGAATAAGACTAATTTAAACGCGTCAGTCTACATCTTGGGACACTCAACTTTAGTTCTGTTCTGTAGTGAGGCAAATTAGGGCTTTATAGCCCTTAAAACTTCTCCATCCTCCATTACTTACTTACTTACTGGCTTTTAAGGAACCCGGAGGTTCATTGCCGCCCTCACATAAGCCTGCCATTGGTCCCTATCCTGAGCAAGATTAATCCATTCTCTATCATCCTATCCCACCTCCCTCAAGTCAATTTTAATATTATCTTCCCATCTACGTCTCGGCCTCCCTAAAGGTCTTTTTCCCCCCGGCCTTCCAACTAACATTCTATATGAATTTCTGGATTCGCCCATACGTGCTACATGCCCTGCCCATCTGAAACGTCTGGATTTAATGTTCCTAATTATGTCAGGTGAAGAATATAATGCGTGCAGTTCTGTGTTGTGTAATTTTCTCCAGTCTCCTGTAACTTCATCCCTCTTAGCCCCAAATATTTTCCTAAGCACCTTATTCTCAAACACCCTTAACCTATGTTCCTCTCTCAAATTGAGAGTTCAAGTTTCACAACCATAAAGAACAACCGACAACTTTCAGATTTTTTGACAGCAGACTGAATGATAAAAGCTTCTCAACGGAATAATAACAGGCATTTCCCATATTTATTCTGTGTTTAATTTCCTCCCGAGTATCATTTATATTTGTTATTGTTGTCCCAAGATATTTGAACTTCTCCACCTCTTCAAAAGATAAATTTACAATTTTTATATTTCCATTTCGTACAATATTTTGGTCACGAGTCATAATTATATACTTTGTCTTTTCGGGATTTACTTACAAACCTATCTCTTTACTTGCTCCCAGTAAAATTCCGGTGTTTTCCCTAATCGTTTGTGGATTTTATCCTAATATATTCACGTCATCCGCATAGACAAGCAGCTGATGTATTAACCCGTTCAATTCCAAACCCTCTGTTATCCTGGACTTTCCTAATGGCATACTCTAGAGTAGAGTTAAAATGTAAAGGTGATAGTGCATCTCCTTGCTTTAGCCCACAGTGAATTGGAAACTCATCTGACAGAAAATGATCTATAGGAACTCTGCTGTACGTTTCACTGAGACACATTTTAATTAATGGAACTAGTTTCTTGGGAATACCAAATTCAATAAGAATATCATATAAAACTTCTGTCTTAACCGAGTCATATGTATTTTTGAAATCTATGAATAACTGATGCACTGTACCCTTATACTCCCATTTCTTCTCCATTATCTGTAGAATATAAAATATCTGGTCAATAGTTGATCTATTACGCCTAAAACCACACTGATGATCCCCAATAATTTCATCTACATATGGAGTTAATCCTCGATTGAAACTTTAAAATTCATTATTCCACATTTCTAAAATTTTCTAGGAACATCAGGAGCCCATGGAGTTGAAAGGCATCGACGCAAAGAATGACCTGCAGCTCATGGAGTGGGAGTCTGCAACAAACCCAGTCGAACATCTTGCTACAACAGAATACCAGACAATGGAATGGGATACCCAATGGAAGTAATGCTAGTGAACTAATCGTTTCGCCAACAAGGTAAGACCTTGCGGCTTTCATCTTCTTTATTAGGTCACATAACTTAATTAGCATGAACTATTACTCCAGCAGTATTTCTGGTCCGCATTGCACTAGAAGGAAACTGAGGGTTTAAGATTATTTACCTCCAGAAATATAAGGCTTTTGTTTTGAGAATTATTCTAGTTACAGTCCCGTCGCTCTAATTTCCGGTAACCAATCACGTTGCAGGTCGGCTACATTTAAACGTGTGCGACTTGTGATTCACTGCTGATCACGTTATGCACTTTCTAAGGCTCGATAAATACTTAATATAATCGCCCGCCATTTTGGCTCTTTTGTTGGCGCTCGTAGAAAGCACACGAGGACGTTATTTACCGCTCAATTATTTGCTCAATTACAGTGCGTTTGATTTATTATCATAGGAGCTACGGCATGATAATGTTTAACGGCGTGACATATAGATTCCTCGTCTGGTGCTCTGCAACGAAGGAAAAAAAAATGGCAAATAATGTTACTTACCTAGACTTTATACAGCCTTCACTTCCTAAGGTGTAAGCAAAGAGGAGGAGTCACGCCGGAAATAACAGCGTCGCAACTATAAATGATTGCATTTTCATAACGTCTTGAACGGGCAATTTTAACGACGATAGAACACTTTGTTCTTTCGTATAGGTTTTGTGCCTCTTGGGATTTAGGCAAAACCAACTGTTACAGGCCGCGTACAAAAGTATCAATTATAGATCTACGAGTATGTACTGTATAGATACGGACAAAAAAATTTGGAGCTCCCTTATTGTTCAAATTTCGCTTACAACACACTGCGCATGTGCAGTAAACAAGTGCCCCTGTAATATGCTACTTGTCGACAGTCGTGCGAAACTGTTGCCTACTTACCAGTGGACTTCCATCAAGACTCGCTCCATGAAATAATTTCGAGACAGTGCGTATGAGAATGCGTAGCGCTTCTGTTTCATTACGATTTTATTGAGACGGGCTGTTCGCTCTTAGTAGCGCCTGTTCGGTCTGCTTAGCTATGTTTTTTTCTACGTGAATCATCAGAGGACTGAAAGCAAGTAACGGTCTCTTACACCAAATTATAGTAATTTAGCAATTCCTTCTGATGACAAAACATAGGAACTTCACCAATTTTAATACCTTTCACAGTATGTATTGAAACAATTAGAAACATAATTCGACCTGGTGTGTACAACAAATACAGAAAGGCGGGAGTAAGATTATTCCAATATTCATGTTAAACAGTGTGACGTACACAAATTTACAATATGAATAACATTGGGCAATTCTGTAAAGCATAGCCCAGTGATGTCAAAGCAAGCGCATTTTTCTGACCTTGATGTCGTATGCGGACAGCAAGCGCTAAGTATGGAAAGAGGAAGGGTTGTGTATATGAATAAGCAACCTGTTGGATTAAGAAAACAGTGGTGCACAAACTTCAAACGGAACGTGAAATTTTATGTCGTTATTTTTATATGGCTTCTTTCTGTTTAATGTTATCTATATTGTCTGTAAAACAGAAGTATTAACACTGATTTCTTAATATTGTACTTGTGTCTTAAATCTTAATAACATAGTAGAGAGTTAAGAAGGAATATTCACTTAAATTGCATAGTAGTATAATATTATACTGTATTAAGTGGATGAAACACATCATTCATAAAGAAAGTCATATTCCAAACAAAGAGACTGAGTATGACATGATAAGTTGGAATTTATATTGATTGTATCTTTAGCCTTACAAAAGTTATCAATAAACTAATCAGGTTCAATTTATATTGTGATGAGTAGTCCGACCAAATGAAAAAATACTGAAGCTCCACTGGCAGTACCTCAGTCTGGTAAGATGCTGATTTTACTGCATCTACAAAGTCTGCAAAATCATATACTTTATATCCACGTCTTTTCACTGACTGTTCCACTTCGTGATGAAAGGATCAGAAGCCATTAACGAATGGCCTGGTTCAAAATATCTTACCAAAATTTCATTAGTACTTACTTCATTTGAATTAACAATGTAAATCAAAAATGAAAAGAATGTCCAATTTTTGTTCTGGACCGTGCAGTTGTCCAACCATAGAGTAATTTTGAACAATCTCTCTTGTACTTGAAAAAATTGTAGAAAGTGCTTACTATTTCTTCTTTGCTCCTTTTAAAGAGAGCCTCGTGCCGGACAGCTGCAAACGGCTTGCACATTTTTTTGTTTTTGTTTTTTCCCAACAGGAACGAAGCTTTCATGTATACAGTCAAATACTTGTGAATATAGCTACCTTAAATGTGTCCAGTCTTGGCAACAAGATAACTTTTTGAAGATCTGCATAATAAATTATTTTGTTAACCTCTTCAATTTTTTCAGCATCTTCTCTGTATTTGGCCCGAGATTTTGATGCTCTCTCAATATGTTTTCCACATTTTACAAGTTTAAAAATTAGTGTCCAAATTTTCCTTTGTGTGGCATTGAAGATTTCACAGTTTATCAAAAGATATGTCCATTTCATTGGCTACCGTTCTGTACTTTTCATATGAACATTTGTAATTAACATTCTGAGTAATACAATCATGGTGCATGGCAGTCAGAGTTATATCACTTGGTAAATAAAGACGATTAGATGCATGTTCCCTCCGGTAATGTACCAATGTGATATGGTAGGATTAAATGAATTTATGTGTCTACGAATAATTTCATTGTCCATTTCGTTGTCTCTAAACATATGTGCATATGAACTATCAGTCCAATAGTGATAAAAATATATATTATTTTACTTACATGGTGATTATAATGGTGTTTCTAAAATAAGGTTGAGTAGAATCAATATTCTGCGTCTTGGCTACATAACAACTAACAAGCAAATGAAAATTGACATGTTTTCAATAATAAGCTAGAAAAATTAATCGGAACACACCTTGCATATTAATTTTTATGATCAATGAATTAATTATAAGAACTATGTTCAAACGATGGGAACTGAGCATTCGGGTAGTGGCGATTACATGCTGAGAACGGATTAAAACACGAAGGATTTGTTACTAATGCAGTTACGTCTAATTTGACTAGAATGGCAAATAGGAAATACTAAGCGAAAAGAACGTGTGCCTGAGAAACGGCCTTTTTGCTTAGAAAAATAAACTTCCGCCAAATTCGCTTAGGAATCTATATTAATTTTGAGATACGGCTTTCATTAAATCACATCTTAAAGGGAGAATTTATTGAGAAACGGCCATTTCCTTTAGGAAATAGATATATTAGCATCTGAACTATCCAATTATTTCAAAAACTGATTTTCAGAAAATCCTTGAGATACGCCCTTTTGGCTTGGGAGGGCAGAATATGCAAGCTTAATAGTGAACTGATGGTGTGGCTGTGTTTTCTTTGGGATATGGGATTGAAATTGAAGTAACAATTTGTATATTTATTACTAATTTCGGAAGTTTCCTAGTACCCGGTTCTCGTTGCATAAGGCATTAAGTCAGCCATTGTTGTATATTCATAAAAAGATGTATATTTTCCCTGGACCAAAAATATTTTACAAACTGACTAAAATCACATCTAGTAACAAATTATTAAAATTCTTTTCAGGAGAAACATAAAAAAAAATAGGCGTTACATAAACCCTGATATGAATCCGAAAATTAACCTACAACAAAACTGTTTAATGTGGAAAATGAAGATACTATTTACTATGTTAGATTTTAATCTCTGAGTATTATGATAATAATAAATCTCTTTCATTAGACCCTTTTATACTCGTAATATGACGGTCTTTCCCCAGTAATCGGGAGATCATTTTAGGTGAATTAAAGGCAAAGCTTTCATTTTATTAGAGTGTAATTATTTTTTTTTTTCAGGAAGTAAAAGAATTTAATTTGTGACGGTTTTCCACATAACATTAAAATTATGGGAAAATAAAAAATGGTGAATTTTGAGTTGTGACTATTTTATTCCAAGGCAACGATTTGTCACCAACAGATGTTTATAACAGTCATTATGAAAATTGTTTATAATTTACATTATCGTTATTTTAAATATTATTATTATTATATTATTATTATTATTATTATTATTATTATTATTAATTATGTTACAGTATTATTTATTTTTATTATGTAGCACTTATGGCCGAATCCAGAAATGCATATAGTGTGTTAGTTGGGAAACCGAAGGAATAAGACCTTTGGGGAGGCCGAGATGTAGATGGGATGAACTTGAGGGAGGTGGGATATGATGGTAGAGACTGGATTAATCTTGCTCAGGATAGGGATCGATGGCGGGCTTATGCGAAGGCGGCAATGAACCTCCGGATTCTTTAAAAGCCATAAGTAAGTAAGGTATTTATTTATTAATATTGTACTGTTTTAATAGAACATATTCTTGAATATCCTTATAAAATCTTTGAATCGTAATTTTTTCACAGTTATCTAATTTTTAACAAATTTCAACTTCTGTTTAATTTTTATAATAAAAATACTTGTGTTATTATTACACTTACATAAAAAGTTTAAATTAAAGATATGAACTGTCAAATGCACAAAACGTTAAACGAACGTTTCACAATAAAGTCAGAACTCTAACTAACGAAGGGGTGAATACCACTCTTAAGATTAATTTAAAATCGGCAATGCACAATATTTAAAATCTGCACTGTAAAACTGACAAAACAAGCTTTTCAATGTGTTTCACAAGAAGTTAGATTTCATATTGTGTTGGCTTTATTTTATTAGGTTGTAGGTCTCTTTGTAATAAAGATAGCATTATTATAATTCGTACGTGCCGCGGCATCAAGCACAGGGATTATATTGAACAAGGTTTAGGAGGGCTATGTCTTATGTCGATGTAGATTTTGTTACTCTGGCAGTGAAAAATTAGACAAAAGAAAACGATTATAGATACAAAAATACTCAAATCTAAATATGCCATTTTTTAAGTTCAAGGGGGGGGGGAGTTAAAATCCCGTAACCCCCTCTTACGTACGGCCGTGTTAGGACCTGATGCTGCCCGACATAAGTGAAGACGTTAGTTCAAATGATTTAAAATTGTATGAAACATGAGTTATTGACGGAAATAAAAACTTGTAAGTAAGATTATTTAAGTTATCGGAACCACAATGTCATCAAACTATGACTCATTCATTCATTCATTGTAATGTAGTGGTTCAGTTAAAGTGGTTATAGCGTCATAAAGAATATTATTTTGATGTACCGAAGTACGTACTGTTGGTGACTGGTAAATCCGGCCCTGTAACGAATTTCACCCACTCCACTTCTAACAGTCCGCAAGCTGTCAACAAACACGTGACAAACCGAGGTAGAAGGTAGAGAAGAGACTGCCCTGCTACTGATACTATTGATAAAGAAAACATATTACTCACCGGTGAATCATAATGCTGTTGCTTCAATTACATTAGCCTCAGAAACCGTTTTAGCTGTATTTGATAACAGCCATCCCATTGAACTGAACACATTCACCTGTTCAAATATTTTATTTACTATTACATATTACTTGCTTATTTTCTGTTACAAAAGAGGGCGCTGTTTAAAAAAAAACAGCACTATATGAACGGTTGGATACACTTAGATAAATCACACGAGAAATGCCGAAATTCACACATTAACCAAAATGACATATTGCAAGAAAGGGATGAATTCGCATTGCATATTTCTGACAACAAAATCAGAAGGAAAATAAGTTTGAAAAGATTTCTGGTAAATTACTACGTGCATTAGTTCGGCGAAATTAACTATTTCATCAAACATTTGTGTCCAATGGTAATTAAAACATTATTGGAAACTTAGGACTGCAGTGTCCTAAATGTAATATATCAAATAGCAAATACACATTAAAGCGATCTGAGGGTATTCTGAAAATGACTATAACTACATCTAAATATTAAATACTAGTTCGCTATTATGTAGTTTAATTTTTTTATTTTTTTATTTTTTTTTTTAAATCCATTTGACCATCCTTTCGAAATGTCGTGATCTCTATATTTCACCAGTGTTGGAAAACTTCCAAGTTAAATCCCTGTTGGATACTCATATGTAGGCTACTACAGCTGTGCTCTTGAATGCAATATTCTCAGTCGATCTACTCCAATTCGGAGTAGACTAGTTACGAATATTTTAAGGGCTGTCTCGTTATACTGTAGTTTAATTAGTAACGGGAAAACGTTTTGCCTATCCAGTCGCAGTCCTTTCAACAGCTGTAGATGAATTAACATACTCCTTTAATAAATTGCGAGTTAATCACACTCTTCAGTAATTTCAAAATTGTTTCGATAAGCTAACTGCAAATTAAGAGAAAGTGCCAGCCAGCACTTTGCTGTAAAAATAGAATAAAATAATACTTTTAAGAAGTCGCGTTGTGAAAGTAGCTAGCATTAAATTTTCACAGGAAAGAAGTGTAGGATCCGCAGTTACAACAGCATGTGCTTCACAACTAGGCAGTCCGTGGTTCCATTCCTGACGTGGGGTGAAATTTTGTCTCTATGCCACAGGACTCGGTAGGTCTTGCACTTGTCCTGTGACGTCTTCACGATGATCCTGTATTGTGAGAGATATGCCATCCCCTACATCTCGTTGGCTTGTTAAGTCGGTTAAGGCGGAGATAAAACAAGACAAAGAAAGAAGTTGTGTACGAAGGCCTGCCGAAGGATAGCGAGACTCCCTCGAATCATTAAGAAATGGACAAAGGGCTAAAGTAACGAAGAAGTTCATTACCCGTCATCATGAGTAATTATCAAATCAGGCTTGGCATTGAAATCAGATTCCCGCTTTCAAACTAGGCAGAGGGAGTCGGATGTTAACACCGAATGAGTAAGTCCAAGGCGACATTTATTATAACTAAAAACTTGAAACAATTATAAAGAAGAACACACTAACTAAACTAAATTGTTATAACAAAAACTAAAGAGCTAGTAATATATTACAGAACGCGAAAGCGAAAGATCATCAAACCAAATGTTTTCAACACGTACAACACACAGGCAGGCAAGACTGAGGATCTGACCACCTGACAACCATAAACTGACTGACAAACTCTTGCTACTGAAGCGTGTGGTGGGTGGTGAGCAATTTTCACCCCTAACTTCTCCAAGTTCTAGGGTCGGATTTACCAGTCACTAACAGTATGATATTTCCGTGCAGAAATTCTGCGTTACCACATGATAAAGGATAGATAGAACAGAGAAAAATTCTCTCCGGCACCAGGACTCGAATCTGCGTTTTCAGTTCTACGTGCTGACGCTTTATCTACTAAGCCACACTGGATTATAGTTCCGATGCCTGATCGAATCCGTCTCAGTTAAGTTCTACCTCTCAGTTTTCCTTTGGTGGCCTGCCCTCATGTACTGTGTCACAGAATATGTGACATTGGCATATTGTCCAACGCACTGTGTACAGAGGTGCACTCATTACGAGTGACTAAGTGGCCGGAATCCGATAGGATGAACGCCATCTTAAATCACTAAGTGATTACTTACGCATATCATATTATTATGATGTACTGAAGTACATAATGATATTTCCGTGCAGGAATTCTGCGTTACCATGTGATTAAGTATGGATAGAACAGGGTTTAAACCTAAAGATTTAGGATCAATAAGGCTATGTTGCCTCAATTCATTGAAAGTATTTTGTAATTTGACATCATGCAAATACCGATAAGTGTGAAACTAAGATGAAATTATTCTCTTGTTTTAATATTCATGTATTTCTGTTAATATAGGGTAATTTAGGATAAATCTTTGATAATGTCGGTTTACAAGCAAAACAATTTAAGTAAAAAGATAGATAATTTGTAGGAACAAAAGCCGCCCTAAATAAGGGTTCGATAGATCGGCCTACTAATCAATTCATAAAGAATAATAAGTAAACAAAACAATTTTGTGACACTTGGAAAGAAAAAGAAAAAACATTAAGATAAGAAAACGTAGGAAATCATTTACAATAAAAATTTTGTTGGGTACAAATGATTACTAATTATAGCTAAGGATGATTTTAACACGTGAGATCCTATGGCATCAATCGTTGCTTCAGAAATTTTATATTGTTTAAGTTGATTTAAAGTTTCACGTGGGATCATGCCACGGGCACCGAACATGAGCCCAAAAACTGTCCAATGTATGATGTGGTATTGTGCTCCAAGATGCTGACAACAAGGCTCATATATGACTTGTTTTTCACGACACACCTCTTGTGGATGTTGCTCATGCATCTCAAAACGGATTGTGGGATCCAGAATGACACCCTTATCCTTCTGCCGATCAATTATGATGATATCAGCCCGTCTAGTAGAGCCATCAGAAGAGACGCAACTAACCTCCTCGTAAACCTCATAGGAAGCATTCTGACGGATTGAAGCTGCGATGAGAGAACGAACCGTATTATGTCTGTTGATTCGGAGCAATTCTCCATGATGGCAGAAACCCAAGACGTGAGGAAGCGTTTCTTGCTCGTCGCATCTTCTGCAACGGGTTGAGTCAAGAGTTCTATCAGGGAGAGTACGTACAGGTATTGTATTACAGTTCATCTTAATGGCTTGCGTCCACTGACTGCTCGAAAGTCCCTTCTTGGTTGAGATCCACGAATTACCTTTCTTCCAGTGAGAATAGAAAACAACTCCCAAACCTTTACTTTTCAATTTGCTTCATTGATGAAAAGAATCTTCACGCAATGCTTAATTAATTTTGAGAAACGGCGTTTTTATGTTCTTGGAAAAACTGAATCCTCAAAGTATTATTTTTAGTAAGTTGTTCTCTTTATGTGTATATGATTGTTCAATTCTAAGTTTATACACATAGATTGCATTGTGCACATTATATACGCCTTTTTCTCAGAAGTTATATTTTTGACTTAATGTGTTTTGCTTCTAAACCGACGATATAAAGAAAACGAATCAGGAAGGTTGTTCTTTCACACATTGTTAATATGATTTTGTAACCCGGTTATGTCAGATTGCATTACTTTCTTACAATATCGGATTGGCACTGCTCCAACCCCACATAATATGAGATTTGCAATATCTGCAGTGAATTGCCCTCTTCCAAGACAATTACTTGATTAAATTACTTTAACGCGTCAACCTATAGCCCTAATACATAGCCTAACACAGCGATAATCAGAACACTGCACTCTCGGGCTAGCGTCACTTACCCGCGGACAGACACTGCCCTAGCGTGCAATCGTCGCTGCTGGCGGGTATGCTATCCCTCTATTCCTTGTGCACGACGGAGCAGAGTTCCTTACACTCCATTCACTCTACCCATTTCAGCGAGTGCTGACGACCACTGGCCTAACAGAATTGGAAAGCCTATACTGTTTGTGCAGCAACATTTAATGGCATCCCTTTGATGAAGCGGTTGTTTGTAAATTTAACTGCATTATTTCTCGATATAAGTACTGAATTTTATGATCTTCGAAAATATTCTCGTATGTTCCACAGTTGTAGTTTGAGTGTTCTGGTTTGAAAACCTCTCGTTTTTTGATAATTTCAATATTAGTCTATTATTATTATTATTATTATTATTATTACTATTATTATTATTATTATTATTGTTATTATTATTATTACCTATATACTGTATTTTAATTGGCCAACGGGTGTTGACCAGCACATAAATATAAATAAATAAATAAATACATAAATAAATAAGTAAGTAAATAAGTAAATAAAAATAAGTAAATAAATAAGTAAATAAAACAGACGAACAAACGAACCAAGGAACCAACGAACGAGCGAGTGAGCAAGCATTGAGAATATTCCTCACTACAGAGGTTCTTCTCCTGCCAGAACAGTACGACATTACAGCCACACAAGCTTCACTCTTTTTTCCATTTATTAACTACCGCCATCGATCTCTATCTTTAGCTTCATCCTCTGTGATCTCAATATTCCTCATAGGTTGCTGCATATTCTGTTTACAGTAAGTCTGTGATCGTTGTCTTCTTCTTCCCTCCAACTTCCATTCATACACTATCTTAGGAGTACATGTCTCATCCATTCTGCTTAAATGTCCATAACTATCACTTACCCGTAAATCGTCCTCTTTCAATTCAACGATTTCAACTATGTCTATTTTTTTCGTATTCAGCGTATAGCGATTTCAACGATTTCTCTCTTTTTCGTATTCAACGTACAGCGATTTCAACGATTTCTCTTTACTTCGTTTTCGGCGTACAGCGAATTCAACGTTTTTTTTCAGCGTACAGCGATTTCAATGATTTTTTCGTATTCAGCGTACAGATATTTCAACGATTTTCTTTCATATTCAGCGTATAGCCATTTCAACGATTTCTTTTTTCGTATTCAAAGTACAGCGATTAAAAAGGTTCCTCTTTTTTTTCGTATTCAGCGTACAGCTATTTCAACGATTTTCTTTCGTATTCAACGTACAGCGATTTCAACTACTTTTTTTCGTATTCGGCCTACAGTGATTTCAATGATTTCTCTTTTTTTCGTATTCAGCATACAGCGATTTCAACGACTTTTTTCATATTCAGCGTAAGACATTTCAACGATTTTTTTCGTATTCAGCATACAGCGATTTCAACGATTTCTCTTTCTTCCGTATTCTGCGTCCAGCGATTTCAACGATTTCTCTTTTTTCGTATTCAGCGTAGAGCGATTTCAACGATTTCTCTTTTTTCGTATTCAGCGTAGAGCGATTTCAACTATTTCTCTTTTTTTCTTATTCAACGTATGGCGATTTCAACGATTTTTCTTTTTTTCTTATTCAGCGTATAGCGATTGCTACGGTGTTTCTTTTTTGTTGTTTTGGCATTCAGCGTACAGCTATTTCAACGATTTCTCTTTTTTTTTCGGATTCTGCGCACAGCTAATTCAACTATTTTTTTCGTATTCAGTGTATAGCGATTTCTCTTTTTTTCGTATTCAACGTACAGCTATTTCAACGATTTCCCTTTTTTCGTATTCTGCGTACCGCTAATTCAACTATTTTTTTTCGTATTCAGTGCACAGCGATTTCTCTTGTTTTCTTATTCAACGTATAGCTCCTTCAACGATTTCTCTTTTTTTCCCGTTCAACGTACTCTATTTCAACCATTTTTTTTCCTATTCAGCGTGCAGCGATTTCAATGAATTCGCCTTTTTTCGTATTCAGCGTACAGCGATTTCAATGGTATCTTCCTTCTCGTATTCAGCGTACAGCGATTTCTACGGTGCTTTTTTGTTTTGGTATTCAGCGTTCAGCTATTTCAACGATTTCTCTTTTTTTCGTATTCAGCTTACCGCTATGTCAACTATTTTTTTCCGTATTCATTGTACAGCGATTTCTCTTTTTTTCGTATTCAACGTACAGCTATTTCAACGATTTCTCATGTTTTTCGTATTTAACGTACAGCAATTTCAACAATTTTTTTCCTATTCAGCGTGCAGCGATTTCAATGAATTCTCTTTTTTCGTATTCAGCGTACAGCGATTTCAACGATTCCTCTTCCTTTCGTATTCAACGTACAGCTATCACAACCATAATTTTTGTATTCAGGGTACAGCAATTTCAAGGATTACTTTTTTTCCGTATTCAACGTAAAGCGAGTTCAACTCTTTCTATTATTTTTCGTATTCAGCGTACAGCAATTTCAACGATTTCTCTTTTTTTGTATTCAGCGTACAGAGATTTCAACGATTTTTTTTCGTATTCAGCGTACAACTATTTCAATTTTTTTTTTCGTATTCATCATACAGCTATTTCTATGAATTTTTCTCCTATTCAGTGCACAGCGATTTCAACGATTTTTAGTATTCAGCGTACTGCGATTTCAACGATTTTTTTCGTATTCAGCGTACAGCGATTTCAACAATTTTTTTCGTATTTAGCAAACAGCAATTTCAACGATTGTCTTTCATATTCAGCGTAGAGCCATTTCAACGATTTCTCTTTTTTTCTTATTTAGCGTACAGCGATTTCAACGATTTCTCTATTTTTCATATTCAGCGTACAGGGATTTCATAAGATTTCATTTTTTTCGTATTCAGCGTTGAGCGATTTCAACGTTTTCTCTTTTTTCGCATTCAGGGTACAGCGATTTCAACTATTTGTATTTTTTTGTATTCAGTGTACAGCGATTTCAACGATTTCCCTTTTTTCGTATTAGCGTACAGCGATTTCAACGATTTCTCTTTTTTTCGTATTCAGCGTAAAGCGATTTCAACGATTTCTCTTTTTTTCGTATTCAACGCGCAGCGACTGCAATGATTTCTCTTTTTTTCGTATTCGACGTACAGCGATTTCAACGATTTCTCTTTTTTCATGTTCACCGCACAGTGATTTCAACGATTTCTCTTTTTTTTGTGATCACCGCACAGCGATTTCAACGATTTCTCTTTTTTTCTTAATCAACGTACAGCGTTTTCACCGATTTCTCTTTTTTCATGTTCAACGGAGAGTAATTTGAAAGAATTCTCTTTTTTCCGTATTCAGCGTACAGCGATTTCAACGACTTTTTTCATATTCAGCGTAAGACATTTCAACGATTTCTTTCGTATTCAGCGTACAGCGATTTCAACGATTTCTCTTTCTTCCGTATTCTGCGTACAGCGATTTCAACGATTTCTCTTTTTTCGTATTCAGCGTAGAGCGATTTCAACGATTTCTCTTTTTGTTATTCAACGTATTGTGATTTCAACGATTTTTCTTTTTTTCTTATTCAGCATATAGCGATTGCTACGGTGTTTTTTTTGTTGTTTTGGTATTCAGCCAACAGTTATTTCAACGATTTCTCTTTTTTTTGGATTCTGCGTACAGCTAATTCAACTATTTTTTTTCGTATTCAGTGTATAGCGATTTCTCTTTTTTTTTCGTATTCAACGTACAGCTATTTCAACGATTTCCCTTCTTTTCGTATTCTGCGTACCGCTAATTCAACTACTTTTTTCGTATTTAGTGCACAGCGATTTCTCTTTTTTTCTTATTCAACGTATAGCTCCTTCAACGATTTCTCCTTTTTTTCCTATTCAACGTACTCTATTTCAACCATTTTTTTCCTATTCAGCGTGCAGCGATTTCAATGAATTCTCCTTTTTTCGTATTCAGCGTACAGCGATTTCAATGGTATCTTCCTTCTCGTGTTCAGCGTACAGCGATGTCTACGGTCCTATTTTTGTTTTGGTATTCAGCGTACAGCTATTTCAACGATTTCTCTTTTTTTTTGTATTCCCCCTACCGCTATGTCAACTATTTTTTTTTCGTATTCATTGTACAGCGATTTCTCTTTTTTTTCGTATTCAACGTACAGCTATTTCAACGATTTCTCATGTTTTTCGTATTCAACGTACAGCCATTTCAACAATTTTTTTCCTATTCAGCGTGCAGCGATTTCAATGAATTCTCTTTTTTCGTATTCAGCGTACAGCGATTTCAACGATTCCTCTTCCTTTCGTATTCAACGTACAGATATTACAACCATAATTTTTGTATTCAGGGTACAGCAATTTAAAGGATTACTTTTTTTTTCCGTATTCAACGTAAAGCGTGTTCAACTCTTTCTATTATTTTTCGTATTCAGCGTACAGCAATTTCAACGATTTCTCTTTTTTTGTATTCAGCGTACAGCGATTTCAACGATTTTTTTTCTTATTCAGCGTACAACTATTTCAATGTTTTTTTTCGTATTCATCATACAGCTATTTCTATGAATTTTTCTCCTATTCAGTGCACAGCGATTTCAACGATTTTTTAGTATTAAGCGTACTGCGATTTCCACGATTTTTTTTCGTATTCAGCGTACAGCGATTTCAACAATTTTTTTTCGTATTCAGCATGCAACTATTTCACCGTTTTTTTCTTATTCGTCGTACAGATTTTTCAATGAATTTTCCCCCTATTCAGCGTACAGTGATTTCAACGATTTTTTTCGAATTCAACGTACTGCGATTTAAACGATTTTTTTCTTATTCAGTGTACAGCGATTTCATCGATTTTTTTGGTACTCAGCGTACAGCTATTTCAACGATTTCTATTTTTTTCTTATTTAGCGTACAGGGATTTCAACGATTTCTCAATTTTTCATATTCAGCGTACAGAGATTTCATAAGATTTCATTTTTTTCGTATTCAGCGTACAGCGATTTCAACGATTTCTCTTTTTTCGCATTCAGGGTACAGCTATTTCAATTATCTGTTATTTTCGTATTCAGTGTACAGCGATTTCATCGATTTCCCTTTTTTCGTATTAGCATACAGTGATTTCAACGATTTCCCTTTTTTCGTATTGAGCGTAAAGCGATTTTAACGATTTCTCTATTTTTCGAATTCAACTCGCAGCGACTGCAACGATTTCTCTTTTTTTCGTATTCGACGTACAGCGATTTCAACGATTTCTCTTTTTTCATGTTCACCGCACAGCGATTTCAACGATTTCTGTTTTTTATGATCACTGCACAGCGATTTCAACGATTTCTCTTTTTTCTTAATCAACGTACAGCGATTTCAACGATTTCTCTTTTTTCATGTTCAACGGACAGCGATTTGATAGAATTCTCTTTTTTCCGTATTCAGCGTACAGCGATTACAACGAGTTCTCTTTTTTTCGTATTCGGCGTACAGCGATTTCAAAAATTTTTCTCTTTTTTCGTATTCAACGTTCGGCGATTTGAACGATTTCCCTTTTTCGTGTTCAGGGCACAGCGATTTCAATGAATTCTCTTTTTTCGTATTCAGCGTACAGCAATTTTAACAATTTATATTTTTTCCTATTCAGTGTTCAGCGATATCAACCTTTTCTCTTTGTTTTTGGTATGCAACGTACAGCGATTTCAAAGATTTCTGTTTTTTGGTATTCAGCGTACAGCAATTTTAAAAATTTATAATTTTTCATATTCAGCGCACAGCGACTTCAACGATTTCTATTTTTTTGTATTGAGCGTACAGCGATTTCAACGATTGCTCTATTTTTCGTATTCAGCGTACAACGATTTCAACGATTTCTCTCTTTTTCCTATTCAACGTACAGCGATTTCATCGATTTCTCTTTATTTTATATTCTACGTACAGCGATTTTAACGATTTCTCTTTTTACGTGTTAAGAGCTCAGCGATTTCGAAGATTTCTCTTTTTTTGTATTCAGCGAACAGCGATTTCAACGATTTCTCTTCTTTTCGTATTCAGCGTTCAGCGATTTCAACGATTTCTCCTTTTTTCGTATTCAACGTACAGCGATTTCAACGCTTTCTCCATTTTCGTATTCAACGTACAGCGATTTCAACGAATTCTCTTTTTTCGTGTTCAGTGCACAGGACTTGAACGGTTTCTCTTCTTTTCGTATTCAGCGTACAGAGATTTCAACGATTTCTCCTTTTTTTCGTATTCAGCATATAGCGATTTCAACGATTTCTCTTATTTCATATTCAACGTACATCGATTTCAACGATTTTTCTTTTTTTCGTATTGAGCGTACAGCGATTTCATCGTTTTTTTCGTATGAAGCGTACAGCGATTTCAAAGATTTTTTTTCGTAGTCAGCATACAGCTATTTCAACGATTTTCTTTCATGGTCAGCATATAGCCAATTCAACGATTTCCCTTTTTTTCGTATTCAAAGTACAGCGATTAAAACAATTACCCTTTTTTTCGTATTCAGCTTACAACGATTTCAACGATATTTTTTTTCGTATTCAGCCTACAGCTATTTCAACGATTTTCTTTCGTTTTCAGCGTACAGCGATTACAACGATTTTTTTTGTTTTCAGCCTACAGGGATTTTAACGATTTCACTTTTTTTTCGTATTTAGCGTACAGCGATTTAAACGATATTTTTTCGTTTTCAGCGTAGACAAATTTCAACGATATTTTTTCGTATTCAGCGTACAGCTATTTCAACGATTTCTCTTTTTTCCGTATTCAGCGTACAGCAATTTCAAAGATTTCTCTTTTTCTCTTATTCAGCGTATAGCGATTTTAACGATTTCTCTTTTTTACGTATTCAACGTACAGCGATTTCAACGATTTCTCTCTTGTTGGTATTCAGCTTACAGCGATTTCAACGTTTTTTCTCTTTTTCGTATTCAGCGTACAGCTACTTCAACGATATTTTCTCATACAGCGTACAGCGATTTCAACTTTTTTTTGTATTCAGCGTACAGTGATTTCAATGGTTTTTTTTTTCGTATTCATCCTACAGCCAATCCTATAATTTTTTCCCTATCATCGTTGAGCAATTTCAAATATTTTATATCGTCCGGTCACCATTCTTACCAGTGCATCCTTCTGTAGACAGTTTCTTCTTAGCCCTTGACACAGGCTATTCCTTTTTTTTGATCCTGATCATTTTCAGCATCATACTTTCTTCACCCTTTCTTTCCAACACAGCTTCATTTCTTATTCTGTCTGTCTGTTTCCCACCATTCATTCTTCTCCATATCTACATTTCAAATGACTCTAGTCTCTTCTCTTCACTTCGTCGCAATGTCTATGTTTCCTCCTTATACAATGTCACACTCCACAAAAAAGTAATTCACTAGTCTCTCCATTAGTAGTTTTTCTAGATTTCCGTAGAATGCTCTTTTTCCCTATTAAATGCATATTGTTATTATAAATGCAACTAGTGTTATAAGAAAAAGGATTTGCTCTCCTAGAGGACTGTGTAACTCTGTTGACTAAATCTTTTGCATACATTTATATTACATCAACTTGTACTCTATTTAGTTAAATATATTACACTTTGTAATATGTACAGTACTATTACTCTTCTTTACTTTAGGATATATTTTATTGTAATTATATATATTTTAAAAATAAAAAAGAAGGAAAGAACAATTGGGGAAGTAAGGTCGGCTAGAGGGGAGGAGGAGGCCGAAATAGGAGTAATAATACTGTACAGTTTAAATCATATTGCGTGTTAAATGTAATAATAATAATAATAATAATAATAATAATAATAATAATAATAATAATAATAATAATATATTCTTTTGAGAACGGCCTGGGAACGCGATGAAAATTGCAAGGGAATGTTGGTTGAAGAAGGTATTACTTCTGTAGGTAGCCTACCCTGCATTACTGTAAATCCCAATATTCTTCACAGTCCGTCAGAAGTATTCTCTGTCCTCGAAAATTATTCAGACTTCTTCCCTATTACTCGTAATTCGTAATTATCCGTCAACCATTATAATTATTATTATTTTATTTCATTCATTGTAGTCATCCCCTATTACTCGTCATCATAGGTCATCGTCATCAGACATTGTACGTCACCATAGTTCGTCATCCAACATTATTCATTATCATAGGTTGTCTGCCACAATTCATCGTAAGTTATCCACCACAATTCTTCATAGTCATCCTCGCAACTCGTCAATATTGGTCATCAATCACCATTCATCTCTCATGCTCCATTATTCGTCGTACTGGATCATCGTATCATATAATTCGTCTGTAATCCTCCATTAACCGTCATAATACATCATCAATCTTAACTCGTCATAATCATCCTCCTCGTCGTCATAGCCCATCATCAATCACAGTTTATTTTTGTCAGCCTTTATTATGCGTCATTTCAAATTGTTATTTAGCCAACAGTCCTAAAACAGATCTGAACCTAATATGGCATTACTCATGAGGCAATTAAGCCAAGAGATAATGGGGTAGAGTGGCAAGTTCATTTCCCCTTCCATTGCATACATCGCTGATTAGCTAGATATTACACAGATCAGACTATTATTTTTTAGTAGGTTATTTTACGATGCTTTATCAACATCTTATATTATTTAGCGTCTGAATGAGATGAAGGTGATAATGCCGGTTAAATGAGTCCGGGGTCCAGCACCGAAAGTTACCCAGCATTTCCTCATATTGGGTTGAGGGAAATCCCCGGAAAAAACCTCAACCAAGTTAATTGCCCCGACCGGGAATCGAACCCGGGCCACATGGTTTCGCGGCCAGCGCGTTGCTGACCGTTACTCCACAGATGTGGACTCAGACTATTATGAGACACAATTAATATAATTCGTCATACTTCGTTGGTATCCTCTGAAAGTAGTCAGTTTTTCGTCCGCATACCCAAGGTAAATAACATAAAAGGACGTCCAGCTCAATTTACGAATTGCATTCAGCGTTTAGGGGTCGTACTCTTTTTTTGTATTCAGCGTACAGAGATTTCAACGGTATCTTTTTTTTCGTATTCAGCGTACAGCTATTTCAACGATTTCTTTTCTTTTCGTATTCTGTGTACCGCTAATTCCACTATTTCTTTTCGTATTCAGTGTACAGCGATTTCTCTTTTTTTCGTATTCAACGTACAGCTACTTCAACGATTTCTCGTTTTTTCGTATTCAGCCTACAGCTATTTCAACCATTTTTTTCCTATTCAGTGTGCATCGATTTCAATGAATTCTCCTTCTTTCGTATTCAGCGTACAGCGATTTCAATGGTATCTTCCTTCTCGTATTCAGCGTACTGCGATTTCTACGGTGTTTATTTTTGTTTCTCTATTCAGCGTATGGCTATTGCAACGATTCCTCTTTTTTTCGTATTCAGCGTACCACTATGTCAACAATTTGTTTCTTATTCAATGAACATTGATTTCAGCGATTTCTCTTTTTTTCGTATTCAACGTACAGCTATTTGAACGATTTCTCTTGTTTATCGTATCCAACGTACAGTTATTTCAACTATTTTTTCCTATTCAGCGTGCAGCGATTTCAATGAATTCTCTTTCTTCGTTTTCAGCGTACAGCGATTTCAACGAATCCTCTATCTTTCATATTCAACGTACAGCTATTTCAACCATACATTTTTGTAATCTGAGTAGAGCGATTTCAAGAATTATTATTTTTTCCGTATTCAACGTACAGCGTCTTCAATTATTTCTATTTTTTTCGTATTCGGCGTACAGCAATTTCAACGATTTCTCTTTTTTTCGTATTCAGCGTACAGCGACTTCAGCGATTTTTTTTCGTATTCAGCGCACAACTATTTCAACGTTTTTTTCGTATTCATCGTACATCTATTTCAATGAATTTTTCTCCTATTCAGCGTATAGCAATTTCAACGATTTTTTTCGTATTCAGCGTACTGCGATTTCAACGGTTTTTTTCGTATTCAGCGTACAGCGATTTCAACGATTTTTTTCGTATTCTGCATACAGCTATTTCAAAGATTTTCTTTCATATTCAGCGTACAGCTATTTCAACGATTTCTATTTTTTTCTTATTTGGTGTACAGCGATTTCAACGATTTCTCTTTTTTTTCGTATTAGCGTAGAGCGATTTCGACGATTTCTCATTTTTTCGTATTCAGCGTAAAGCGATTTCAACGATTTCTCTATTTTTCGTATCCAAGATACAGCGATTGCAACGATTTGTCTTTGTTTCGTATTCAACGTACAGCGATTTCAACGATTTCTCTTTTTTTTTATGATCACCCCACAGCGATATCAACGATTTCTCTCTTTTTCTTATTCAACGTGCGGCGATTTCAACGAATTCTCTTTCTTCATATTTTCCGCAAAGCGATTTCAACGATTTCTTTTTCTCGTATTCAACGTACAGCGATTTCAACGATTTCTCTTTTTTCATGTTCACCGCAAAGCGATTCGAATGAATTCTCTTTTTTCCCTATTCAGCGTACAGCGATTTCAACGAATTCTGTTTTTTTCTTATTCAGCGTACAGCGATTACAACGATTTCTCTTTTTTTCGTAATCAACAAACAGCGTTTTCAAAGATTTCTTTTTTCTTTCGTATTCAGCCTACAGCGATTTGAACGATTTCTCTTTTTTTCGTATTCAGCTTACGATTTCAACGATTTCTCCCTTTTTCCTATTCATCGTAGAGCGAATTCATCGGTTTCTCCTTTTTTCATATCCTACGTACAGCGATTATAACGTTTTCTCTTCTTAAATGTTCATGGCACAGCGATTTCAAACATTTGTCTTTTTTTCGTATTCAGCGTAGCGCGATTTCAACGATTTCTCTTTTTTTCCTATACAGCGCTAGCGATTTCAACGATTTCCTTTTTTTTCGTATTCTACGTACAGTGATTTTAACGATTTCTCCTTTTTTCTTATTCAGAGTACAGCCATTTCAACGATTTCTCTTTTTTTCGTATTCAACGTACAGCGATTTCAACGACTTATCTTTTTCTTATTCAACGTACAGCGATTTCAACGATTTCCTTTATTTTTCGTTCAGCGCACAGTGATTTCAAGTATTTCTTTTGTTCGTACTCAGTGTACAGCGATTTCACGTATTCTCTTTTTTTCGTATACAACGTACAGCGATTTCAGCGGTTTCTCTTTTTTCGTGTTCAGCGATTGAGCGGTTTCTATTTTTTGGTATTCAGCGTACAGCGATTTCAACCATTTCTTTTTTTTTCGTATTCAGCATACAGCGATTTCTATTTTTTTCGTATTCAATGTACAGCGAATTCAACGATTTCCCTATTTTTCTTTTTCAACGTAGAGTGATTTCAACGATTTCTCTGTTTTTCGTATTCGCTGTATAGCGATTTCAACGATTTCTATTTTTTCGTATTCAACGTACAGTGATTTCAACGATTTCTGTTTTTTAGTATTCAGTGTACAGCGATTTCAACGATTTCTGTTTTTTCTTATTCAACGTATAGCGATTCAACGATTTCTCTTTTTTCTTATTGAACTTATAGCGATTTCAACGATTTCTCTTTTTTTTCTTATTCAGCGTCCAGCGATTTCAACGATGTCTTTTGTCTTATTCAACGTACAGCGATTTCAACGATTTCTCTTTTTTCTTATTCAACTTATAGCGATTCAACGATTTCTCTTTTTTCTTATTCAACTTATAGGTATTTCAACGATTTCTCTTTTTTTCGTATTCAGTGTACAGCGATTTCAACGAGTTCTCTTTTCTTCTTATTCAGCGTACAGCTATTTTAACGAGTTCTCTTTTATTCGTATTCAACGTACAGCGATTTCAACGATTTCTCTTTTTTTCGTATTCCGCGTACAGTTATTTCAACGATATCTTTTTCTTATTCAGCGTACAGCTATTTCCACGATTTTCTTTCGTATTCACCGTACAGCGATTTTAACGGTTTTTTTCGAATTCAGCCTACAGCGATTTCAACGATTTCTCTTTTTTTCGTATTCAGCTTTCAACGATTTCAACGATGTCTCTCCTTCACCTATTCAACGTACAGCTATTTCATAGATTTCTCTTTTTTTCATATTCTACGTACAGCGATTTCAACGATTTCTCTTTGTACGTGTTCAGCGCACAGCGATTTCAAAGATTTCTTTTTTTTCGTATTCAGCGTACAGTGATATCAAACAGTTTATTATTTTTCGTATTCAGCGTTCAGCTATTTGAACGATTTCTCTTTTTTTTGTATTCAACGTACAGTGATATTAACGATTTCTTTTTTTTTTTTTTCGTATTCGGTGTACAGCGATTTCAACGATTTCTCTTTTTTCGTATTCAGCGTACAGCAATTTCAACGATTTCCCTTTTTTCGTGTTCAGCGCACAGGACTTGAATGGATTCTCGTTTTTCCTTATTCAGCGTACAGGGATTTCAACGATTTCTCTTTTTTTTACGTATTCAAGTACAGCGATTTCAACGATTTCTCTCTTTTTGGTATTTAGCTTTCAGCGATTGTTCGCTTTTTCTTATTCAGCGTAAAGCTATTTCAACGAATTTTTCTCATTCAGCGTACAGCGGTTTCAACGTTTTTTTTCGTATTCAGGGTATAGCGATTTCAACGGTTTTTTTTCTATTCACCTTACAGCCAATCCTTCTATTTTTTCCTTTCATTGTTCAGTAATTTCAAACTATTTTTTTTCGTCCGTTCACCATTCCTTCCAGTGCATCCTTAAGTAGGCAGTTTCTTCTTAGACCTTGCCCGAGGCAATTCCTTTTTTTTTTTCTTCCTGATCTTTATCAGCATCATTCTTTCTTCACCCTTTCTTTCCAACACAGCTTCATTTCTTATTCTGTTTGTCTGTTTCACACCCCGGTCTTTGTCACACTCCACACAAAGCACATCACTAGTCTCTCCATTAGCTGTTTTTCTAGAGTTCTGTAGAATGCCCTTTTTCTCTATGAAAAGTTTAGTGTTATTATAAATGCAACTAATATTATAAGAAAAAGGATTTGCTCTCCTAGAGGACTGTGTAACTCCGTTGACTTAGTCTTTTGTATGCATTTATTTTACATTAACTTGTACTCTAGTTAGTTAGATATAATACACTTTGTAAAATGTACAGTATTATTATTCTTGTTTACTTTAGGATATATTTTTATTGTAATGATATATATATATTTTTTTTTTTTTGAAATTAAAAAAGATGGAAAGAAGAATTGGTGAGGTAAGGTAGGCTAGAGGGGAGGAGGAGGCCGAAATAGGAGTAATAATACTGTACAGTTTAAATGAAATTGCGTATTAGTTTTAATAATAATAATGATGCTAATAATAATAATAATAATAATAATAATAATAATAATAATAATATCTTTTGAGAACGGCCTCGGAACGCGATGAAAATTGTCAGGGAATGTTGGTTGAAGAAGTTATTAATTCTGTAGGTAGTCTACCCTGCATTACTGTAAATCCTAATATTCTTCACAGTCCGTCAGAAGTATTCGCTGTCCTCGAAAATTATTCAGACTTCTTCCCTATTACTCGAAATTTGTAATGATCCGTCACCCATTATAATTACTAATTATTTTATTTTATTCATCGTGGTCATCCTCTATTACTCGTCATTGTAGGTCATCGTCATCAGACATTATTCGTCACCATATCTCGTCATCCAATATTATTCATTATCATAGGTTTTCTGCCACAATTAATCGTAATTTATCCGCCACAATTCTTCATAGTCATGCCCGTAAATCGTCAATATTGGTCATCAATCACCAATCATCAGTCATTCTCCCTTATTCGTCGTACTGGATCATCGTATCATATAATTCGTCTGTAATCCTCCATTATCCGTCATAATATATCTTCAATCTTAATCGTCATAGTCATCGTCCTCGTCGTCATAGCCCACCATCAATCACAGTTCATCATTGTCATCCTTCATTATTCGTCATTTCAAATTTTTGTTTAGCCAACAGTCCTAAAACAGATCTGAACCTCATATGGCATTACTCATGAGGCAATTAAGCCAAGAGATAATGGGGTAGAGTGGCAAGATCATTTCTTCTTCCACTGGATACATCGCTAATTACTTAGATATTACACTAATCAGAGTATAATTTTTTAGTAGGTTAATTTACGACACTTTATAGCTCCTGAAAGAGATGAAGGTGATAATGCCGGTGAAATGAGTCCGAGGTCCAGCACCGAATGTTACCCAGCATTTGATCATATTGGGTTGAGGGAATACCCCGGAAAAACCTCAACCAGGTAAATTGCCCCCACCGGAAATCGAACCCGTGCTACACGGTTTCGCGGCCAGCGCGTCGCTAACCTTTACTCCACAGATGTGGACTCAGACTATTATGAGACACAATTAATATAATTCGTTATACTTCGTCGGTATCCTCCGAAATTAGTCAGTTTGTCGTCCGCATAACCAAGGTGAATAACATAGAAGGACGTCCAACTCAATTTACGAATTGCATTCAGAATTTAGGGATTGTACTTTTTGTTTGTATTCAGCGTACAACTATTTCAACGATTTCTCTTTTTTCCGTATTCAGCGTACCGCTATTTCAACTATTCTTTTTCGTACTAGTGTACAGCTATTTCAAAGATTTCTCTTTTTTTTTCGTATCCAACATCGGCTATTTCTACCATTTTTTCCCTATTCACGGTGCAGCGATTTCAATGAATTCTATTTTTTCGTATTTAGCGTACAGCGATTTCAACGATTCCTCTTTGTTTCGTATTCACTGTGCAGCTATTTCAACCATACTTTTTGTATTCAGTGTAGGCCTACAGCGATTTCAACGATTACTTTTTTCCGTATTCATCGGTCAGCGATTTCAACGATTTCTCTTTAATTCTTATTGATCTGTAAGAGATTTAACCGATTACTCTTTTTTTCCTATTCAACGTACAGCGATTTCAACGATTTCTCGTTTTTCCCATTCAGCGTACAGCGACTTCAACGATTTTTTTTTCGTATTCAGCGTACAACTATTTCAACGTTTTTTTGTATTCATCGTACAGCTATTGCAACGAATTTTTCTCCTAGTCAGCGTACAGAGATTTCAGCGATTTATTTCGTATTCACCGTACAGCGATTTCAACGATATTTTTTCGTATTCTGCGTACAGCGACTTAAACGTTTTTTTTGTACTCAGCGTACAGCTCTTTCAACGATTTTCTTTCATAGTCAGCGTACACCTATTTCAACAACTTCTCTTTTTTTCTTATTCAGCGTAGAGCGGTTTCAACGATATATTTTTCATAATTATCGTACAGAGTTTTCAACGATTTCAATTTTTTCGTATTCAGCATACAGCGATTTCAACGATTTCTCCTTTTTCGTATTCAGCGTACAGTTATTTCAACAATTATTTTCGTATTCAGTGTACAGCGATTCAAATGATTTCTCTTTTTTTTCGCGTTCAAGGTACAGCTATTTCAACGAGTTCTCTCTTTATCGTATTCAGCCTACAGCGATTTCAACGATTTCTCTTCTTTCGTATTCAACTTTCAGCTACATCAATCATAATTTTTTTGTATTCAACGTACAGAGATATGAAGAATTTGTCCCTTTTTCGTATTCAACGTACAGCGATTTTAAACGATTTCTCTTTTTTCGTATTTAGCGTACCGCGATTTCAATGATTTCTCTTTTTTTCGTCATCAAATTACAGCGATTCCAACGATTTCTCTTTTTTCGTATTCAACTTACAGCGATTCCAACGATTACTTTTTCGTATTCTGCGTACAACTATTTCAATGATTTTTTCTCGTATCCAGCATACAGCTATTTCAAAGTTTTTTTCAGCGTAAAACGATTTCAACGATTTTTTTTCGTGTTCATAGTACAGCGTTTTCAACGATTTTTATTCGTGTTCAGCGTAGAAGTATTTCAAAGATATTTTTTCGTATTCAGCGTATAGCTATTTCAACGATTATCTTTCGTATTCTGCGTGCAGCTAATTCAACGATTTCTCTTTGTTTCGTATTCAGTGTACAGCAATTTCAATGATTTCTCTTTTTTTCATATTCAGCTTACAGCGATTTCAACAATTTCTCTTTTTTCGTATTTAGCGTACAGCGATTTCAACAATTTCTCTTTTTTCTTCTTCTGTGTACAGCGATTTGAACGATTTCTCTTTTTTTCGCATTTAGGGTAAAGCGATTTCAACGATTTCTGTATTTTTTGTATTCAACGTACAGCGATTTCAACGATTTCTTTTTTTGTATTCAAAGTACAGCGATTTCAACGATTTCTCTTTTTTCATGTTGACCGCACAGCGATTTCAATGATTCCTCATTTTTCGTATTCAGCGCACAGCGATTTCAACGATTTGTCTTTTTTTCTCTTTCAGCGTACTGTGATTTAGACGATTTCTCTTTTTTTCGTATTCAGCGTACAGCGATTTCAACGATTTATCTTTTTTCGTATTCTGCGTACAGCGATTTCAACGATATTTTTTTCCCATTCAGCGTACAGTAGTGTCAATGTTTTCTTTGGTATTTAGCGTACAGCTATTTGAACGGTTTTATTTTGAATTCAGCCTAGAGCGATTTCCAAGATTTCCCTTTTTTCGTATTTAGCGTACGATTTCAACGATTTCTCTCCTTTTCCTATTCAACGTACAGCGATTGTAACGAGTTCTCTTTTTACGTGTTCAGCGCACAGTGATTTTAAGGTTCTCCCTTTTTTCGTGTTCAGCGTATAGCCATTTCAATGATTTCTCATTCTTTCGTATTCAGAGTTCAGCGATTTCAAAAATTTCTCTCTTTTTCGTATATAACGTACTTTGATTTCAACGATTTCTCTTTTTTGCATTCGGTGTACAGCACTTTTAACGATTTCCCTTTTTTCGTATTCAATGTACAGGACTTGAACGGTTTCTCTTTTTTTCGTATTCAACGTACAGCGATTTCAACGATTTCTCTATTTTCGTATTCAGCGTATTGCGATTTCAAGGATTTCTCTTTTTTTCGTATTGAACGTACAGAGATTTCAACGATTTCTCATTTTTTCATATTCAGCGTACAGCGATATCAACCATTTTCTTTTCGTATTCAGGGTACAGCGATTTCAAAGGTATTTTTCGTATTCAGCGTACAACTATTTCAACGATTTTCTTTCATATTCAACGGATAGCCATTTTCAACGAATTCTCTTTTTTTCGTATTCAAAGTACAGCGATTAAAACGATTTCTCTTCGCATTCAGCTTACAGCGATTTGCAACGAAATTTTTTTCGTATTCAGCGTACAGCTATTTCAACGATTTTGTTTCGTTTTCAGCGTAGAGCGATTTCAACGATTTTTTTTTTGTTTTCGGCCAACAGCGTTTAATGATTTCTCTTTTTTCGTATTCTGCGTGCAGCGATTTCAACGATTTTTTCTCGTTTTCTGCGTACAGAAATTTCAACGATATTTTATTCGTATTCAGCTTACAGCTATTTCAAAGATTTTCTATCGTTTTCAGCTTGCAGCGATTAAAACGATTTTTTTTTTCGTATTTGGCCTACAGCGATTTCAACGATTTCACTTTTTTCGTGTTCAGCGTACAGCGATTTCTATGATTACTATTTTTCGCATTTTGAGTACAGCGATTTCAACGATTTCTTTTCTTTTCGTATTAGCGTACAGCGATTTCAACGATTTCTATTTTTTGCTTATTCAGCGTAAAGCGATTTCAACGATTTTTTTTTCGTATTCAAAGTACAACGATTAAAACAATTTCTCTTTTTTTCCGTAATCAGCTTACAGCGATTTCAACGATTTTTTTCGTATTCAGCGTACAGCGATTTCGACGATTTTCTTTCGGATTCAGCCTACAACGATTTCAACGATTTTTTCTTCGTATTCGGCCAAGAGCAATTTCAACGATATCTCTTTTCTTCGTATTCAGCATACAGCGATTTCAACGATTTCTTTTGGTATTCAGCGTACAGAGATTTCAACGATCTTTTTCGTATTCAGCGTTCAGCGATTTCAACGATTTATTTTCTCATATTCAACGTACAGCGATTGCAACGATTTCTCTTTTTTTCGTGTTGAGCGCACAGCGATTCATCGTTTTTTTCGTATTCGGCGTACAAAGATTTCAACGATTTTTTTTTCCTAATCAGCGTACAGCTATTTCAACGATTTTATTTCATATTCAGCGTATAGCCATTTCAACGTTTTCTCTTTTTTCGTAATAAAAGTACAGCGATTAAAAGAATTTCTCTTTTTTTCGTATTCAACTTACAGGGATTTCAACGATATTTTTTTCGTATTCAGCGTACAACTATTTCAACGATTTTCTTTTGTATTCTGAGTACAGCGATTTCAACGATTTTTTTTCGTATTTGGCCTACAGCGATTTCAAAGATTTCTCTTTTTTTCGTATTCAGCGTACTGCGATTGAATGATTTTTTTTTCGTATTCAGCGTACAGAATTTTCAACGATTTTTTTCGTATTCAGCGTACAGCGATTTCATCGGTTTGTCTTTTTTCCGTATTTTGCGTACAGCGATTTCAACGATTTCTCTTTTTTCGTATTCAGCGTACAGCGATTTCAACGATTTCTTTTTTTTTCTTATTCAACGTATAGCGTTTTCAACTATTTCTCTTTTTTTCTTATTCAGCGTATAACGATTTTAAAGAGTTCTCTTTTTTACGCATTCAACGTACAGATATTTCAACGATTTCTCTTTTTTTCGTATTCAGCTTACAGCGATTTCAACGATTTCTCTTTTTTTCGCATTCAGCGTATAGCGATTTCAACGGTTTTTTTGTATTCACCGCACAACCATTCCTACTATTTTATCTTTTACATTGTTCAGCAATTTAAAGTATTTTTTTGTCCGTTCACTATTCCTTCCATTTCATCCTTCAGTAGGCAGTTTCTTCTTAAGCCTCGACCCAGGCAATTCCTTTTTTTCATCCTGATCATTTTCAGCATCATTCTTTCTTCACCCTTTCTTTCCAACACAGTGTCATTTCTTATTCTGTCTGTCTGTTTCACACCCTCCATTCTTCTCCATATCTACATTTCAAGTGACTCTAGTCTCTTCTCTTCACTTCGTCGTAATTTCTGTGTTTCCTCCTTATACAATGTGATACTCCACACAAAGCACTTCACTAGTCTCTCCATTAGTTGTTTTTCTAGAGTTCCGTAGAATGCTCTTTTCCCTATTAAATTTTTATTGTTATTATAAATGCACCTACAGTAATTGTATAAGAAAAAGATTTGCTTTCCTAAAGGACTATGTAATTCTGTTGACTTAGTCTTTTCTATTCGTTTATTATGCATTAACTTTTACTCTAGTTAGTTAGATATAATACACTTTGTAATATATACAGTATTATTACTCTTCTTTACTTTAGGATATATTTTTATTGTAATTATATATAATTATATTTTGAAAATTAGAAAAAAAGGAAAGGACAATAGGCGAGGTAAGGTCGGCTAGAGGGGAGGAGGAGGCCGAAATAGGAGTAATAATACTCTACAGTTTAAATAATATTGCATGTTAGTTTTAATAATAATAATAATAATAATAATAATAATAATAATAATAATAATAATAATAATATTTTTTGAGAACGGCCTGGGACTCGATGAAAATTGTCAGGGAATGTAGGTTGAAGAATGTATTAATTCTGTAGGTAGCCTACCCTGCCTTACTGTAAATCGTAATATTCTTCACAGTCCGTCAGAAGTAGTCGCTGTCCTAAAAAATTATTCAGATTTCTTCCCTATTACTCGTAATTCGTAATTATCCGTCTCCCATTATAATTACTACTTATTTTATTTTATTCATCGTAGTCATCCTTTATTACTCGTCATCGTAGGTCATCGTCATCAGACATTATTCGCCACCATAGGTCGTCATCCAACATTATTCATTTTCTTAGGTTGTCTGCCACAATTCTTCGTAACTTATCCGCCACAATTCTTCATAGTCATCCCCGTAACTCGTCAATATTGGTCATAAATCACCATTCATCAGTCATTCTCCATCATCCTCCACGTCGTCATAGCCCATTATCAATCACATTTCATCATTGTCATCCTTTATTATTCGTCATTTCAAATTGTTGTTTAGCCAACAGTCCTAAAACAGATCTGAACCTCATAAGGCATCACTCATCAGGCAATTAAGCCAAGGGATAATGAGGTAGAGTGGCATGTTCATTTCCCCTTCCATTGCATACATCACTGCTTTGTTAGATATTACACTGATCAGTCTATTATTTTTAATAGGTTATTTTACGACGCTTTATGAACATCTTATGTTATTTGGAGTCTGGATGAGATGAAGGTGATAATGCCGGTGAATTGAGTCAGGGGTGCCAGCACCGAAAGTTACCCAGCATTTGCTCATATTGGGTTGAGTTAAATCCCCGGAAAAACCTCAACCAGGTAGATTGCCCCGACCGGGAATCGAACCAGGGCCACATGGTTTCGCGGCCAGCGCGTCGCTGACCGTTACTCCACAGATGTGGACTCAGACTATTATGAGACAATATAATTCGTTATACTTCGTTGTTATGCTCCGAAATTAGTTTGTCGTCCGCATAACCAAGGTAAATAACATAGAAGGACGTCCAGCTCAATTTATGAATTGCATTCAGCATTTAGGGGTTGTACTTTTTGTTTGTATTCAGCGTACAGCGATTTCAACGGTATTTTTTTCTTTCTTATTCAGCGTACAGCGATTGCTACGGTGTTTTTTTTGTTTGTTTTGGTATACGGCGTACAGCTATTTCAACGATTTCTCTTTTTTTCGTATTCAGCGTACCGTTAATTCAATTATATTTTTCGTATTCAGTGTACAGCGATTTCAGCGGTTTCTCTTTTACTCGTATTGAACGTACAGCTATTTCAACGATTTGTCTGTTTTCGTATTCAACGTACAGCTATTTCAACCATTTTTTCCTATTCAGCGTACAGCGATTGCAATGAATTCTCGTTTTTTCGTATTCAGCGTACAGCAATTTCAATGGTATTTTTTTCGTATTCAACGTACTGCGATTTTTACGGTGTTATATTTCTTGGTATTCAGCGTACAGGTATTTCAACGATTTCTCTTTTTTTCGTATTGAACGTACAGAGATTTCAACGATTTCTCATTTTTTCATATTCAGCGTATAGCGATATCAAGCTTTTTCTTTTCGTATTCAGTGTACAGCGATTTCAGCGATTTGTCTTCTTTTCGTATTCAACGTACAGCTATTTCAACGATTTCTCTTGTTTATCGTATTCAACGTACAGCGATTTCAACGATTTCTTTTTTTTTTTTTTTTTCGTATTCTGCGTACAGCGATTTTAACGATTTCTCTTTTATTCATATTCAGTATACAGCGATTACAACGATTTCTGTTTTTTTCGTATTCAACGTACAACGATTTCAAAGATTTCTCTTGTTTTCTTATTCAGCTTACAGCGATTTCAACGATTTCTCTTTTTCTCGTATAGTGGGGTAGATTATTTTACGACGCTTTATCAACAGCTTAGGTTATTTAGTGTCTGAATGAGATGAAGGTGATAATGCCGGTGAAATGAGTCCGGGGTCCAACACCGAAAGTTACCCAGCATTTGCTCATATTGGGTTGAGGGAAAACCCCGGAAATAACCTCAACCAGGTAACTTGCCCCGACCGAGAATCGAACCCGGGCCACCTGGTTTCACGGCTAGACTCGCTAACCGTTACTCCACAGGTGTGGACTCGTATTGTGTGTACAGCGATTTAAATCTATTCTCCTTTCTCCGTATTCAGATTTCAGCGATTTCAACGATTTCTCTTTTTTTCCTATTCAACGTACAGGGATTTCAACGATTTCTCCCTTTTCGTATCCGATGTACAGCGGTTTCAACGATTTCTCTTTTTTCGTATTCAACGTACAGCGATTTCAAACGTTTTCTCTTTTTTCGTTTTAAGCGAATAGGACTTGAACGGTTTCTCTTTTTTTCGTATTCAGCGTACAGCGATTTCAACGATTTCTCTATTTTCGTATTCAGCGTATTGCGATTTCAATGATTTCTCTTTTTTTCGTATTCAAAGCACAGCGATTAAAACAATTACTCTTTTTTTCGCATTCGGCTTACAGTGAATTTAACGATATTTTTTTCGTATTCAGCGTACAGCTCCTACAACGAATTTCTTCCGTTTTCAGCGTACAGCGATTTCAACGATTTTATTTCGTATTCGACCTACAGCTATTTCCACGATTTCTATTTTTTCCCGTATTCAGCGTACAGCGATTTCAACGAATTTTTTTCGTATTCGTCCTACAGCGTTTTCAACGATTTCAATTTTTTTTCGTATTCTGTGTACAGCGATATCAACGATTTCTATTTTATTCTTATTAGCGTACAGGGATTTCAATGATTTCTCTCATTTTCGTATTCAGCGTAAAGCGTTTTCAACGATTTCTCTATTTTTCTTATTCAACGTACAGCGATTTCAACGATTTCTCGTTTTTTCTTATTCAGCGTACAGGGATTTCAAAGATTTCTCTTTTTTTTCATATTCATCGTAAAGCGATTTCAAAGTTTTCTCTATTTTTCGTATTCAACGTACAGCGATTTCAACGATTTCTCGTTTTTTCGTATACAGCATATCGCTATTTCAACTATTATTTCTCGTATACAGTGTACAGCGATTTCAGCGATTTGTCTTATTTTCATATTCAACGTACAGGTATTTCAACGATTTCTCTTTTTTATCGTATTCAACGTACAGTTATTTCAACCATTCATTCCCATTCTGCGTGCAACATTTCAATGAATACTCTTTTCTTCCTATTCAGCGTACAGCGATTTCAACGATTCCTCTATATTTCTTATTCAACGTATAGGTATTTCAAACATACATTTTTGTATTCTGAGTAGAGCGATTTCAAGGATTATTTTTTTTCCGTATTCAACGTACAGCGTTTTAAATTATTTCAATTTCTTTTTTTCGCATTCAGCGTACAGCAATTTCAAGGATTTCTGTTTTTTTTTTGTATTCAGCGTACAGCGACTTCAACAATTCTTTTTTATTCAACGTACAACTATTTCACCGTTTTTTATCGTATTCAGCGTACAGCTATTCAACGATTTCTATTTTTCGTACTGATCCTACAGCGATTTCATCAATATCTCTTTTTTTCTTATTCTGTGTACAGCGATTTAAACGGTATCTTTTTTGTTCGTATTAGCGTACGGCGAATTCAAGATTTCTCTTTTTTCGTATTCAGCGTAAAGCGATGTCAATGATTTCCCTTTTTTTCGTATTCAAAGTACAGTGATTAAAAAGATTTCTCTTTTTTTCGTATTGAGCTTTCAGCGATTTCAAAGATACTTTTTTTGTATTCAGCGTACATCGAATTCAACGATATTTTTTTCTAATTCAGCGTATAGCGATTTGAACGATATTTCTGTTCCCCTTATTCAGCGTACAGCGATTTCAACGATTTCTCTTTTTTGTATTCAGTCTGCAGTTATTCAACGAATTCTATTTTTCGTATTCATCGTACAACGATGTCAACGATTTCTCTTTTTTTCGTATTCAGCCTAAGGCGATTTCAACGATTTCTCTTTTTTTCGTATTCAAAGTACAGCGATTAATACGATTTCTCTTTTATTTTGTATTCAGTTTACAGCGATTTCAACAGTATTTTTTTCGTATTCAGGGTACAGCTATTTCAACGATTTTCTTTCGTATTCAGTGTACAGCGATTTCAACGATTCTTTTTTTGTATTCGTCCTAAAGCGATTGCAACGATTTCTCTTTTTATCGTTTTCAGCGTACAGCGTATTCAACAATTTTCTTTCGTATTCAGCGTACAGATATTTCAACGACTTATTTCGTATTCAGCGTGCAGCGATTTCAACGAGAAATTTTTCGTTTTCAGCGTACAGGTATTTCAAAGATATTTTTACGTATTGAGCGTACAGATATATCAACGATTTTCTTTCATATTTTGCGAGCTTATTGTACGATTTCCTTTCTTTTCGTGTTCAGCGTACAGGTATTTCAAAGAAATTTTCCGTATTCAGCGTATAGTTATTTCATCGATTTCCTTTCATATTCTGCGTGCTCTTTCAACGATTTGCTTTATTTCGTATTCAGGGTACAGCGATTTCAACGATTTCTCTTTTTTATATTCAGCGCACAGCGTTTTCAACGACTTCTCTTTTTTCCTAATCAGCGTACAGCGATTTCAACGATTTCTATTTTTCATAAACAGCGTACAGCGATTTCAAATATTTCTCTTTATTTTCTTATTCAGCGTACAATGATATCAACGATTTGTCTTTTTTCCTATTCAACGTACAGCGATTTCATCGATTTGTCTTTTTCTCATAATTAGTCTACGTACAGTTTTGTTAACCATTTCATTTTTTACGTTTTCAGCGCTCAGCGATTTCACGGATTTCTCTTTATTTCGTATTCAGCGAACAGCGATTTCAACGACTTCTCTTTTTTTCGTATTCAGCTATCAGCGATTTCAACAATTTCTCTTTTTTCGTATTCTACGTACAGTGATTTCAACGATTTCTCTCTTTTTCGTTTTCGGTGTAGAGCGATTTCAACGATTTCTGTTTTTCTTGTATTCAGCGTATGGCGATTTCAACGATTTCACTTTTTTCATATCAAACGGACAGCGATTTCAACGATTTCTCCTTTTTTCTTATTCAGGGTACAGCGATTTCAACGTTTTTTATCGTATTCAGCGTTCAGCAATTTCAACGATTATTTTTTTCAGCGTACAGCTATTTCAACAATTTTCTTGCATATTCAGCGTATAGTCATATTAGCGATTTCTCTTATTTTCGTATTCAAAGCACAGCGTTTAAAACAATTACTCTTTTTTTCGTATTCAGCTTACAGCTATTTCAACGAATTTCTTCCGGTTTCAGCGTACAGCGATTTCAACGATTTTTTTTCGTATTCGACCTACAGCGATTTCCACAATTTCTATTTTATTTCGTATTCTGTGTACAGCGATTTCAACTGTTTCTTTTTAATTCGTATTGCGTACAGGGATTTCAACGATTTCTCTTTTTTTCTTGCTTAGCGTAAACCGGTTTCAACGATTTCTATTTTTTCATATTCAACGGAGAGCGATTTCAACGATTTATCTATTTTTCGTATTCAGCGTACAGAAATTTCAACTTTTTTTCGTATTCAGCATACAGCGATTTCAACGATTATTTTTTTTCAGCGTACAGCTATTTCAACGATTTTCTTTAATATTCAGCGATTTCTCTTTTTTACGTATTCAAAGCACAGCGATTTAAACAATTACTCCTTTTTTCGTATTCATCTTACAGCGAATTCAACGAAATTTTTTTGGTATTCAGCGTACAGCTATTTCAACGAATTTTTTTCGTCTTCAGCGTACAGCGATTTCACGTTTTTTTTTTCGTATTGGACCTAGAGCGACTTCCACGATTTCTACTTTTTTCGTATTCAGCGTACAGCGTTTTCAACGATTATTTTCCGTATTCGTCCTACAGCAATTTCCAGGATTTCTATTTTTTTTTCGTATTCTGTGTACAGCGATATAGACGATTTTTATTTTATTCGTATTAGCGTACAGGGATTTCAACGATTTCTCCTTTTTTCGTATTGAGCGTAAAGCGATTTCAACTATTTCTCTTTCTTTGGTATTCAGCCTACAGCGATATCAACGATTTAATATTTTTTATTCATCGTACCGCGACTTCAACGATTTCTCTTTTTTCATGCTCGCCGCACAGAGATTTCAACGATTTCTCTTTTTTTTCGTATTCAGCGTACATCGATTTAATCTAATTCTCTTTTTTTCTTATTCAGCGTACAGCGATATCAACGATTTCTCCTTTTTTCGTATTCAGCGTACATCGAATTAATCTAATTCTCTTTTTTTTCTTATTCATCGTACAGCGATATCAACGATTTCTCCTTTTTTCGTATTCAGCGTACAACAATTACAAGGTTTTCCCATTTTTCGTTTCCAACCTACAGCGATATCAACGATTTCTCGTTTTTTCGTATTCAGCGTTCAGCGATTTCTCAATTTTTCATTTTCCACGTACAGCGCTTTCAACTATTTCTCTTTTTTTCGTATTCAACGTACAGCGATTTCAACGATTTCTCTTTCTTCATGCTCGCCGCACAGAGATTTGAACGATTTCTCTTTTTTCGTATTCTGCGTACAGCGATTTCATCTAATTCTCTTTTTGTCTTATTCAGCGTACAGCGATTTCAACTTCTCTTTTTTTCGCATTCAGCGTACAGCGATTTCAAGGATTTCTCTTTTTTTCTTATTCAGCGTACAGCGACATCAACAATTTTTTTTCGTATTGAGCGTACAACTATTTCACCCTTTTTTTCGTATTCGTCGTGCAGCTATTTCAATGAATTTTCCTCCTATTCAGCGTACAGCGATTTCAACGATTTTTCTCGAATTCAACGTACTGCGATTTCAACGATTTCTTTGGTATTGAGCGTACAGATATTTCAACGATTTCTAATTTTTCTTATTTAGCATACAGCGATTTCAACGATTTCTCTTTTTTTCATATTCAGCTTTTAGAGATTTCAAAGACTTTTTAGTATTCAGCGTACAGCGGTTTCAACGATTTCTCTTTTTTTCGTATTCATTGTACAGCGATTTCTAAGGTTTTTCTTTTTTTCGTATTAGCGTACAGCGAGTTCAACGATTTCTCTCTTTTTCGTATTCAGCGGAAAGCGATATCAATGATTTCTCTAATTTTGGTATTCAACGTACTGCGATCGCAACCATTTCTCTTTTTTTTCGTATTCAACGTTGAGCGATTTCAACGATTTCTCTTTTTTATGATAACCGAACAGCGATTTCAACGATTTGTGTTTTTTTATTCAACGTACAGCAAGTTCAACGATTTCTCTTTTTTCTTGCTCACCGTACACAGATTTCAACGATTTCTCTTTTTTTGTATTCAGCGTACATCGATTTAACCTAATTCTCTTTTTTTTCGCATTCAGCGTAACGCGATTTCAACGGTATTTTTTTCGTATTCAGGGTACAGCTATTTCAACGATTTTCTTTCGTATTCAGTGTACAGCGATTTCAACGATTCTGTTTTTGTATTCGACCTACAGCGATTGCAACGATTTCTCTTTTTATCGTATTCAGCGTAGAGCGTATTCAACGATTTTTTTCGTATTCAGCTTACAGATATTTTAACCATTTTTTTCGTATTCAGCTTACAGGGATTTCAACGATTTATCTGTTTTCGAATTGAGCGTACAACGATTTCAACGAAATTTTTCGTTTTCAGGGTACAGGTATCAAAGATATTTTTACGTATTGACCGTACAGATATATTAACGATTTTCTTTCATATTCTGCGAGCTTATTCAACGATTTGTTTTCTTTTCGTGTTTAGCGTACAGGTATTTCAAATAAACTTTTCCGTATTCAGCGTAGAGTTATTTCAACGATTTCCTTTCATATTCTGCGTGCTCTTTCAACGATTTGTTTTTTTTCGTATTCAGGGTACAGCGATTTCAACGATTTCTCTTTTTTATATTCAGCGAACAGCGATTTCAACGAATCCTCTCTTTTTTCCTATTCAGCTTACAGCGATTTCAACGATTTCTATTTTTCATATACGGCGTACAGCGATTTCAAAGATTTCTCTTTATTTTCTTATTCAGCGTACAATGATTTCAACAATTTGTCCCTTTTTCCTATTCAACGTACAGCGATTTCATCGATTTGTCTTATTCTCATAATTATTCTACGTACAGCTTTTTTAACGATTTCATTTTTTACCTGTTCAGCGCTCAGCGATTTCACGGATTTCTCTTTATTTCGTATTCAGCGAACAGCGATTTCAACGACTTCTCTTTTTTCGTATTTAGCTTTCAGCGATTTCAACAATTTCTCTTTTTTCGTATTCAACGTACAGTGATTTCAACGATTTCTCTTTTTTCGTATTCAGGGTACAGCGATTGCAACGTTTTTTTATCGTATTCAGCGTTCAGCGATTTCAACGATTATTTTTTTCAGCGTACAGCTATTTCAACGATTTTCTTGCATATTCAGCGTATAGTCATATTAGCGATTTCTCTTATTTTCGTATTCAAAGCACAGCGTTTAAAACAATTACTCTTTTTTCGTATTCAGCTTACAGCTATGTCAACGAATTTCTTCCGTTTTCTGCGTACAGCGATTTCAACGATTTTGTTTCGTACTCGACCTACAGCGATTTCCACAAATTCTATTTTCTTTTGTATTCTGTGTACAGCGATTTGAACTATTTCTCTTTAATTCGTATTACGTACAGGGATTTCAAAGATTTCTCTTTGTTCGTGCTCAGCGTAAACCGATTTCAACGATGTCTCTTTTTTCATATTCAACGGACAGCGATTTCTACGATTTATCTTTTTTTCGTATTCAGCGTACAGCAATTTCAACGATTTTTTTTCAGCGTACAGCTATTTCAACGATTTTCTTTCATATTCAGCGATTTCTCTTTTTTCCGTATTCAAGGCACAGCGATTTAAACAATTACTCCTTTTTTCGTATTCATCTTACCGCGAATTCAATTAAATATTTTTCGTATTCAGCGTACAGCTATTTCAACGAGTTTCTTCCGTCTTCAGCGTACAGCGATTTCAACGTTTTTTTCGTATTGGACCTAGAGCGATTTCCACGATTTCTACTTTTTTCGTATTCAGCGTACAGCGTTTTCAACGATTATTTTTCGTATTCGTCCTACAGCGATTTCCAGGATTTCTATTTTTTTCTTATTCTCTGTATAGCGATATCAACGATTTTCATTTTATTCGTATTAGCGTACGGGGATTTCAACGATTTCTCTTTTTTTCGTATTCAGCGTAAAGGGATTTCAACTATTTCTCTATTTTTCGTATTCAGCGTACAGCGATATCAACGATTTCACTTTTTTATTCAACGTACAGCGACTTCAACGATTTCTCTTTTTTTCGTGCTCAGCGTAAACCGATTTCAACGATTTCTCTTTTTTCATATTCAACGGGCAGCGATTTCAACGATTTATCTATTTTTCGTATTCAGCGTACAGCAATTTCAACTTTTTTTTCGTATTCTGCATACAGCGATTTCAACGATTATTTTTTTTCAGCGTACAGCTATTTCAACGATTTTCTTTCATATTCAGCGATTTCTCTTTTTTCCGTATTCAAAGCACAGCGATTTAAACAATTACTCCTTTTTTCGTATTCATCTTACAGCGAATTCAACGAAATTTTTTTGGTATTCAGCGTACAGCTATTTCAACGAATTTTTTTCGTCTTCAGCGTACAGCGATTTCAACGTTTTTTTTTTTCGTATTGGACCTAGAGCGACTTCCACGATTTCTACTTTTTTCGTATTCAGCGTACAGCGTTTTCAACGATTATTTTCCGTATTCGTCCTACAGCAATTTCCAGGATTTCTATTTTTTTTTTTCGTATTCTGTGTACAGCGATATAGACAATTTTTATTTTATTCGTATTAGCGTACAGGGATTTCAACGATTTCTCCTTTTTTCGTATTGAGCGTAAAGCGATTTCAACTATTTCTCTTTCTTTGGTATTCAGCCTACAGCGATATCAACGATTTAATATTTTTTATTCATCGTACCGCGACTTCAACGATTTCTCTTTTTTCATGCTCACCGCACAGAGATTTCAACGATTTCTCTTTTTTTTCGTATTCAGCGTACATCGATTTAATCTAATTCTCTTTTTTTCTTATTCAGCGTACAGCGATATCAACGATTTCTCCTTTTTTCGTATTCAGCGTACATCGAATTAATCTAATTCTCTTTTTTTCTTATTCATCGTACAGCGATATCAACGATTTCTCCTTTTTTCGTATTCAGCGTACAACAATTACAAGGTTTTCCCATTTTTCGTTTCCAACCTACAGCGATATCAACGATTTCTCGTTTTTTCGTATTCAGCGTTCAGCGATTTCTCAATTTTTCATTTTCCACGTACAGCGCTTTCAACTATTTCTCTTTTTTTCGTATTCAACGTACAGCGATTTCAACGATTTCTCTTTCTTCATGCTCGTCGCACAGAGATTTGAACGATTTCTCTTTTTTCGTATTCTGCGTACAGCGATTTCATCTAATTCTCTTTTTTTCTTATTCAGCGTACAGCGATTTCAACTTCTCTTTTTTTCGCATTCAGCGTACAGCGATTTCAAGGATTTCTCTTTTTTTCTTATTCAGCGTACAGCGACATCAACAATTTTTTTTCGTATTGAGCGTACAACTATTTCACCCTTTTTTTTCGTATTCGTCGTGCAGCTATTTCAATGAATTTTCCTCCTATTCAGCGTACAGCGATATCAACGATTTTTCTCGAATTCAACGTACTGCGATTTCAACGATTTCTTTGGTATTGAGCGTACAGATATTTCAACGATTTCTAATTTTTTCTTATTTAGCATACAGCGATTTCAACGATTTCTCTTTTTTTCATATTCAGCTTTTAGAGATTTCAAAGACTTTTTAGTATTCAGCGTACAGCGGTTTCAACGATTTCTCTTTTTTTCGTATTCATTGTACAGCGATTTCTAAGGTTTTTCTTTTTTTCGTATTAGCGTACAGCGAGTTCAACGATTTCTCTCTTTTTCGTATTCAGCGGAAAGCGATATCAATGATTTCTCTAATTTTGGTATTCAACGTACTGCGATCGCAACCATTTCTCTTTTTTTTCGTATTCAACGTTGAGCGATTTCAACGATTTCTCTTTTTTATGATAACCGAACAGCGATTTCAACGATTTGTGTTTTTTTATTCAACGTACAGCAAGTTCAACGATTTCTCTTTTTTCTTGCTCACCGTACACAGATTTCAACGATTTCTCTTTTTTTGTATTCAGCGTACATCGATTTAACCTAATTCTCTTTTTTTTCGCATTCAGCGTAACGCGATTTCAACGGTATTTTTTTCGTATTCAGGGTACAGCTATTTCAACGATTTTCTTTCGTATTCAGTGTACAGCGATTTCAACGATTCTGTTTTTGTATTCGACCTACAGCGATTGCAACGATTTCTCTTTTTATCGTATTCAGCGTAGAGCGTATTCAACGATTTTTTTCGTATTCAGCTTACAGATATTTTAACCATTTTTTTCGTATTCAGCGTACAGGGATTTCAACGATTTATCTGTTTTCGAATTGAGCGTACAACGATTTCAACGAAATTTTTCGTTTTCAGGGTACAGGTATCAAAGATATTTTTACGTATTGACCGTACAGATATATTAACGATTTTCTTTCATATTCTGCGAGCTTATTCAACGATTTGTTTTCTTTTCGTGTTTAGCGTACAGGTATTTCAAATAAACTTTTCCGTATTCAGCGTAGAGTTATTTCAACGATTTCCTTTCATATTCTGCGTGCTCTTTCAACGATTTGTTTTTTTTCGTATTCAGGGTACAGCGATTTCAACGATTTCTCTTTTTTATATTCAGCGAACAGCGATTTCAACGAATCCTCTCTTTTTTCCTATTCAGCTTACAGCGATTTCAACGATTTCTATTTTTCATATACGGCGTACAGCGATTTCAAAGATTTCTCTTTATTTTCTTATTCAGCGTACAATGATTTCAACAATTTGTCCCTTTTTCCTATTCAACGTACAGCGATTTCATCGATTTGTCTTATTCTCATAATTATTCTACGTACAGCTTTTTTAACGATTTCATTTTTTACCTGTTCAGCGCTCAGCGATTTCACGGATTTCTCTTTATTTCGTATTCAGCGAACAGCGATTTCAACGACTTATCTTTTTTCGTATTTAGCTTTCAGCGATTTCAACAATTTCTCTTTTTTCGTATTCAACGTACAGTGATTTCAACGATTTCTCTTTTTTCGTATTCAGGGTACAGCGATTGCAACGTTTTTTTATCGTATTCAGCGTTCAGCGATTTCAACGATTATTTTTTTCAGCGTACAGCTATTTCAACGATTTTCTTGCATATTCAGCGTATAGTCATATTAGCGATTTCTCTTATTTTCGTATTCAAAGCACAGCGTTTAAAACAATTACTCTTTTTTCGTATTCAGCTTACAGCTATGTCAACGAATTTCTTCCGTTTTCTGCGTACAGCGATTTCAACGATTTTGTTTCGTACTCGACCTACAGCGATTTCCACAAATTCTATTTTCTTTTGTATTCTGTGTACAGCGATTTGAACTATTTCTCTTTAATTCGTATTACGTACAGGGATTTCAAAGATTTCTCTTTGTTCGTGCTCAGCGTAAACCGATTTCAACGATGTCTCTTTTTTCATATTCAACGGACAGCGATTTCTACGATTTATCTTTTTTTCGTATTCAGCGTACAGCAATTTCAACGATTTTTTTTCAGCGTACAGCTATTTCAACGATTTTCTTTCATATTCAGCGATTTCTCTTTTTTCCGTATTCAAGGCACAGCGATTTAAACAATTACTCCTTTTTTCGTATTCATCTTACCGCGAATTCAATTAAATATTTTTCGTATTCAGCGTACAGCTATTTCAACGAGTTTCTTCCGTCTTCAGCGTACAGCGATTTCAACGTTTTTTTCGTATTGGACCTAGAGCGATTTCCACGATTTCTACTTTTTTCGTATTCAGCGTACAGCGTTTTCAACGATTATTTTTCCTATTCGTCCTACAGCGATTTCCAGGATTTCTATTTTTTTCTTATTCTCTGTATAGCGATATCAACGATTTTCATTTTATTCGTATTAGCGTACGGGGATTTCAACGATTTCTCTTTTTTTCGTATTCAGCGTAAAGGGATTTCAACTATTTCTCTATTTTTCGTATTCAGCGTACAGCGATATCAACGATTTCACTTTTTTATTCAACGTACAGCGACTTCAACGATTTCTCTTTTTTCATGCTCACCGCACAGAGATTTCGACGATTTCTCTTTTTTTTTTCGTATTCTGCGTACATCGATTTAATCTAATTCTCTTTTTTTCTTATTCAGCGTACAGCGATATCAACGATTTCTCCTTTTTTCGTATTCGGTGTACAACGATTACAAGGTTTTCCCTTTTTTCGTATCCAACATACAGCGATATCAACGATTTCTCGTTTTTTCGTATTCAGCGTTCAGCGATTTCTCAATTTTTCATATTCCACGTACAGCGATTTCAACTATGTATCTTTTTTTCGTATTCAACGTACAGCGATTTCAACGACTTGTCTTTCTTCATGCTCACCGCACAGAGATTTCGACGATTTCTCTTTTTTTCGTATTCTGCGTACATCGATTTAATTTAATTCTCTTTTTTTCTTATTCAGCGTACAGCGATATCAACGATTTCTCCTTTTTTCGTATTCAGTGTACAACGATTACAAGGTTTTCCCTTTTTTCGTATCCAACATACAGCGATATCAACGATTTCTCGTTTTTTCGTATTCAGCGTTCAGCGATTTCTCAATTTTTCATATTCCACGTACAGCGATTTCAACTATGTATCTTTTTTTCGTATTCAACGTACAGCGATTTCAACGACTTGTCTTTCTTCATGCTCACCGCACAGAGATTTCAACGATTTCTCTTTTTTCGTATTCTGCGTACAGCGATTTCATCTAATTCTCTTTTTTTCTTATTCAGCGTACAGCGATTTCAACTTCTCTTTTTTTCGTATTCAGCGTACAGCGATTTCAAGGATTTCTCTTTTTTTCTGATTCAGCGTACAGCGACATCAACAATTTTTTTCGTATTCAGCGTACAAATATTTCACAGTTTTTTTTCGTATTCATCGTGCAGCTATGTCAATGAATTTTCCTCCTATTCAGCGTGGAGCGATTTCAACATTTTTCTCGAATTCAACGTACTGCGATTTCAACGATTTCTTTGGTATTGAGCGTACAGATATTTCATCGATTTCTATTTTTTATTATTAGGATACAGGGATTTCAACGATTTCTCTTTTTTCATATTCAGCCTATAGAGATTTCAAAGACTTTTTAGTATTCAGCGTACAGCGGTTTCAACGATTTCTCTTTTTTTGGTATTCATTGTACAGCGATTTCTAAGGTTTCTCTTTTTTCGCATTAGCCTACAGCGAGTTCAACGATTTCTTTCTTTTTCGTATTCAGCGGAAAGCGTTATCAACGATTTCTCTCATTTTCGTATTCAACGTACTGCGATTGCAACGATTTCTCTTTTTTATGATCACCGAACAGCAATTTCATCGATTTGTCTTTTTTTACTCAACGTACAGCGACTTCAACGATTTCTCTTTTTTCATTGTCACCGCACAGAGATTTGAACGATTGCTTTTTTTCGTATTCAGCGTACATCGATTTAATCTAATTCTCTTTTTTTCGTATTCAGCGTAAGGCGATTTCAACGATTTCTCTTTTTTTCGTATTCAAAGTACAGCGATTAATACGATTTCTCTTTTATTCGTATTCAGTTTACAGCGATTTCAACGGTATTTTTTTCGTTTTCAGTGTACAGCTATTTCAACGATTTTCTTTCTTATTCATTGTACAGCGATTTCTACGTTTCTTTTTTTTGTATTCGACCTACGGCGATTGCAACGATTTCTCTTTTTATCGTAATCAGCGTTGAGCGTATTCATCGATTTTTTTCGTATTCAGCGTACAGATATTTCAACGATTTTTTTCGTATTCAGCGTACAGCGATTTCAACGATTTATCTGTTTTCGAATTGAGCTTACAATGATTTTAACGAAATTTTTCGTTTTCAGCGTACAGGTATTTCAAAGATATTTTTACGTATTGAGCGTACAGATATATCAACGATTTTCTTTCATATTTTGCGAGCTTATTGTACGATTTCCTTTCTTTTCGTGTTCAGCGTACAGGTATTTCAAAGAAATTTTCCGTATTCAGCGTATAGTTATTTCAACGATTTCCTTTCATATTCTGCGTGCTCTTTCAACGATTTGCTTTATTTCGTATTCAGGGTACAGCGATTTCAACGATTTCTCTTTTTTATATTCAGCGCACAGCGTTTTCAACGACTTCTCTTTTTTCCTAATCAGCGTACAGCGATTTCAACGATTTCTATTTTTCATAAACAGCGTACAGCGATTTCAAATATTTCTCTTTATTTTCTTATTCAGCGTACAATGATATCAACGATTTGTCTTTTTTCCTATTCAACGTACAGCGATTTCATCGATTTGTCTTTTTCTCATAATTAGTCTACGTACAGTTTTGTTAACCATTTCATTTTTTACGTTTTCAGCGCTCAGCGATTTCACGGATTTCTCTTTATTTCGTATTCAGCGAACAGCGATTTCAACGACTTCTCTTTTTTTCGTATTCAGCTATCAGCGATTTCAACAATTTCTCTTTTTTCGTATTCTACGTACAGTGATTTCAACGATTTCTCTCTTTTTCGTTTTCGGTGTAGAGCGATTTCAACGATTTCTGTTTTTCTTGTATTCAGCGTATGGCGATTTCAACGATTTCACTTTTTTCATATCAAACGGACAGCGATTTCAACGATTTCTCCTTTTTTCTTATTCAGGGTACAGCGATTTCAACGTTTTTTATCGTATTCAGCGTTCAGCAATTTCAACGATTATTTTTTTCAGCGTACAGCTATTTCAACAATTTTCTTGCATATTCAGCGTATAGTCATATTAGCGATTTCTCTTATTTTCGTATTCAAAGCACAGCGTTTAAAACAATTACTCTTTTTTTCGTATTCAGCTTACAGCTATTTCAACGAATTTCTTCCGGTTTCAGCGTACAGCGATTTCAACGATTTTTTTTCGTATTCGACCTACAGCGATTTCCACAATTTCTATTTTATTTCGTATTCTGTGTACAGCGATTTCAACTGTTTCTTTTTAATTCGTATTGCGTACAGGGATTTCAACGATTTCTCTTTTTTTCTTGCTTAGCGTAAACCGGTTTCAACGATTTCTATTTTTTCATATTCAACGGAGAGCGATTTCAACGATTTATCTATTTTTCGTATTCAGCGTACAGAAATTTCAACTTTTTTTCGTATTCAGCATACAGCGATTTCAACGATTATTTTTTTTCAGCGTACAGCTATTTCAACGATTTTCTTTAATATTCAGCGATTTCTCTTTTTTACGTATTCAAAGCACAGCGATTTAAACAATTACTCCTTTTTTCGTATTCATCTTACAGCGAATTCAACGAAATTTTTTTGGTATTCAGCGTACAGCTATTTCAACGAATTTTTTTCGTCTTCAGCGTACAGCGATTTCACGTTTTTTTTTTCGTATTGGACCTAGAGCGACTTCCACGATTTCTACTTTTTTCGTATTCAGCGTACAGCGTTTTCAACGATTATTTTCCGTATTCGTCCTACAGCAATTTCCAGGATTTCTATTTTTTTTTCGTATTCTGTGTACAGCGATATAGACGATTTTTATTTTATTCGTATTAGCGTACAGGGATTTCAACGATTTCTCCTTTTTTCGTATTGAGCGTAAAGCGATTTCAACTATTTCTCTTTCTTTGGTATTCAGCCTACAGCGATATCAACGATTTAATATTTTTTATTCATCGTACCGCGACTTCAACGATTTCTCTTTTTTCATGCTCGCCGCACAGAGATTTCAACGATTTCTCTTTTTTTTCGTATTCAGCGTACATCGATTTAATCTAATTCTCTTTTTTTCTTATTCAGCGTACAGCGATATCAACGATTTCTCCTTTTTTCGTATTCAGCGTACATCGAATTAATCTAATTCTCTTTTTTTTCTTATTCATCGTACAGCGATATCAACGATTTCTCCTTTTTTCGTATTCAGCGTACAACAATTACAAGGTTTTCCCATTTTTCGTTTCCAACCTACAGCGATATCAACGATTTCTCGTTTTTTCGTATTCAGCGTTCAGCGATTTCTCAATTTTTCATTTTCCACGTACAGCGCTTTCAACTATTTCTCTTTTTTTCGTATTCAACGTACAGCGATTTCAACGATTTCTCTTTCTTCATGCTCGCCGCACAGAGATTTGAACGATTTCTCTTTTTTCGTATTCTGCGTACAGCGATTTCATCTAATTCTCTTTTTTTCTTATTCAGCGTACAGCGATTTCAACTTCTCTTTTTTTCGCATTCAGCGTACAGCGATTTCAAGGATTTCTCTTTTTTTCTTATTCAGCGTACAGCGACATCAACAATTTTTTTTCGTATTGAGCGTACAACTATTTCACCCTTTTTTTCGTATTCGTCGTGCAGCTATTTCAATGAATTTTCCTCCTATTCAGCGTACAGCGATTTCAACGATTTTCTCGAATTCAACGTACTGCGATTTCAACGATTTCTTTGGTATTGAGCGTACAGATATTTCAACGATTTCTAATTTTTCTTATTTAGCATACAGCGATTTCAACGATTTCTCTTTTTTTCATATTCAGCTTTTAGAGATTTCAAAGACTTTTTAGTATTCAGCGTACAGCGGTTTCAACGATTTCTCTTTTTTTCGTATTCATTGTACAGCGATTTCTAAGGTTTTTCTTTTTTTCGTATTAGCGTACAGCGAGTTCAACGATTTCTCTCTTTTTCGTATTCAGCGGAAAGCGATATCAATGATTTCTCTAATTTTGGTATTCAACGTACTGCGATCGCAACCATTTCTCTTTTTTTTCGTATTCAACGTTGAGCGATTTCAACGATTTCTCTTTTTTATGATAACCGAACAGCGATTTCAACGATTTGTGTTTTTTTATTCAACGTACAGCAAGTTCAACGATTTCTCTTTTTTCTTGCTCACCGTACACAGATTTCAACGATTTCTCTTTTTTTGTATTCAGCGTACATCGATTTAACCTAATTCTCTTTTTTTTCGCATTCAGCGTAACGCGATTTCAACGGTATTTTTTTCGTATTCAGGGTACAGCTATTTCAACGATTTTCTTTCGTATTCAGTGTACAGCGATTTCAACGATTCTGTTTTTGTATTCGACCTACAGCGATTGCAACGATTTCTCTTTTTATCGTATTCAGCGTAGAGCGTATTCAACGATTTTTTTCGTATTCAGCTTACAGATATTTTAACCATTTTTTTCGTATTCAGCGTACAGGGATTTCAACGATTTATCTGTTTTCGAATTGAGCGTACAACGATTTCAACGAAATTTTTCGTTTTCAGGGTACAGGTATCAAAGATATTTTTACGTATTGACCGTACAGATATATTAACGATTTTCTTTCATATTCTGCGAGCTTATTCAACGATTTGTTTTCTTTTCGTGTTTAGCGTACAGGTATTTCAAATAAACTTTTCCGTATTCAGCGTAGAGTTATTTCAACGATTTCCTTTCATATTCTGCGTGCTCTTTCAACGATTTGTTTTTTTTCGTATTCAGGGTACAGCGATTTCAACGATTTCTCTTTTTTATATTCAGCGAACAGCGATTTCAACGAATCCTCTCTTTTTTCCTATTCAGCTTACAGCGATTTCAACGATTTCTATTTTTCATATACGGCGTACAGCGATTTCAAAGATTTCTCTTTATTTTCTTATTCAGCGTACAATGATTTCAACAATTTGTCCCTTTTTCCTATTCAACGTACAGCGATTTCATCGATTTGTCTTATTCTCATAATTATTCTACGTACAGCTTTTTTAACGATTTCATTTTTTACCTGTTCAGCGCTCAGCGATTTCACGGATTTCTCTTTATTTCGTATTCAGCAAACAGCGATTTCAACGACTTCTCTTTTTTCGTATTTAGCTTTCAGCGATTTCAACAATTTCTCTTTTTTCGTATTCAACGTACAGTGATTTCAACGATTTCTCTTTTTTCGTATTCAGGGTACAGCGATTGCAACGTTTTTTATCGTATTCAGCGTTCAGCGATTTCAACGATTATTTTTTTCAGCGTACAGCTATTTCAACGATTTTCTTGCATATTCAGCGTATAGTCATATTAGCGATTTCTCTTATTTTCGTATTCAAAGCACAGCGTTTAAAACAATTACTCTTTTTTCGTATTCAGCTTACAGCTATGTCAACGAATTTCTTCCGTTTTCTGCGTACAGCGATTTCAACGATTTTTTTTCGTACTCGACCTACAGCGATTTCCACAAATTCTATTTTCTTTTGTATTCTGTGTACAGCGATTTGAACTATTTCTCTTTAATTCGTATTACGTACAGGGATTTCAAAGATTTCTCTTTGTTCGTGCTCAGCGTAAACCGATTTCAACGATGTCTCTTTTTTCATATTCAACGGACAGCGATTTCTACGATTTATCTTTTTTTCGTATTCAGCGTACAGCAATTTCAACGATTTTTTTTCAGCGTACAGCTATTTCAACGATTTTCTTTCATATTCAGCGATTTCTCTTTTTTCCGTATTCAAGGCACAGCGATTTAAACAATTACTCCTTTTTTCGTATTCATCTTACCGCGAATTCAATTAAATATTTTTCGTATTCAGCGTACAGCTATTTCAACGAGTTTCTTCCGTCTTCAGCGTACAGCGATTTCAACGTTTTTTTCGTATTGGACCTAGAGCGATTTCCACGATTTCTACTTTTTTCGTATTCAGCGTACAGCGTTTTCAACGATTATTTTTCGTATTCGTCCTACAGCGATTTCCAGGATTTCTATTTTTTTCTTATTCTCTGTATAGCGATATCAACGATTTTCATTTTATTCGTATTAGCGTACGGGGATTTCAACGATTTCTCTTTTTTTCGTATTCAGCGTAAAGGGATTTCAACTATTTCTCTATTTTTCGTATTCAGCGTACAGCGATATCAACGATTTCACTTTTTTATTCAACGTACAGCGACTTCAACGATTTCTCTTTTTTCATGCTCACCGCACAGAGATTTCAACGATTTCTCTTTTTTTTTCGTATTCTGCGTACATCGATTTAATCTAATTCTCTTTTTTTCTTATTCAGCGTACAGCGATATCAACGATTTCTCCTTTTTTCGTATTCAGTGTACAACGATTACAAGGTTTTCCCTTTTTTCGTATCCAACATACAGCGATATCAACGATTTCTCGTTTTTTCGTATTCAGCGTTCAGCGATTTCTCAATTTTTCATATTCCACGTACAGCGATTTCAACTATGTATCTTTTTTTCGTATTCAACGTACTGCGATTTCAACGACTTGTCTTTCTTCATGCTCACCGCACAGAGATTTCAACGATTTCTCTTTTTTTCGTATTCTGCGTACATCGATTTAATTTAATTCTCTTTTTTTCTTATTCAGCGTACAGCGATATCAACGATTTCTCCTTTTTTCGTATTCAGTGTACAACGATTACAAGGTTTTCCCTTTTTTCGTATCCAACATACAGCGATATCAACGATTTCTCGTTTTTTCGTATTCAGCGTTCAGCGATTTCTCAATTTTTCATATTCCACGTACAGCGATTTCAACTATGTATCTTTTTTTCGTATTCAACGTACAGCGATTTCAACGACTTGTCTTTCTTCATGCTCACCGCACAGAGATTTCAACTATTTCTCTTTTTTCGTATTCTGCGTACAGCGATTTCATCTAATTCTCTTTTTTTCTTATTCAGCGTACAGCGATTTCAACTTCTCTTTTTTTCGTATTCAGCGTACAGCGATTTCAAGGATTTCTCTTTTTTTCTTATTCAGCGTACAGCGACATCAACAATTTTTTTCGTATTCAGCGTACAAATATTTCACATTTTTTTTTCGCATTCATCGTGCAGCTATTTCAATGAATTTTCCTCCTATTCAGCGTGGAGCGATTTCAACATTTTTCTCGAATTCAACGTACTGCGATTTCAACGATTTCTTTGGTATTGAGCGTACAGATATTTCATCGATTTCTATTTTTTATTATTAGGATACAGGGATTTCAACGATTTCTCTTTTTTTCATATTCAGCCTATAGAGATTTCAAAGACTTTTTAGTATTCAGCGTACAGCGGTTTCAACGATTTCTCTTTTTTTGGTATTCATTGTACAGCGATTTCTAAGGTTTCTCTTTTTTCGCATTAGCCTACAGCGAGTTCAACGATTTCTTTCTTTTTCGTATTCAGCGGAAAGCGATATCAACGATTTCTCTCATTTTCGTATTCAACGTACTGCGATTGCAACGATTTCTCTTTTTTATGATCACCGAACAGCAATTTCATCGATTTGTCTTTTTTTACTCAACGTACAGCGACTTCAACGATTTCTCTTTTTTCATTCTCACCGCACAGAGATTTGAACGATTGCTTTTTTTCGTATTCAGCGTACATCGATTTAATCTAATTCTCTTTTTTTCGTATTCAGCGTAAGGCGATTTCAACGATTTCTCTTTTTTTCGTATTCAAAGTACAGCGATTAATACGATTTCTCTTTTATTCGTATTCAGTTTACAGCGATTTCAACGGTATTTTTTTCGTTTTCAGTGTACAGCTATTTCAACGATTTTCTTTCTTATTCATTGTACAGCGATTTCTACGTTTCTTTTTTTTGTATTCGACCTACGGCGATTGCAACGATTTCTCTTTTTATCGTAATCAGCGTTGAGCGTATTCATCGATTTTTTTCGTATTCAGCGTACAGATATTTCAACGGTTTTTTTCGTATTCAGCGTACAGCGATTTCAACGATTTATCTGTTTTCGAATTGAGCTTACAATGATTTTAACGAAATTTTTCGTTTTCAGCGTACAGGTATTTCAAAGATATTTTTACGTATTGAGCGTACAGATATATCAACGATTTTCTTTCATATTTTGCGAGCTTATTGTACGATTTCCTTTCTTTTCGTGTTCAGCGTACAGGTATTTCAAAGAAATTTTCCGTATTCAGCGTATAGTTATTTCAAAGATTTCCTTTCATATTCTGCGTGCTCTTTCAACGATTTGCTTTATTTCGTATTCAGGGTACAGCGATTTCAACGATTTCTCTTTTTTATATTCAGCGCACATCGTTTTCAACGACTTCTCTTTTTTCCTAATCAGCGTACAGCGATTTCAACGATTTCTATTTTTCATAAACAGCGTACAGCGATTTCAAATATTTCTCTTTATTTTCTTATTCAGCGTACAATGATATCAACGATTTGTCTTTTTTCCTATTCAACGTACAGCGATTTCATCGATTTGTCTTTTTCTCATAATTAGTCTACGTACAGTTTTGTTAACCATTTCATTTTTTACGTTTTCAGCGCTCAGCGATTTCACGGATTTCTCTTTATTTCGTATTCAGCGAACAGCGATTTCAACGACTTCTCTTTTTTTCGTATTCAGCTATCAGCGATTTCAACAATTTCTCTTTTTTCGTATTCAACGTACAGTGATTTCAACGATTTCTCTCTTTTTCGTTTTCGGTGTAGAGCGATTTCAACGATTTCTGTTTTTCTTGTATTCAGCGTATGGCGATTTCAACGATTTCACTTTTTTCATATCAAACGGACAGCGATTTCAACGATTTCTCCTTTTTTCTTATTCAGGGTACAGCGATTTCAACGTTTTTTATCGTATTCAGCGTTCAGCAATTTCAACGATTATTTTTTTCAGCGTACAGCTATTTCAACAATTTTCTTGCATATTCAGGGAATAGTCATATTAGCGATTTCTCTTATTTTCGTATTCAAAGCACAGCGTTTAAAACAATTACTCTTTTTTCGTATTCAGCTTACAGCTATTTCAACGAATTTCTTCCGGTTTCAGCGTACAGCGATTTGAACTATTTTTTTTCGTATTCGACCTACAGCGATTTCCACAATTCCTATTTTATTTCGTATTCTGTGTACAGCGATTTCAACTGTTTCTTTTTAATTCGTATTGCGTACAGGGATTTCAACGATTTCTCTTTTTTTCGTGCTCAGCGTAAACCGGTTTCAACGATTTCTATTTTTTCATTTTCAACGGACAGCGATTTCAACGATTTATCTATTTTTCGTATTCAGCGTACAGAAATTTCAACTTTTTTTCGTATTCAGCATACAGCGATTTCAACGATTATTTTTTTCAGCGTACAGCTATTTCAACGATTTTCTTTAATATTCAGCGATTTCTCTTTTTTCCGTATTCAAAGCACAGCGATTTAAACAATTACTCCTTTTTTCGTATTCATCTTACAGCGAATTCAACGAAATTTTTTTGGTATTCAGCGTACAGCTATTTCAACGAATTATTTTCGTCTTCAGCGTACAGCGATTTCAACGTTTTTTTTTTTCGTATTGGACCTAGAGCGACTTCCACGATTTCTACTTTTTTCGTATTCAGCGTACAGCGTTTTCAACGATTATTTTCCGTATTCGTCCTAGAGCAATTTCCAGGATTTCTATTTTTTTTTCGTATTCTGTGTACAGCGATATAGACGATTTTTATTTTATTCGTATTAGCGTACAGGGATTTCAACGATTTCTCCTTTTTTCGTATTGAGCGTAAAGCGATTTCAACTATTTCTCTTTCTTTGGTATTCAGCCTACAGCGATATCAACGATTTAATATTTTTATTCATCGTACCGCGACTTCAACGATTTCTCTTTTTTCATGCTCACCGCACAGAGATTTCAATGATTTCTCTTTTTTTTCGTATTCTGCGTACTTCGATTTAATCTAATTCTCTTTTTTTCTTATTCAGCGTACAGCGATATCAACGATTTCTCCTTTTTTCGTATTCAGCGTACATCGAATTAATCTAATTCTCTTTTTTTTCTTATTCATCGTACAGCGATATCAACGATTTCTCCTTTTTTCGTATTCAGCGTACAACAATTACAAGGTTTTCCCATTTTTCGTTTCCAACCTACAGCGATATCAACGATTTCTCGTTTTTTCGTATTCAGCGTTCAGCGAATTCTCAATTTTTTATATTCCACGTACAGCGCTTTCAACTATTTCTCTTTTTTTCGTATTCAACGTACAGCGATTTCAACGATTTCTCTTTCTTCATGCTCACCGCACAGAGATTTGAACGATTTCTCTTTTTTCGTATTCTGCGTACAGCGATTTCATCTAATTCTCTTTTTTTCTTATTCAGCGTACAGCGATTTCAACTTCTCTTTTTTCGCATTCAGCGTACAGCGATTTCAAGGATTTCTCTTTTTTTCTTATTCAGCGTACAGCGACATCAACAATTTTTTTTCGTATTGAGCGTACAACTATTTCACCGTTTTTTTTCGTATTCGTCGTGCAGCTATTTCAATGAATTTTCCTCCTATTCAGCGTACAGCGATTTCAACGATTTTTCTCGAATTCAACGTACTGCGATTTCAACGATTTCTTTGGTATTGAGCGTACAGATATTTCAACGATTTATATTTTTTTCTTATTTAGCATACAGCGATTTCAACGATTTCTCTTTTTTTCATATTCAGCTTTTAGAGATTTCAAAGACTTTTTAGTATTCAGCGTACAGCGGTTTCAACGATTTCTCTTTTTTTCGTATTCATTGTACAGCGATTTCTAAGGTTTTTCTTTTTTTCGTATTAGCGTACAGCGAGTTCAACGATTTCTCTCTTTTTCGTATTCAGCGGAAAGTGTTATCAATGATTTCTCTAATTTTGGTATTCAACGTACTGCGATCGCAACCATTTCTCTTTTTTTTTCGTATTCAACGTTCAGCGATTTCAACGATTTCTCTTTTTTATGATAACCGAACAGCGATTTCAACGATTTGTGTTTCTTTATTCAACGTACAGCAAGTTCAACGATTTCTCTTTTTTCGTGCTCACCGTACACAGATTTCAACGATTTCTCTTTTTTTGTATTCAGCGTACATCGATTTAATCTAATTCTCTTTCCTTTCGTATTCAGCGTAACGCGATTTCAACGGTATTTTTTTCGTATTCAGGGTACAGCTATTTCAACGATTTTCTTTCGTATTCTGTGTACAGCGATTTCAACGATTCTGTTTTTGTATTCGACCTACAGCGATTGCAAAGATTTCTCTTTTTATCGTATTCAGCGTAGAGCGTATTCAACGATTTTTTTTCGTATTCAGCTTACAGATATTTTAACCATTTTTTTCGTATTCAGCGTACAGGGATTTCAACGATTTATCTGTTTTCGAATTGAGCGTACAACGATTTCAACGAAATTTTTCGTTTTCAGGGTACTGGTATCAAAGATATTTTTACGTATTGACCGTACAGATATATCAACGATTTTCTTTCATATTCTGCGAGCTTATTCAACGATTTGTTTTCTTTTCGTGTTCAGCGTACAGGTATTTCAAATAAACTTTTCCGTATTCAGCGTACAGTTATTTCAACGATTTCCTTTCATATTGTGCGTGCTCTTTCAACGATTTGTTTTTTTTTCGTATTCAGGGTACAGCGATTTCAACGATTTCTCTTTTTTTATATTCAGCGAACAGCGATTTCAAAGACTTCTCTTTTTTCCTATTCAGCGTACAGCGATTTCAACGATTTCTATTTTTCATATACGGCGTACAGCGATTTCAAAGATTTCTCTTTATTTTCTTATTCAGCGTACAATGATTTCAACAATTTGTCCCTTTTTCCTATTCAACGTACAGCGATTTCATCGATTTGTCTTTTTCTCATAATTATTCTACGTACAGCTTTTTTAACGATTTCATTTTTTACCTGTTCAGCGCTCAGCGATTTCACGGATTTCTCTTTATTTCGTATTCAGCGAATAGCGATTTCAACGACTTCTCTTTTTTCGTATTTAGCTTTCAGCGATTTCAACAACTTCTCTTTTTTCGTATTCAACGTACAGTGATTTCAACGATTTCTCTTTTTCGTATTCAGGGTACAGCGATTGCAACGTTTTTTATCGTATTCAGCGTTCAGCGATTTCAACGATTATTTTTTTCAGCGTACAGCTATTTCAACGATTTTCTTGCATATTCAGTCATATTAGCGATTTCTCTTATTTTCGTATTCAAAGCACAGCGTTTAAAACAATTACTCTTTTTTCGTATTCAGCTTACAGCTATTTCAACGAATTTCTTCCGGTTTCAGCGTACAGCGATTTCAACTATTTTTTTTCGTATTCGACCTACAGCGATTTCCACAATTCCTATTTTATTTCGTATTCTGTGTACAGCGATTTCAACTGTTTCTTTTTAATTCGTATTGCGTACAGGGATTTCAACGATTTCTCTTTTTTTCGTGCTCAGCGTAAACCGGTTTCAACGATTTCTATTTTTTCATTTTCAACGGACAGCGATTTCAACGATTTATCTATTTTTCGTATTCAGCGTACAGAAATTTCAACTTTTTTTCGTATTCAGCATACAGCGATTTCAACGATTATTTTTTTCAGCGTACAGCTATTTCAACGATTTTCTTTAATATTCAGCGATTTCTCTTTTTTCCGTATTCAAAGCACAGCGATTTAAACAATTACTCCTTTTTTCGTATTCATCTTACAGCGAATTCAACGAAATTTTTTTGGTATTCAGCGTACAGCTATTTCAACGAATTATTTTCGTCTTCAGCGTACAGCGATTTCAACGTTTTTTTTTTTCGTATTGGACCTAGAGCGACTTCCACGATTTCTACTTTTTTCGTATTCAGCGTACAGCGTTTTCAACGATTATTTTCCGTATTCGTCCTAGAGCAATTTCCAGGATTTCTATTTTTTTTTCGTATTCTGTGTACAGCGATATAGACGATTTTTATTTTATTCGTATTAGCGTACAGGGATTTCAACGATTTCTCCTTTTTTCGTATTGAGCGTAAAGCGATTTCAACTATTTCTCTTTCTTTGGTATTCAGCCTACAGCGATATCAACGATTTAATATTTTTTATTCATCGTACCGCGACTTCAACGATTTCTCTTTTTTCATGCTCACCGCACAGAGATTTCAATGATTTCTCTTTTTTTTCGTATTCTGCGTACTTCGATTTAATCTAATTCTCTTTTTTTCTTATTCAGCGTACAGCGATATCAACGATTTCTCCTTTTTTCGTATTCAGCGTACATCGAATTAATCTAATTCTCTTTTTTTTCTTATTCATCGTACAGCGATATCAACGATTTCTCCTTTTTTCGTATTCAGCGTACAACAATTACAAGGTTTTCCCATTTTTCGTTTCCAACCTACAGCGATATCAACGATTTCTCGTTTTTTCGTATTCAGCGTTCAGCGAATTCTCAATTTTTTATATTCCACGTACAGCGCTTTCAACTATTTCTCTTTTTTTCGTATTCAACGTACAGCGATTTCAACGATTTCTCTTTCTTCATGCTCACCGCACAGAGATTTGAACGATTTCTCTTTTTTCGTATTCTGCGTACAGCGATTTCATCTAATTCTCTTTTTTTCTTATTCAGCGTACAGCGATTTCAACTTCTCTTTTTTCGCATTCAGCGTACAGCGATTTCAAGGATTTCTCTTTTTTTCTTATTCAGCGTACAGCGACATCAACAATTTTTTTTCGTATTGAGCGTACAACTATTTCACCGTTTTTTTTCGTATTCGTCGTGCAGCTATTTCAATGAACTTTCCTCCTATTCAGCGTACAGCGATTTCAACGATTTTTCTCGAATTCAACGTACTGCGATTTCAACGATTTCTTTGGTATTGAGCGTACAGATATTTCAACGATTTCTATTTTTTTCTTATTTAGCATACAGCGATTTCAACGATTTCTCTTTTTTTCATATTCAGCTTTTAGAGATTTCAAAGACTTTTTAGTATTCAGCGTACAGCGGTTTCAACGATTTCTCTTTTTTTCGTATTCATTGTACAGCGATTTCTAAGGTTTTTCTTTTTTTCGTATTAGCGTACAGCGAGTTCAACGATTTCTCTCTTTTTCGTATTCAGCGGAAAGTGTTATCAATGATTTCTCTAATTTTGGTATTCAACGTACTGCGATCGCAACCATTTCTCTTTTTTTTTCGTATTCAACGTTCAGCGATTTCAACGATTTCTCTTTTTTATGATAACCGAACAGCGATTTCAACGATTTGTGTTTCTTTATTCAACGTACAGCAAGTTCAACGATTTCTCTTTTTTCGTGCTCACCGTACACAGATTTCAACGATTTCTCTTTTTTTGTATTCAGCGTACATCGATTTAATCTAATTCTCTTTCCTTTCGTATTCAGCGTAACGCGATTTCAACGGTATTTTTTTCGTATTCAGGTTACAGCTATTTCAACGATTTTCTTTCGTATTCTGTGTACAGCGATTTCAACGATTCTGTTTTTGTATTCGACCTACAGCGATTGCAAAGATTTCTCTTTTTATCGTATTCAGCGTAGAGCGTATTCAACGATTTTTTTTCGTATTCAGCTTACAGATATTTTAACCATTTTTTTCGTATTCAGCGTACAGGGATTTCAACGATTTATCTGTTTTCGAATTGAGCGTACAACGATTTCAACGAAATTTTTCGTTTTCAGGGTACTGGTATCAAAGATATTTTTACGTATTGACCGTACAGATATATCAACGATTTTCTTTCATATTCTGCGAGCTTATTCAACGATTTGTTTTCTTTTCGTGTTCAGCGTACAGGTATTTCAAATAAACTTTTCCGTATTCAGCGTACAGTTATTTCAACGATTTCCTTTCATATTGTGCGTGCTCTTTCAACGATTTGTTTTTTTTTCGTATTCAGGGTACAGCGATTTCAACGATTTCTCTTTTTTTATATTCAGCGAACAGCGATTTCAAAGACTTCTCTTTTTTCCTATTCAGCGTACAGCGATTTCAACGATTTCTATTTTTCATATACGGCGTACAGCGATTTCAAAGATTTCTCTTTATTTTCTTATTCAGCGTACAATGATTTCAACAATTTGTCCCTTTTTCCTATTCAACGTACAGCGATTTCATCGATTTGTCTTTTTCTCATAATTATTCTACGTACAGCTTTTTTAACGATTTCATTTTTTACCTGTTCAGCGCTCAGCGATTTCACGGATTTCTCTTTATTTCGTATTCAGCGAATAGCGATTTCAACGACTTCTCTTTTTTCGTATTTAGCTTTCAGCGATTTCAACAACTTCTCTTTTTTCGTATTCAACGTACAGTGATTTCAACGATTTCTCTTTTTCGTATTCAGGGTACAGCGATTGCAACGTTTTTTATCGTATTCAGCGTTCAGCGATTTCAACGATTATTTTTTTCAGCGTACAGCTATTTCAACGATTTTCTTGCATATTCAGTCATATTAGCGATTTCTCTTATTTTCGTATTCAAAGCACAGCGTTTAAAACAATTACTCTTTTTTCGTATTCAGCTTACAGCTATGTCAACGAATTTCTTCCGTTTTCAGCGTACAGCGATTTCAACGATTTTTTTTTGTACTCGACCTACAGCGATTTCCACAAATTCTATTTTCTTTTGTATTCTGTGTACAGCGATTTGAACTATTTCTCTTTAATTCGTATTACGTACAGGGATTTCAAAGATTTCTCTTTGTTCGTGCTCAGCGTAAACCGATTTCAACGATGTCTCTTTTTTCATATTCAACGGACAGCGATTTCTACGATTTATCTTTTTTTTCGTATTCAGCGTACAGCAATTTCAACGATTTTTTTTCAGCGTACAGCTATTTCAACGATTTTCTTTCATATTCAGCGATTTCTCTTTTTTCCGTATTCAAGGCACAGCGATTTAAACAATTACTCCTTTTTTCGTATTCATCTTACCGCGAATTCAATTAAATATTTTTCGTATTCAGCGTACAGCTATTTCAACGAGTTTCTTCCGTCTTCAGCGTACAGCGATTTCAACGTTTTTTTCGTATTGGACCTAGAGCGATTTCCACGATTTCTACTTTTTTCGTATTCAGCGTACAGCGTTTTCAACGATTATTTTTCGTATTCGTCCTACAGCGATTTCCAGGATTTCTATTTTTTTTCTTATTCTCTGTATAGCGATATCAACGATTTTCATTTTATTCGTATTAGCGTACGGGGATTTCAACGATTTCTCTTTTTTTCGTATTCAGTGTAAAGGGATTTCAACTATTTCTCTATTTTTCGTATTCAGCGTACAGCGACATCAACGATTTCACTTTTCTATTCAACGTACAGCGGCTTCAACGATTTCTCTTTTTTCATGCTCACCGCACAGAGATTTCAACGATTTCTCTTTTTTTTTCGTATTCTGCGTACATCGATTTAATCTAATTCTCTTTTTTTCTTATTCAGCGTACAGCGATATCAACGATTTCTCCTTTTTTCGTATTCAGTGTACAACGATTACAAGGTTTTCCCTTTTTTCGTATCCAACATACAGCGATATCAACGATTTCTCGTTTTTTCGTATTCAGCGTTCAGCGATTTCTCAATTTTTCATATTCCACGTACAGCGATTTCAACTATGTATCTTTTTTTCGTATTCAACGTACTGCGATTTCAACGACTTGTCTTTCTTCATGCTCACCGCACAGAGATTTCAACGATTTCTCTTTTTTTTCGTGTTCTGCGTACATCGATTTAATTTAATTCTCTTTTTTTCTTATTCAGCGTACAGCGATATCAACGATTTCTCCTTTTTTCGTATTCAGTGTACAACGATTACAAGGTTTTCCCTTTTTTCGTATCCAACATACAGCGATATCAACGATTTCTCGTTTTTTCGTATTCAGCGTTCAGCGATTTCTCAATTTTTCTTATTCCACGTACAGCGATTTCAACTATGTATCTTTTTTTCGTATTCAACGTACAGCGATTTCAACGACTTGTCTTTCTTCATGCTCACCGCACAGAGATTTCAACGATTTCTCTTTTTTCGTATTCTGCGTACAGCGATTTCATCTAATTGTCTTTTTTTCTTATTCAGCGTAGAGCGATTTCAGCTTCTCTTTTTTTCGTATTCAGCGTACAGCGATTTCAAGGATTTCTCTTTTTTTCTTATTCAGCGTACAGCGACATCAACAATTTTTTTCGTATTCAGCGTACAAATATTTCACAGTTTTTTTTCGTATTCATCGTGCAGCTATGTCAATGAATTTTCCTCCTATTCAGCGTGGAGCGATTTCAACATTTTTCTCGAATTCAACGTACTGCGATTTCAACGATTTCTTTGGTATTGAGCGTACAGATCTTTCATCGATTTCTATTTTTTATTATTAGGATACAGGGATTTCAACGATTTCTCTTTTTTTCATATTCAGCCTATAGAGATTTCAAAGACTTTTTAGTATTCAGCGTACAGCGGTTTCAACGATTTCTCTTTTTTTGGTATTCATTGTACAGCGATTTCTAAGGTTTCTCTTTTTTCGCATTAGCCTACAGCGAGTTCAACGATTTCTTTCTTTTTCGTATTCAGCGGAAAGCGTTATCAACGATTTCTCTCATTTTCGTATTCAACGTACTGCGATTGCAACGATTTCTCTTTTTTATGATCACCGAACAGCAATTTCATCGATTTGTCTTTTTTTACTCAACGTACAGCGACTTCAACGATTTCTCTTTTTTCATTCTCACCGCACAGAGATTTGAACGATTGCTTTTTTTCGTATTCAGCGTACATCGATTTAATCTAATTCTCTTTTTTTCGTATTCAGCGTAAGGCGATTTCAACGATTTCTCTTTTTTTCGTATTCAAAGTACAGCGATTAATACGATTTCTCTTTTATTCGTATTCAGTTTACAGCGATTTCAACGGTATTTTTTTCGTTTTCAGTGTACAGCTATTTCAACGATTTTCTTTCTTATTCATTGTACAGCGATTTCTACGTTTCTTTTTTTTGTATTCGACCTACGGCGATTGCAACGATTTCTCTTTTTATCGTAATCAGCGTTGAGCGTATTCATCGATTTTTTTCGTATTCAGCGTACAGATATTTCAACGATTTTTTTCGTATTCAGCGTACAGCGATTTCAACGATTTATCTGTTTTCGAATTGAGCTTACAATGATTTTAACGAAATTTTTCGTTTTCAGCGTACAGGTATTTCAAAGATATTTTTACGTATTGAGCGTACAGATATATCAACGATTTTCTTTCATATTTTGCGAGCTTATTGTACGATTTCCTTTCTTTTCGTGTTCAGCGTACAGGTATTTCAAAGAAATTTTCCGTATTCAGCGTATAGTTATTTCAACGATTTCCTTTCATATTCTGCGTGCTCTTTCAACGATTTGCTTTATTTCGTATTCAGGGTACAGCGATTTCAACGATTTCTCTTTTTTATATTCAGCGCACAGCGTTTTCAACGACTTCTCTTTTTTCCTAATCAGCGTACAGCGATTTCAACGATTTCTATTTTTCATAAACAGCGTACAGCGATTTCAAATATTTCTCTTTATTTTCTTATTCAGCGTACAATGATATCAACGATTTGTCTTTTTTCCTATTCAACGTACAGCGATTTCATCGATTTGTCTTTTTCTCATAATTAGTCTACGTACAGTTTTGTTAACCATTTCATTTTTTACGTTTTCAGCGCTCAGCGATTTCACGGATTTCTCTTTATTTCGTATTCAGCGAACAGCGATTTCAACGACTTCTCTTTTTTTCGTATTCAGCTATCAGCGATTTCAACAATTTCTCTTTTTTCGTATTCTACGTACAGTGATTTCAACGATTTCTCTCTTTTTCTTTTTCGGTGTAGAGCGATTTCAACGATTTCTGTTTTTCTTGTATTCAGCGTATGGCGATTTCAACGATTTCACTTTTTTCATATCAAACGGACAGCGATTTCAACGATTTCTCCTTTTTTCTTATTCAGGGTACAGCGATTTCAACGTTTTTTATCGTATTCAGCGTTCAGCAATTTCAACGATTATTTTTTTCAGCGTACAGCTATTTCAACAATTTTCTTGCATATTCAGCGTATAGTCATATTAGCGATTTCTCTTATTTTCGTATTCAAAGCACAGCGTTTAAAACAATTACTCTTTTTTTCGTATTCAGCTTACAGCTATTTCAACGAATTTCTTCCGGTTTCAGCGTACAGCGATTTCAACTTTTTTTTTTCGTATTCGACCTACAGCGATTTCCACAATTCCTATTTTATTTCGTATTCTGTGTACAGCGATTTCAACTGTTTCTTTTTAATTCGTATTGCGTACAGGGATTTCAACGATTTCTCTTTTTTTCTTGCTTAGCGTAAACCGGTTTCAACGATTTCTATTTTTTCATATTCAACGGAGAGCGATTTCAACGATTTATCTATTTTTCGTATTCAGCGTACAGAAATTTCAACTTTTTTTCGTATTCAGCATACAGCGATTTCAACGATTATTTTTTTTCAGCGTACAGCTATTTCAACGATTTTCTTTAATATTCAGCGATTTCTCTTTTTTACGTATTCAAAGCACAGCGATTTAAACAATTACTCCTTTTTTCGTATTCATCTTACAGCGAATTCAACGAAATTTTTTTGGTATTCAGCGTACAGCTATTTCAACGAATTTTTTTCGTCTTCAGCGTACAGCGATTTCACGTTTTTTTTTTCGTATTGGACCTAGAGCGACTTCCACGATTTCTACTTTTTTCGTATTCAGCGTACAGCGTTTTCAACGATTATTTTCCGAATTCGTCCTACAGCAATTTCCAGGATTTCTATTTTTTTTTCGTATTCTGTGTACAGCGATATAGACGATTTTTATTTTATTCGTATTAGCGTACAGGGATTTCAACGATTTCTCCTTTTTTCGTATTGAGCGTAAAGTGATTTCAACTATTTCTCTTTCTTTGGTATTCATCCTACAGCGATATCAACGATTTAATATTTTTTATTCATCGTACCGCGACTTCAACGATTTCTCTTTTTTCATGCTCGCCGCACAGAGATTTCAACGATTTCTCTTTTTTTTCGTATTCAGCGTACATCGATTTAATCTAATTCTCTTTTTTCCTTATTCAGCGTACAGCGATATCAACGATTTCTCCTTTTTTCGTATTCAGCGTACATCGAATTAATCTAATTCTCTTTTTTTTCTTATTCATCGTACAGCGATATCAACGATTTCTCCTTTTTTCGTATTCAGCGTACAACAATTACAAGGTTTTCCCATTTTTCGTTTCCAACCTACAGCGATATCAACGATTTCTCGTTTTTTCGTATTCAGCGTTCAGCGATTTCTCAATTTTTCATATTCCACGTACAGCGCTTTCAACTATTTCTCTTTTTTTCGTATTCAACGTACAGCGATTTCAACGATTTCTCTTTCTTCATGCTCACCGCACAGAGATTTGAACGATTTCTCTTTTTTCGTATTCTGCGTACAGCGATTTCATCTAATTCTCTTTTTGTCTTATTCAGCGTACAGCGATTTCAACTTCTCTTTTTTTCGCATTCAGCGTACAGCGATTTCAAGGATTTCTCTTTTTTTCTTATTCAGCGTACAGCGACATCAACAATTTTTTTTCGTATTGAGCGTACAACTATTTCACCGTTTTTTTTCGTATTCGTTGTGCAGCTATTTCAATGAACTTTCCTCCTATTCAGCGTACAGCGATTTCAACGATTTTTCTCGAATTCAACGTACTGCGATTTCAACGATTTCTTTGGTATTGAGCGTACAGATATTTCAACGATTTCTAATTTTTTCTTATTTAGCATACAGCGATTTCATCGATTTCTCTTTTTTTCATATTCAGCTTTTAGAGATTTCAAAGACTTTTTAGTATTCAGCGTACAGCGGTTTCAACGATTTCTCTTTTTTTCGTATTCATTGTACAGCGATTTCTAAGGTTTTTCTTTTTTTCGTATTAGCGTACAGCGAGTTCAACGATTTCTCTCTTTTTCGTATTCAGCGGAAAGTGTTATCAATGATTTCTCTAATTTTGGTATTCAACGTACTGCGATCGCAACCATTTCTCTTTTTTTTTTCGTATTCAACGTTCAGCGATTTCAACGATTTCCCTTTTTTATGATAACCGAACAGCGATTTCAACGATTTGTGTTTCTTTATTCAACGTACAGCAAGTTCAACGATTTCTCTTTTTTCGTGCTCACCGTACACAGATTTCAACGATTTCTCTTTTTTTGTATTCAGCGTACATCGATTTAATCTAATTCTCTTTTCTTTCGTATTCAGCGTAACGCGATTTCAACGGTATTTTTTTCGTATTCAGGGTACAGCTATTTCAACGATTTTCTTTCGTATTCTGTGTACAGCGATTTCAACGATTCTGTTTTTGTATTCGACCTACAGCGATTGCAAAGATTTCTCTTTTTATCGTATTCAGCGTAGAGCGTATTCAACGATTTTTTTTCGTATTCAGCTTACAGATATTTTAACCATTTTTTTCGTATTCAGCGTACAGGGATTTCAACGATTTATCTGTTTTCGAATTGAGCGTACAACGATTTCAACGAAATTTTTCGTTTTCAGGGTACAGGTATCAAAGATATTTTTACGTATTGACCGTACAGATATATCAACGATTTTGTTTCATATTCTGCGAGCTTATTCAACGATTTGTTTTCTTTTCGTGTTCAGCGTACAGGTATTTCAAATAAACTTTTCCGTATTCAGCGTACAGTTATTTCAACGATTTCCTTTCATATTCTGCGTGCTCTTTCAACGATTTGTTTTTTTTCGTATTCAGGGTACAGCGATTTCAACGATTTCTCTTTTTTTATATTCAGCGAACAGCGATTTCAAAGACTTCTCTTTTTTCCTATTCAGCGTACAGCGATTTCAACGATTTCTATTTTTCATATACGGCGTACAGCGATTTCAAAGATTTCTCTTTATTTTCTTATTCAGCGTACAATGATTTCAACAATTTGTCCCTTTTTCCTATTCAACGTACAGCGATTTCATCGATTTGTCTTTTTTATCATAATTATTCTACGTACAGCTTTTTTAACGATTTCATATTTTACCTGTTCAGCGCTCAGCGATTTCACGGATTTCTCTTTATTTCGTATTCAGCGAACAGCGATTTCAACGACTTCTCTTTTTTCGTATTTAGCTTTCAGCGATTTCAACAACTTCTCTTTTTTTTGGTATTCAACGTACAGTGATTTCAACGATTTCTCTTTTTCGTATTCAGGGTACAGCGATTGCAACGTTTTTTATCGTATTCAGCGTTCAGCGATTTCAACGATTATTTTTTTCAGCGTACAGCTATTTCAACGATTTTCTTGCATATTCAGCGTATAGTCATATTAGCGATTTCTCTTATTTTCGTATTCAAAGCACAGCGTTTAAAACAATTACTCTTTTTTCGTATTCAGCTTACAGCTATGTCAACGAATTTCTTCCGTTTTCAGCGTACAGCGATTTCAACGATTTTTTTTTGTACTCGACCTACAGCGATTTCCACAAATTCTATTTTCTTTTGTATTCTGTGTACAGCGATTTGAACTATTTCTCTTTAATTCGTATTACGTACAGGGATTTCAAAGATTTCTCTTTGTTCGTGCTCAGCGTAAACCGATTTCAACGATGTCTCTTTTTTCATATTCAACGGACAGCGATTTCTACGATTTATCTTTTTTTCGTATTCAGCGTACAGCAATTTCAACGATTTTTTTTCAGCGTACAGCTATTTCAACGATTTTCTTTCATATTCAGCGATTTCTCTTTTTTCCGTATTCAAGGCACAGCGATTTAAACAATTACTCCTTTTTTCGTATTCATCTTACCGCGAATTCAATTAAATATTTTTCGTATTCAGCGTACAGCTATTTCAACGAGTTTCTCCGTCTACAGTGTACAGCGATTTCAACGTTTTTTTCGTATTGGACCTAGAGCGATTTCCACGATTTCTACTTTTTTCGTATTCAGCGTACAGCGTTTTCAACGATTATTTTTCGTATTCGTCCTACAGCGATTTCCAGGATTTCTATTTTTTTTCTTATTCTCTGTATAGCGATATCAACGATTTTCATTTTATTCGTATTAGCGTACGGGGATTTCAACGATTTCTCCTTTTTTCGTATTCAGTGTAAAGGGATTTCAACTATTTCTCTATTTTTCGTATTCAGCGTACAGCGATATCAACGATTTCACTTTTTTATTCAACGTACAGCGACTTCAACGATTTCTCTTTTTTCATGCTCACCGCACAGAGATTTCAACGATTTCTCTTTTTTTTTCGTATTCTGCGTACATCGATTTAATCTAATTCTCTTTTTTTCTTATTCAGTGTACAGCGATATCAACGATTTCTCTTTTTCGTATTCAGTGTACAACGATTACAAGGTTTTCCCTTTTTTTCGTATCCAGCATACAGCGATATCAACGATTTCTCGTTTTTTCGTATTCAGCGTTCAGCGATTTCTCAATTTTTCATATTCCACGTACAGCGATTTCAACTATGTATCTTTTTTTCGTATTCAACGTACAGCGATTCCAACGACTTGTCTTTCTTCATGCTCACCGCACAGAGATTTCAACGATTTCTCTTTTTTCGTATTCTGCGTACAGCGATTTCATCTAATTCTCTTTTTTTCTTATTCAGCGTACAGCGATTTCAACTTCTCTTTTTTTCGTATTCAGCGTACAGCGATTTCAAGGATTTCTCTTTTTTTCTTATTCAGCGTAAAGCGACATCAACATTTTTTTTCGTATTCATCGTGCAGCTATTTCAATGAATTTTCCTCCTATTCAGCGTGGAGCGATTTCAACATTTTTCTCGAATTCAACGTACTGCGATTTCAACGATTTCTTTGGTATTGAGCGTACAGATATTTCATCGATTTCTATTTTTTATTATTAGGATACAGGGATTTCAACGATTTCTCTTTTTTTCATATTCAGCGTATAGAGATTTCAAAGACTTTTTAGTATTCAGCGTACAGCGTTTTCAACGATTTCTCTTTTTTTGGTATTCATTGTACAGCGATTTCTAAGGTTTCTCTTTTTTTCGTATTAGCGTACAGCGAGTTCAACGATTTCTCTCTTTTTCGTAATCAGCGGAAAGCGATATCAACGATTTCTCTAATTTTCGTATTAGCGTACAGCGATTTCAACGATTTCTATTTTTTGCTTATTCAGCGTAAAGCGATTTCAACGATTTTTTTTTCGTATTCAAAGTACAGCGATTAAAACAATTTCTCTTTTTTTCCGTAATCAGCTTACAGCGATTTCGACGATTTTCTTTCGGATCCAGCCTACAACGATTTCAACGATTTTTTCTTCGTATTCGGCCAAGAGCAATTTCAACGGTATCTCTTTTCTTCGTATTCAGCATACAGCAATTTCAACGATTTATTTTGATATTCAGCGTACAGAGATTTCAGCGATTTTTTTTCGTATTCAGCGTTCAGCTATTTCAACTATTTATTTTCTCATATTCAACGTACAGCGATTGCAACGATTTCTCTTTTTTTCGTGTTGAGCGCACAGCGATTCATCGTTTTTTTCGTATTCGGCGTACAAACATTTGAACGATTTTTTTTCCTAATCAGCGTACAGCTATTTCAAAGATTTTCTTTCATATTCAGCGTATAGCCATTTCAACGATTTCTTTTTTTTTCGTAATAAAAGTACAGCGATTAAAACAATTTCTCTTTTTTTTCGTATTCAACTTACAGCGATTTCAACGATATTTTTTTCGTATTCAGCGTACAACTATTTCAACGATTTTCTTTTGTATTCTGCGTACAGCGATTTCAACTGTTTTTTTTTCGTATTCGGCCTACAGCGATTTCAAAGACTTCTCTTTTTTTCGTATTCAGTTTACAGCGATTGAATGATTTTTTTCGTATTCAGCGTACAGAATTTTCAACGATTTTTTTCGTATTCAGCGTACAGCGATTTCAACGATTTGTCTTTTTTCCGTACTTTGCGTACAGCGATTTCAACGATTTCTCTTTTTTCGTATTCAGCGTACAGCGATTTCAACGATTTCTCTTTTTTTCTTATTCAACGTATAGCGTTTTCAACTATTTCTCTTTTTTTCTTATTCAGCGTATAGCGATTTTAAAGAGTTCTCTTTTTTTCGTATTCAGCTTACAGCGATTTCAACGATTTCTCTTTTTTTCGCATTCAGCGTATAGAGATTTCAACGGTTTTTTTTGTATTCACCGCACAACCATTCCTACTATTTTATCTTTTACATTGTTCAGCATATTAAAGTATTTTTTTGTCCGTTTACTATTCCTTCCATTTCATCCTTCAGTAGGCAGTTCCTTCTTTGGCCTCGACCCAGGCAATTCCTTCTCTTCATCCTGATCATTTTCAGCATCATTCTTTCTTCACCCTTTCTTTTCAACACAGTTTCATTTCTTATTCTGTCTGTCTGTTTCACACCCTCCATTCTTCTCCATATCTACATTTCAAGTGACTCTAGTCTCTTCTCTTCACTTCGTCGTAATTTCTGTGTTTCCTCCTTATACAATGTGATACTCCACACAAAGCACTTCACTAGTCTCTCCATTAGTTGTTTTTCTAGAGTTCCGTAGAATGCTCTTTTCCCTATTAAATTTTTATTGTTATTATAAATGCACCTACAGTAATTGTATAAGAAAAAGATTTGCTTTCCTAAAGGACTATGTAATTCTGTTGACTTAGTCTTTTGTATTCGTTTATTATGCTTTAACTTTTACTCTAGTTAGTTAGATATAATACACTTTGTAATATATACAGTATTATTACTCTTCTTTACTTTAGGATATATTTTTATTGTAATTATATATAATTATATTTTGAAAATTAGAAAAAAAAGGAAAGGACAATAGGCGAGGTAAGGTCGGCTAGAGGGGAGGAGGAGGCCGAAATAGGAGTAATAATACTCTACAGTTTAAATAATATTGCATGTTAGTTTTAATAATAATAATAATAATAATAATAATAATAATAATAATAATAATAATAATAATAATAATAATAATAATAATATTTTTTGAGAACGGCCTGGGACTCGATGAAAATTGTCAGGGAATGTAGGTTGAAGAATGTATTAATTCTGTAGGTAGCCTACCCTGCCTTACTGTAAATCGTAATATTCTTCACAGTCCGTCAGAAGTAGTCGCTGTCCTAAAAAATTATTCAGATTTCTTCCCTATTACTCGTAATTCGTAATTATCCGTCACCTATTATAATTACTACTTATTTTATTTTATTCATCGTAGTCATCCTTTATTACTCGTCATCGTAGGTCATCGTCATCAGACATTATTCGCCACCATAGGTCGTCATCCAACATTATTCATTTTCTTAGGTTGTCTGCCACAATTCATCGTAACTTATCCGCCACAATTCCTCATAGTCATCCCCGTAACTCGTCAATATTGGTCATAAATCACCATTCATCAGTCATTCTCCATCATCCTCCTCGTCGTCATAGCCCATTATCAATCACTGTTCATCATTGTCATCCTTTATTATTCGTCATTTCAAATTGTTGTTTAGCCAACAGTCCTAAAACAGATCTGAACCTCATAAGGCATCACTCATCAGGCAATTAAGCCAAGGGATAATGAGGTAGAGTGGCATGTTCATTTCCCCTTCCATTGCATACATCACTGATTAGTTTGATATTACACTGATCAGTCTATTATTTTTAATAGGTTATTTTACGACGCTTTATGAACATCTTATGTTATTTGGAGTCTGAATGAGATGAAGGTGATAATGCCGGTGAATTGAGTCAGGGGCCCAGCACCGAAAGTTACCCAGCATTTGCTCATATTGGGTTGAGTTAAATCCCCGGAAAAAACCTCAACCAGGTAAATTGCCCCGACCGGGAATCGAACCAGGGCCACATGGTTTCGCGGCCAGCGCGTCGCTGACCGTTACTCCACAGATGTGGACTCAGACTATTATGAGACAATATAATTCGTTATACTTCGTTGTTATCCTCCGAAATTAGTTTGTCGTCCGCATAACCAAGGTAAATAACATAGAAGGACGTCCAGCTCAATTTATGAATTGCATTCAGCATTTAGGGGTTGTACTTTTTGTTTGTATTCAGCGTACAGCGATTTCAACGGTATTTTTTTCTTTCTTATTCAGCGTACAGCGATTGCTACGGTGTTTTTTTTTGTTTGTTTTGGTATACGGCGTACAGCTATTTCAACGATTTCTCTTTTTTTCGTATTCGGCGTACCGTTAATTCAATTATATTTTCCGTATTCAGTGTACAGCGATTTCAACGGTTTCTCTTTTATTCGTATTGAACGTACAGCCATTTCAACGATTTGTCTGTTTTCGTATTCAACGTACAGCTATTTCAACTATTTTTTCCTATTCAGCGTACAGCGATTGCAATGAATTCTCGTTTTTTCGTATTCAGCGTACAGCAATTTCAATGGTATTTTTTTCGTATTCAACGTACTGCGATTTCTACGGTGTTATATTTCTTGGTATTCAGCGTACAGGTATTTCAACGATTTCTCTTTTTTCGTATTGAACGTACAGAGATTTCAACGATTTCTCATTTTTTTCATATTCAGCGTATAGCGATATCAAACTTTTTCTTTTCGTATTCAGTGTACAGCGATTTCAGCGATTTGTCTTCTTTTCGTATTCAACGTAGAGCTATTTCAAAGATTTCTCTTGTTTATCGTATTCAACGTACAGCGATTTCAACGATTTCTTTTTTTTTCGTATTCAGCGTACAGCGATTTCAACGATTTCTCTTTTATTCTTATTCAGTATACAGCGATTACAACGATTTCTGTTTTTTCGTATTCAACGTACAGCTGTCAAAAAAAAAAAGTGGCCGCACTCGTGAACAGCGAATATTTTCAAAGTCCACTTCGGGTCGCGGCGATGTTACACGATGCATGTGCTCGTACAAGCAGTTCCGGAACTATGAAAGTGTTCCATATCTACGCCTCGTGGACCAGTGGTAGAGTGCTTGTTTAATGATTCAAAGGTCGTGGGTTCGGGCTTTCTTCAAGTTTTCATTTTATTTTTTAATCTTTCTTTAGCGATGTAAATGATATTCAAATTATCATTTATATCCAGTTATCGTTCTTTATGGATATCACGTTATTTATATTTTGTTATCGTTCTTTAGAGATATGAACAAAATTCAGGTCATCATTTGTATTCTGTTATCGTATTATAACGATATGAATAATAATTATTATTGTATTTCCAATGGGGGTTAGCCGTATTTTGCATATGTATGTTAGAGCTATAGTTTTATACACAAAAAAAGATAAGCATAAAGAGAAATGTAAAAGAAAATTAAATTAGCTTACGCGATGTAAACAAAACATAAACAATCCGTAAATTAGGCATTGCGATTGCAAAACAAATATCAGGTATCAATTTGTAACATACAAAAACATTAACAACACACATACGTAACACTTCTATAACACAAATATGCAGCTTTCCGTACCATACATCATAAATTAATACACAATAGTCACACAAACACAATCAAACCATAATTACGACATTGCGACGACATCAAGCATCACATAACTGACTCACATACATAACAAATCAAGCATCCGTTACAACACATACACTTCAACATAGTAACCACACTTTTAAAAGTTACAAATTTGGCTCCAAGAAGAATAAATAGGACACTGTTACTAATTACTATTCTTCTACAATTCCTTAAATACATCTGTAATCAATCTGTGAAATTCCGATATGAATAATGTTCACGTTTTTTATATTGTTATCGTTCTTTAGCGATTTAAATAATATTCAAGTTATCATTTATATTCTGTTTTCCTTCATTAGCATTATAAAACAATATTCAAGTTATTTATATTGTTATTGTTCTTTCGCAATATATTAATTAAACAAACCGATATTTATCATTTATATTCTGTTATCGTTCTTTAGTGAGACTGTATAAATAATATTCAAGTTATTTATATTGTAATCGTTCTTTAGCGATATAAATAACATAAATTTAATATTAGGTTTGGAAAAATCCAGTTGCATAATACTGGTATTAGTTTTTCTTTTTGTATTATTACATACAATTGAACCACAATCAAATGAAAAGGAGTAACGAGGAATTGAACCTGAGACGTTGACATCTAAATTCCGACGTTCGTCCGCTGAGCTACGAGAGCAAAAGTGTGGAAACATTTTTGGAAAAATTGGCCCAATCACACTCTAAGATCTTCTGATGATTCGTAGAAGCTAGTCCAGGATGCGGGGGGCAAAGGCTAATTGAGATTTCCCGGTCTCTGACCGGGTCAAACATCCTGATAGAATTAATATTTAACCCTTGCCGTGACTTTCGGTGAAGTCCGGAGGGCCCAATTAGTCAAATCCACTCTCCTCATCTCCACGCTTGGGCCCCTTGGAATTTAATAAAATGCGAAAGAGATTGTGGTGTGCGGAAAGCAACGGGATGTTACCGCATTTAGGCCTATCCTTCCTAAGAAAACTGCAAACATGAACAAAGGAAGCTTTTAATAGAAGAAGAAGGATCTTCTGCGGACCTCTGGAAAAAGAACTAAGGAAGAGACTAGTGAAGTGCTTTGTGTGGAGTGTGGCATTGTATGGGGAAGGAACATGGACATTACGACGAAATGAAGAGAAACGAATTGAAGCATTTGAAATGTGGATGTGGAGAAGAACGGTGCGTGTAAAGTGGACAGGCAGAATAAGAAATAAAATTGTGTTTGAAAAAGTGAGTGAAGAAAGAATGATGCTGAAACTGATTAGAAAGAGAAAAAGGAATTGGTTGGGTCTCTGGTTGAAAAGAATAATGGACGACATTAGGATATGTGGGTCATATGCGGAGACTAAGAGGAAGGCATAAAATAGGAAAGATTGGAGATTGCTGGGTTTGTAGTTAAAGACCTGCCCATGGACAGAACATTTATGTGTGTATGTTCAGAATGCCTGGAATATCGTGTCTAAGAACAGTCGCTATTTGCAAAGACTAGTCAATTCCATGCCCACTCGACTGCAAGATGATCGAGATAAGGGGAAGATAGACTAAATATTGAATTGTGGCTTTTTGTTTTGTTTTTTGAACGCTTAATTGTTTGAATATTTTAAGGCTGACGCCAGTAAATTTGTTATGTTTATGCCACGAAAGATATTTTATTGAGAATAAAATCTTTTTTCTTTCCATTTGCAGCCACAATATCATAATGATAATGATAAAGTCATGGCATAATATATTAATGAACCTGATGTTAATTACTAAAATAATCATAAAAGAAAAGGAGCCATTATGTCTAGTTTGTCTCTCTCAAAAACAGAACAAAAAAGGACATAAAAAGCACGAGGTTGTAGTCGAACGCAGGACCTCATGAATAACACGCCTGAATGCTACCATTATGCTATCGAATAACACACAGTATACTTCAATTATAACTGTAGATATCAGGCAACGTGGTCCAACAACATGTAACATCGCCTGTCTCCGAATTGTAGCGAAGATACCCGAAGGGAACTTTGATACAGGAGAGCGGCCACTTTTTCTTTTGACAGCTGTACAGCGATTTCAAAGATTTCTCTTGTTTTCTTATTCAGCGTACAGCGATTTCAACGATTTCTCTTTTTCTCGTATTGTGTGTACAGCGATTTAAACCAATTCTCTTTTTTCCGTATTCAGCTTTCAGCGATTTCAACGATTCCTCTTTTTTTCGTATTCAACGTACAGGGATTTCAACGATTTCTCCCCTTTCGTATCCGGTGCACAGCGGTTTCAACGATTTCTCTTTTTTCGTATTCAACGTAAAGCAATTTCAACGATTTCTCTTTTTTCGTGTTCAGCGAACAGGACTTGAACGGTTTCTCTTTTTTTTCGTATTCAGCGTACAGCGATTTCAACGATTTCTCTTTTTTTCTTATTGAGCTTATAGCGATTTTAAAGATTTCTCTTTTTTCATATTGAACGGACAGCGATTTCAACGATTTCTCTTTTTTTCGTATTCAGCGTACAGCGATTTCAAAGTTTTTTTTTTGGATTCAGCGTACGGCGATTTCAACGATTATTTTTTTAGCGTACAGCTATTTCAACGATTTTGTTTCATATTCAGCGTATAGCCATTTCAACGATTTCTCTTTTTTCGTATTCAAAGCACAGTGATTAAAACAATTACTCTTTTTTTCGCATTCAGCTTACAGTGAATTTAACGATATTTTTTTCGTATTCAGCGTGCAGCTCCTACAACGAATTTCTTCCGTTTTCAGCGTACAGCGATTTCAACGATTTTATTTCGTATTGGACCTACAGCGATTTCCATGATTTCTATTTTTTTCCCGTATTCAGCTTACAGCGATTTCAACGAATTTTTATCGTATTCGTCCTACAGCGTTTTCCACGATTTCTATTTTTTTTTCGTATTCTGTGTACAGCGATATCAACTATTTCTATTTTATTCGTATTAGCGTACAGGGATTTCAATGATTTCTCTCATTTTCGTATTCAGCGTAAAGCGTTTTCGAAGATTTCTGTATTTTTCTTATTCAACGTACAGCGATTTCAACGATTTGTCGTATTTTCTTATTCAGCGTACAGGGATTTCAAAGATTTCTATTTTTTCATATTCATCGTAAAGCGATTTCAAAGTTTTCTCTATTTTTCGTATTCAACGTACAGCGATTTCAACGATTTCTCGTTTTTTCGTATACAGCGTATCGCTATTTCAACTATTATTTCTCGTATTCAGTGTACAGCGATTTCAGCGATTTGTCTTATTTTCATATTCAACGTACAGGTATTTCAACGATTTCTCTTTTTTATCGTATTCAACGTACAGTTATTTCAACCATTCATTCCCATTCTGCGTGCAACGATTTCAATGAATACTCTTTTCTTCCTATTCAGCCTCCAGCGATTTCAACGATTCCTCTTTATTTCTTATTCAACGTATAACTATTTCAAACACATTTTTGTATTCAGAGTACAGAGATTTCAAGGATTATTTTTTTTCCGTATTCAACGTACAGCGTTTTGAATTATTTCAATTTGTTTTTTTCGTATTCAGCGTACAGCAATTTCAAGTATTTCTGTTTTTTTTTTCGTATTCAGCGTACAGCGACTTCAACAATTCTTTTTTATTCAGCGTACAACTATTTCACCGTTTTTATCGTATTCAGCGTACAGCTATTCAACGATTTTTATTTTTCGTACTGATCCTACAGCGATTTCATCAATATCTCTTTTTTTCATACTCTGTGTACAGCGATTTAAACGGTACCTTTTTTGTTCGTATTAGCGTACGGTGAATTAAAGATTTCTCTTTTTTCGTATTCAGCGTAAAGCGATGTCAATGATTTCCCTTTTTTTCGTATTCAAAGTACAGTGATTAAAAAGATTACTCTTTTTTTCGTATTCAGCTTACAGCGATTTCAAAGATACTTTTTTTGTATTCAGCGTACAGCGAATTCAACGATATTTTTTCTAATTTAGCGTATAGCGATTTGAACGATATTTCTGTTTCCCGTATTCAGCGTACAGCGATTTCAACGATTTCTCTTTTTTGTATTCAGTTTGCAGTTATTCAACGAATTCTATTTTTCGTATTCAGCGTACAACGATGTCAACGATTTCTCTTTTTTCGTATTCAGCCTAAGGCGATTTCAACGATTTCTCTTTTTTTCGTATTCAAAGTACAGCGATTAATACGATTTCTCTTTTATTCGTATTCAGTTTACAGCGATTTCAACAGAATTTTTTTCGTATTCAGGGTACAGCTATTTCAACGATTTTCTTTCGTATTCAGTGTACAGCGATTTCAACGATTCTTTTTTTGTATTCGTCCTAAAGCGATTGCAACGATTTCTCTTTTTATCGTATTCAGCGTACAGCGTATTCAACGATTTTCTTTCGTATTCAGCGTACAGATATTTCAACGACTTTTTTCGTATTCAGCGTACAGCGATTTCAACGATTTATCTGTTTTCGAATTGAGCGTACAACGATTTCAACGAAATTTTTCGTTTTCAGCGTACAGGTATTTCAAAGATATTTTTACGTATTGAGCGTACAGATATATCAACGATTTTCTTTCACATTCTGCGAGCTTATTCAACGATTTCTTTTCTTTTCGTGTTCAGCGTACAGGTATTTCAAAGAAATTTTTCCGTATTCAGCGTAGTTATTTCAACGATTTTCTTTCATATTCTGCGTGCTCTTTCAACGATTTGTTTTTTTTCGTAATCAGGGTACAGTGATTTCAACGATTTCTCTTTTTTTTATATTCAGCGCACAGCGATTTCAACGATTTCTATTTTTCATATACAGCGTAAGGCGATTTCAAAGATTTCCCTTTATTTTCTTATTCAGCGTACAATGATTTCAACGATTTGTCCCTTTTAACTATTCAACGTACAGCGATTTCATCGATTTGTCTTTTTCTCATAATTATTCTATGTAGGCCTACACCCTTTTTAACGATTTCATTTTTTACGTGTTCAGCGCTCAGCGATTTCGCGGAATTCTCTTTATTTCGTATTCAGCGAACAGCGATTTCAACGACTTCTCTTTTTTTCGTATTCAGCTTTCAGCGATTTCAACAATTTCTCTTTTCTTGTATTCAGCGTATAGCGATTTCAACGATTTCTCTTTTTTTCATATCCAACGGGCAGCGATTACAACGATTTCTCTTTTTTCGTATTTTTAGGGTACAGCGATTTCAACTTGTTTTATCGTATTCAGCGTTCAGCGATTTCAACGATTATTTTTTTCAGTGTAAAGCTATTTCAACGATCTTCTTGCATTTTCAGCGTATAGTCATATCAGCGATTTCTCTTATTTTCGTATTCAAAGAACAGCGTTTAAAACAATTAATCTTTTTTCGTATTCATCTTACAGCTATTTCAACGAATTTCTTCCGTTTTCGGCGTACAGCGATTTCAACGATTTTTTTTCGTATTCGACCTACAGCGATTTCCACAATGTCTATTTTCTTTCGTATTCTGTGTACAGCGATTTCAGCGATTATTTTTCGTATTCGTCCTACAGCGATTTCCAGGATTTGTATTTTTTTTCGTATTCTGTGTACAGCGATATCAACGATTTTTATTTTATTCGTATTAGCGTACAGGGATTTCAACGATTTCTCTTTTTTTCGTATTCAGCGTAAAGCGATTTCAACTATTTCTCTATTTTTCGAATTCAGCGTACAGTGATAACAACTATTTCACTTTTTTTAATCAACGCACAGCGGCTTTAACGATTTCTCTTTTTTCATGCTCCCTGCACAGAGATTTCAACGATTTCTCTTTTTTTCGTATTCAGCGTACATCGATTTAATCTAATTATCTTTTTTTCTTATTCCGCGTACAGCGATATCAACGATTTCTCCTTTTTTTCGTATTCAGCGTACAACGATTACAAGGTTTTCCCTTTTTTGTATCCAACATACAGCGATATCAACGATTCCTCGTTTTTTTGTATTCAGCGTTCAGCGATTTCTCAAATTTCATATTCCACGTACAGCGATTTCAACTATTTCTCTTTTTTTCGTATTCAACGTACAGCGATTTCAACGATTTCTCTTTCTTCATGCTCACCACACAGAGATTTCAACGATTTCTGTTTTTTCGTATTCTGCGTACAGCGATTTCATCTAATTCTCTTTGTTTCTTATTCAGCGTACAGCGGGTTCAACTTCCCTTTTTTTCGTATTCAGCGTACAGCGATTTCAAGGATTTCTCTTTTTTTTCTTATTCAGCGTACTGCGACATCAACAATTTTTTTCGAATTGAGCGTACAAATATTTCACCGTTTTTTTTCGTATTCATCGTGCAGCTATTTCAATGAATTTTCCTCCTATTCAGCGTACAGCGATTTCAACGATTTTTCTCGAATTCAACGTACTGCGATTTCAACGATTTCTTTGGTATTGAGCGTATAGTTATTTCAACGATCTCTATTTTTTTCTTATTTAGCATACAGCGATTCAACCGATTTCTCTTTTTTTCATATTAGCGTACAGCGAGTTCAAAGATTTCTCTCTTTTTCGTATTCTGCGGAAAGCGATATCAACGATTTCTCTAAATTTCGTATTCAACGTACTGCGATTGCAACGATTTCTCTTTTTTATGATCACCGAACAGCGATTTCAACGATTTGTCTTTTTTATTCAACGTACAGCGACTTCAACGATTTCTCTTTTTTCATGCTCACCGCACACAGATTTCAACGATTTCTCTTTTTTTTCGTATTCAGCGTACATCGATTTAAAATAATTCCCTTTTTTTCGTATTCAGCGTAAGGCGATTTCAACGATTTCTCTTTTTTTCGTATTCAAAGTACAGAGATTAATACGATTTGTCTTTTATTCGTATTCAGTTTACAGCGATTTCAACGGTATTTTTTTCGTATTCAGGGTACAGCTATTTGAACGATTTTCTTTCGTATTCAGTGTACAGCGATTTCAACGTTTCTTTTTTTGTATTCGATCTACAGCGATTGCAACGATTTCTCTTTTTATCGTATTCAGCGTAGAGCGTATTCAACGATTTTTTTTCGTATTCAGCGTACAGATATTTCAACGATTTTTTTCGTATTCAGCGTACAGCGATTTCAACGATTTATCTGTTTTCGAATTGAGCGTACAACGATTTCAACGAAATTTTTCGTTTTCAGCGTACAGGTATTTCAAAGATATTTTTACGTATTGAGCGTACAGATATATCAACGATTTCCTTTTATATTCTGCGAGCTTATTCAACGATTTCTTTTCTTTTCGTGTTCAGCGTACAGGTATTTCAAAGAAATTATTCCGTATTCAGCGTACAGTTATTTCAACGATTTTCTTTCATATTCTGCGTGCTCTTTCAACGGTTTGTTTTTTTTCGTATTCATTGTACAGCGATTTCAACGACTTCTCTTTTTTCCTATTCAGAGTACAGCGATTTCAACGATTTCTATTTTTCATATACAGAGTACAGAGATTTCAAAGATTTCCCTTTATTTTCTTATTCAGCGTACAATGATTTCAACGATTTGTCCCTTTTTCCTATTAACATACAGCGATTTCATCGATTTGTCTTTTTCTCATAATTATTCTACGTACGGCTTTTTTACCGATTTCATTTTTTACGTGTTCAGCGCTCAGCGATTTCACGGATTTCTCTTTATTTCGTATTCAGCGAACAGCGATTTCAACGACTTCTCTTTTTTCGTATTCAGCTTTCAGCGATTTCAACAAATTCTCTTTTTTCGTATTCAACGGACAGTGATTTCAACGATTGCTCTCTTTTTCGTTTTCGATGTAGAGCGATTTCAACGATTTCTGTTTTTCTTGTATTCAGCGTATAGCGATTTCAACGATTTCTCTTTTTTCATATTCAACGGACAGCGATTTCAACGACCTCTTTTTTTCGTATTCAGGGTACAGGGATTTCAACGCTTTTTATCGTTTTCAACGTTTTCAACGATTATTTTTTTCAGCATACAGCTATTTCAACGATTTTATTTCATATTTATCGTATAGTCATATCAGCGATTTCTCTTATTTTCGTATTCAAAGCACAGTGTTTAAAACAATTACTCTTTTTCGTATTCTGCTTACAGCTATTTCAACGAATTTTTTTCGTTTTCAGCGTACAGCGATTTCAACGATTTTTTTCGTTTTCGACCTACAGCGATTTCTACAATTCCTATTTTCTTTCGTATTCTGTGTACAGCGATTTCAACTATTTCTCTTTAATTCGTATTACGTACAGGGATTTCAACGATTTCTCTTTTTTTCGTGCTCAGCGTAAACCGCTTTCAACGATTTCTCTTTTTTCATATTCAACGCACAGCGATTTCAACGATTTATCTATTTTTCGTATTCAGCGTACATTAATTTCAACTTTTTTTTCGTATTCATCATACAGCGATTTCAACGATTATTTTTTTTCAGCGTACAGCTATTTCGACGATTTTTTTTCATATTCAGCGATTTCTCTTTTTTCCGTATTCAAAGCACAGCGATTTAAACAATTACTCCTTTTTTCGTATTCATCTTACAGCGAATTCAACGAATTTTTTTCATATTCAGCGTACAGTTATTTCAACGAATTTCATCCCTTTTCAGAGTACAGCGATTTCAACGGTTTTTTTCGTATTGGACCTGGAGCGATTTCCACGATTTCTACTTTTTTCGTATTGAGCGTACAGCGTTTTCAACGATTATTTTCCGTATTCGTCCTACAGCGATTTCCAGGATTTCTATTTTTTTTCGTATTCTGTGTACAGCGATATCAACGATTTTTATTTTATTCGTATTCGCGTACAGGGATTTCAACGATTTCTCTTTTTTTCGTATTCAGCGTAAAGCGATTTCAACTGTTTCTCTATTTTTCGTATTCTGCGTACAGCGATATCAACGATTTCACTTTTTTTAATCAACGTACAGCGACTTCAACGATTTCTCTTTTTTCATGCTCACCGCACAGAAATTTCAACGATTTCTCTTTTTTTTTCGTGTTCAGCGTACATCGATTTAATCTAATTCTCTTTTTTTCCTATTCAGCGTACAGCGATATCAACGATTTCTCCTTTTTTTCGTATTCAGCGTACAACGATTACAAGGTTTTTCCTTTTTTTCGTATCCAACCTACAGCGAAATCAACGATTTCTCGTTTTTTTGTATTCAGCGTTCAGCGATTTCAACGATTTCTCAATTTTTCATATTCCACGTACAGCAATTTCAACTATTTCTCTTTTTTCGTATTCAACGTACAGCGATTTCAACGATTTCCCTTTCTTCATGCTCACCGCACAGAGATTAGAACGATTTCTCTTTTTTCCTATTCTGCGTACAGCGATTTCATCTAATTCTCTTTTTTTATTATTCAGCGTACAGCGATTTGAACTTCTCTTTTGTTCGTATTCAGCGTACAGCGATTTCAAGGATTTCTCTTTTTTACTTATTCAGCGTACAGCGACATCAACAATTTTTTTCGTATTGAGCATACAACTATTTCACCATTTTTTTTTCGTATTTATCGTGCAGCTATTTCAATGAATTTTCCTCCTATTCAGCGTACAGCGATTTCAACGATTTTTCTCGTATTCAACGTACAGCGATTTCAACGATTTCTCTGGTATTGAGCGTACAGATATTTCAACGATTTCTATTTTTTATTAGCATACAGCGATTTCAACGATTTCCCTTTTTTTCATATTCAGCCTATAGAGATTTCAAAGACTTTTTAGTATATAGCGTCCAGCGGTTTCAACGATTTCTCTTTTTTTCGTATTCATTGTACAGCGATTTCTAAGTTTTCTCTTTTTTTCGTATTAGCATACAGCGAGTTCAACGATTTCTCTCTTTTTCGTAATCAGCGGAAAGCGATATCAACGATTTCTCTAATTTTCGTATTAGCGTACAGCGATTTCAACGATTTCTATTCTTTGCTTATTTAGCGTAAAGCGTTTTCAACGATTTTTTTTTCGTATTCAAAGTACAGCGATTAAAACAATTTCTCTTTTTTTTCCGTATTCAGTTTACAGCGTTTTCAACGATTTTTTTCGTATTCAGCGTACAGCGATTTTAACGATTTTCTTTCGGATCCAGCCTACAACGATTTCAACGATTTTTTCTTCGTATTCGGCCAAGAGCAATTTCAACGGTATCTCTTTTCTTCGTATTCAGCATACAGCGATTTCAACGATTTATTTGGTATTCAGCGTACAGAGATTTCAACGATTTTTTTTCGTATTCAGCGTTCAGCGATTTCAACGATTTATTTTCTTATATTCAACGTACAGCGATTGCAACGATTTCTCTTTTTTTCGTGTTGAGCGCACAGCGAGTCATCGTTTTTTTCGTATTCGGCGTACAAAGATTTGAACGATTTTTTTTCCTAATCAGCGTACAGCTATTTCAACGATTTTCTTTCATATTGAGCGTATAGTCATTTCAACGTTTTCTCTTTTTTCGTAATGAAATTACAGCGATTAAAACAATTTCTCTTTTTTTCGTATTCAACTTACAGCGATTTCAACGGTATTTTTTTTCGTATTCAGCGTACAATTATTTCAACGATTTTCTTTTGTATTCTGCGTACAGCGATTTCAACGATTTTTTTTCGTATTCGGCCTACAGCGATTTCAAAGATTTGTCTTTTTTCCGTACTTTGCGTACAGCGATTTCAACGATTTCTTTTTTTTTCGTATTCAGCGTACAGCGATTTCAATGATTTCTCTTTTTTTCTTATTCAACGTATAGCGTTTTCAACTATTTCTCTTTTTTTCTTATTCAGCGTATAGCGATTTTAAAGATTTCTCTTTTTTACGTATTCAACTTACAGCGATTTCAACGATATTTTTTTCGTATTCAGCGTACAATTATTTCAACGATTTTCTTTTGTATTCTGCGTACAGAATTTTCAACGATTTTTTTCGTATTCAGCCTACAGCGATTTCAACGATTTGTCTTTTTTCCGTACTTTGCGTACAGCGATTTCAACGATTTCTCTTTTTTCGTATTCAGCGTACAGCGATTTCAACGATTTCTCTTTTTTTCTTATTCAACGTATAGCGTTTTCAACTATTTCTCTTTTTTTCTTATTCAGCGTATAGCGATTTTAAAGTTTTCTCTTTTTTACGTATTCAACTTACAGATATTTCAACGATTTCTCTTTTTTTCGTATTCAGCTTACAGCGATTTCGAGGATTGCTCTTTTTTTCGCATTCAGCGTATAGCGATTTCAACGGATTTTTTTTTGTATTCACCGCACAACCATTCCTACTATTTTATCTTTTACATTGTTCACCAATTTAAAGTATTTTTTGTCCGTTCACTCTTCGTTCCATTTCATCCTTCAGTAGGCAGTTTCTTCTTAGGCCTCGACCCAGGCAATTCCTTTTTTTCATCCTGATCATTTTCAGCATCATTCTTTCTTCACGCTTTCTTTCCAACACAGTTTCATTTCTTATTCTGTCTGTCTGTTTCACACACTCCATTCTTCTCCATATCTACATTTCAAGTGACTCTAGTCTCTTCTCTTCACTTCGTCGTAATTTCTGTGTTTCCTCCTTATACAATGTGATACTCCACACAAAGCACTTCACTAGTCTCTCCATTAGTTGTTTTTCTAGAGTTCCGTAGAATGCTCTTTTCCCTATTAAATTTTTATTGTTATTATAAATGCACCTAATTGTATAAGAAAAAGATTTGCTTTCCTAAAGGACTATGTAATTCTGTTGACTTAGTCTTTTGTATTCGTTTATTATGCTTTAACTTTTACTCTAGTTAGTTAGATATAATACACTTTGTAATATATACAGTATTATTACTCTTCTTTACTTTAGGATATATTTTTATTGTAATTATATATAATTATATTTTGAAAATTAGAAAAAAAGGAAAGGACAATAGGCGAGGTAAGGTCGGCTAGAGGGGAGGAGGAGGCCGAAATAGGAGTAATAATACTCTACAGTTTAAATAATATTGCATGTTAGTTTTAATAATAATAATAATAATATTAATAATAATAATAATATTTTTTGAGAACGGCCTGGGACTCGATGAAAATTGTCAGGGAATGTAGGTTGAAGAATGTATTAATTCTGTAGGCAGCCTACCCTGCGTTACTGTAAACCGTAATATTCTTCACAGTTCGTCAGAAGTAGTCGCTGTCCTAAAAAATTATTCAGATTTCTTCCCTATTACTCGTAATTCGTAATTATCCGTCACCTATTATAATTACTACTTATTTTATTTTATTCATCGTAGTCATCCTTTATTACTCGTCATCGTAGGTCATCGTCATCAGACATTATTCGCCACCATAGGTCGTCATCCAACATTATTCATCTTCTTAGGTTGTCTGCCACAATTCATTGTAACTTATCCGCCACAATTATTCATAGTCATCCCCGTAACTCGTCAATATTTGTCATAAATCACCATTCATCAGTCATGCTCCATCATCCTCCTCGTCGTCATAGCCCATTATCAATCACAGTTCATCATTGTCATCCTTTATTATTCGTCATTTCAAATTGTTGTTTAGCCAACAGTCCTAAAACATCTGAACCTCATAAGGCATCACTCATGAGGCAATTAAGCCAAGGGATAATGAGGTAGAGTGGCATGTTCATTTCCCCTTCCATTGCATACATCACTGCTTAGTTAGATATTACACTGATCAGTCTATTATTTTTAATAGGTTATTTTACGACGCTTTATGAACATCTTATGTTATTTGGAGTCTGAATGAGATGAAGGTGATAATGCCGGTGAATTGAGTCAGGGGTCCAGCACCGAAAGTTACCCAGCATTTGCTCATATTGGGTTGAGTTAAATCCCCGGAAAAAACCTCAACCAGGTAAATTGCCCCGACCGGGAATCGAACCAGGGCCACATGGTTTCGCGGCCAGCGCGTCGCTGACCGTTACTCCACAGATGTGGACTCAGACTATTATGAGACACAATATAATTCGTTATACTTCGTTGTTATCCTCCGAAATTAGTTTGTCGTCCGCATAACCAAGGTAAATAACATAGAAGGACGTCCAGCTCAATTTATGAATTGCATTCAGCATTTAGGGGTTGTACTTTTTGTTTGTATTCAGCGTACAGCGATTTCAACGGTATTTTTTTTCTTTCTTATTCAGCGTACAGCGATTGCTACGGTGTTTATTTTTTGTTTGTTTTGGTATACGGCGTACAGCTATTTCAACGATTTCTCTTTTTTTCGTATTCAGCGTACCGTCAATTCAATTATATTTTCCGTATTCAGTGTACAGCGATTTCAACAGTTTCTCTTTTATTCGTATTGAACGTACAGCTATTTCAACGATTTGTCTGTTTTCGTATTCAACGTACAGCTATTTTAACCATTTTTTCCTATTCAGCGTACAGCGATTGCAATGAATTCTCGTTTTTTTCGTATTCAGCGTACAGCAATTTCAATGGTATTTTTTTCGTATTCAACGTACTGCGATTTCTACGGTGATATGTTTCTTGGTAATCAGCGTACAGGTATTTCAACGATTTCTCTTTTTTTCGTATTGAACGTACAGAGATTTCAACGATTTCTCATTTTTTTCATATTCAGCGCATAGCGATATCAAACTTTTTCTTTTCGTATTCAGTTTACAGCGATTTCAGCGATTTGTCTTCTTTTCGTATTCAACGTACAGCTATTTCAACGATTTCTCTTGTTTATCGTATTCAACGTACAGCGATTTCAACGATTTCTTTTTTTTTCGTATTCAGCGTACAGCGATTTCAACGATTTCTCGTTTATTCATATTCAGTATACAGCGATTACAACGATTTCTGTTTTTTCGTATTCAACGTACAACGATTTCAAAGATTTCTCTTGTTTTCTTATTCAGCGTACAGCGATTTCAACGATTTCTCTTATTCTCGTAGTGTGGGGTAGATTATTTTACGACGCTTTATCAACATCTTAGGTTATTTAGTGTCTGAATGAGATGAAGGTGATAATGCCGGTGAAATGAGTCCGGGGTCCAACACCGAAAGTTACCCAGCATTTGCTCATATTGGGTTGAGGGAAAACCCCGGAAATAACCTCAACCAGGTAACTTGCCCCGACCGAGAATCGAACCCGGGCCACCTGGTTTCACGGCTAGACTCGCTAACCGTTACTCCACAGTTGTGGACTCGTATTGTGTGTACAGCGATTTAAACCTATTCTTCTTTCTCCGTATTCAGATTTCAGCGATTTCAACGATTTCTCTTTTTTTTTCCTATTCAACGTACAGGGATTTCAACGATTTCTCCCTTTTCGTATCCGGTGTACAGCGGTTTCAACGATTTCTCTTTTTTCGTATTCAACGTACAGCGATTTCAAACGATTTCTCTTTTTTCGTTTTCAGCGAACAGGACTTGAACGGTTTCTCTTTTTTTCGTATTGAGCGTACAGCGATTTCAACGACATTTCCTTTTTTCTTATTGGGCGTATAGCGATTTCAAAGATTTCTCATTTTTCATATTCAAGGGACAGCGATTTCAACGATTTCTCTTTTTTTTTCGTATTCTGCGTACAGCGATTTCAAAGTTTTTTTTTGGATTCAGAGTAAGGCGATTTCAACGACTATTTTTTTTAGCGTACAGCTATTTCAAGGATTTTGTTTCATATTCAGCGTATAGCCATTTCAACGATTTCTCTTTTTTTCGTATTCAAAGCACAGCGATTAAAACAATTACATTTCTTTTCGTATTCAGCGTACAGCTACTTCAACTAATTTCTTCCGCTGTCAGCGTACAGCGATTTCAACGATTTTATTTCGTATTCGACCTACAGCGATTTCCACGATTTCAAATTTTTTTCCGTATTCAGCGCACAGCGATTTCAACGATTTTTTTTCCTATTCGTCCTACAGCGATTTCCACGATCTCTATTTTTTTTCGTATTCTGTGTACAGCGATATCAACGATTTCTATTTTTTTGGTATTAGCGTACAGGGATTTCAATGATTTCTCTTATTTTCGTATTCAGCGTAAAACAATTTCAACGATTTCTCTATTTTTCGTATTCAACGTTCAGCGATTTCAACGATTTCTCGTTTTTTCGTATTCAGCGTATCGCTATTTCAACTATTATTTCTCGTATTCAGCGTACAGCGATTTCAGCGATTTGTCTTCTTTTCGTATTCAACGTAGAGCTATTTCAAAGATTTCTCTTGTTTATCGTATTCAACGTACAGCGATTTCAACGATTTCTTTTTTTTCGTATTCAGCGTACAGCGATTTCAACGATTTCTCTTTTATTCTTATTCAGTATACAGCGATTACAACGATTTCTGTTTTTTCGTGTTCAACGTACAGCGATTTCAAAGATTTCTCTTGTTTTCTTATTCAGCGTACAGCGATTTCAACGATTTCTCTTTTTCTCGTATTGTGTGTACAGCGATTTAAACCAATTCTCTTTTTTCCGTATTCAGCTTTCAGCGATTTCAACGATTCTTCTTTTTTTCGAATTAAACGTACAGGGATTTCAACGATTTCTCCCCTTTCGTATCCGGTGCACAGCGGTTTCAACGATTTCTCTTTTTTCGTATTCAACGTAAAGCAATTTCAACGATTTCTCTTTTTTCGTGTTCAGCGAACAGGAATTGAACGGTTTCTCTTTTTTTTCGTATTCAGCGTACAGCGATTTCAAAGTGTCTTGTTTGGATTCAGAGTACAGCGATTTCAACGATTATTTTTTAGCGTACAGCTATTTCAACGATTTTGTTTCATATTCAGCGTATAGCCATTTCAACGATTTCTCTTTTTTTCGTATTCAAAGCACAGTCATTAAAACAATTACTCTTTTTTTCCCATTCGGCTTACAGTGAATTTAACGATATTTTTTTCGTATTCAGCGTGCAGCTCCTACAACGAATTTCTTCCGTTTTCAGCGTACAGCGATTTCAACGATTTTATTTCGTATTCGACCTACAGCGATATCCACGATTTCTATTTTTTTCCCGTATTCAGCGTACAGCGATTTCAACGAATTTTTTTCGTATTCGTCCTACAGCGTTTTCCACGATTTCTATTTTTTTTTCGTATTCTGTGTACAGCGATATCAACGATTTCTATTTTATTCGTATTAGCGTACAGGGATTTCAATGATTTCTCTCATTTTCGTATTCAGCGTAAAGCGTTTTCAACGATTTCTGTATTTTTCTTATTCAACGTACAGCGATTTCAACGATTTCTCGTTTTTTCTTATTCAGCGTACAGGGATTTCAAAGTTTTCTCTTTTTTTCATATTCATCGTAAAGCGATTTCAAAGTTTTCTCTATTTTTCCTATTCAACATACAGCGATTTCAACGATTTCTCGTTTTTTCGTATACAGCGTATCGCTATTTCAACTATTATTTCTCGTATTCAGTGTACAGCGATTTCAGCGATTTGTCTTATTTTCATATTCAACGTACAGGTATTTCAACGATTTCTCTTTTTTATCGTTTTCAGCGTACAGCGATTTCAACGATTCCTCTTAATTTCTTATTCAACGTATAGCTATTTCAAACACACATTTTTGAATTCTGAGTACAGCGATTTCAAGGATAATTTTTTTTCCGTATTCAACGTACAGCGTTTTGAATTATTTCAATTTCTTTTCTTTTTATTCAGCGTACAGCAATTTCAAGTATTTCTGTTTTTTTTCGTATTCAGCGTACAGCGACTTCAACAATTCTTTTTTATTCAGCGTACAACTATTTCACCGTTTTTATCGTATTCAGCGTACAGCTATTCAGCGATTTCCATTTTTCGTACTGATCCTACAGCGATTTCATCAATATCTCTTTTTTTCTTATTCTGTGTACAGCGATTTAAACGGTATCTTTTTTGTTCGTATTAGCGTACAGCGAATTCAAGATTTCTCTTTTTTCGTATTCAGCGTAAAGCGATGTCAATGATTTCCCTTTTTTTCTTATTCAAAGTACAGTGATTAAAAAGATTTCTCTTTTTTTCGTATTCAGCTTACAGCGATTTCAAAGATAATTTTTTTGTATTCAGCGTACAGCGAATTCAACGATATTTTTTCTAATTCAGCGTATAGCGATTTGAACGATATTTCTGTTCCCCTTATTCAGCGTACAGCGATTTCAACGATTTCTCTTTTTCGTATTCAGTTTACAGTTATTCAACGAATTCTATTTTTCGTATTCAGCGTACAACGGTGTCAACGATTTCTCTTTTTTTCGTATTCAGCCTAAGGCGATTTCAACGATTTCTCTTTTTTTCGTATTCAAAGTACAGCGATTAATACGATTTCTCTTTTATTCGTATTCAGTTTACAGCGATTTCGACAGTATTTTTTTCGTATTCAGGGTACAGCTATTTCAGCGATTTTCTTTCGTATTCAGTGTACAGCGATTTCAACGATTCTTTTTTTGTATTCGTCCTAAAGCGATTGCAACGATTTCTCTTTTTATCGTATTCAGCGTAGAGCCTATTCAACGATTTTCTTTCGTATTCAGCGTACAGATATTTCAACGACTTTTTTCGTATTCAGCGTACAGCGATTTCAACGATTTATCTGTTTTCGAATTGAGCGTACAACCATTTCAACGAAATTTTTCGTTTTCAGCGTACAGGTATTTCAAAGATATTTTTACGTATTGAGCGTACAGTTATATCAACGATTTTCTTTCATATTCTGCGAGCTTATTCAAAGATTTCTTTTCTTTTCGTGTTCAGCGTACAGGTATTACAAAGAAATTTTTCCGTATTCAGCGTAGTTATTTCAACGATTTTCTTTCATATTCTGCGTGCTCTTTCAACGATTTGTTTTTTTTCGTATTCAGGGTACAGCGATTTCAACGATTTCTCTTTTTTTATATTCAGCGCACAGCGATTTCAACGATTTCTATTTTTCATATACAGCGTACAGCGATTTCAAAGACTTCTCTTTATTTTCTTATTCAGCGTACAATGATTTCAACGATTTGTCCGTTTTTCCTATTCAACGTACAGCGATTTCATCGATTTGTCTTTTTCTCATTATTATTCTACGTAAAGCTTTTTTAACGATTTCATTTTTTACCTGATCAGCGCTCAGCGATTTCACGGATTTCTCTTTATTTCGTATTCAGCGAACAGCGATTTCAACGACTTCTCTTTTTTTCGTATTCATCTTTCAGCGATTTCAACAATTTCTCTTTTTTCGTATTCAACGTACAGTGATTTCAACGATTTCTCTCTTTTTCGTTTTCGGTGTAGAGCGATTTCAACGATTTCTGTTTTTCTTGTATTCAGCGCATGGCGAATTCAACGATTTCTCTTTTTTCATATCCAACGGACAGCGATTTCAACGATTTCTCTTTTTTCGTATTCAGAGTACAGCGATTTCAACGTTTTTTATCGTATTCAGCGTTCAGCGATTTCAACGATTATTTTTTCAGCGTACAGCTATTTTAACGATTTTCTTGCATATTCAGCGTATAGTCATATTAGCGATTTCTCTTATTTTCGTATTCAAAGCACAGCGTTAAACAATTAGTTTTTTTTCATATTCAGCTTACAGCTATTTCAACGAATTTCTTCCGTTTTCAGCTTTCAGCGATTTCAACAATTTCTCTTTTCTTGTATTCAGCGTATAGCGATTTCAACGATTTCTCTTTTTTTCATATCCAACGGGCAGCGATTACAACGATTTCTCTTTTTTCGTATTTTTAGGGTACAGCGATTTCAACTTGTTTTATCGTATTCAGCGTTCAGCGATTTCAACGATTATTTTTTTCAGTGTACAGCTATTTCAACGATCTTCTTGCATTTTCAGCGTATAGTCATATCAGCGATTTCTCTTATTTTCGTATTCAAAGAACAGCGTTTAAAACAATTAATCTTTTTTCGTATTCATCTTACAGCTATTTCAACGAATTTCTTCCGTTTTCGGCGTACAGCGATTTCAACGATTTTTTTTTCGTATTCGACCTACAGCGATTTCCACAATGTCTATTTTCTTTCGTATTCTGTGTACAGCGATTTCAACTGTTTCTTTTTAATTCGTATTGCGTACACTGATTTCAACGATTTCTCTTTTTTTTCGTGCTCAGCGCAAACCGATTTCAACGATTTCTTTTTTTCATATTCAACGGACAGCGATTTCAACGATTTATCTATTTTTCGTATTCAGCGTACAGCAATTTCAACTTTTTTCTCGTATTCAGCATACAGCGATTTCAACGATCATTTTTTTCAGCGTATAGCTATTTCAGCGATTTACTTTCATATTCGGCGATTTCTCTTTTTTCAGTAATCAAAGCACAGCGATTTAAACAATTACTACTTTCTTCGTATTCATCTTACAGCGAATTCAACAAAATTTTTTATTATTCAGCGTACAGCTATTTCAACGAATTTCATCACTTTTCAGTGTACAGCGATTTCAACGGTTTTTTTCGTATTGGACCTGGAGCGATTTCCACGATTTCTAATTTTTTCGTATTCAGCGTACAGCGTTTTCAGCGATTATTTTTCGTATTCGTCCTACAGCGATTTCCAGGATTTGTATTTTTTTTCGTATTCTGTGTACAGCGATATCAACGATTTTTATTTTATTCGTATTAGCGTACAGGGATTTCAACGATTTCTCTTTTTTTCGTATTCAGCGTAAAGCGATTTCAACTATTTCTCTATTTTTCGAATTCAGCGTACAGTGATATCAACTATTTCACTTTTTTTAATCAACGCACAGCGGCTTCAACGATTTCTCTTTTTTCATGCTCCCTGCACAGAGATTTCAACGATTTCTCTTTTTTTCGTATTCAGCGTACATCGATTTAATGTAATTATCTTTTTTTTTATTCCGCGTACAGCGATATCAACGATTTCTCCTTTTTTTCGTATTCAGCGTACAACGATTACAAGGTTTTCCCTTTTTTTGTATCCAACATACAGCGATATCAACGATTCCTCGTTTTTTTGTATTCAGCGTTCAGCGATTTCTCAAATTTCATATTCCACGTACAGCGATTTCAACTATTTCTCTTTTTTTCGTATTCAACGTACAGCGATTTCAACGATTTCTCTTTCTTCATGCTCACCACACAGAGATTTCAACGATTTCTGTTTTTTCGTATTCTGCGTACAGCGATTTCATCTAATTCTCTTTGTTTCTTATTCAGCGTACAGCGGGTTCAACTTCCCTTTTTTTCATATTCAGCGTACAGCGATTTCAAGGATTTCTCTTTTTTTTCTTATTCAGCGTACTGCGACATCAACAATTTTTTTCGAATTGAGCGTACAAATATTTCACCGTTTTTTTTCGTATTCATCGTGCAGCTATTTCAATGAATTTTCCTCCTATTCAGCGTACAGCGATTTCAACGATTTTTCTCGAATTCAACGTACTGCGATTTCAACAATTTCTTTGGTATTGAGCGTATAGTTATTTCAACGATCTCTATTTTTTTCTTATTTAGCATACAGCGATTTCACCGATTTCTCTTTCTTTCATATTAGCGTACAGCGAGTTCAACGATTTCTCTCTTTTTCGTATTCAGCGGAAAGCGATATCAACGATTTCTCTAATTTTCGTATTCAACGTACTGCGATTGCAACGATTTCTCTTTTTTATGATCACCGAACAGCGATTTCAACGATTTGTCTTTTTTATTCAACGTACAGCGACTTCAACGATTTCTCTTTTTTCATGCTCACCGCACACAGATTTCAACGATTTCTCTTTTTTTTCGTATTCAGCGTACATCGATTTAAACTAATTCCCTTTTTTTCGTATTCAGCGTAAGGCGATTTCAACGATTTCTCTTTTTTTCGTATTCAAAGTACAGAGATTAATACGATTTGTCTTTTATTCGTATTCAGTTTACAGCGATTTCAACGGTATTTTTTTCGTATTCAGGGTACAGCTATTTGAACGATTTTCTTTCGTATTCAGTGTACAGCGATTTCAACGTTTCTTTTTTTGTATTCGACCTACAGCGATTGCAACGATTTCTCTTTTTATCGTATTCAGCGTAGAGCGTATTCAACGATTTTTTTTCGTATTCAGCGTACAGATATTTCAACGATTTTTTTCGTATTCAGCGTACAGCGATTTCAACGATTTATCTGTTTTCGAATTGAGCGTACAACGATTTCAACGAAATTTTTCGTTTTCAGCGTACAGGTATTTCAAAGATATTTTTACGTATTGAGCGTACAGATATATCAACGATTTCCTTTTATATTCTGCGAGCTTATTCAACGATTTCTTTTCTTTTCGTGTTCAGCGTAAAGGTATTTCAAAGAAATTATTCCGTATTCAGCGTACAGTTATTTCAACGATTTTCTTTCATATTCTGCGTGCTCTTTCAACGGTGTGTTTTTTTTCGTATTCATTGTACAGCGATTTCAACGACTTTTCTTTTTTCCTATTCAGAGTACAGCGATTTCAACGATTTCTATTTTTCATATACAGAGTACAGAGATTTCAAAGATTTCCCTTTATTTTCTTATTCAGCGTACAATGATTTCAACGATTTGTCCCTTTTTCCTATTAACATACAGCGATTTCATCGATTTGTCTTTTCTCATAATTTTTCTACGTACGGCTTTTTTACCGATTTCATTTTTTACGTGTTCAGCGCTCAGCGATTTCACGGATTTCTCTTTATTTCGTATTCAGCGAACAGCGATTTCAACGACTTCTCTTTTTTCGTATTCAGCTTTCAGCGATTTCAACAAATTCTCTTTTTTCGTATTCAACGGACAGTGATTTCAACGATTGCTCTCTTTTTCGTTTTCGATGTAGAGCGATTTCAACGATTTCTGTTTTTCTTGTATTCAGCGTATAGCGATTTCAACGATTTCTCTTTTTTCATATTCAACGGACAGCGATTTCAACGACCTCTTTTTTTCGTATTCAGGGTACAGGGATTTCAACGCTTTTTATCGTTTTCAACGTTTTCAACGATTATTTTTTTCAGCATACAGCTATTTCAACGATTTTATTTCATATTCATCGTATAGTCATATCAGCGATTTCTCTTATTTTCGTATTCAAAGCACAGTGTTTAAAACAATTACTCTTTTTCGTATTCTGCTTACAGCTATTTCAACGAATTTTTTTCGTTTTCAGCGTACAGCGATTTCAACGATTTTTTTCGTTTTCGACCTACAGCGATTTCTACAATTCCTATTTTCTTTCGTATTCTGTGTACAGCGATTTCAACTATTTCTCTTTAATTCGTATTACGTACAGGGATTTCAACGATTTCTCTTTTTTTCGTGCTCAGCGTAAACCGCTTTCAACGATTTCTCTTTTTTCATATTCAACGCACAGCGATTTCAACGATTTATCTATTTTTCGTATTCAGCGTACATTAATTTCAACTTTTTTTTCGTATTCATCATACAGCGATTTCAACGATTATTTTTTTTTCAGCGTACAGCTATTTCGACGATTTTTTTTCATATTCAGCGATTTCTTTTTTTTTCCGTATTCAAAGCACAGCGATTTAAACAATTACTCCTTTTTTCGTATTCATCTTACAGCGAATTCAACGAAATTTTTCTTATTCAGCGTACAGTTATTTCAACGAATTTCATCCCTTTTCAGAGTACAGCGATTTCAACGGTTTTTTTCGTATTGGACCTGGAGCGATTTCCGCGATTTCTACTTTTTTCGTATTGAGCGTACAGCGTTTTCAACGATTATTTTCCGTATTCGTCCTACAGCGATTTCCAGGATTTCTATTTTTTTTCGTATTCTGTGTACAGCGATATCAACGATTTTTATTTTATTCGTATTCGCGTACAGGGATTTCAACGATTTCTCTTTTTTTGTATTCAGCGTAAAGCGATTTCAACTGTTTCTCTATTTTTCGTATTCTGCGTACAGCGATATCAACGATTTCACTTTTTTTAATCAACGTACAGCGACTTCAACGATTTCTCTTTTTTCATGCTCACCGCACAGAAATTTCAACGATTTCTCTTTTTTTTCGTGTTCAGCGTATATCGATTTAATCTAATTCTCTTTTTTTCCTATTCAGCGTACAGCGATATCAACGATTTCTCCTTTTTTTCGTATTCAGCGTACAACGATTACAAGGTTTTCCCTTTTTTTCGTATCCAACCTACAGCGAAATCAACAATTTCTCGTTTTTTTGTATTCAGCGTTCAGCGATTTCAACGATTTCTCAATTTTTCATATTCCACGTACAGCGATTTCAACTATTTCTCTTTTTTCGTATTCAACGTACAGCGATTTCAACGATTTCCCTTTCTTCATGCTCACCGCACAGAGATTAGAACGATTTCTCTTTTTTCCTATTCTGCGTACAGCGATTTCATCTAATTCTCTTTTTTTATTATTCAGCGTACAGCGATTTGAACTTCTCTTTTGTTCGTATTCAGCGTACAGCGATTTCAAGGATTTCTCTTTTTTACTTATTCAGCGTACAGCGACATCAACAATTTTTTTCGTATTGAGCATACAACTATTTCACCATTTTTTTTTTTCGTATTTATCGTGCAGCTATTTCAATGAATTTTCCTCCTATTCAGCGTACAGCGATTTCAACGATTTTTCTCGTATTCAACGTACAGCGATTTCAACGATTTCTCTGGTATTGAGCGTACAGATATTTCAACGATTTCTATTTTTTATTAGCATACAGCGATTTCAACGATTTCCCTTTTTTTCATATTCAGCCTATAGAGATTTCAAAGATTTTTTAGTATATAGCGTCCAGCGGTTTCAACGATTTCTCTTTTTTTCGTATTCATTGTACAGCGATTTCTAAGTTTTCTCTTTTTTTCGTATTAGCATACAGCGAGTTCAACGATTTCTCTCTTTTTCGTAATCAGCGGAAAGCGATATCAACGATTTCTCTAATTTTCGTATTAGCGTACAGCGATTTCAACGATTTCTATTCTTTGCTTATTTAGCGTAAAGCGTTTTCAACGATTTTTTTTTCGTATTCAAAGTACAGCGATTAAAACAATTTCTCTTTTTTTCCGTATTCAGTTTACAGCGTTTTCAACGATTTTTTTCGTATTCAGCGTACAGCGATTTTAACGATTTTCTTTCGGATCCAGCCTACAACGATTTCAACGATTTTTTCTTCGTATTCGGCCAAGAGCAATTTCAACGGTATCTCTTTTCTTCGTATTCAGCATACAGCGATTTCAACGATTTATTTGGTATTCAGCGTACAGAGATTTCAACGATTTTTTTTCGTATTCAGCGTTCAGCGATTTCAACGATTTATTTTCTTATATTCAACGTACAGCGATTGCAACGATTTCTCTTTTTTTCGTGTTGAGCGCACAGCGAGTCATCGTTTTTTTCGTATTCGGCGTACAAAGATTTGAACGATTTTTTTTCCTAATCAGCGTACAGCTATTTCAACGATTTTCTTTCATATTCAGCGTATAGTCATTTCAACGTTTTCTCTTTTTTCGTAATGAAATTACAGCGATTAAAACAATTTCTCTTTTTTTCGTATTCAACTTACAGCGATTTCAACGGTATTTTTTTCGTATTCAGCGTACAATTATTTCAACGATTTTCTTTTGTATTCTGCGTACAGCGATTTCAACGATTTTTTTTCGTATTCGGCCTACAGCGATTTCAAAGATTTGTCTTTTTTCCGTACTTTGCGTACAGCGATTTCAACGATTTCTTTTTTTTTCGTATTCAGCGTACAGCGATTTCAATGATTTCTCTTTTTTTCTTATTCAACGTATAGCGTTTTCAACTATTTCTCTTTTTTTCTTATTCAGCGTATAGCGATTTTAAAGATTTCTCTTTTTTACGTATTCAACTTACAGCGATTTCAACGATATTTTTTTCGTATTCAGCGTACAATTATTTCAACGATTTTCTTTTGTATTCTGCGTACAGAATTTTCAACGATTTTTTTCGTATTCAGCCTACAGCGATTTCAACGATTTGTCTTTTTTCCGTACTTTGCGTTCAGCGATTTCAACGATTTCTCTTTTTTCGTATTCAGCGTACAGCGATTTCAACGATTTCTCTTTTTTTCTTATTCAACGTATAGCGTTTTCAACTATTTCTCTTTTTTTCTTATTCAGCGTATAGCGATTTTAAAGTTTTCTCTTTTTTACGTATTCAACTTACAGATATTTCAACGATTTCTCTTTTTTTCGTATTCAGCTTACAGCGATTTCTAGGATTGCTCTTTTTTTCGCATTCAGCGTATAGCGATTTCAACGGATTTTTTTTTGTATTCACCGCACAACCATTCCTACTATTTTATCTTTTACATTGTTCACCAATTTAAAGTATTTTTTGTCCGTTCACTCTTCGTTCCATTTCATCCTTCAGTAGGCAGTTTCTTCTTAGGCCTCGACCCAGGCAATTCCTTTTTTTCATCCTGATCATTTTCAGCATCATTCTTTCTTCACGCTTTCTTTCCAACACAGTTTCATTTCTTATTCTGTCTGTCTGTTTCACACACTCCATTCTTCTCCATATCTACATTTCAAGTGACTCTAGTCTCTTCTCTTCACTTCGTCGTAATTTCTGTGTTTCCTCCTTATACAATGTGATACTCCACACAAAGCACTTCACTAGTCTCTCCATTAGTTGTTTTTCTAGAGTTCCGTAGAATGCTCTTTTCCCTATTAAATTTTTATTGTTATTATAAATGCACCTAATTGTATAAGAAAAAGATTTGCTTTCCTAAAGGACTATGTAATTCTGTTGACTTAGTCTTTTGTATTCGTTTATTATGCTTTAACTTTTACTCTAGTTAGTTAGATATAATACACTTTGTAATATATACAGTATTATTACTCTTCTTTACTTTAGGATATATTTTTATTGTAATTATATATAATTATATTTTGAAAATTAGAAAAAAAGGAAAGGACAATAGGCGAGGTAAGGTCGGCTAGAGGGGAGGAGGAGGCCGAAATAGGAGTAATAATACTCTACAGTTTAAATAATATTGCATGTTAGTTTTAATAATAATAATAATAATATTAATAATAATAATAATATTTTTTGAGAACGGCCTGGGACTCGATGAAAATTGTCAGGGAATGTAGGTTGAAGAATGTATTAATTCTGTAGGCAGCCTACCCTGCGTTACTGTAAACCGTAATATTCTTCACAGTTCGTCAGAAGTAGTCGCTGTCCTAAAAAATTATTCAGATTTCTTCCCTATTACTCGTAATTCGTAATTATCCGTCACCCATTATAATTACTACTTATTTTATTTTATTCATCGTAGTCATCCTTTATTACTCGTCATCGTAGGTCATCGTCATCAGACATTATTCGCCACCATAGGTCGTCATCCAACATTATTCATCTTCTTAGGTTGTCTGCCACAATTCATTGTAACTTATCCGCCACAATTATTCATAGTCATCCCCGTAACTCGTCAATATTTGTCATAAATCACCATTCATCAGTCATGCTCCATCATCCTCCTCGTCGTCATAGCCCATTATCAATCACAGTTCATCATTGTCATCCTTTATTATTCGTCATTTCAAATTGTTGTTTAGCCAACAGTCCTAAAACATCTGAACCTCATAAGGCATCACTCATGAGGCAATTAAGCCAAGGGATAATGAGGTAGAGTGGCATGTTCATTTCCCCTTCCATTGCATACATCACTGATTAGTTAGATATTACACTGATCAGTCTATTATTTTTAATAGGTTATTTTACGACGCTTTATGAACATCTTATGTTATTTGGAGTCTGAATGAGATGAAGGTGATAATGCCGGTGAATTGAGTCAGGGGTCCAGCACCGAAAGTTACCCAGCATTTGCTCATATTGGGTTGAGTTAAATCCCCGGAAAAAACCTCAACCAGGTAAATTGCCCCGACCGGGAATCGAACCAGGGCCACATGGTTTCGCGGCCAGCGCGTCGCTGACCGTTACTCCACAGATGTGGACTCAGACTATTATGAGACACAATATAATTCGTTATACTTCGTTGTTATCCTCCGAAATTAGTTTGTCGTCCGCATAACCAAGGTAAATAACATAGAAGGACGTCCAGCTCAATTTATGAATTGCATTCAGCATTTAGGGGTTGTACTTTTTGTTTGTATTCAGCGTACAGCGATTTCAACGGTATTTTTTTCTTTCTTATTCAGCGTACAGCGATTGCTACGGTGTTTATTTTTTGTTTGTTTTGGTATACGGCGTACAGCTATTTCAAGGATTTCTCTTTTTTTCGTATTCAGCGTACCGTTAATTCAATTATATTTTTCGTATTCAGTGTACAGCGATTTCAACAGTTTCTCTTTTATTCGTATTGAACGTACAGCTATTTCAACGATTTGTCTGTTTTCGTATTCAACGTACAGCTATTTTAACCATTTTTTCCTATTCAGCGTACAGCGATTGCAATGAATTCTCGTTTTTTCGTATTCAGCGTACAGCAATTTCAATGGTATTTTTTTCGTATTCAACGTACTGCGATTTCTACGGTGATATGTTTCTTGGTAATCAGCGTACAGGTATTTCAACGATTTCTCTTTTTTTCGTATTGAACGTACAGAGATTTCAACGATTTCTCATTTTTTTCATATTCAGCGCATAGCGATATCAAACTTTTTCTTTTCATACTCAGTTTACAGCGATTTCAGCGATTTGTCTTCTTTTCGTATTCAACGTACAGCTATTTCAACGATTTCTCTTGTTTATCGTATTCAACGTACAGCGATTTCAACGATTTCTTTTTTTTTTCGTATTCAGCGTACAGCGATTTCAACGATTTCTCGTTTATTCATATTCAGTATACAGCGATTACAACGATTTCTGTTTTTTCGTATTCAACGTACAACGATTTCAAAGATTTCTCTTGTTTTCTTATTCAGCGTACAGCGATTTCAACGATTTCTCTTTTTTTTCCTATTCAACGTACAGGGATTTCAACGATTTCTCCCTTTTCGTATCCGGTGTACAGCGGTTTCAACGATTTCTCTTTTTTCGTATTCAACGTACAGCGATTTCAAACGATTTCTCTTTTTTCGTTTTCAGCGAACAGGACTTGAACGGTTTCTCTTTTTTTCCTATTGAGCGTACAGCGATTTCAACGACATTTCCTTTTTTCTTATTGGGCGTATAGCGATTTCAAAGATTTCTCATTTTTCATATTCAAGGGACAGCGATTTCAACGATTTCTCTTTTTTTTCGTATTCTGCGTACAGCGATTTCAAAGTTTTTTTTTGGATTCAGAGTAAGGCGATTTCAACGACTATTTTTTTTAGCGTACAGCTATTTCAAGGATTTTGTTTCATATTCAGCGTATAGCCATTTCAACGATTTCTCTTTTTTTCGTATTCAAAGCACAGCGATTAAAACAATTACATTTCTTTTCGTATTCAGCGTACAGCTACTTCAACTAATTTCTTCCGCTGTCAGCGTACAGCGATTTCAACGATTTTATTTCGTATTCGACCTACAGCGATTTCCACGATTTCAAATTTTTTTCCGTATTCAGCGCACAGCGATTTCAACGATTTTTTTTCCTATTCGTCCTACAGCGATTTCCACGATCTCTATTTTTTTTTCGTATTCTGTGTACAGCGATATCAACGATTTCTATTTTTTTGGTATTAGCGTACAGGGATTTCAATGATTTCTCTTATTTTCGTATTCAGCGTAAAACAATTTCAACGATTTCTCTATTTTTCGTATTCAACGTTCAGCGATTTCAACGATTTCTCGTTTTTTCGTATTCAGCGTATCGCTATTTCAACTATTATTTCTCGTATTCAGCGTACAGCGATTTCAGCGATTTGTCTTCTTTTCGTATTCAACGTAGAGCTATTTCAAAGATTTCTCTTGTTTATCGTATTCAACGTACAGCGATTTCAACGATTTCTTTTTTTTCGTATTCAGCGTACAGCGATTTCAACGATTTCTCTTTTATTCTTATTCAGTATACAGCGATTACAACGATTTCTGTTTTTTCGTGTTCAACGTACAGCGATTTCAAAGATTTCTCTTGTTTTCTTATTCAGCGTACAGCGATTTCAACGATTTCTCTTTTTCTCGTATTGTGTGTACAGCGATTTAAACCAATTCTCTTTTTTCCGTATTCAGCTTTCAGCGATTTCAACGATTCTTCTTTTTTTCGAATTAAACGTACAGGGATTTCAACGATTTCTCCCCTTTCGTATCCGGTGCACAGCGGTTTCAACGATTTCTCTTTTTTCGTATTCAACGTAAAGCAATTTCAACGATTTCTCTTTTTTCGTGTTCAGCGAACAGGAATTGAACGGTTTCTCTTTTTTTTCGTATTCAGCGTACAGCGATTTCAGCGATTTCTCTTTTTTTCTTATTGAACGTATAGCGATTTTAAAGATTTCTCTTTTTTCATATTGAACGGACAGCGATTTCAACGATTTCTCTTTTTTTCGTATTCAGCGTACAGCGATTTCAAAGTTTCTTTTTTGGATTCAGAGTACAGCGATTTCAACTATTATTTTTTAGCGTACAGCTATTTCAACGATTTTGTTTCATATTCAGCGTATAGCCATTTCAACGATTTCTCTTTTTTTCGTATTCAAAGCACAGTCATTAAAACAATTACTCTTTTTTTCCCATTCGGCTTACAGTGAATTTAACGATATTTTTTTCGTATTCAGCGTGCAGCTCCTACAACGAATTTCTTCCGTTTTCAGCGTACAGCGATTTCATCGATTTTATTTCGTATTCGACCTACAGCGATATCCACGATTTCTATTTTTTTCCCGTATTCAGCGTACAGCGATTTCAACGAATTTTTTTCTTATTCGTCCTACAGCGTTTTCCACGATTTCTATTTTTTTTCGTATTCTGTGTACAGCGATATCAACGATTTCTATTTTATTCGTATTAGCGTACAGGGATTTCAATGATTTCTCTCATTTTCGTATTCAGCGTATAGCGTTTTCAACGATTTCTGTATTTTTCTTATTCAACGTACAGCGATTTCAACGATTTCTCGTTTTTTCTTATTCAGCGTACAGGGATTTCAAAGTTTTCTCTTTTTTTCATATTCATCGTAAAGCGATTTCAAAGTTTTCTCTATTTTTCCTATTCAACATACAGCGATTTCAACGATTTCTCGTTTTTTCGTATACAGCGTATCGCTATTTCAACTATTATTTCTCGTATTCAGTGTACAGCGATTTCAGCGATTTGTCTTATTTTCATATTCAACGTACAGGTATTTCAACGATTTCTCTTTTTTATCGTTTTCAGCGTACAGCGATTTCAACGATTCCTCTTAATTTCTTATTCAACGTATAGCTATTTCAAACACACATTTTTGAATTCTGAGTACAGCGATTTCAAGGATAATTTTTTTTCCGTATTCAACGTATAGCGTTTTGAATTATTTCAATTTCTTTTTTTTTTATTCAGCGTACAGCAATTTCAAGTATTTCTGTTTTTTTTCGTATTCAGCGTACAGCGACTTCAACAATTATTTTTTATTCAGCGTACAACTATTTCACCGTTTTTATCGTATTCAGCGTACAGCTATTCAGCGATTTCCATTTTTCGTACTGATCCTACAGCGATTTCATCAATATCTCTTTTTTTCTTATTCTGTGTACAGCGATTTAAACGGTATCTTTTTTGTTCGTATTAGCGTACAGCGAATTCAAGATTTCTCTTTTTTCGTATTCAGCGTAAAGCGATGTCAATGATTTCCCTTTTTTTCGTATTCAAAGTACAGTGATTAAAAAGATTTCTCTTTTTTTCGTATTCAGCTTACAGCGATTTCAAAGATAATTTTTTTGTATTCAGCGTACAGCGAATTCAACGATATTTTTTCTAATTCAGCGTATAGCGGTTTGAACGATATTTCTGTTCCCCTTATTCAGCGTACAGCGATTTCAACGATTTCTCTTTTTTGTATCCAGTTTACAGTTATTCAACGAATTCTATTTTTCGTATTCCGCGTACAACGATGTCAACGATTTCTCTTTTTTCGTATTCAGCCTAAGGCGATTTCAACGATTTCTCTTTTTTTCGTATTCAAAGTACAGCGATTAATACGATTTCTCTTTTATTCGTATTCAGTTTACAGCGATTTCAACAGTATTTTTTTCGTATTCAGGGTACAGCTATTTCAACGATTTTCTTTCGTATTCAGTGTACAGCGATTTCAACGATTCTTTTTTTGTATTCGTCCTAAAGCGATTGCAACGATTTCTCTTTTTATCGTATTTAGCGTAGAGCCTATTCAACGATTTTCTTTCGTATTCAGCGTACAGATATTTCAACGACTTTTTTCGTATTCAGCGTACAGCGATTTCAACGATTTATCTGTTTTCGAATTGAGCGTACAACCATTTCAACGAAATTTTTCGTTTTCAGCGTACAGGTATTTCAAAGATATTTTTACGTATTGAGCGTACAGTTATATCAACGATTTTCTTTCATATTCTGCGAGCTTATTCAAAGATTTCTTTTCTTTTCGTGTTCAGCGTACAGGTATTACAAAGAAATTTTTCCGTATTCAGCATAGTTATTTCAACGATTTTCTTTCATATTCTGCGTGCTCTTTCAACGATTTGTTTTTTTTCGTATTCAGGGTACAGCGATTTCAACGATTTCTCTTTTTTTTATATTCAGCGCACAGCTATTTCAACGATTTCTATTTTTCATATACAGCGTACAGCGATTTCAAAGACTTCTCTTTATTTTCTTATTCAGCGTACAATGATTTCAACGATTTGTCCGTTTTTCCTATTCAACGTACAGCGATTTCATCGATTTGTCTTTTTCTCATTATTATTCTACGTAAAGCTTTTTTAACGATTTCATTTTTTACCTGTTCAGCGCTCAGCGATTTCACGGATTTCTCTTTATTTCGTATTCAGCGAACAGCGATTTCAACGACTTCTCTTTTTTTCGTATTCATCTTTCAGCGATTTCAACAATTTCTCTTTTTTCGTATTCAACGTACAGTGATTTCAACGATTTCTCTCTTTTTCGTTTTCGGTGTAGAGCGATTTCAACGATTTCTGTTTTTCTTGTATTCAGCGCATGGCGAATTCAACGATTTCTCTTTTTTCATATCCAACGGACAGCGATTTCAACGATTTCTCTTTTTTCGTATTCAGGGTACAGCGATTTCAACGTTTTTTATCGTATTCAGCGTTCAGCGATTTCAACGATTATTTTTTCAGCGTACAGCTATTTTAACGATTTTCTTGCATATTCAGCGTATAGTCATATTAGCGATTTCTCTTATTTTCGTATTCAAAGCACGGCGTTAAAACAATTAGTTTTTTTTCATATTCAGCTTACAGCTATTTCAACGAATTTCTTCCGTTTTCAGCGTACAGCGATTTCAACGATTTTTTTTCGTATTTGACCTACAGCGATTTCCACAATTTCTATATTCTTTTGTATTCTGTGTACAGCGATTTGAACTATTTCTCTTTAATTCGTATTAAGTACAGGGATTTCAACGATTTCTCTTTTTTGTACTCAGCGTAAACCGATTTCTACGATGTCTCTTTTTTCATATAGAACGGACAGCGATTTAAACAATTACTCCTTTTTTCGTATTCATCTTACAGCGATTTCAACGAAATATTTTTCGTATTCAGCGTACAGCTATTTCAACGTATTTCTTCCGTCTTCAGCGTACAGCGATTTCAACGTTTTTTTTCGTATTGGACCTAGAGCGATTTCCACGATTTCTACTTTTTTCTTATTCAGCGTACAGCGTTTTCAACGATTATTTTTCGTATTCGTCCTACAGCGATTTCCAGGTTTTCTATTTTTTTCTTATTCTCTGTATAGCGATATCAACAATTTTCATTTTATTCGTATTAGCGTACAGGGATTTCAACGATTTCTCTTTTTTTCGTATTCAGCGTAAGGGGATTTCAACTATTTCTCTATTTTTCGTATTCAGCGTACAGCGATATCAACGATTTCACTTTTTTCATCAACGTACAGCGACTTCAACGATTTCTCTTTTTTCATGCCCACCGCACAGAGATTTCAACGATTTCTCTTTTTTTTCGTATTCTGCGTACATCGATTTAATCTAATTCTCTTTTTTTCTTATTCAGCGTACAGCGATATCAACGATTTCTCCTTTTTTTCGTATTCTGCGTAAACGATTACGAGGTTTTCCCTTTTTTTCGTATCCAACCTACAGGGAAATCAACGATTTCTCGTTTTTTCGTATTCAGCGTTCAGTGATTTCAACGATTTCTCAATTTTTCATATTCAACGTACAGCGATTTCAACAATTTATCTTTTTTCGTATTCAACGTACAGCGATTTCAACGATTTCCCTTTCTTCATGCTCACCGCACAGAGATTTCAACGATTTCTCTTTTTTCGTATTCTGCGTACAGCGATTTCATCTAATTCTCTTTTTTTCTTATTCAGCGTACAGCGATTTCAACTTCTCTTTTTTTCCTATTCAGCGTACAGCGATTTCAAGGATTTCTCTTTTTTACTTATTCAGCGTACAGCGACATCAACAATTTTTTTGGTATCGAGCGTACAACTATTTCACCGTGTTTTTCGTATTTATCGTGCAGCTATTTCAATGAATTTTCCTCCTATTCAGCGTACAGCGATTTCAACGATTTTTCTCTTATTCAACGTACTGCGATTTCAACGATTTCTTTGGTATTGAGCGTACAGATATTTCAACGATTCCTATTTTTTTATTTAGCATACAGCGATTTCAACGATTTCCTTTTTTTCATATTCAGCCTATAGAGATTTCAAAGACTTTTTAGTATTTAGCGTACAGCGGTTTCAACGATTTCTCTTCTTTTCGTATTCATTGTACAGCGATTTCTAAGGTTTCTCTTTTTTCGTATTAGCGTACAGCGAGTTCAACGATTTCTCTCTTTTTCGTAATCAGCGGAAAGCGATATCAACGATTTCACTAATTTACGTATTCAACGTACTGCGATTGCAACGATTTCTCTTTTTTCGTATTCAACGTTCAGCGATTTCAACGATTTCTCTTTTTATGATCACCGAACAGCGATTTCAACGATTTGTTTTTTTTTTTATCCAACGTCCAGCGATTTCAACGGTTTCTCTTTTTCATGCTCACCGCACAGAGATTTCAACGATTACTCTTTTTGTCGTATTCTGCGTACATCGATTTAATCTAACTCTGTTTTTCTTATTCAGCGTACAGCGATTTCAACGATTTCTCCTTTTATCGTATTCAGCGTACAACGATTACAAAGTTTTCCCTTTTTTTCGTATCCAACCTACAGGGATATCAACGATTTCTCGTTTTTTCGTATTCAGCATTCAGCGATTTCAACGATTTCTCAATTTTTCATATTCCACGTACAGCGATTTCAACGATTTCTCTCTTTTTCGTTCTTGGTGTAGAGCGATTTCAACGATTTCTCTTTTTTCTTATTCAGCGTATAGTGATTCCAACGATTTCTCTCTTTTTCTTATACAGCGTACGGCGATTTCAACGTTTATTTCGTATTCAGGGTACAGCGATTTCAACGATTATTTTTATTCAGCGTACAGCCATTTAAACGATTTTCCTTCAATTCAGCGTATAGCCATATCAAGCATTTCTCTACTTTTCGTATTGAAAGCACAGCGTTTAAAACAATTACTCTTTTTTCGTATTCAGCTTACAGCGATTTCAACGAAATTTTTCGTGTTCAGCTTACAGGTATTTCAAAGATTTGTACTTTTTTCGTATTCAGCGGACAGCGATTTCAACGATTTCTCTTTTTTCATATTCATATTCTCTTTTTTCGTATTCGTCCTACAGCGATTTCCACGATTTTTATTATTTTTATTTCGTATTCAGTGTACAGCGATTTCAACGATTTCTCTTTTATTCGTATTACCGTACATGGATTTCAACGATTTCTCTTTTTGTCGTATTCAGCGTAAAGCGATTTCAGCGATTTCTCTATTTTTCGTATTCAACGTACTGCGATTTCAAAGATTTCTCTTCTTTAAATCAACGTAAAGCGACTTCAACGATTTCTCTCTCTTCATGCTCACCGCACAGAGATTTAAAAGACTTCTCAATTTTGTCGTATTCAGCGTACAGCGATTTAATCTAATTCTCTTTTTTTCTTATTCAGCGTACAGCGTTTTCAACTATTTCTCTTTTTTTTCGTATTCAGCGTACAGCGATTACAATGTTTTCTCTTTTTTTCGTATTCAACGTACAGCGATTTCAACGATTTCTCGTTTTTTCGTATTCAGCGTTCAGCGATTTCAACGACTTCTCTATTTTTCATATTCCACGTACAGCGATTTCAACCATTTCCCTTTTTTTCGTATTCAACGTACGATTTCTTCTTCTACATGCTCACCGCACAGCGATTTCAACGATTTCTCTATTTTTCATAATCAACGTAGAACGACTTCAACGATTTCTCTTTCTTCATCTTCACCGCACAGCGATTTCAACGATTTCCCCTTTCTTCGTATTCTGCGTACAGCGATTTCATCTAAATCTCTTTTTTTTCTTATTCAGCGAACAGCTATTTCAACTTCCCTTTTTTTCGTATTCAACGTACAGCGATTTCAAGGATTTCTCTTTTTTCGTATTCAGCACACAGCGACTTCAACAATATTTTTTCGTATTCAGCGTGCAACTATTTCACCGTTTTTTTTTTCGTATTCATCGTACAACTATTTCAATGAATTTTCCTCCTTTTCAGCGTACAGCGATTTGAACAATTTTTTTTCGTATTCGACCTACAGCGATTTCCACGGTTTATATTTTTTTTCGTATTCAGCGTACAGGGATTTAAATTTTTTTTTTTTCAAATTCGTCCTACAGCGATTTCCACGATTTCTATTTCTTTTCATATTCTGTGTACAGCGATTTCAATGATTTCTCCTTAATTCGTATTAGCGTACAGGTTTTTCAAGATTTCTCTTTTTTCGTATTCAGCGTAAAGCGATTTCAAGGATTTCTCTATTTTCATATTCAACGGACAGCGATTTCAAAGATTTCTCTTTTTTCGTATTGAGCGTACAGCAATTTTAATGTTTTTTTTTTCGTATTCAGCGTACAGCGTTCTCAACGATGATCTATTTTCAGTTTACTGTTATTTCAACGATATTCTTTCATATTGAGCGTGTAGCAATTTGAACGATTTCTCTTTTTTTCGTATTCAAAGCACAGCGATTAAAACAATTACTCTTATTTTCGTATTCAGCGTACAGCTATTTCAACGAATTTCTTCCGTCTTCAGCGTACAGCGATTTAAAAGTTTTTTTTTTTCGTATTGGATCTAGAGCGATTTGTACGATTTTGTATTTTTTCTTATTCAGCGTACAGCGATTTGAACGATTTCTCTTTTATTCGTATTAGCGTACATGGATTTCAACGATTTCTTTTTTTTCTTATTCAACGTACAGCGGTTTCAACGATTTCTCTTTCTTCATGCTCACCACACAGCGATTTCAACGATTTCTCTTTTTTCATAATAAACGAACAGCGATTTCAACGATTTCTCTTTCTTCATCCTCACCGCACAGCGATTTGAACGATTTCTTTTTTTCGTATTCTGCGTACAGCGATTTCATATAAATCTCTTTTTTTCGTATTCATCGTACTGCGATTTAAACGATTTTTTTCTAATTCAGTGTACAGCGATTTCAACTACTATTTTGGTACTCATCGTACAGCTATTTCAACGATTTCTATTTTTTTCTTATTTAGCGTACAGCGATTTCAACGATTTCTCTTTTTTCATATTCAGCCTACAATGATTTAAAACATTTCATTTTTTCGTATTCAGCGTACCGCGATTTCAACGATTTCTCTTTCTTTCGTATTCAGCGTAAATCGATTTCAACGATTTCTCTCTTTTTCGTATTCAACGTTCAGCGATTTCAACGATTTCTCTTTTCTAATGATCACCGAACAGAGATTTCAACGATTTCTCTTTTTACGTATTCATTGTACAGCGATTTGAACGGTTTCTCGATTTTTCTTATTCAGCGTACAGGGATGTCAAAGATTTCTATTTTTTTCGTATTCAGCATAAAGCGATTTCAACGATTTCTCTTTTTTTCTTATTCTAAGTACAGCGATTAACACGATTTATCTTTTTTTCGTATTCATCTTACAGCGATTTCAACGATATTTTTTTGTATTCAGCGTACAAGTATTTCAACGATTTTCTTTCGTATTCATCGTACAGCGATTTCAACGATTTCTCTTTTTTTCATATTCAGCGTACAGCATATTCAGCGATTTTTTTCGTATTCCGCGTAGAGATATTTCAACGATTTTTTTCGTATTCAGCGTACAGTGATTTCAACGATTTCTCTGTATTCGAATTCAGCGTACAACGATTTCAACGAAATTTTTCGTGTTCAGCGTAGAGGTATTTCAAAGATATTTTTTCGTATTTAGCGTACCTCTATTTCAACAGTTTTCTTTCATATTCTGCGAGCTCTTTCAACGATTTCTCTTTTTTCGTGTTCAGCGTAAACGTAATTTTTCCGTACACAACGTACAGCTATTTCAATGATTTTCTTCCACATTCTGCGTGCTCTTACAACGATCTGTACTTTTTTCGTATTCAGCGAACAGCCATTTCAACGATTTCTCTTTTTTTTCATATTCTGCGTACAGCGATTACGATTTATATTTTTCGTATTCAGCGTACAGCGATTTAAAAAATGTCTCTTTTTTTCGTATTCAGCGTACAACGATTTCAACGGTTCCACCCTTTTTCTTATTCAACGTACAGCGATTTAATCGATTTGTCTTTTTTCATGTTATTCGTACAACTTTTGTAACGATTTCTATTTTTTCGTATTCAGCGAACAGCGATTCGAACGACTTCTCATTTTTTCGTATTTAGCTATCAGCGATTTCAACTATTTCTCTTTTTTTCGTATTCAACGCACAGTGGTTTCAAAGATTTCTCCCTTTTTCGTTTTCGGTGTACAGCGATTTCAACGATTTCTCTTTTTTTCGTATTCAGCGTATAGCGATTTCAACGATTTCTCTTTTTTCATATTCAACGGACAGCGGTTTCACCTATTTCTCGCTTTTTCTTATTCAGCCTATAGCGATTTCAACGTATTATTTCGAATTCAGCGTACAGCGACTCAATGTTTTTTTCTTATTCAGGGTACAGCGATTTCTACGATTATTTTTATTCAGCGTACAGCTATTTAAACGATTTTCTTTCAATTCAGCGTTTAGCCATATCAAGCATATGTCTACTTTTCGTATTCAAAGCACAGCGTTTAAAACAATTACTCTTTTTTCGTATTCAGCTTACAGCGATTTTAAGCAAATTTTTTGTGTTCAGCGTACAGGTATTTCAAAGATATTTTTTCGTGTTAAGCGTACAGCTACTTCAACGATTTTCTCTCATATTATGCTAGCTCTGTCAACGATTTCTCTTTTTTCTTGTTCAGCGTACAGGTAAATTTTCCGTATACGGCGTACAGCTATTTCAACGATTTTCTTTCATATTCTGCGTGCTCTTTCAACGATCTGTACTTTTTTCGCATTCTGCGAACAGCGATTTCAACGAGTTCTCTTTTTTCATATTCAGCGCACAGCGATTTCAACGATTTCTCTTTTTTCGTATTCAGCGTACAGGGATTGCAACGATTTCTATATTTCGTATTCAACGTACAGCGATTTCAAAGATTTCTTTTTTTTTCGTATTCAGCGTAAACGATTTCAACGATTTCTTCCTTTTTCTTATTCAACGTAAGCTATTTCATCGATTTCTTTTTTTCATATTGAACGTACAGCATTTTTAACGATTTCTCCTTTTGCGTGTTCAGCGCCCAGCGATATCTAGGATTTCTATTTTTCGTATTCAGCGAACAGCGATATCATCGACTTCTCCTTTTTTCGTATTTAGCTTTCAGCGATATCAAAGATTTCTTTTTTTCGTATTCAACGTACAGTAATTTCAACGATTTCTCCCTTCTTCGTTTTCGATGTACAGCGATTTCAACGATTTCTCTTTTTTCATATTCAACGGACAGCGATTCCAACGACTTCTCTCCTTTTCTTATTCAGAGTAAAGCGATTTCAACGTTTTTTTCGTATTACGCGTACAGAGATTTCAACGATTCCTTTATTCAGCGTATATCTATTTCAACGATTTCTCTTTTTTTCGTATTCAGTGTACAACGATTTCAACGATTTCTCCCTTTTTCTTATTCAACGTTCAACGATTTCATCGATTTGTCTTTTTTCATATTATACGTACAGCTTTGTTAACGATTTCTATTTTTTCGTATTCAGCGAACAGCGATTTGAACGACTTCACCTTTTTTTGTATTTAGCTTTCAGCGATTTCAACGATGTCTTTTTTCGCATTCAACGCCCAGTGGTTTCAACGATTTCTCCCTTTTTCGTTTTCGGTGTACAGCGATTTCAACGATTTCTCTTTTTTTCGTATTCAGCGTATAGCGATTTCAACGATTTCTCTTTTTTCATATTCAACGGACAGCGATTTCAACTATTTCTCTCTTTTTCTTATTCAGCATACAGCGATTTCAACGTATTTTTTCGTATTCAGCGTACAGCGATTTCAACGAATATATTTATTCAGCGTACAGCTATTTCGACGATTATCTGTCATATTCAGCGTATAGCCATATCAAGGATTTCTCTTCTTTTCGTATTCAAAGTACAGCGTATAAAACAATTACTCTTTTTTCGTATTCAGCTTACAGCGATTTCAACGATTTTTTTTCGTATTCAGCGTACAGCTATTTCATCGAATTTCTTCCGTTTTCAGCGTACAGCGATTTCAACGATTTTTTTCATATTCGACCTACAGCGATTTCCACGATTTCTATTTCTTTTCATATTCTGTGTAAAGTGATTTCAACGATTTGTCTTTAATTTGTATTAGCGTACAGGTTTTTCTACGATTTCCCTTTTTTCGTATTCAGCGAATAGCGATTTCAAAGATTTCTCTATTTTCATATTGAGCGGAAAGCGATTTCAACGATTTTTCTTTTTTATTTCTATTGAGCGGACAGCAACTTTTTTTTCGTATTCAGCGTACAGCTATTAGAACGATGATTTTTTTTCATCGTACAGTTATTTGAACGATTTTCTCTCATATTGAGCGTATAGCCATTTCAAGGATTTCTTTTTATTTTCGTACTCAAAGCACAGCGATTAAAACAATTAATCTTATTTTCTTATTCAGCTTACACACGATTTCAACGATATTTTTTTCGTATTCAGCGTACAGCTATTTCAAAGAATTTCTTCCGTCTTCAGCGTACAGCGATTTCAACGTTTTTTTCGTATTGGACCTAGAGCGATTTCCACGATTTCTATTTTTTCGTATTCAGCGTACAACGATTTCAACGATTTTTTTATCATATTCGTCCTACAGCGATTTCCACGATTTCTATTTTTTCTTTTTCGTACTCTGTGTACAGCGATTTCAACGTTTTCTCCTTTACTTGTATTGGTGTACATAGATTTCAACGAGTTCTCTCTTTTTCTTATTCAGCGTAAAGTGATTGCAGATATTTCTCTAATTTTCGTATACATCGTACGGCGATTTCAAAGATTTCTCGTTTTATCTTATTCAGCGTTCAGCTATTTCAACGATTTCTCTATTTTTCATATTCCACGTACAGCGATTTCAACGAAATCTCTTCTTTTCGTATTCAACCTACAGCGATTTCACCGATTTCTCTTTCTTCATCCTCACCGCACAGCGATTTCAAAGATTTCTTTTTTTTTCGTATACTGCGTACAGCGATTTCATCTAAACCTCTTTTTTTCTTAATCAGCGTACAGCGATTTCAACTTCTCTTTTTCGTATTCAGCGTACAGCGATTTCAAGTATTTCTCTTTTTTTCGTATTCAGCGCACAGCGACTTCAACAATTTTTTTTTTTCGTATTCAGCGTGCAACTATTTCACCGTTTTTTTCATATTCAACTTACAGCTTTTTCAATGAATTTTCCCCCTATTCAGCGTACAGCGATTTCAACGATTTTTTTCGAATTCAACGTACTGCGATTTAAACGATTTTTTTCTAATTCAGTGTACAGCGATTTCAACGATTTTTTTGGTACTCAGTGTACAGCTATTTCAACGATTTCTATTTTTTTCTTATTTAGCGTACAGCGATTTCAACGATTTCTCTTTTTTCATATTCAGCCTACAGAGATTTCAAAGATTTCATTTTTATCGTATTCAGCGTACCACGATTTCAACGATTTCTCTTTCTTTCGTATTCAGCGTAAATCGATTTCAACGATTTCTCTATTTCTCATATTCAACGGACTACGATTGCTAAGATTTCTCTCTTTTTCGTATTCAACGTTCAGCGATTTCAACGATTTCTCTTTTCTAATGATCACCGCACAGCGGTTTTAACGATTTCTCTTTTTTCGTATTAATTGTACAGCGATTTGAACAGTTTCTCGTTTTTTCTTATTCAGCGTACAGCGATTTCAACGATTTCTCTTTTTTCGTATTCAGCGTACAGCGATTGCAACGATTTCTATTTTTCGTATTCAACGTACAGCGATTTCAAAGATTTCCTTTTTTTCCGTATTCAGCGTAAACGATTTCAACGATTTCTTCCTTTTTCTTATTCAACGTAAGCGATTTCATCGATTTCTTTTTTCATATTAAACGTACAGCTTTTTTAACGATTTCTCTTTTGCGTGTTCAGCGCCCAGCGATTTCAAGGATGTCTATTTTTCGTATTCAGCGAACAGCGATTTCAACGACTTCTACATTTTTCGTATTAAGCTTTCAGCGATTTCAACGATTTCTATTTTTTTCGTATTCAACGTACAGTGATTTCAACGATTTCTCCCTTTTTCGTTTTGGGTGTACAGCGATTTCAACAATTTCTCTTTTTTCATATTCAACGGACAGCGATTTCAACGATTTCTCTCCTTTTCTTATTCAGAGTACAGCGATTTCAACGTTTTTTTTCGTATTCAGCGTACAGCGATTTCAACGATTCTTTTTATTCAGCGTATAGCAATTTCAACGATTTTCTTTTATATTCAGCGTATAGTCGTATGAAGGATTTCTCTTCTTTTCGTATTCAGAGCACAGCGTTAAAACAATTCCTTTTTTTCGTATTCAGCTTACAGCGATTTCAACGATATTTTTTTCGTATTCGACCTACAGCGATTTCCACGATTTCTATTATTTTTTCGTATTCAGCGAACTGCGTTTTTGACGATTTTTGTTTCATATTCGTCCTACAGCGATTTCCATGATTTCTATTTCTTTTCGTATTGTGTGTACAGCGATTTGAACGATTTGTTTTTAATTCGTATTAGCGTACTGGTTTTTCAACGAATTCTCTTTTTTTCGTATTCAGCGTAAAGCGATTTCAAAGATTTGTCTATTTTCAAAATCAACGTACAGCGATTACAACGATATCCTTTTTTTCGTATTGAGTGTGCAGCAGTTGTAAAGTTTTTTTTTTGTATTCAGCGTACAGCGATTTCAGCGATGATTTTTTCAGCGTACAATTCTTTCAACGAATTTCTTTCATATTGAGAGTATAGCCATTTCAACGATTTCTCTTTTTTCGTATTCAAAGAACAGCAATGAAAACAATTACTCTTATTTGAGTATTCAGCTTACAGTATTTCAACGAATTTCTTCCGTCTTCAGCGTACAGTGATTTCATCTTTTCTTTCGTATTGGACCTAGAGCGATTTCCACGTTTTCTATTATTTTCGTATTCAGCGCACAGCATTTTCAATGTTTTTTTTTTTCGTATTCGTCCTACAGCGATTTCCACGATTTCTATTCTTTTTTGTATTCTGTGTACAGCGATTCAACGATTTCTCTTTTATTCGTATTCAGCGTAATGCGATTTCAGCGATTTCTCTATTTTTCATATTCAACGTACTGCGATTTCAAAGTTTTCTCTTCTTTTAATCAACGTAAAGCGACTTCAACGATTTCTCTCTCTTCATGCTCACTGCACAGAGATTTGAAAGACTTCTCAATTTTGTCGTATTCAGCGTACAGCGATTTAATCTAATTCTCTTTTTTTCTTATTCAGCGTACAGCGTTTTCAAATATTTCTCTTTTTTTTTCGTATTCAGCGTAGAGCGATTACAAGGTTTTCTCTTTTTTTCGTATTCAACGTACAGCAATTTCAACGATTTCTCGTTTTTTCGTATTCAGCGTTCAGCGATTTCAACGACTTCTCTATTTTTTCTATTCCACGTACAGCGATTTCAACCATTTCCATTTTTTCGTATTCAACGTACGATTTCCTCTTCTACATGCTCACCGGACAGCGATTTCAACGATTTCTCTATTTTTCATAATAAACGTACAGCGACTTCAACGATTTCTCTTTCTTCATTTTCACCGCACAGCGATTTCAACGATTTCTCCTTTTTTTGTATTCTGCGTACAGCGATTTCTTCTAAATCTCTTTTTTTCTTATTCAGCGTACAGCGATTTCAACATCCCTTTTTTTCGTATTCAGCGTACAGCAATTTCAAGGATTTCTCTTTTTTCGTATTCAGCACACAGCGACTTCAACAATTTTTTTTTCGTATTCAGCGTGCAACTATTTCACCGTTTTTTTCGTATTCATCGTACAACTATTTGAATGAATTTTCCTCCTTTTCAGCGTACAGCGTACAGCGTACAGCGATTTGAACAATTTCGTATTCGACCTACAGCGATTTGCACGGTTTATATATTTTTTTTTTTCGTATTCAGCGTACAGCGATTTTAACAATTTTTTTTTTCGAATTCGTCCTACAGCGATTTCCACGATTTCTATTTCTTTTCATATACTGTGTACAGCGATTTCAATGATTTCTCCATAATTCGTATTAGCTTACAGGTTTTTCAAGATTTCTCTTTTTTCGTATTCAGCGTAAAGCGATTTCAAGGATTTCTCTATTTTCATATTCAACGGACAGCGATTTCAAAAATTTCTCTTTTTTTCGTATTGAGAGTACAGATATTTTAATGTTTTTTTTTCGTATTCAGGGAACAGCGTTCTCAACGATGATTTATTTTCAGTTTACAGTTATTTCGACGATATTCTTTCATATTGAGCGTGTAGCAATTTGAACGATTTCTCTTTTTTTCGTATTCAAAGCACAGCGATTAAAACAATTACTCTTATTTTCGTATTCAGCTTACAGCGAAATCAACGATGTTTTTTTCGTATTCAGCGTACAGCTATTTCAACGAATTTCTTCCGTCTTCAGCGTACAGCGATTTTAAAGTTTTTTTTTTCGTATTGGACCTAGAGCGATTTGTACGATTTTTTATTTTTTCGTGTTCAGCGTACAGCGATTTCAACGATTTCTCTTTTATTCGTATTAGCGTACATGGATTTCAACGATTTCTCTTTTTTTCTTATTCAACGTACAGCGGTTTCAACGATTTCTCTTTCTTCATCCTCACCGCACAGCGATTTGAACGATTTCTTTTTTTTTCGTATTCTGCGTACAGCGATTTCATACAAATCTCTTTTTTTCGTATTCATCGTACTGCGATTTAAACGATTTTTTTCTAATTCAGTGTACAGCGATTTCAACTATTTTTTGGTACTCATCGTACAGCTATTTCAACGATTTCTATTTTTTAATGATCACCGAACAGCGATTTCAACGATTTCTCTTTTTTCGTATTCATTGTACACCGATTTGAACGGTTTCTCGTTTTTTCTTATTCAGCGCACAGGGATGTCAACGATTTCTATTTTTTTCGTATTCAGCGTAAAGCGATTTCAACGATTTCTCTTTTTTTTCTTATTCTAAATACAGCGATTAACACGATTTCTCTTTTTTTTGCGTATTCCTCTTACAGCGATTTCAACGATATTTGTTTTGTATTCAGCGTACATGTATTTCAACGATTTCCTTTCGTATTCATCGTACAGCGATTTCAACGATTTCTCTTTTTTTCATATTCAGCGTACAGCATATTCAGCGATTTTTTTCGTATTCCGCGTACAGATATATCAACGATTTTTTTCGTATTCAGCGTACAGTGATTTCAACGATTTCTCTGTATTCGAATTCAGCGTACAACGATTTCAATGAAATTTTTCGTGTTCAGCGTAGAGGTATTTCAAAGATATTTTTTCGTATTTAGCGTACCTCTATTTCAACAGTTTTCTTTCATATTCTGCGAGCTCTTTCAACGATTTCTCTTTTTTCGTGTTCAGCGTCCACGTAATTTTTCCGTACACAACGTACAGCTATTTCAACGATTTTCTTCCATATTCTGCGAGCTCTTACAACGATCTGTACTTTTTTCGTATTCAGCGAACAGCCATTTCAACGATTTCTCTTTTTTTTCATATTCAGCGTACAGCGATTGCAACGATTTCTATTTTTCGTATTCAGCGTACAGCGAATTCAAAAATGTCTCTTTTTTTCGTATTCAGCGTACAACGATTTCAACGGTTTCACTCTTTTTCTTATTCAATGTACAGCGATTTCATCAATTTGTCTTTTTTTCATATTATACGTACAGCTTTTTTAACGATTTATATTTTTTCGTATTCAGCGAACAGCGATTTGAACGACTTCACCTTTTTTCCTATTTAGCTATCAGCGATTTCAACGATTTCTCTTTTTTTCGTATTCAACGCACAGTGGTTTCAACGATTTCTCCCTTTTTCGTTTTCGGTGTACAGCGATTTCAACGATTTCTCTTTTTTCGTATTCAGCGTATAGCGATTTCAACGATTTCTCTTTTTTCATATTCAACGGACAGCGATTTCAACTATTTCTCGCCTTATCTTATTCAGCCTACAGCGATTTCAACGAATTATTTCGTATTCAGCGTACAGCGATTCAACGTTTTTTTCGTATTCAGGGTACAGCGATTTCAACGATTATTTTTATTCAGCGTACAGCTATTTAAACGATTTTCTTTCAATTCGGCGTATAGCCATATCAAGCATTTCTCTACTTTTAGTATTCAAAGCACAGCGTTTAAAACAATTACTCTTTTTTTGTCGTATTCAGCTTACAGTGATTTCAAGCTAATTTTTCGTGTTCAGCGTACAGGTATTTCGAAGATATTTTTTCGTGTTGAGCGTACAGCTACTTCAACGATTTTCTCTCATATTCTGCGAGCTCTGTCAACGATTTCTCTTTTTTCTTGTTCAGCCTACAGGTAATTTTTCCGTATACGGCGTACAGCTATTTCAACGATTTTCTTTCATATTCTGCGTGCTCTTTCAACGATCTGTACTTTTTTCGTATTCAGCGAACAGCGATTTCAACGATTTCTCTTTTTTCATATTCAGCGCACAGCGATTTCAACGATTTCTCTTTTTTCGTATTCAGCGTACAACGATTGCAACGATTTCTATTTTTCGTATTCAACGTAAGCGATTTCAAAGATTTATTTTTTTTCGTATTCAGCGTAAACGATTTCAACGATTTCTTCCTTTTTCTTATTCTACGTAAGCGATTTCATCGATTTCTCTTTTTCATATTAAACGTACAGAATTTTTAACGATTTCTCCTTTTGAGTGTTCAGCGCCCAGCGATATCAAGGATTTCTATTTTTCGTATTCTGCGAACAGCGATTTCAACGACTTCTCCTTTTTTCGTATTAAGCTTTCAGCGATATCAACGATTTCTCTTTTTTCATATTCAACGGACAGCGATTTCAACGATTTCTCTCCTTTTCTTATTCAGAGTACAGCGATTTCAACGTTTATTTTCGTATTCCGCGTACAGCGATTTCAACGATTCCTTTATTCAGCGTATATCTATTTCAACGATTTCTCTTTTTTTCGTATTCAGCGTACAATGATTTCAACGATTTCTCCCTTTTTCTTATTCAACGTTCAGCGATTTCATCGATTTGTCTTATTTTCATATTATACGTACAGCTTTTTTAACGATTTCTATTTTTTCGTATTCAGCGAACAGCGATTTGAACGACTTCTCCTTTTTTCGTATTTAGTTTTCAGCGATTTCAACGATTTCTCTTTTTTTCGTATTCAACGCACAGTGGTTTCAACGATTTCTCCCTTTTTCGTTTTCGGTGTACAGCGATTTCAACGATTTCTCTTTTTTTCATACTCAGCGTATAGCGATTTCACCGATTTCTCTTTTTTCATATTCAACGGACAGCGATTTCAACTATTTCTCGCTTTTTCTTATTCAGAATACAGCGATTTCAACGTATTTTTTCGTATTCAGCGTACAGCGATTTCAACGATTATATTTATTCAGCGTACAGCTAATTCGACGATTTTCTGTCATATTCAGCGTACAGCCATATCAAGGATTTCTCTTCTTTTCGTATTCAAAGCACAGCGTATAAAACAATTACTCTTTGTTCGTATTCAGCTTACAGCGATTTCAACGATTTTTTTTTCGTATTCAGCGTACAGCTATTTCATCGAATTTCTTCCGTTTTCAGCGTACAGCGATTTCAACTATTTTTTTTCGTATTCGAACTACAGAGATTTCCACGATTTCTATTTCTTTTCATGTTCTGTTGTAAAGCGATTTCAACGATTTGTCTTTAATTTGTATTAGCGTACAGGTTTTTCTACGATTTGCCTTTTTTTCGTATTCAGCGTATAGCGATTTCAAAGATTTCTCTATTTTCATATTCAACGGGCAGCTATTTCAACGATTTTTCTTTTTTTTTCGTATTGAGCGTACAGTAATTTTTTTTTTTTGTATTCAGCGTACAGCGATTTGAACGATGATTTTTTTCAGCCTACAGTTATTTGAACGATTTTCTCTCATATTGAGCGTATAGCCATTTGAACGATTTCTTTTTATTTTCGTATTAAAAGCACAGCGATTAAAACAATTAATCTTATTTTCTTGTTCAGCTTACACACGATTTCAACGATATTTTTTTCGTATTCAGCGTACAGCTATTTCAACGAATTTCTTCCTTCTTCGGCGTACAGCGATTTCAAAGTTTTTTTTCGTATTGGACCTAGAGGGATTTCCACGATTTCTATTTTTTTCGTATTCAGCGTACAACGATTTCAACGATTTTTTTATCGTATTCGTCCTACAGCGATTTCCACGAATTATATTCTTTCTTTTTCGTATTCTGTGTACAGCGATTTCAACGTTTTATGTTTTATTCGTATTGGTGTACATAGATTTCAAAGATTTCTCTCTTTTTCTTATTCAGCGTAAAGTGATTTCAGATATTTCTCTAATTTTCGTATTCATCGTACGGCGATTTTAAAGATTTCTCGTTTTATCTTATTCAGCGTTCAGCTATTTCAACGATTTCCCTATTTTTCATATTCCACGTACAGCGATTTGAAAGATTTCTCTTCTTTTCGTATTCAACGTAAAGCGATTTCACCGATTACTCTTTCTTCATGCTCACCGCACAGCGATTTCAACGATTTCTCTTTTTTCATAATCAACGTAGAGAGACTTCAACGATTTTTCTTTCTTCATCCTCACCGCACAGCGATTTCAACGATTTCTTTTTTTTCGTATTCAGCGTAAAGCGATTTCATGTATTTCTCTTTTTTTCGTATTCAGCGCACAGCGACTTCAACAATTTTTTTTTCATATTCAGCTTGCAACTATTTCACCGTTTTTTTCTTATTCATCGTACAGCTTTTTCAATGAATTTTCCCGCTATACAGCGTACAGCGATTTCAACGATTTTTTTCGAATTCAACGTTCTGCGATTTAAACAATTTTTTTGTAATTCAGTGTACAGCGATTTCAACTATTTTTTTTGGTACTCAGCGTACAGCTATTTCAACGATTTCTATTTTTTTCTTATTTAGCATACAGCGATTTCAACGATTTCTCTTTTTTCATATTCAGCCTACAGAGATTACAAAGATTATATTTTTTTCGTATTCAGCGTACAGCGATTTCAACGATTTCTCTTTCTTTCGTATTCAGCGTAAATCGATTTCAACGTTTCTCTATTTCTCATATTCAACGTACTACGATTGCTACGATTTCTCTCTTTTTCGTATTCAACGTTCAGCGATTTCAACGATTTCTCTTTTCTAATGATCACCGCACAGCGATTTCAACGATTTCTCTTTTTTCGTATTCATTGTACAACGATTTGAACAGTTTCTCGTTTTTTCTTATTCAGCGTACAGCGATGTCAACGATTTCTATTTTTTTCGTATTCAGCGTAAAGCGATTTCAACGATTTCTCTTTTTTTTCGTATTCAAAGTACAGCGATTAACACGATTTCTCTTTTTTTCGTATTCACCTTACAGCGATTTCAATGATATTTTTTTCGTATTCAGCGTACAGGTTTTTCAACGATTATCTTTCGTATTCAGCGTACAGCGATTTCAACGATTTTTTTGTATTCGTTCTACAGCGATTTCAAAGATTTCTTTTTTTCGTATTCAGCGTACAGCGAATTCAACGATTATTTGCGTATTCCGCGTACAGACATTTCAACGATTTTTTCGTATTCAGCGTACAGCGATTTCAACGATTTCTGTGTATTCGAATTCAGCGTACAACGATTTCAACGAAATTTTTCGTGTTCAGCGTACAGGTATTTCAAAGATATTTTTTCGTATTGAACGTACAGATATTTCAACGATTTTCTTTCATATTCTCCGATTTCTTGCAACGATTTCTCTTTTTTCGTGTTCAGCGTACACGTAATTTTTCTGTATACAACGTACAGCTATTTCAACGATTTTCTTCCATATTCTGCGTGCTCTTACAACGATCTGTACTTTTTCGTATTCAGCGAACAGCGATTTCAACGATTTCTCTTTTTTCATATTCAGCGCACAGCGATTTCAACGATTTCTCTTTTTTCGTATTCAGTGTACAGCGATCGCAACGATTTCTATTTTTCGTATTCAGAGTACTGCGAATTCAAAGATTTCTTTTTTTTCGTATTCAGCGTACAACGATTTCAACGATTTCTCCCTTTTTCTTATTCAACGTTCAGCGATTTGATCGATTTGTCTTTTTTCATATTATACGTACCGCTTTTTTAACGATTTCTATTTTTTCCTATTCAGCGGACAGCGATTTCAACGACTTCTTCTTTTTTCGTATTTAGCTTTCAGCGATTTCAACGATTTCTCTTTTTTTCTTATTCAACGTACAGTGGTTTCAACGATATCTCCCTTTTTCGTTTTCGGTGTACAGCGATTTCAACGATTTCTTGTTTTTCCTTATTCAGCGTATAGCGATTTCAACGATTTCTCTTTTTTCATATTCAATGGACAGCGATTTCAAAGATTTCTCGCTTTTTTCTTATTCAGCCAAAGCGATTTCAACGTATTTTTGCGTATTCAGTGTTCAGCGATTTCAATGATTATATTTATTCAGCGTACAGCTATTTCGACGATTTTCTTTCATATTCAGCGTATAGCCATATCAAGGATTTCTCTTCTTTTCGTATTCAAAGCACAGCGTATAAAACAATTACTCTTTTTTCGTATTCATCTTACAACGGTTTCACGATTTTTTTCGTATTCGTCCTACAGCGATTTCAAAGATTTATATTTTTTTTCGTATTCTGTGTACAGCGATTTCAACGATTTCTCTTTTATTCGTATTGGCGTACATAGATTTCAACGATTTCTCTTTTTTTCCTATTGAGCGTAAAGCCATTTCTGCCATTTCTATTTTTTTCCTATTCAACGTACAGCGATTTCAACGTTTTCCCTTTTTTTATTCAATCTACAGCGACTTCAAAGATTTCTCTCTCTTTATGCTCACCGCACAGAGTTTTCAATAATTTCTCATTTTTTTCGTATTCAGCGTACAGCGATTTAATTTAATTCTCTTTTTTTCTTATTCATCGTACAGCGATTTCAACGATTTCTCTTTTTTTTCGCATTCAGCGTAAAGCGATTACAAGGTTTTCTCTATTTTTCATATTCCACGTACAGCGATTTGAACGAAATCTCTTCTTTTCGTATTCAACGTACAGCGATTTCAACGATTTCTCTTTCTTCTTGCTCACCGCACAGCAATTTCAACGATTTCTTTTTTTTTCACATTCAACGTACAGCGACTTCAACGATTTCTCTTTCTTCATCCACACCGGACAGAGATTTCATCGATTTCTCTTTGTTTTTTCGTATTCTGCGTACAGCTATTTAATCTAAATCTCTTTTTTTCTTATTCAGCGTACAGCGATTTCAACTTCTCTTTTTTTCGTATACAGCGTACAGCGATTTCAAGGATTTCACTTATTTTCGTATTCAGCGCACAGCGACTTCAACAATTTTTTTTCGTATTCAGAGTGCAACTATTTCGCCGCTTTTTTCGTATTCATCCTACACCTTTTTCAACGAATTTTCCTCCTATTCAGCGTACAGGAATTTCAACGATATTTTTCGAATTCAACGTACTACGATTTAAACGATACTTTTTTCTAATTCAGTGTACAGCGATTTCAACGATTTTTTTGTATTCAGCGTACAGCTATTTCAACGATTTCTATTTTTTTCTTATTTAGCGTACAGCGATTTCAACGATTTCTCTTTTTTCATATTCAGCCTACAGAGATTTCAAAGATTTCATTTTTTTCGTATTCAGCGTACCGCGATTTCAACGATTTCTCTTTCTTTCGTATTCAGCGTAAATCGATTTCAACGATTTCTATATTTTTCGTATTCAACTTACTGCAATTGCTACGATGTCTCTCTTTTTCGTATTCAACGTTCAGCGATTTCAACGATTTCTCTTTTTTCGTATTCATTGTACAGCGATTTGAACGGTTTCTCGTTTTTCTTGTTCAGCGTACAGGGATGTCAACGATTTCTATTTTTTTCGTATTCAGCGTAAAGCGATTTCAACGATTTCTCTTTTTTTCGTATTCAAGGTACAGCGATTAACACGATTTCTCTTTTTTTCGTATTCGCCTTACAGCGATTTCAAGGATATTTTTTTTCGTATTCAGCACACAAGTATTTCAACGATTTTCTTTCGTATTCAGCGTACAGCGATTTCAACGATTTTTTTGCATGCGTTCTACAGCGATTTCAACGATTTCTCTTTTTTTCGTATTCAGCGTACAGCGAATTCAACGATTTTTTTCGTATTCCGCGTACAGATATTTCAACGATTTTTTTCGTATTCAGCTTACAGCCATTCCAACGATTTCTCTGTATTCGAATTCAGCGTACAACGATTTCAACGACGTTTTTCGTGTTCTGCGTACAGGTATTTTAAAGTTATTTTTTCGTATTCAGCTTACAGCTATATCATAATCTGCGAGCTCTTTCAACGATTTCTCTTTTTTCGTGTTCAGCGGACACGTAATTTTTCGTATATAGCATACAGCTATTTTAACGATTTTCTTCCATATTCTGCGTGCTCTTTCAACGATCTGTACTTTTTTCGTATTCAGCGAACAGCGATTTCAACGATTTCTCTTTTTTTGATATTCAGCGCACAGCGATTTCAACGATTTCTCTTTTTTCGTATTCAGCGTACAGCAATTGCACGATTTCTATTTTTCTATTCAGCGTACAGCGTTTTCAAAGATTTCTCTTTTTTCGTTTTCAGCGTACATCGATTTCAACGATATGTCTTTTTTTCTTATTCAACGTACAACGATTTTATCGATATGTCTTTTTTCATATTATAAGTACAGCTTTTTTAACGATTTCTCTTTTTGCGTATTCAGCGCCCAGCAATTTCAAGGATTTCTCTTTATTTCGTATTCAGCGAACAGCGATTTCAACTACTTCTCCTTTTGTCGTATTTCTCTTTTAGCGATTTCAACGATTTTTCTTTTTTTCATATTCAACGTGCAGTAATTTCAACGATTTTTCACTTTTTCGTTTTCGGTGTACAGCGATTTCAACGATTTCTCTTTTTATCGTATTCAGCGTATAGCGATTTCAACGATTTCTCTTTTTTCATATTCAACGGACAGCGATTTAAACGATTTCTCCCTTTTTCTTATTCAGCGTACAGCGATTTCAACGTTTTTTTCGTATTAAGCGTACAGCGTTTTCAACGATTATTTTTATTCGCCGTACAGCTATTTCAACGATCTTCTTTCATATTCAACGTATAGGCAGATCAAGGATTTCTCTTCTGTTCGTATTCAAAGCACAGCGTATAAAACAATTACTCTTTTTTCGTATTCAGCTTACAGCGATTTCAACGATATTTTCTTCATATTCAGCGTACAGCTATTTCAACGAATTTCTTCCGTTTTCAGCGTACAGCGATTTCAACGTTTTTTTTTTCGTATTCGACCTACAGCGATTTCCACGATTTCAATTTTTTTTTCGCATTCAGCGTACAGCGATTGCCACGATTTCTCTTTAATTCGTATTAGCGTACATGTTTTTCAACGATTTATCTTTTTTTCGTATTCAGCGTAAAGCAATTTCAAAGATTTCTCTATTTCATATTCAACGGGCAGCGATTTCAAAGATTTCTCTTTTTTTCGTATTGAGGGTACAGGAATTTCAAAGTTTTTTTTCGTATTCAGCGTACAGCGATTTCAACGATGATTTTTTTTCAGCGTACAGTTATTTCAACGATTTTCTTTCATATTGAGCGTATAGCCATTTCAACGATTTCTCTTTTTTTTTCGTGTTCAAAGCTCAGCGATTAAAACAATTACTCTTATTTTCGTATTCAGCTTACACACGATTTAAACGATATTTTTTTCGTATTCAGCGTACAGCTATTTCAACGAATTTCTTCCGTCTTCAGCGTAGAGCGATTTCAAGGTTCTTTTTTCTTATTGGACATAGAGCGATTTCCAAGATTTCTATTTTTTTCGTATTCAGCGTACAGCGATTTCAGCGACTTATTTTCATATTCGTCCTAAGCGATTTCCACGATTTCTATTTTTTTTTTTTCGTATTCTGTGTACAGCGATTTCAACGATTTCTCTTTTATTCGTATTAGCGTAAAGCGATTTTAGCGATTTCTCTATTTTTCGTATTCAACGTACAGCGATTTCAACGATTTCTCTTTTTTTATTCAACGTACAGCGACTTCAACGTTTTCTCTCTCTTCATGCTCACCGCACAGAGAATTCAAATATTTCTCATTTTTTTCATATTCAGCGTACAGCGATTTAATCTAATTCTCTTTTTTTTTCAGCGCACAGCGAATTCAACGATTTCTCATTTTTTTCGTATTCACCTTACAGCGATTTGAACGATGATTTTTCTGATTCAGCGTACAGCTATTTCAACGAATTTATTCCGTTTTTTTGCGTACAGCGATCTGAACAATTTTTTTTTCGTATTCGACCTAAAGCGATTTCCACGATTTCTATTTTTTTTTTCGTATTCAGCGTACAGCGATTTTAACAATTTTTTTTTTCGTATTCGTCCTACAGCGATTTCCACGATTTCTATTTCTTTTCATATTCTGTGTACAGCGATTTCAACGATTTCTCCTTAATTCGTATTAGCGTACAGGTTTTTCAACGATTTCTCTTTTTTTCGTATTCAGCGTAAAGCAATTTCAAGGATTTCTCTATTTTCATATTCAACGGACAGCGATTTCAAAGATTTCTCTTTTTTTCGTATTGAGCGTGCAGCGATTTTAATGTTTTTTTTTTTTTGGTATTCAGCGCACAGCGTAATCAACGATGCTTTATTTTCAGCTTAAAGTTATTTCAACGATTTTCTTTCATAATGAGCGTATAGCCATTTCAACGATTTCTCTTTTTTTCGTATTCAAAGCACAGCGATTAAAACAATTACTCTCATTTTCGTATTCAGCTTACAGCGATTTCAGCTATGTTTTTTTCGTATTCAGCGTATAGCTATTTCAACGAATTTCTTCCGTCTTCAGCGTACAGCGATTTAAACGTTTTTTTTTCGTATTGGACCTAGAGCGATTTGTACGATTTTTAATTTTTTCGTATTCAGCGTACAGCGATTTCAACGTTTTTTTCGTATTTGTCCTACAGCGATTTCCACGATTTCTATTTTTTTTCGTATTCTGTGTACAGCGGTTTCAACGATTTGTCTTTTATTTGTATTATCGTACATGGATTTCAACGATTTCTCTTTTTTTCGTATTCAGCGTAAAGCGATTTCAGCGATTTCTCTATTTTGCGTATTCAAAGTACAGCGATTTCAACGATTTCTCTTTTTTTATTCAACCTACAGCGACTTCGACGATTTCTCACTCTTCATGCTCACCGCACAGAGATTTCAATGATTTCTTTTTTTTTTTCTTATTTAGCGTACTGCGATTTAAACGATTTTTTCTTCTAAACAGTGTACAGCGATTTCAACTATTTTTTTGGTACTCATCGTACAGCTATTTCAACGATTTGTATTTTTTTCATATTTAGCGTACAGCGATTTCAACGATTTCTTTTTTTTTCATATTCAGCCTACAGAGATTTCAAAGATTTCATTTTTTTCGTATTCAGCGTACCGCGATTTCAACGATTTCTCTTTCTTTCATATTCAGCGTAAATCGATTTCAACGATTTCTCTATTTTCCATATTTAAAGTACTGCGATTGCTACGATTTCTCTCTTTTTCGTATTCAACGTTCAGCGATTTCAACGATTTCTCTTTTCTAATGATCACCGCACAGCGATTTCGACGATTTCTCTTTTTTCGTATTCATTGTACACCGATATGAACGGTTTCTCGTTTTTTCTTATTCGGCGTACAGGGATATCAAAGATTTCTATTTTTTTCGTATTCTGCGTAAAGCGATTTCAACGATTTCTCTTTTTTTCGTATTCAAAGTACAGCGATTAACACTATTCCTTTTTTTTCGTATTCACCTTACAGCGATTTCAACGATATTTTTTTCGTATTCAACGTACAAGTATTTCAACGATTTTCTTTCGTATTCAGCGTACAGCGAATTCAGCGTTTTTTTTCGTATTAAGCGTACAGACATTTGAACGATTTTTTTCGTATTCAGCGTACAGCGATTTGAAAGATTTCTCTGTATTCGAATTCAGCGTACAACGATTTCAACGAAATTTTTCGTGTTCAGCGTACAGATATTTCAAAGTTATTTTTGCGTATTTAGCGTACAGCTATTTCAACGATTTTGTTCCATATTCTGCGTGCTCTTACAACGATCGGTACTCTTTTCTTATTCAGCGAACAGCCATTTCAACGATTTCACTTATTTCATATTCAGCGTAGAGCGATTGCAACGATTTCTATTTTTCGTATTCAGCGTACAGCGATTTCAAAAATTTATCTTTTTTTCGTATTCAGCGTACAACGATTCAACGATTTCTCCCTTTTTCTTATTCAACTACAGCGATTTCATCGATTTGTCTTTTTTTCATACTATACGTACAGCTTTTTTAACGATTTCTATTTTTTCGTATTCAGCGAACAGCGATTTGAACGACTTCTCCTTTTTTCGTATTTAGCTTTCAGCGATTTCAACGATTTCTCTTTTTTTCGTATTAAACGCACAGTGGTTTCAACGATTTCTCCCTTTTTCGTTTTCGGTGTAGAGCGATTTCAACGATTTCTCTTTTTTCGTATTCAGCGTATAGCGATTTCAACCATTTATCTTTTCTCATATTCAACGGACAGCGATTTCAACGATTTCTCCATTTTTCTTATTCAGCGTTCAGCGATTTCAACGTTTTTTTCGTATTCAGCGTACAGCGTTTTCAACTTCTCTTTTTTCGTATTCAGGGTACAGTGATATCTAGGATTTCTCTTTTTTTCGTATTCAGCGCACAGCGACTTCAAAATTTGTTTTTCGTATTCAGCGTGCAACTATTTCATCGTTTTTCTTTCGTATTCATCGTACACCTTTTTCAATGAATTTTCCTCGTATACAGCGTACAGCAATTTCAACGATATTTTTCGAATTCAACGTACTGCGATTTAAACGATTTTTTTCTAATTCAGTGTACAGCGATTTCAACGATTTTTGTAGTACTCAGAGTACAGTTATTTCAACAATTTCTATTTTTTTCTTATTTAGCGCAGAGCGATTTCAACCATTTCTCTCTTTTCATATTCAGCCTACAGAGATTTGGAAGATTTCACTTTTTTCGTATTCAGCGTACCGCGATTTCAACGATTTCTCTTTCTTTCGTATTCAGCGTAAATCGATTTCAACGATTTCTATATTTTTCATATTCAACGTACTGCGATTGCTACGATTTCTCTCTTTTTCGTATTCAACGTTCAGCGATTTAATCGGTTTCCCTTTTTTTTCGTATTCAGCGTTAAGCGATTTCAACGATTTGTCTCTTTTGCGTATTCCACATACAGTGATCAACGTTTTGTCTTTTTTTCGTATTCGGTGTACATCGATTTCAACGATTTCTCCTTTTTCGTATTCAACTTACAGCGATTTCAATGACCTCTTTTTCCGCCTTCAGCACACAGGACTTGTACGGTTTCTCTTTTTTTTCGTATTCAGCGTACAACGATTTCTCTCCTTTTCCTATTCAACGTACAGCGATTTCATCGATTTCTCTTTTTTCATATTCTACATACTGCGATTTTAACGATTTATCTTCCTACGTGTTCAGCGCACAGCGAATTCAAAATTTTCTCTTTTTTTTCTTATACAGCGTGCAGTGATTTCAAACTGTTTATTGTTTTGTACTCAGCGTACAGCGACTTCAACGATTTCTCTATTTTTCGTTTTCAACGTACATTGATTTTAACTATTTCTCTTTTTTTCGTATTCGGTGTACAGCGATTTATACGATTTCTCTTTTTTCGTATTCAACGTACAGCGTTTTCAACGGTTTCTCTATTTTTCGTATTTTGGGTACAGCTATTTCAAGGATTTTCTTCCATATTCTGCGTGCTCTTACACACGATCTGTACTTTTTTCGTATTCAGCGAACAGCCATTTCAACGGTTTCTCTTTTTACATATTCAGCGTACAGCGATTTCAACGATTTCTCTTTTATTGTATTCAGCGTACAGCGGTTTCTAAATTTTTTTTTTCGTATTCAACTACAGTTAATTTTTTAAAGTTGTTTTTTCGTCTTCAGCTTACAGCTATTTCAACGATTTTCATTCGTATACAGCCTACAGCGATTTCAACGATTACTCTTTTTTTTCGTATTCAACGTACAGTGGTTTCAACGATATCTCCCTTTTTCGTTTTCAGTGTACAGCGATTTCAACGATTTCTTTTTTTTCCTTATTCAGCGTATAGCGATTTCAACGATTTCTCTTTTTTCATATTCAATGGACAGCGATTTCAAAGATTTCTCGCTTTTTTCTTATTCAGCCAAAGCGATTTCAACGTATTTTTGCGTATTCAGCGTACAGCGATTTCAATGATTATATTTATTCAGCGTACAGCTATTTCGACGATTTTCTTTCATATTCAGCGTTTAGCCATATCAAGGATATCTCTTCTTTTCGTATTCAAAGCACAGCGTTTAAAACAATTACTCTTTTTTCGTATTCAGCTTACAACGATTTCACGATTTTTTTTTCTTATTCGTCCTACAGCGATTTCAAAGATTTATATTTTTTTTCGTATTCTGTGTACAGCGATTTCAACGATTTCTCTTTTATTCGTATTGGCGTACATAGATTTCAACGATTTCTCTTTTTTTCCTATTCAGCGTAAAGCGACTTCAGCCATTTCTATTTTTTCCTATTCAACGTACAGCGATTTCAATGATTTCCCTTTTTTTATTCAACCTGCAGCGACTTCAAAGATTTCTCTCTCTTTATGCTCACCGCACAGAGTTTTCAAAATTTCTCATTTTTTTCGTATTCAGCGTACAGCGATTTAATCTAATTCTCCTTTTTTTTCTTATTCATCGTACAGCAATTTCAACGATTTCTCTTTTTTTCGTATTCAGCGTAAAGCGATTACAAGGCTTTCTCTATTTTTCATATTCCACGTACAGCGATTTGAACGAAATCTCTTCTTTTCGTATTCAACGTACAGCGATTTCAACGATTTCTCTTTCTTCTTGCTCACCGCACAGCGATTTCAACGATTTCTCTTTTTTTCACATTCAACGTACAGCGACTTCAACGATTTCTCTTTCTTCATCCACACCGCACAGAGATTTCATCGCTTTCTCCTTTGTTTTTTCGTATTCTGCGTACAGCTATTTCATCTAAATCTCTTTTTTTCTTATTCAGCGTACAGCGATTTCAACTTCTCTTTTTTTCGTATACAGCGTACAGCAATTTCAAGGATTTCACTTATTTTCCTATTCAGCGCACAGCGACTTCAACAATTTTTTTTCGTATTCAGAGTGCAACTATTTCACAGTTTTTTTTCGTATTCATCCTACACCTTTTTCAACGAATTTTCCTCCTATTCAGCGTACAGCAATTTCAACGATATTTTTCGAATTCAACGTACTGCGATTTAAACGATATTTTTTTCTAATCCAGTGTACAGCGATTTCAACGATTTTTTGGTATTCAGCGTACAGCTATTTCAACGATTTCTATTTTTTTCTTATTTAGCGTACAGCGATTTCAACGATTTCTCTTTTTTCATATTCAGCCTACAGAGATTTCAAAGATTTCATTTTATTCGTATTCAGCGTACCTCGATTTCAACGATTTCTCTTTCTTTCATATTCAGCGTAAATCGATTTCAACGATTTCTATATTTTTCACATTCAACTTACTGCAATTGCTACGATGTCTCTCTTTTTCTTATTCAACGTTCAGCGATTTCAACGATTTCTCTTTTCTAATGATCACCGCCAGCGATTTCAACGATTTCTCTTTTTTCGTATTCATTGTACAGCGATTTGAACGGTGTCTCGTTTTTTCTTATTGAGCGTACAGGGATGTCAACGATTTCTATTTTTTTCGTATTCAGCGTAAAGCGATTTCAACGATTTCTCTTTTTTTCGTATTCAAAGTACAGCGATTAACACGATTTCTCTTTTTTTCGTATTCGCCTTACAGCGATTTCAACGATATTTTTTTCGTAATCAGCATACAAGTATTTCAACGATTTTCTTTCGTATTCAGCGTACAGCGATTTCAACGATTTTTTTGTATTCGTTGTACAGCGATTTCAACGATTTCTCTTTTTTTCATATTCAGCGTACTGCGAATTCAACGATTTTTTTCGTATTCCGCGTAGAGACATTTCAACGATTTTTTTCGTATTCAGCTTACAGTCATTTCAACGATTTCTCTGTATTGGAATTCAGCGTACAACGATTTCAACGACGTTCCTCGTGTTCTGCGTACAGGTATTTAAAAGATATTTTTTCGTATTGCGCTTACAGCTATATCATAATCTGCGAGCTCTTTCAACGATTTCTCTTTTTTCGTGTTCAGCGGACACGTAATTTTTCGTATACAGCATACAGCTATTTTAACGATTTTCTTCCATATTCTGCGTGCTTTTTCAACGATCTGTACTTTTTTCGTATTCAGCGAACAGCGATTTCAACGATTTCTCTTTTTTTGATATTCAGCGCACAGCGATTTCAACGATTTCTCTTTTTTCGTATTCAGCGTACAGCAATTGCACGATTTCTATTTTTCGTATTCAGCGTACAGCGTTTTCAAAGATTTCTCCTTTTTCGTTTTCAGCGTACAACGACTTCAACGATATGTCCCTTTTCCTTATTCAACGTACAGCGATTTTATCGATGTCTTTTTTCATATTATACATACAGCTTTTTTAACGATTTCTCTTTTTGCGTATTCAGCGCCCAGCAATTTCAAGGATTTCTCTTTATTTCGTATTCAGCGAACAGCGATTTCAACGACTTCTCCTTTTGTCGTATTTCCCTTTTAGCAATTTCAACGATTTCTCTTTTTTCATATTCAACGTACAGTAATTTCAAAGATTTTTCACTTTTTCGTTTTCGGTGTACAGCGATTTCAATGATTTCTCTTTTTGTCGTATTCAGCGTATATCGATTTCAACGATTTCTCTTTTTTCATATTCAACGGACAGCGATTTCAACGATTTCTCCCTTTTTCTTATTCAGCGTATAGCGATTTCAACGTTTTTTTCGTATTAAACGTACAGCGCTTTCAACGATTATTTTTATTCGGCGTACAGCTATTTCAACGATCTTCTTTCATATTCAACGTATAGCCAGATCAAGGATTTCTCTTCTGTTCGTATTCAAAGCACAGCGTATAAAACAATTACTCTTTTTTCGTATTCAGCTTACAGCGATTTCAACGATATTTTTTTCATATTCAGCGTACAGCTATTTCAACGAATTTCTTCCGTTTTCAGCGTACAGCGATTTCAACGATTTGTCTTTTATTCGTATTATCGTACAAGGATTAAAACGATTTCTCTTTTTTCGTATTCAGCGTAAAGCGATTTCAGCGATTTCTCTATTTTTCGTATTCAAAGTACAGCGATTTCAACGATTTCTCTTTTTTTATTCAACCTACAGCGACTTCGACGATTTCTATTCCTTCATGCTCACCGCACAGAGATTTCAATGATTTCTATTTTTTTCTTATTTAGCGTACTGCGATTTAAACGATTTTTTTTCTAATCACTGTACAGCGATTTCAACTATTTTTTGATACTCATCGTACAGCTATTTCAACGATTTGTTTTTTTTCTTATTTAGCGTACAGCGATTTCAACGATTTCTCTTTTTTTCATATTCAGCCTACAGAGATTTCAAAGATTTCATTTTTTTCGTATTCAACGTACCGCGATTTCAACGATTTCTCTTTCTTTCGTATTCAGCGTAAATCGATTTCAACGATTTCTCTATTTTTCATATTTAAAGTACTGCGATTGCTACGATTTCTCTCTTTTTCGTATTCAACGTTCAGCGATTTCAACGATTTCTCTTTTCTAATGATCACCGCACAGCGATTTCGACGATTTCTCTTTTTTCGTATTCATTGTACACCGATATGAACGGTTTCTCGTTTTTTCTTATTCAGCGTACAGGGATGTCAAAGATTTCTATTTTTTTCGTATTCAGCGTGAAGCGATTTCAACCATTCCTCTTTTTTTCGTATTCAAAGTACAGCGATTAACACTATTTACTTTTTTCGTATTCACCTTACAGCGATTTCAACGATATTTTTTTCGTATTCAGCGTACAAGTATTTCAACGATTTTCTTTCGTATTCAGCGTACAGCGATTTCAACGATTTTTTTGTATTTGTTCTACAGCAATTTCAACGATTTCTCTTTCTTTCATATTCAGCGTACAGCGAATTCAGCGATTTTTTTTCGTATTCCGCGTACAGACATTTGAACGATTTCTTTCGTATTCAGCTTACAGCTATTTGAAAGATTTCTCTGTATTCGAATTCAGCGTACAACGATTTCAACAAAATTTTTCGTGTTCAGCGTACAGATATTTCAAAGATATTTTTGCGTATTTAGCGTACAGCTATTTCAACGATTTTCTTCCATATTCTGTGTGCTCTTACAACGATCTGTACTTTTTTCGTATTCAGCGAACAGCCATTTCAACGATTTCTCTTTTTTCATATTCAGCGTAGAGCGATTGCAACGATTTCTATTTTTCGTATTCAGCGTACAGCGATTTCAAAAATTTATCTTTTTTTCGTATTCAGCGTACAACGATTCAACGATTTCTCCCTTTTTCTTATTCAACTACAGCGATTTCATCGATTTGTCTTTTTTTCATACTATACGTACAGCTTTTTTAACGATTTCTATTTTTTCGTATTCAGCGAACAGCGATTTGAACGACTTCTCCTTTTTTCGTATTTAGCTTTCAGCGATTTCAACGATTTCTCTTTTTTTCGTATTCAACGCACAGAGGTTTCAACGATTTCTCCCTTTTTCGTTTTCGGTGTACAGCGATTTCAACGATTTCTCTTTTTTTCGTATTCAGCGTATAGCGATTTCAACCATTTATCTTTTTTCATATTCAACGGACAGCGATTTCAACGATTTCTCCCTTTTTCTTATTCAGCGTACAGCGATTTCAACGTTTTTTTCGTATTCAGCGTACAGCGATTTCAAAATCTCCTATTTTTCGTATTCTGCGTACAGTGATTTCAAGGATTTCTCTTTTTTTCGTATTCAGCGCACAGCGACTTCAGCAATTTGTTTTTCGTATTCAGCGTGCAACTATTTCACCGTTCTTTTTTTCGTATTCATCGTACACCTTTTTCAATGAATTTTCTTCGTATACAGCGTACAGCAATTTCAACGATATTTGTCGAATTCAACGTACTGCGATTTAAACGATTTTTTTCTAATTCAGTGTACAGCGATTTCAACGATTTTTTTGGTACTCAGAGTACAGTTATTTCAACGATTTCTATTTTTTTCTTATTTAGCGTACAGCGATTTCAACGATTTCTCTCTTTTCATATTCAGCCTACAGAGATTTGAAAGAGTTCACTTTTTTCGTATTCAGCGTACCGCGATTTAAACGGTGTCTCTTTCTTTCGTATTCAGCGTAAATCGATTTCAACGATTTCTATATTTTTCATATTCAACGTACTGCGATTGCTACGATTTCTCTCTTTTTCGTATTCAACGTTCAGCGATTTAATCGGTTTCTCTTTTTTTTCGTATTCAGCGTTAAGCGATTTCAACGATTTGTCTCTTTTGCGTATTCCACGTACAGTGATCAACGTTTTGTCTTTTTTTCGTATTCGGTGTACATCGATTTCAACGATTTCTTTTTTTCGTATTCAACTTACAGCGATTTCAATGACCTCTTTTTCCGCGTTCAGCACACAGGACTTGTACGGTTTCTCTTTTTTTTCGTATTCAGCGTACAACGATTTCTCTCCTTTTCCTATTCAACGTACAGCGATTTCATCGATTTCTCTTTTTTCATATTCTACGTACTGCGATTTTAACGATTTATCTTCTTACGTGTTCAGCGCACAGCGAATTCAAAAATTTCTCTTTTTTTTCGTATACAGCGTGCAGTGATTTCAAACTGTTTATTATTTTGTACTCAGCGTTCAGCGACTTCAACGATTTCTCTATTTTTCGTATTCAACGTATATTGATTTTAACTATTTCTCTTTTTTTCGTATTCAGCGAACAGCCATTTCAACGATTTCTCCTTTTTCATATTCAGCGTACAGCGATTTCAACGATTTCTCTTTTATTGTATTCAGCGTACAGCGGTTTCTAAATTTTTTTTTTCGTATTCAACTACAGTTAATTTTTTAAAGTTGTTTTTACGTCTTCAGCTTACAGCTATTTCAACGATTTTCATTCGTATACAGCGTACAGCGATGTCAACGAATTTTTTCGTATTCGGCCTACAGCGATTTCAACGATTACTCTTTTTTTTAATATTCAGCCTGCAGCGAATTCAACTCTTCATTTTCGTATTCAGCGTACAGAATTTTCAACGATATTTTATTCGTGTTCAGCTTACAGCGATTTCAACCATTTCTATTTCTTTGTATTCAGTTTACAGCGATTTGAACGATTTTTTTCGTATTTGGACTACAGCGATTTCAAATATTTCTATTTTTAGTATTCAGTGCACAGCGATTTCAACGATTTGTCTTTTTTTCTTATTCGCTGTACAGCGATTTAATCGATTTCTCTTTTTTTCGTATTCAGCGTACAGCGATTTTAACGATTTCTCTTTGTTTCAAATTAGCGTACAGCGATTTCAACGTTTTCTCTCTTTTTTCGTATTCAGCGTAAAGCGATTTCTACAATATCTCTTTTTTCTCTTATTCAGCGTACAGCGGTTTCAACGACTTCTTTTTTTCATATCCTGCGTACAGCGATTTCAACTAATACTGTTATTTTCTTATTCAGCGTACAGCGATTTCAACGATTTCTGTTTTTTTCGTTTTCAGTATACAGCGATATCTACGATTCCTCTTTTTTTCGTACTCAGCGTAAAGCGATTTAAACGAATTCTCTTTCATTCTCATTCAGCGTACAGCGATTTCAGCGATTTCTGTTTTTTTCGTATTCAACGTACAGCGATTTCAACGATTTCTCTTTTTTCGTATTCAACGTACAGCGATTTAAACGAATTCTCTTTCATTCTCATTCAGCGTACAGCGATTTCAGCGATTTCTGTTTTTTTCGTATTCAACGTACAGCGATTTCAACGATTTCTCTTTTTTCGTATTATGTGTAGATCGATTTCAACGATAATTTTTTCGTATTTAGCGTACAGCTATTTCAACGATTTCCCTTCGTATTCAGCGTACCGTACAGACATTTCAAAGTCCTTTCTCGTATTCAGCGTACTGCAATTTCAACTTTTTTTAATATTCAAGATATAGTCATTTCAACGGTCAACGGTTTCTCTTTTTTCGTATTCAAAATACAGCGATAAAACATATTTCTCTCTTTTCCGTATTCAGTTTACAGCGTTTTCAACGATACTATTTTGTATTCAGCGTACAGCTATTTTAAAAATTATCTTTCGTATTGAGCGTACAGCGATTTTAACGATTTTTTTTCGTATTCGGGCTACGGCGATTTCAACGATTCATTTTTGTATTCAGCTTACACAAATTTCAACGATATTTTATTCTTATTCACCGTACAGCGATTTCAACGACTTCCCTTTTTTCTTAATCAGCGTTCAGCGATTTCAAAAATTTTATTTTCGCATTTGGCCTACAGCGATTTCAACGATTTCTAATTTTTTTCGTATTCAGCGTACAGCTATTTGAACGATTTCTATTTTTGGTATTAATCGTACAGCGATTTTAACGTTATCTCTTTCTTTCGTATTTTGTGTACAGCGATTTGAGCGATTTCTCTTTCTTTCGTATTGAGCGTAAAGCGATTTCAATCATTTCTCTTTTTTTCGAATTCTAAGTACAGCGATTAAAACGATTTCTCTTTTTTTCGTTTTCAGCTTACAGCGATTTCAACGATATTGTTTTCGTATTCAGAGTACATTTATTTCAACGATATTTTTTCGTATTCAGCGTACAGCGATGTCAACGCTTTTTTCATATTCAGCGTACAGAAATTTGAACGATATTTTATTCGTATTCAGCGTACAGCGATTTCAACGATTTCTCTTTCTTTGCATTCAGCGTATTGAGATTTCAACGATTTTTTTTCGTATTTGGCCTACAGCGGTTTCAACGTTTTCACTTTTATTCATATTCAGTGTACAGCTATTTCAACGATTCCTATTTTTCGTATTGGGCGTAAAGCGATTTCAACGATTTCTTATTTTTTCGTATTCTAAGTACAGCGATTAAAACGATTACTACTTATTTTCGTATTCAGCTTACAGCGATTTCGACGATATTAATTTCGTATTCAGCATACAGTTATTTCAAAGATTTTCTTTCGTATTCAGCGTACACCAATATCAACGATTTTTTTTCGTATTCTTCCTCAGCGATTTCAACGATTTCTTTTTTTTTCGTATTCTGCGTACAGCGATTTCAACGATTTCTCTGTTTTTCGTATTCAACGTAAAGCGATTTCAACGAATTCTCTATTTTTTCATATCTAGCGTACAGCGATTTCAACGACTTCTCTTTTTTCTTATTCAGCGCACAGGGATTTCAACTAATTCTTTTATTTTCTTATTCAGCCTACAGCGATTTCAACGATTTCTTTTTGTCGTATTCAGTGTACAGCGATTTCAACGATTACTGTTTTTTTCGTATTCAGCGTAAAGCGATTTCAACGAATTCTCTTTTTTTCTTATACAGCACACAGCGATTTCTGTTTTTTTCATATTCAACGTACAGCGATTTCAATGATTTCTCTTTTTTCTTATTATCCGTACAGCGATTTCAACGATATTTATTTCGTATTTAGCGTACAGCTATTTCAACGACTTTCTTTCGTATTCAGCGTACAGCGATTTGAACTGTTTTTTTTTTCGAATTCAGACTACAGCGATTTCGACGTTTTCTCTTTTTTTCGTATTCAGCGTACAACGATTCCAACGTTTTCTCTCTTTTTCCTATTCAACGTACAGCTATTTCATCGGTTTCTCTTTTTTTCGTATTTAGCGTTAAGCGATTTCAACGATTTCTCTTTTTTGCGTATTCCACGTACAGTGATCAACGTTTTGCCTTTTTTCGTATTCGGTGTACATCGATTTCAACGATTTCTCTTTTTTCGTATTCAACTTACGGCGATTTCAACGATTTCTCTTTTTTCGTATTCAACTTACGGCGATTTCAATGACCTCTTTTTCCGCGTTCAGCACACAGGACTTGTACGGTTTCTCTTTTTTTCGTATTCTGCGTAGAGCGATTTCACTTTTTTCGTATTCAGCATAATGCGATTTCAACGATTTCTCTTTTTTCATATTCCACGTACACCGATTTCAACGCTTTCTCTTTCTTTCTTTTTCAGCGTACAGCGATTTCAACGTTTTTTTCTTATTCAGCGTACAGTGATTTTAACGATTTTGTTTCGTATTCAGCGTACAGAGATTTAAACGATTTTTTTGTATTCAGCGTACAGCGATTTCAACAATGTCTCTTTTTCCGTGTTCAGCATACAGCGATTTCAACGTTTTCACTTTCTTAGTATTCAACGTACAGCGTTTTCAACGATTTCTCTTTTTTTTATTCAACGTGCAGCGATTTCAGCGAGTTCTCTTTTTTTCTTATTCAACGTACAGCGATTTCAACGATTTCACTTTTTTCGTATTCAGCGTAATGCGATTTCAACGATTTCCCTTTTTTATATTCCACCTACACCGATTTCAACCATTTCTCTTTTTTTCTTATTCAGCGTACAACGATTTCTCTCCTTTTCCTATTCAACGTACAGCGATTTCATCGATTTCTCTATTTTCATATTCTACGTACAGCGATTTTAACGATTTATCTTCTTACGTGTTCAGCGCACAGCGAATTCAAAAATTTTTCTTTTTTTTTCGTATACTTCTTGCAGTGATTTCAAACTGTTTATTATTTTGTACTCAGCATTCAGCGACTTCAACGATTTCTCTTTTTTTCGTATTCAACGTACAGTGATTTTAACTATTTCTCTTTTTTTCGTATTCGGTGTACAGCGATTTAAACGATTTCTCTTTTTTCGTATTCAACGTACAGCGTTTTCAACGGTTTCTCTATTTTTCGTATTCAGCGTACAGCGATTTCAATGATTTCTCTTTATTCCTAATTCATATTACAACGAATTCTCTCATTTTTGTACTCAACGTACAGTAATTTCAACGTTTTCTCTTTTTTTCGTATTCGGTATACAGCGAATACAACGATTTCTCTTTTTTCGTATTCAACCTACAGCGATTTCAAAGATTTCTCTTTCATTGTATTCAGCGTACAGCGGTTTCTAAATATTTTTTTTCGTATTCACCTTCAGTAATTTTTTAAAGTTGTTTTTTCGTCTTTAGCGTACAGCTATTTCAACGATCTTCATTCGTATATAGCGTACAGCGATGTCAACGAATTTTTTCGTATTCGGCCTACAGCGATTTCAACGATTACTCTTTTTTTTCGTATTCAGCCTGCAGCGAATTCAACTCTTCATTTTCTTATTCAGCGTACAGAAATTTCAACGATATTTTATTCGTGTTGAGCGTACAGCGATTTCAATCATTTCTCTTTCTTTGTATTCAGCGTACAGCGATTTGAACGATTTTTTTCGTATTTGGACTACAGCGATTTCAAATAATTCTAATTTTAGTATTTAGTGCACAGCGATTTCAACGATTTGTCTTTTTTTCTTATTCGCTGTACAGCGATTTAATCGATTTCTCTTTTTTTCGTACTCAGCGTACAGTGATTTCAACGATTTCTCTTTGATTCAATTTAGCGTAAAGCGATTTCAACGATTTCTCTCTTTTTTCGTAATCAGCGTAGAGCGATTTCAACAATATCTCTTTTTGCTCTTATTCAGCGTACAGCGGTTTCAACGACTTCATTTTTCATATCCGGCGTACAGCGATTTCAACTAATTCTGTTCTTTTCTTAATCAGCGTACAGCGATTTCAACGATTTCTGTTTTTTTCGTTTTCAGTATACAGCGATATCTACGATTCCCCTTTTTTCGTATTCAGCGTAAAGCGATTTCAACGAATTCTCTTTCTTTCTCATTGAGCGTACAGCGATTTCAGCGATTTCTGTTTTTTTCGTATTCAACGTACAGCGATTTCAACGATTTCTCTTTTTTCGTATTATGCGTAGAGCGATTTCAACGATAATTTTTTCGTATTTAGCGTACAGCTATCTCAACGATTTCCTTTCGTATTCAGCGTACCGTACAGAGATTTCAAAGATCTTTCTCGTATTCATCGTACAGCTATTTCAACTTTTTTTAATATTAAAGATATAGCCATTTCAACGGTTTCTCTTTTTTCGTATTCAAAGTACAGCGATTAAACAGATTTCTCTCTTTTCCGTATTCAGTTTACAGCGATTTCAACGATACTATTTTCGTATTCAGCGTACAGCTATTTTAAAAATTATCTCTCGTATTGAGCGTACAGCGATTTCAACGATTTTTTTTCTTATTCCGGCTACGGCGATTTCAACGGTTCTTTTTTGTATTCAGCTTACACAAACTTCAACGATATTTTATTCTTATTCGCCGTACAGCGATTTCAACGACTTCCCTATTTCTTAATCAGCGTTCAGCGATTTCAACGATTTTTTTTCGCATTTGGCCTACAGCGATTTCAACGATTTCTAATTTTTTTCGTATTCAGCGTACAGCTATTTGAACGATTTCTATTTTTGGTATTAATCGTACAGCGATTTTAACGTTATCTCTTTTTTTCGTATTTTGCGTACAGCGATTTAAACGATTTCTCTTTCTTTCGTATTGAGCGTAAAGCGATTTCAACCATTTCTCTTTTTTTCGAATTCAAAGTACAGCGATTAAGACGATTTCTCTTTTATTCGTTTTCAACTTACAGCAACTTCAACGATATTTTTTTCGTATTCAGAATACATCTATTTCAACAATATTCTTTCGTATTCAGCGTACAGCGTTTTCAACGATTTTTTTTGTATTCGGCCTACAGCGATTTCAATGATTTTTCTTTTTTTTTCGTATTCAGCGTGCAGCGATTTCTACGCTTTTTTCGTATTCCGCGTACAGAAATTTGAACGATATTTTCTTCGTATTCAACGATTTTTTTCGTATTTGGCCTACAGCGATTTCAACGTTTTCACTTTATTCGTATTCAGTGTACAGCTATTTCAACGATTCCTAGTTTTCGTATTGAGCGTAAAGCAATTTCAACTATTTCTTTTTTTTCGTATTCTAAGTACAGCGATTAAAACCATTACTTCTTATTTTCATATTCAGCTTACAGCGATTTCGACGATATTAATTTCGTATTCAGCATACAGTTATTTCAAAGATTTTCTTTCGTATTCAGCGTACACGAATATCAACGATTTTTTTTCGTATTCTTCCTCAGCGATTTCAACGATTTCTCTTTTTTTCGTATTCTGCGTACAGCGATTTGAACGTTTTCTCTCTTTTTCGTATTCAACGTAAAGCGATTTCAACGAATTCTCTATTTTTTCATATCTAGCCTACAGCGATTTCAACGACTTCTCTTTTTTCTTATTCAGTGCACAGGGATTTCAACTAATTCTCTTATTTTCTTATTCAGCCTACAGCGATTTCGACGATTTCTCTTTTCTCGTATTCAGTGTACAGCGATTTCAACGATTACTCTTTTTTTCGTATTCCGCGTAAAGCGATTTCAACAAATTCTCTTTTTTCTTATTCAGCACACAGCGATTTCTTTTTTTTTCATATTCAACGTCAGCGATTTCAACGATTTCTCTTTTTTCATATTATCCGTACAGCGATTTCAACGATATTTATTTCGTATTTAGCGTACAGCTATTTCAACGATTTTCTTTCGTATTCAGCTTAGAGCGATTTCAGCAATTTATGTTTTTTCGTATTCAACGTACAGCGATTTCAACGATTTCTCTTTTATTCCTATTCAGCGTAGAACGATTCCAGCGATTTCTCTCTTTTTCCTATTCAACGTACAGCGATTTCATCTGTCTCTCATTTTTCATATTTTTCGTTCAGCGATTTTAACGATTTCTCTTTTTACATGTTGAGAGCACAGCTATTTCAAAGATCTCTCTTTTTTTCGTATGCAGCGTACAGCGATTTCAACGATTTCTCTTTTTTCGTATTCAGCTTTCAACGATTTCAACAATTTCTCTTTTTTTCTTATTGAACGTACAGTGATTTCAACGATATCTCTTTTTTCGTATTTGGTGTACAGCGATTTCAACGATTCCTCTTTTTTTCGTATTCAGCTTATTGCGATTTCAACGATTTCTGTTTTTTTCTAATTCAGCGTTTTGCGATTTCAACGATTTCTCTTTTTTCTTATTCAGCGTACAGCGATTTCAACGATATCTCTTTTTTTTCGTATTCAGCGTACAGAGGTTTCAATTATTTTTTTTCGTATTCAACATACAGAGATATCAAAGTTTTTTCACGTATTCAGAGTACAGCTATTTGAACGATTTTCTTTCATATTCAACATATAGCCATTTCAACGATTTCTCTTTTTTTCGTATTCAAAGTAGAGCGATTGAAACGATTTATCTTTTTTTCGTATACAGCTTACAGCGATTTCAACGATATTTCTTTCGTTTTCAGCGTACAGCGATTTCAACGATTTTTTTTTCGTATTTGGCCTACGGCGATTTCATCGATTTCTCTTTTTTTTCATATTCAGCGTGCAGCAATTTCAACGATTCATTTTTCGTGTTCAGCTTACATAAATTTCAAAGATATTTTATTCTTAGTCACCGTACAACGATTTCAACGATTTTTCTTTTTTCTTATTTCGCGTACAACAATTTCTACGATTTTTTCATGTTTAGCCTACAGCGATTACAACGATTTCTAAATTTTTCTTATTCAGCGTACAGCCATTTCAAAGATTTCTTTTTTTTCGTATTCAACGTAAAGCGAATTCAACAATTTCTCTTTTTTTCGAATTCAAAATACAGCGATTAAAACGATTTCACTATTTTTCGTTTTCAGCTTACAGCGATATCAACGATATTTTTTTCGTATTCAGCGTACAGTTATTTCGATGATATATTTTCGTATTCATCGTACAGCTATTTCAACTATTTTTTTTTCATATTCTGCGTGCTCTTTCAACGATTTCTCTTTTTTCGTATTCAGCTTACAGCGTTTTCAACGATTTCTATTTTTCGTATTCAGCGTTCAGCGATTTCAACGATTTCTCTTCTTTTTCTTATTCAGCGTACTACGATTTCAACGATTTCTCTTTTTTTCCTATTCAACGTACAGCGATTTCATCAATTTCTCTTCTTTTCATATACTACGTACAGCGATTTTTACGATTTCTCATTTTAGTGTTCAGCGCTCAGCGATTTCAAAGATTTCTCTTTTTCCCGTATTCGGTGAACAGCGATTTCAACGATTTGTCTATTTTTCTTATTCACCGTTTTCAACGATTTCTCTTTTTTGCGTATTCCACGTACAGTGATCAACGATTTGTCTTTGTTTCTTATTCTGTGGATATCGATTTCAACGATTTCTCTTTTTTCTTATTCAACGTACAGCGATTTCAACGATTTCCCCTTTTTCGCGTTCAGCGCACAGGACTTGAACTGTTTCTCTTTTTTACGTATTCAGCGCAGCGCGATTTCTACGATTTCTCTTTTTTTCGTATTCAGCGCATAGAGATTTCAACATTTTTTCTCTTTTTTCATATCCAACGTACACCGATTTCAACGATTTCTCTTTTTTTCGTATTCAACGTACAGCGATTTTAACGATTTTGATTCGTATTCAGCGTACTGAGATTTAAACGTTTTTTTTTCGTGTTCAGCGTACAGCGATTTCAACGATGTCTCTTTTTTTCCGCATTCAGCTTACAGCGATTTCAACGATTTCAATCTTTTCGTATTCAGCGTACAGCGGTTTCAAAGATTTCTCTTTTTTCTTATTCAAAACAAGGCTATAGCGTTTTCAAATAATGCTTTTTTTTCATCATATAGCGATTTTAACGATTTCTCTTTTTTTACGTTTTCAACGTACAGCGATTTCAATGATTTCTCTTTTCTTCCTATTCAGCTTACAGCGATTTCAACGATTTCTCTTTTTTCGTATTCAGAGTACAGCTATTTCCACGTTTTTTTTCGCATTTAGCGTACAGCGATTTCAACGTTTTTTTCGTATTCAGCGTACAGCGATTTCAACGGTTTTTTTTCGTATTCACCGTACAGCCATTCCTACAATCTTTTCACTTTCATCTTTCTGCAATTTCAACTATTTTGTTCGTCCGTTCACCATTCCTTCCAGTGCATCTTTCAGTAGACAGTGTCTTCTTAGCCCTTGACCCAGGCAATTCCTTCTTTTCATCCTGATCATTTTCAGCATCATTCTTTCTTCACCCTTTCTTTCCAACACAGCTTCATTTCTTATTCTGTCTTTCTGTTTCACACCCTCCATTCTTCTCCATATCTACATTTCAAGTGACTCTAGTCTCTTCTCTTCACTTCGTCGTAATTTCTGTGTTTCCTCCTTATACAATGTCATACTTCAGACAAAGCACTTCACTAGTCTCTCCATTAGTTGTTTTTCTAGAGTTCCGTAGAATGCTCTTTTTCCCTATTAAATTTTTATTGTTATTATAAATGCAACTAATTGTATAAGAAAAAGGATTTGCTTTCCTAAAGGACTATGTAATTCTATTGACTTAGTCTTTTATATTCGTTTATTATGCATTAACTTTGACTCTAGTTAGTTAGATATAATACACTTTGTAATATATACAGTATTATTACTCTTCTTTACTTTAGGATATATTTTTATTGTAATTATATATAATTATATTTTGAAAATTAGAAAAAAAGGAAAGGACAATAGGCGAGGTAAGGTCGGCTAGAGGGGAGGAGGAGGCCGAAATAGGAGTAATAATACTGTACAGTATAAATAATATTGCGTGTTAGTTTTAATAGAAAATTTAAAAAAATTCTTAAATTTCCTTCAATTTTTAAAATTAATGTACTAGTTGGGAGCAGCGAGCCTGCAGGTTCATCCCAGAGAATGCCGTGGCTGACATGTGTAGCCTCGGGCATATCGGTGCTGCAAGGAGAGTATTGAAAATAATTGAAATTGAGAAGTATAGAAAATGTTACAAAATTTTCAGATTTTTTGGAATTTCGACAAATTTTGAAAGTTTTTGGAAATTTTGTAAAATTTTGATTTTTCAAATTTTTGAAAATTTCGTAATTTTTTTGTAACCGACGAATTTTCAAAATTATTAAAATTTTTGAAAATTTGGAACTTTGTTATTTTTTTTAAATTTTGAAATTATTTGAAATTTCGACGGTTTTTGAAAATTTTTTAAAATTTTGAAATTTGTTGGAATTTCGACTATTTTTGAAAATTTTTGAAATTTTGGACTTTTTGAAAATTTTGGATATTTTGAAAATTTTGAAAATTTTGAAACTTTTGAAACTTTTAAAGTTTTTGAAAATTTTGAAATTTTTTGCAATTCCGACGCATTTGGAAAATTTTTGAAAATTTTGAAATTTTTGAAAGTTTTTTAAACTTTTGAAATTTTCGATAATTTATGAACATTTTCAAATTTTTTGGAATATCGACGATTTTTTAAAAATTAAAAAAATTCTTAAATTTCCTAAAATTTTTTAATTACTTTGCTACTAGTTGGGAGGAGCGAGCCTTCAGGTGCAGCCCAGAGAGTCGTGGCTGATCCATGTGTATCCTCGAGCCTATCGGTGCTGCCTAGAGGATAATCCTCTATTTGAAATTGAGAAATATAGAAAATTTAGGAAATTTTAAGATATTTTGGAATTTCGGCAAATTTTGAAAATTTTTGGAAATTTTGTAAAATTTTGATAATTTTTCATATTTTTGAAAATTTGAATTTTTTTCTAACTTCGACGGTTTTTGAAAATTTTAGAAATTTTTTTAAATTTTGAAAATGTTTGAAAATTTTGGATTTTTTTTTCATTTTTGAAAATTTTTGAAATATTTGAAAATATTTGAAAATTTTTGAAATTTTTCAAATTTTGATAATTTTTGAAAATATTGAAATTTTTTGGAATTTCGACGATTTTTGAAAGTTTTGAAAATTTTTTAAAAATTCTTAAATTTCCTTTCATTTTTAAAATTATTGCACTGCTAGTTGGGAGCAGCGAGCCTGCAGGTTTAGCCCAGAGAATGCCGTGGCTGACAGATGTATAGCCTCGGGCAAATCGGTGCTGCCAAGGGAAGTATTGAAAATAATTGAAATTTTCAGATTTTTTGGAATTTCGACAAATTTTGAAAATTTTGTATAATTTTGGAAATTTTTCAAATTTTTGTATATTTTGAAATTTTTTGTAGGTTCGACGATTTTTAAAAATTTTTGAAATTTTTCAAAATTTTTCAAAATTTTGGATATTCTGAAAATTTTTGAAAATTTTGGAATTTTTTGGAAGATCTACGTTTTTTGAAAATTTTGAAATCTTTGAAAAATTTTTGAAAATTGTTAAATATTTCGGGATTTCGACGATTTTTCAAAATTCTTGAGATTTTTGAAATCTTTGAAAATTTTAAAAAAATTTTGGATTTTTTTAAATTTTTTGAAATTTTTTAAAAATTTTTAAATTTTTTAAATTTTTTGAAAAGTTTGAAATTTTTTAGACTTACGGCGGTTTTTGAAAATTTTTGATATTTTTGAAATTTTTTAAATTCTTCAAATTTTTGGATTTTTTTGAAAGTTTTGAAATATTTGGAAATTTTTTTTAATTTTATTAAATTTTTTGGAATATCGACGATTTTTGAAAATTTTGAAAAATTTTTGAAAATTTAAAACATTTTGATAATTTTAACAAATTCTTAAATTTCCTTTAATTTTTTTAATTATTGTACTGTTTGTTGGGGGTGGGGAGCCGGCAGATACAGCCCAGAGAATGACGTGGCTGACAGATGTGTAGCCTCAAGCCTATCGGTGCTGCCAGTGGGTGTATTGGATGTAATTGAAATTTTTGAGAAATTTAGAAAATGTTAGATTTTCAGATTTTTTGGAATTTCGACAAATTTTGAAAATTTTTTGAAAATCTGGAAGAATTTTTAATGTTTTTCAATTTTTGTAAAGTTTTGAAAATTTTGAAATTTTTGAAAATTTTTTGGAATTTCGACTATTTTTGAAAATTTTTCAAAATTTAGAAATTTTTGAAAATTTTTGATAATTGTTTTTTTTTAATTTCGACGATATTTGAAAATTTTTGGAAATGTTTTAAATTTTTGAAACTTTTCGAAAATTTTGAATTTTTTGAAAATTATTGAAATTTTTGAATATTTTGAAACTTATCATTTTTTTAAATTTTGAAATTATTTGGAATTTCGACGGTTTTTGAAAATTTTTGAAAATTTTGGATTTCTGGAAAATTATTTAGATTTTTTAAAATCATGAAGTTTTTGAAAATTTGAAAATTTTGAAGATTTTTGAAAATTTTTAAAAATTTTGAAATTTTTTGGAATTTGGACGAATTTTCAAAATTTTTTAAATTTTTTAAATTTTTGAAAATTTTTCAAAATTCTGAAATTTTTTAATATTTTTGAAAATTTGGAAATTTTTAAAATATTTCAAAAATTATTTTTAAAAATTTTTGAAAATTTAAAAAAAATTCTTAAATTTCCTTCAATTTTTAAAATTAATGTACTAGTTGGGAGGAGCGAGCCTTCAGGTATAGCCCAGAGAAATTCGTGGCTGACCCATGTGTATCCTCGAGCCTATCGGTGCTGCCTAGAGGATTATTGAAAATTGAAATTGAGAAATATAGAAGTTAGGAAATTTTAAGATTTTTTGGAATTTCGGCAAATTTTCAAAATTTTTGGAAATTTTGTAAAATTTTGATAATTTTTCACATTTTTGAAAATTTTAAATTTTTTTCTACCTTCGACGGTTTTTGAAAATTTTATAAATTTTTTAAAATTTTGAAAATGTTGAAAATTTTGGATTTTTATTATTTTTGAAAAATTTTTAAATATTTGAAAATATTTGAAAATTTTTGAAATTTTTTAAATTTTGAAAATTTTTGTAAATATTGAATTTTTTTTAAATTTCTACGGTTTTTTGAAAATTTTGAAAATTTTAAAAAAATTTTAAAAATAGTTTTTTAAAAATTTTGAAAATATTAAAAAATGCTTAAATTTCCTTTCATTTTTTAAATTATTGCACTGCTAGTTGAGAGCAGCGAGCCTGCAGATTTAGCCCAGAGAATGCCGTGGCTGACATGTATAGCCTCGGGCATATCGGTGCTGCCAAGGGAGGTATTGAAAATAATTGAAATTGAGAAATAGAAAATTTTAGGAAATTTTCAGATTTTTTGGAATTTCGACAAATTTTTAAAACTTTTGAAAATTTTGTATAATTTTGAAAATTTATCAAATTTTTTAATATTTTGACATTTTTTTTGGTTCGACGATTTTCGAAAATTTTTGAAATTTTTCAAAATTTTTGGAAAGTTTGGATATTCTGAAAATTTTTGAAAATTTTGGAATTTTTTGGAATATCTACGGTTTTTGAAAATTTTGAAATCTTCGAAAAATTTTTGAAAATTTTTAAATATTTAGGGATTTCGACGATTTTTGAAAATTCTTGAAATTTTTGAAATCTTCGAAAATTTTAAAAAAATTTTGGATTTTTTTAAATTTTTTGAAATTTTTGAAACATTTTTAAATTTTTTAAATTTTTTGAAAAGTTTGAAATTTTTTAGACTTACGGCGGTTTTTGAAAATTTTTGAAATTTTTTAAATTTTTTTTAAATTCTTGAAAATTTTGGATTTTTTTTAAAGTTTTAAAATTTTTTAAATTTTTTTGGAATTTCGACGATTTTTGAAAATTTTGACAATTTTTTAAAATTTAAAAAATTTTGATAATGTTAAATTCTTAAATTTCCTTTAATTTTTTTAATTATTGTACTGCTTGTTGGGGGCGGGTAGCCTGCAGATACATCCCAAAGAATGCCGTGGCTGACAGATGTGTAGCCTTGAGCCTATCGGTGTTGCCAGGGGGAGTATTGGATGCAATTGAAATTTTTGAGAAATTTAGAAAATGTTAGATTTTCAGATTTTTGGAATTTCGACAAATTTTGAAAAATTTTTGAAAATCCGAAGAATTTTTAACGTTTTTGAAATTTTTGTAAAGTTTTGAAAATTTTGAAATTTTTGAAAATTTTTTGGATTTTCGACGATTTTTTAAAATTTTTCAAAATTTTGAAATTTTTGAAAATTTTTGAAAAATTTTTTTTTTTAATTTCGACGATATTTGAAAATTTTTGGAAATGTTTTAAATTTTTGAAACTTCGAAAATTTTGAATTTTTTGAAAATTATTGAAATTTTTGAAAATTTTGAAACTTATCATTTTTTTAATTTGAAATTATTTGGAATTTCGACGGTTTTTGAAAGTTTTTGAAAATTTTGGATTTCTGGAAAATTATTTAGATTTTTTAAAAGCATGAAGTTTTTGAAAATTTGAAAATTTTGAAGATTTTTTAAAATTTTTAAAATTTTGAAGTTTTTTGGCATTTGGACGAATTTTCAAAATTTTTGAAATTTTTTAAATTTTTGAAATTTTTCAAAATTCTGAAATTTTTTAATATTTTTGAAAAAAAAAGAAATTTTTAAAATATTTCAAAAATTATTTTTAAAAAATTTTGAAAATTTAAAAAAATTCTTAAATTTCCTTCAATTTTTAAAATTAATGTACTAGTTGGGAGCAGCGAGCCTGCAGATTCATCCCAGACAATGCCGTGGCTGACATGTGTAGCCTCGGGCATATCGGTGCTGCAAGGGGAGTATTGAAAATAATTGAAATTGAGAAGTATAGAAAATGTTAGGAAATTTTCAGATATTTTGGAATTTCGACAAATTTTGAAAGTTTTTGGAAATTTTGTAAAATTTTGATAATTTTTCAAATTTTTGAAAATTTTGTAATTTATTGTAACCGACGAATTTTGAAAATTATTGAAATTTTTGAAAATTTGGAACTTTATTATTTTTTAAAAGTTTTGAAATGTTTTCGAATTTCGACGAATTTTGAAAATTTTAAAAATTCTTCAAAATTTTGAAAAATTTGATTTTTTTTGGAATTTCGACTAATTTTGACAATTTTGAAACATTTTGTAAATTTGTGAAAATTCTGCGAATTTTTAAATTTTTGAAAATTTTGAAAAATCTGAAAAAGTTAGAAAATTTTTGAAAATATTGAAGTTTTTTGAAATTATTTGCAATTAGTCTAATTTTGAAAGTTTTTTAAAATTATTTTAAAATTTCTTAAATTTCCTTTAAAATTTATAATTATTGATCTGCTAGATGGGAGCAGCGAGCCTGCGTATGCTGCCAGTGAGGTAGCGCAGAGAATGCCGTGGCTCCAAGATGTGTAGCCTCGATCCTAGGTTCTGCCAATGGGAGTATTGAAAATATTTGAATATTTTGAGAAATTGAGAAAATGTTTAGGAACTATTCAGATTTTTAGGAATATCAACAAATTTTTGAAAATTCTTGAATTTTAAAATTTTTTGAAATTTTTTAAATTTTTTGGAATTTCGCCGAATTTTGAAATTTTTTGAAGATTTTGAAAATTTTGAAATTAATTGGAATTTTGTTGAATTTTGAAAATTTTTGAAGATTTTTGAAAATTTTGAAATTTTTAAAATTTTTTAAAATTTTGAAAATTCTGAAATTTGTTGGAATTTAAAGTTTCGAAAATTTTTGAAGATTTTCAAAATTTTGAAATTTTTAAAAATCGTGAATTTTTTCGGATTTGGACGAATCTTCCATATTTTCCAAAATTTTGAAAATTTTGAGAAATTTTGAAAATGTTTTTAATTTTTGAGAATTTTGGGAATTTTGACGAATTTTGAAATCTTTTCAAAAATTTTTCTAAATTTTTGAAAAGTATGAAAAATTTGAAATTTTGAAATTTTTTGGAATTCCGACGAATTTTGACAATTTTTGAAAACTTCTTAAATTTCCTTTAATTTTTAAAATTATCGGTCTGCTAGGTGGGATTAGCGAGCCTGGAGACGCCAGTTAAACACACTGGCGTCTCCAGGCTCGCTAATCCCACCTAGCAGACCGAGTATGCCCAGAGTATGCCGTGGCTACCTGTAGTGTACTCTCGAGCCTATAATTTCTGCCAGTGGGATTATTGAAAATAATTTAAAATTCTGAGAAATTTAGAAAATGTTTGGTAATTTTCACATTTTTTTAATTACGACAAATGTTGAAATTTTTTGGAATTTGTCAAATTTTGATAATTTTTTTTAAGTTTTGAAAATTTTGATAATTTTTATAATTTTTTTAATATTTTGAATAATTTAAAAGTTTTTTGAATATTTGAAATTTTTTAAATTTTTTGATAATTTTTGAAAATTTTTTAAATTTTAAAAATTTTAAAAAATTTTGGAATTTCGACCGAAATCTAAAATTTTTGAAGATTTCCTTTGATTTTTTAAATTATTTTGCTACGTGGGAGCTGCAAGCCTGCAGGTGCTGCCAGTGTCAGCACATATTACGGTGGCTGCCCCGATATGTACCCTGGAGCCTATCGGTCCTGTGAAGGGGAGCATTGAAAATTTATGAAAATCCTTGAAACATTTGAAAATTATGAATATTTTTGAACATTTCGAAATTTTTTAAAAATTTTTGAAAATATTTGGAAATTTTGAAAATTCTGAAATTTCAAAACGTTTCTAGAATTTCTGCGAATTTTGAAAATTTTTTAAATTTTTGAACATTTTGTAAATTTTTGAAAATTATGAGAATTTTGAAAATTTTTGAATTTTTTTTAAATTCTGAAAAATTTCGAAATTTTTTTAAAATTTCGAAATTTTTTTTGGAATTTTGACGTGTTTTGAAATTTTTAAAATTTTGAAAATGTTTGAAAATTTCTAAATTTCCTTTAATTTGTCTAATTATTGGTCTGCTGGGTGGGAGCTGCGAGCCTGCAAGTGCTGCCAGTGTGGTATCCCAGAGAAAGCTGTGACCCTATATTTTCCAGCAGAGGTGTATTAAAATATTTGAAATTTTGTTAAATTTTGAAAATTTTTGAAAGTTTTGAATTTTTTCGAATTTGGACGTATTTTGAAAATTTCTTAAAATTTTGAAAATTTTTAGATATTTTGAAAATGTTTTTTAATTTTTCACAGTTTTAGTAATTTTGAGGAATTTTGAAATTGGTTTTATAATTTTGAAACCTTTCTGTAAATTTTTGAAAATTATGAAAAATTTTGAGAGTTGTCAATTTTTGGAATTCCGACGAATTTTAAAATTTTTGAAAATTTCTTAAATTTCCTTTAATTTTAAAATTATCGGTCTTTTATGTGGGATTAGCGGGCCTGCAGACGCCCAGTGAGTTAGCCCAAAGAATGGCATGGCTGCCCGTGGTGTACCCTCGAGCGTATCATTCCTGCCAGTGGGATTATTGAAAACATTTGAAACTTTTGAGAAATTTAGAAAATGTTGGAATTTTAAGATTTTTTGGAATTTCAACAAATTTTGATAACTTGAAAATTTTTGCAAATTTTGAAAATTTTGAAAATTTTGAAAGCTTTAAAATTTTGAAAGTTTTTAAAAATATCTTAAATTACCTTTAATTTTTATATAATTATTGGTCTGCTATGGGGGAACAGGGAACCTGCAGGTGCTGCCAGTATGGTAGCCCAGAAAAAGGAGAGGTGTAGCCTCGTGCACATGGGTGCTAGGGGGAGTATTGAAAAATATTCGGAAATTTTGAGAAATTTAGAAAATGTTTGGAAATCTTCAAACTCTTTGGAATTTCGACAGATTTTGAAAATTTTTGAATATTTTGATAAATTTCGAAAATTTTTGAACATTTGAAATTTTTTGAAAATATTTGAGAATGTTGAATACTTTGAAACTATTTGCAATTTCGTCGATTTTTTTTTAATTTTGAAATATTTGAGAATTTTGAAAATTTGAATTTTTTTGAATTCGTCGAATTTTGAAAATTTTGGAAATTCTTTAAATTATTGAAAATTTTTTAAATTTTTAAATTTTTTGGATTTTCGACGAATTTTGAAAATTCTGAAATTTTTTGGAATTTCGTCGAATTTTTTTAAGATTTTTTAAAATTTTCGAAATTTCATAATTTTTTTAGTTAAATTATTGCTCTAAATGTGAGCAGCTAGCATGCAGGTGCCGCCAGTTCTTTAGCCCAGAGAATGCAGTGGCTGCCCGATGTGTAGTCTCAAGCCAATTGGTCTTGTGAGAGGAGTGTATTGAAAACGTTTGAAAGCGTTGGGATATTTAGAAAATGTTTTAAATTTTCACATCTTATGGAATTTCGACAATTTTGAAATATTGAAAATTTTTTTATAAATTTGGAACAATTTTTGAAATTATGAAATTTTTGAAATTTTTTGGAATTTCCAGGAATTTTGAAAATTTTTTAAAAAATTTCTTAAAATTCCTTTTAATTTTTTAATTATTGGTCTGCTAGGTTGGCGCAGCGAGCCTGCAGGTACTGACTGTGTAGTAGCCCAGAGAATACCGTGGCTACCCGAGTAGAGAAAAATTTGAAAATTTTCAGAAATTTAGAAAATGTTTGGAAATTTCCAGATTTTTTTGGAATTTCGACTAATTTTGATAATTTTTTTAAATTTGGAAGATTTTTAACGTTTTTGAAAATTTAAAATTTTTTAAATTTTTGCAAAAATTTTAAAAATTGCAAAATCTTTTAAAATTTCTTCAAATTTGAAAAAAATATAGAATTTGGAATCCGATATTCTGAAATTTTTCCTAACTTTTTTCGGAATTTGAGAGGATTCTTTGAAAATCTTTCTCGTTTTTTCTTTTAAT